>NC_083492.1:15021035-16221035 GCF_905332965.1 Bombus pascuorum | reverse complement strand
CGCGAGACAAATACAGGCTGGTCGTGGTATCTCACATAGGATCTACGACATCGAGATATCCTGGCGGTCTCTTTTTTTCGACCTCCAAACGAACGAATAAACTATTTGTACCATACGTATGCTCGCTTCGTTTTGCGTATCATTGAATCGTTATCGTTATCTGAATCCGTTTCGTTTACTAGATAAAACGCCAACTAACAGGTAGGTACTTTTATCCTTTGTGGTTTATTTTATTCCATTTGTTATTCTCCTACATATTCTAACTTTTACAAACTTTTCATGTATTTTTTTACGATCGATAACGATTGATTCGAATCGATTATCATTTTATACAATTCCATAAGTATTTTAATATTTACGAGAAGAATTACACTATAAATCTCAAGAGATCATCCAAGAGGATTAACACTCCCACCGTGACTCAACGTTCGATCGTCACCATACTCTTCACACCGTTCTATCCCGCGAATACTTGCTCCTCCGCCATCAGAGGCGCGAATAATACCTCTAATGAGCGTCATTCAATCTGTCACTCTTTTCGTTGTCATTAAACCAGCCATCGGCAACAAGCACTCGTTCCAGCAGCACCCGTGTACACGGTGGACGCATGAATAGAGGTCGTACAAAGACCTCCACGAGCATCAATCCTCTCCCATCGATCGTTCTACGATCTTCTCCTCTTCAAGTAGCTGAAAATCGATCGCGCGACGATCCTTTCCCCCGGCTACCAGAAAAAAAAGCGACGCTTAACGAGGCAACCGGGGCGATAACCCAGCGAGTAGAGTCGGCCAGCTGCTATTACACTGTTGGAATGCGAGGATATCTTCGAAATCGGCCCTTAAAGTACGTCGGAACAGCGACTTGTTCCTTTCTCTCCCTAATATCGCTCTCCTCCGTTCGTTTTCCTACATACTGAGGACTGATTAGACACCGTGGCGGAGATAACCGAACGTCCATCGAAGATCCTCCTCTTATCTGGTCCCGCATCTAAACCGCGTTCCCCCGGAATTTCGACGTTCCCTCTGGAGAAAACGGCCGACCAGGGACATAAATATGATAGAGTCACGACCTGGTGTGTCGGGACGCACGTACGGTACGGAGTGGTGGTGCGTCGCACCGGGTAACATAATACGCGTGCACAGCCTCTCTCGGCCACTTCTGGGACATGCATCATCGGTAGCCGTCCCGGTGTCGCAGTATTTCTCGGGCCCTTTCTTAGATCGTAACACGGTGGACGCACCGAGTTATGTCCCCGTGCCTCGTTATCGTTGCACCGCGACTCCGGCCACCACGCCGCCCCCTACGTGCTAGCCTGCGTCCTGATTAATGTAACACTTTTTGCCATCACTTCGCGAAACCGGGTTCCTCTTCCGCTTGTTACTGCTATACTACACGTAACTAGGCGGGAAGAGTGTTACGGTGGTTTAGATCGGTTCGCTGAGACACAAGGAATAGCGTTTACGGTTATTTCTCGAGGGTAAGTGCAATCTTTGGGCGTTGTGAGTGTTTAGACTGGAAGGTTAAATATCTAGGGAATCGATATTCTTGTTTGAAATTCAATGAATGTTTCTTGATTTTATACGAGGTATTTATTTAATTATTTATTTATTTATTATTGTATATCGAAGTAGAAGGAAAAATTTAAATAGACAAGATAGACATATATATATAATACAGCATACAAAGTATCTAAAATACTCTTTAAAATATTTAGAAGATGAAGGAAATTCCTATTTAGGTTCTACGTATCGTTCTCGTTATATCTATGAAAGCTCGGATTTGCAAAGCAAGAAGAACAAAGTAATACATATGAAAAACCATCATCGCGTAGAGATAAACGATTCCTGTCAGAGCATCGTGTCGGTTTGCGAAAGTGATTCGGAAGAATTCGTTCCGGACTGAGTCGTATCTGTTTTCGTGAGGATGTTTCGGGACGACTGGTTGTGGCCTCGTGCTCGTCCTTTTTCGAGCAAGGATTCTCGCGCGTACGACGCGAGCAGGGGGTTCCAGCGGGTTCGGAGTCTGCGCGGCGCATCTTAATTATGAGGGCTAAATTATGAGCGAGCTCCCGGCGCTGAAATATTTGTGTGTTCGCCGGCCGAGGGTTATGGCTCAATTACCACTGGCTATTTCCTTTGCGAGCCGTTGATTTAAGGCGACCACTTCCTGCGCCCGAAAGGACATCCTCCGCGATCGTTTCGACCAGTTGAAACCACGAAAAATACTCTTGTCGCTTTTCAACGGCAGACCATTGCTTGAGCGTTCTCGATATGAGGCCCTTGATCATCTCGATTTCATTCCTGACGCGTCAATGTTTCACTTTTCAAGCATTTTTAAATCGTTCAGCGTTAAACAATGAACTTGGATTCTTTTACTTGGTCATATAATTTAGATAACATAAAAGAGTACATATATTATAAACAAATTATGTATAAATATTATCTCCCATTTGATGGAGCTCAAGTACCGAAAAGAACGCCAGTATCCTCGTTTCACCTATGTTCTATAAAAAAAGTTTGTAAAATTCAATGAAAGATTCATAAACTATTAATTGGATGCAATATTGATCTGAAAGAATCGTGGATGAAAAAAAATCTGAAATGTGAATGCATGTTATTAATAAATCTAATTAATCAGTGCATGAATCTATGTCTTCGCAAATGGAAACTCGATTAAAAACATAATCGTTGCGCGCGTGTCTGATATATTCCATTCTATTCTATTCTTGGAATGAAATTTAGCGACATTGGCTAAGCGATTAATAACAATATACAACGTTACGTGAGACGAGTGGAAGGAACGGATAAAGGGATAATCGTTGCTTTTTCGAGTGCAACAGCCGAATTGCAACGGCGACTTCACGCGAGCGCATCATCGGAGGATTGAGACGTTAAATGTGAGATCGTAATCAAAATTTAATGCGATCAGATAAGGGCTAATTGCAGTCAGACCACTTCGGTAGTCTCATCGAGAGGAAATCGTAAAACATAGTTGCTCGGTGTCGAGCTGCACGCACCGTCTTCCTAGTATCGTAATCTATACCCTGCGATCTTGTCTTTGCCCATCGTGAGACGTATTATACATGTGTATATAATGGAAATTAAATTTCGTTTAATTATATATAATTTATGAAGTTTTTGTAATGTCAAATATATAAATTCTTTATAAATATATAAGATTTCAAATGAGATATCTAATATGTAATAATATGTAATATGTAAGATTTTAATAATTTCCTAATGATTATTCACTTACAGGTTTATCTAAATTTTCCTACATGTCATACGTATTCGTATATTTCAATATATATTACAAAAAATGAATGCTGTATAATAAAATTCTAGCCATTACATTCCAATACAACCCGCCATACGATACGCCATATTCTTATCTCAAAAAGCAATCGATCGTTTTAGTAAAATTATATGCATAATTTCCATCCCAGCATCCTCAGAGGATTTCTAGTGATCTTCATATTTAAACTTTAACAAATTCAATCGACCATAATAGCAAATTGAAAGAGCCGCAAAATTCATTTTTCAAACACGTTCCCACCGTCTTCTGGTTGTACGAAGAAAAAAACTAAATGATCCAGAAAGGAAGAAGTAAACAGAGGAAATTTCTGTCCACTAATTAGTCCTTTGAAGAGAGACAGTATATACGCGAGGACAGGATCGTGAAGACAAAATTCAGCAGGTGGTGGTACGCACGCGACCCCGTGGTTTATGAACACGCACGCTTTGCCGCTAATATACCCGTGCGCAACGAGACACGCACGGGCCGCGCGAGGAGATGCGCTTTGAACGCCGGTGAATCGCGCGAACGTGAATCCTGACGTACATGCAAGTCGTGGCCACGATGCATGACCGCTGCCACCAGCCAGAGAGCCAGCCTCCAGAAAATCCAGGAAGTCGAGCTCACCAAGCCCGATCCACGATCATTTCCTTAGTGTTCTCTCTCTTCTCTCTTCTTTCCTCCGATCCCTTCTTTTTCATACGTAATTAAGAACGTCCTCCTACACGCTCGTTATCCGCGCCAATCTCGAATAACGTCGTTTAAAAGATATACGATTTTACACGAATTTTAGATGATCTTGGATGTATATAGAAGATTCGGAGAGAAAGGAAGTTTTTCTTTTGTTTTGTCTTTTTTTCGAATAAAATATTGCTTATGTAGTTTGGCATTAGATAGAAGTAATATGAATATGTAATATAATTTTATCAGGTAAGATAACGACACTCCGACAGTTAAGAAAATATCTGCCGTTTAATGTCTTACAGTTAACGATTCTGTAGATGCTACTCTTTTATACAGGAAATTAACAATATGAAGAGCAGAAAATTGAAATATTAAAATATAGAAACAGGGGCGTTTTAAGCGGAAGATTGAAATTATAGGGTTTGTAAGACTCGAAGGTAACCGGAATCCGAAGAAGATAAAATGAAGGCTAAGAGGTAGCGACATTAAGTCGTTCGAGTCCTGAGGAAACAGAGCCATCGGCTACCAAGTGGTCGCAGGATATTCCGGCGAACCGGTTCAAACGTATCTCTGGTTGCACAAGGAATAAGTGAATTTTATGCGCTCGTGTATCTTCCATCGTGAAAATATAACGACACATCAAACATTTTAATAAACATAGTAATATAAATATTGGTTTATTAATAACAGAAAAATCTTCAAATCGGTTATCGAACGTGACTTACTAACTTACCTACGAAACACGTTCATCGAATTCTCCGTGGCAAACCACAAATATTGTATTTCAGTAAACATACGAATTTATAATTAATGAACCACTCGACCTCACCTTCCCGAAACAAATTATTGTAAATTTCAAAATTCTCGAGCGAATATTAACACGCGTTTTTATAAATCCCGTTCCATGATTGTCGAGCAATTTCAACGAATCTCGAAAACATCCAATTCACGAAACACGTTCGCGTGGTTGCTCGTTGAAGTTCATACATTTCGCTGTATGCAAAAACGTTGGTGATAAATTATGCGTGTCCAGCGTCCCACGTGGCGGTGCTACGGGTTTACTCGATAAATAATGAGTAGCTCGGTGCGGACATCTTATCTAACACCGCTTTATATTTTAGAAAAATTCATCAAAAGTGGAAGAGAATGGAACAGTGAGTTTCACCAATGGCTTTGATCATCGAATGATTGAAAATCAACAGAACTGAATAGAATAAAATATTCCAAGTTTCTACTAATTTGTGTCGCTGAATCAGCAGTTTACTTCCTAATCGGATTTAACCAAGAAACCAGTCATCACGAAGTTACTATCCTATGACCTCCATCTACGTCAATATCCACAATTAAAGAAAAAAAAAAAAAAAAAAAAAGAGAGAAACGAATTGGAAAGTTTTCTGAAAAAAGAGCTCAGAAGATAAGATAGTCAAGTGTGTAAATTACATCGGAAGCTTTAGTTCTAGTTTTTCAATGTGACCTACGTTCCAATTTAAAATTCTAATAGTTCTTAAAAAAACACTATTCTTCTATATTTACAAAATAAATAAACATTTCGCAAAATGATATTTTATAAAATTATTTCATTAAAAAAAAAGCGTCTATATATTTATCACGTACCTAAAAGCACTTCTTTTCAGAAAGCCCCTTAGTTTCAAAGACCTTGTTCCAGTATTCACGAAGAATTTCCAAGAAAGACCTAAACGATCCTCGTTCCATTCATTTTGCACCCTTAATCCGGGCATCCGGTTTCTTCCATCGCCCACGTAACGAATCTGCATGGTTCGCGGACGAATTTGCCGTGGCGCGGTGTGGGCAAGAAATTCCAAACGGTCCCCGAAGCGAGACGGAGCCCCGAATTAATTACCAGCCGGCATTGAACTTGGCCGTGTGTGAATACTGAATACTTGCGCGCGCGAAGGAGGCATCATCGAGCATGCTCGCCTCGAAAACATCCGCGAACGTGCGCACGGCTAACTCTTGTAGCGGGTAGTTCATTAGTCGCATTAGAGCAATTTATCAGCGATCAGGGGGCTGGACACGCTTCGATTGCCGACGCTGCTCATATTAACGGCGATACTAAAGCTCGAACAAACGCGTCTAACAAAGACGGAGGCTGAAGACCAACGGGCTAGCACCGCGAAGTAATTTCAGCCCAAGGAACACACAGAGGCGATTCCGGAGGAAAAGAGGAGGAAAGAAGAGAAGAAAAAAACTTGAACGATCCAGGAAGCTCTTAGAGCACGGCGAGCAACGATCTCTTTACGCGCAAGCAATTTTTACGACGAAGCCACCGGGCCGGGCCGAGCTAACACGCGAGGTGACCAGCCACTTTCGACGTTCTACCGTCTGCCAGCCAGACGTTCATATTTCGCTTGGAAAGTGGCTCGTTAAAACATTCAAAGCTGTTTGACATTCTCGTCCGAAAACGAAATGGATGAGTCGGATAACTCGAAAAGCACCTGTGGTGATCCATCGCTAAATTGTATCTACTCTTTCGCTTCGTCTTTCTTTTTCGCTAATTGCATCCTGTTCGATGTCAAAATATCAAGATCTGGTTAGCCACTGGATAAGGGGCGCTCTTTGTAACTTCTCGTGCTCGACCGAGTTCTTTCTGAAGGCGTGTGATAAGAAGAGATTACTGAGAAAGCAAGACTGTGTACTAATGATTACATCGATTCGAAATACGGTTATTTGGCCTGGAAAAATATTACACAAGAAACAAATTGAGTTTGTGTATTTGTTGCTATTAAAAATATGGCTATTCATTCCTGAAATATCATATTCCAACACACTGTTCGCTACATAGTTCGTTTGCCTCCGAAATACACGAATCTACGTTTTCAGTATCATCTAATATACATTAAAATATTCGAAAATCCTAAGCTGTCCTAACATCCAAATATCCGAACACTATCCAACATTCCATCAAACTTCTCCAACACGCACAATATCTAAAATGCAACAGTTACGTTATCAGCATTATTTAATCGATACAACAGATATGTCGTAAGCATCTAGCATGTTAAAATTCCCAAGAAAGCTATCATTCACTCTAACTTACCAAAGATAACTTAACCTATCCTAACAAGCAAATAGTACATAGCCACTACTCAAACACTACCCAATATTATAATAATATGCACCAAACTGTTCTAAATTCCCTAAAGTAATTCTTCCGCTTCTCGCCATCATCTTCGTTTAACGTCAACGCCTCAAACCCAGAAATCGACCATCCATCCAAGAGTCCATCCGCGTAACTCGATCCTACAAACCTCATAGCCACGTGAACGGTTGGTCGCGTTAAATCAATCGATAGTTGGGTCCGCGAGCTAGACGAACGAGTTCGGGCCCGCTGCTGGAAATAATTCCTTCCGATCTAGAGCCGCGACGCGGGAGTTACGAAAGGGTGTCACGCGCGTAAAACCGAGTTCACTGGACGGACACGCGAACGCGCGTCGCCTAATAACACCGGTCGCGGCGACAGCCAGCAGCCAACGACACGCCGGCTATGCGGCAACGACGGCACAGATCGCACATGCGAGCCACCGAGATAAGAGTTTCGGGCCCAAAGCCGTGTCGTGACGGGATGTCTGCGCTATTCCATCTTGGCTGTCACTCTTGTATGACGCGGTAAGCAACTGTGTATGCAACCGTGTACACGCGTGTACAGTGTACCGGTTCGCGAGGACACACCACGAGGAAACGCGTCCAAAGTTGTCCGCTCGCGTGCAAGGGCCGTTTGCAGCGAGAACACGGCCCCGCCACACCTTCTGCTTCGACACTCTTGGTCTCCGTTGTCACTGGTTTCGACGACTTGCTCTCTGAATTTTAAACGGTTAACTGAGAACGAGTCGAGTTGTTGGACGGTTTCGGTGTATGTTGCTTTTTTAGAGGGTGTGATGTGGACTCTGGATTGTCATATCGAGTCGAATTCGCTATATGTATTATGAACTAAAGGCGATTGTATCAGAATTTTAGCTTTGATGTGAATTTTAAATCACTGAATTGTGAATTAAAGAATAGAAGTTGCGTGCAGTACATAATCTGGAACTCCATTTTCGATACATCGAATAGGTACATTACATAGAAGATTATTTAGAGGAACGCATTGTCATTTGTAACGAAGTATCGTAATTCTTCTTTTCTAAATTCTCACAATTCCCAAATGTAAAATATATATCGCTGCAAAAATTTCCATGTCTTCCTTGTATTTCATCATCGTGTTTTCTTTACACGTTCTGAGGAAGAGTCGCCGATCTCAAAGGCCCCGTCGACTGAAAAAAGCTCGTTATCTGGTAAACGAACGTTATCAGAGGGTTCGTCGATTCTCCCGCGCTGGTTCAAACAAAGAGACAGAGAGAACATGTCGCGAGTACTCGCGTAATCGGCGACCACGGCATTTGCATCTCAGGCACGAAACGACGAATCCACGTGATCCGTGCGCGTGCAAAAAACCGGGGGGGCTCGTCTTACACAATCGCATCAACGGGAAATCTACGTTCTCAAATTTCAAGGCTTAATTTACGAGTGCCGCACGAGTAAATCACGAGGAATCGCAGCGCGCATCGCAGCAGCGACAAATTTATTCCTTTTCCTAGTAGATATCGCGTAACGCCGACACACTATCCGACCACGAATAAAGTTCCTCTACCTGGGCGACAATAGGAAACGCGTCCAACTTTTCTGCCGGAAATCCCGAAAACCTGACTAGACATTATGCCATTTTGTATTTTGATCAAAGTATCATTGCACAAGATGAATTTTCGTTCGTGATATTTTTATCGAGATATTTTTACTTTTATTTAGATTCTTTGATATAATTGATTTAAAAAAAAACATGAATTTTATATAGATATTAAAGGTACCATATTACTATTAGCCTTACTGAATCTTTCGAGGCATTTCCAACACTATTTTGTTTAGTTTTATACACATATACCTGTTTCGAGCGAGCACAGTAGTATGAGCCGGTGGAATACCGAAGTCAGACAGTCGCGGTATAACGCTGGTACGAATAGTACGATGTTATAAGTTTATTCCGATGATTTTCATTTCTGTTAATTTCATCTTTATACCTCAAATATCACGATTATCCAGCAGAGTTACCCCCTACATTTTTATAAATTATTCATTTAAAAAAATCATCTTACGTGCTTTCTATTTGATTCAACGAAAGAAATATTTGTGTAAATCAACAACGATAAAAAGGCAAGCATTAACCAATCCACGAGGATCATCACAATTGCTCAATTGTGGAAATCCTAAATTTTGATTGATTCCATTCAATTTGAAATTTAATCTAAAAATTAATCGACTAGACCAATGCAATATTCCGTTAATTTTAATCAGTAAAATCTCACACGGCACACGGGTCACCAAAACGCGTGTGCAAGAACGTCTAAACGACATTCTCCCTTCGCGAGTTCTAATCTCGTCGCTGTCACAGGGTGTCTTCACTCGCGCGTCCTGCATTGCGCGATAAAACCAGCTCCTTATCCAGGGGGATCTCGACCGTGGCCTCTGAGATCGGCTGGAGTGATTTTCGAGGCATACCACCGCGTCCACGAGCGAGCAGAAAGCGTGCAGACGAAGCGGAGGACGGAAGACGAGCAAAAGGAACCTCTGTTGGGTGTCTGGCTACCGAAATTGCAACGCAGGTTCGAGTCGAGCGACTTCAGCTTCTGTCACGCGTTTAATGATTTATGTAATAATGAATCACGGCTATCTACGATCTCCGTGACCATATGTTGAATCACGAATAACTGTAAAATTACTATATTCATGTAACGCTAGAACGTTTTAGAATATTTAACCAATCCGACCAAGTGCGATTCCACTTTTCTCCGACAGTGGCTGAAATTTGATTTTAAATCAACAAAACCAACGCTACGAAGTTTTCTTACATACCAGTAACAACTTTGATAATAAAACAAATAAGCCATCAATTGTCCTCTTCGATATGGAATAATAAAATTAAACAACAGAAATCTGTAAACCGCAACTTATTTATCTATCCGCTAATTTTATTAATTAGTAAGTCACTGTATAGGAGAGCCTAGAATACAATCCAACCGCTAATAAAAGCCTCTTTAAAAATTCGTGAATACCAAGCAGCCTACTTAAACTTCCTTCAACAACTCTCATCCGTCATTCAATTAAGAAAGCGAACGATAAGAGAGAAAGGAAAGATTAAAATTCGAGTGGAAAACAAAGTACGAAAGGTCGAAGGTCGATTCAAGATTCAAGGAGACTGAGAATGAAAGGAAAAAATAGAGAAAAGCAAGTGCATCGAAGGGACATCCGGGGGTTGACGGCGCTGGTGCACCATCCGCGATGACGTGCAGCTCGGTGCACGTGTATATCGTCCGTCGCTCGTGAAATGTAGATCGACGGTGATTTACTTATCAAGAATCGACGCTTCGCCGGAGGTAAATGGTCGAGTCGTGACCATTAGTCGATGGACTGGCCAGTCCGTACGTACGGCGAACAGCCGTGTGTGCGAATCGAGCAGAGCGAGGGAGTACGCTAATATCCGCGCCGTGTGAGGCCTACTCCACGGCCCAACACGATGTTCCCTGTCCCTCTCGACCATGGTGCCCGCAACGATATTCTCTCATGAACCTTTAAATTATTTCGCTCGTCGATCGAACAAGAATGATCGGAGCATGCGGAATGAGGCATCCTGATACGAGTGGGCAACTTTGATATTTTCATTTCTGATGTGGGTTGTAAAGGAAGATTTATGAATTTGTTGATACGTGGTTGAACTGGTGGTTATATGGAGTTAGAGAAGATAATTGAAGTACTTTGGCATTTTTGGAGTTTAGTGGTTGTTGATTTGAATAGTTGCATTGGATACTTCAGAATAACTTTAGCGAGTTAGGTAAATTTAAATAGCCGGAAATCATACGTTTCACTTTTCTTTGAAATTCGATGAAATTGAATGAAATTGATGAAAGAATAACAGAAATACAATTGGACGCTATTCCTTGATAGAATTGGCCAATATTACTTCGAATCATAACTTCTACTATAAAGAATCTGACAATCTATGAAGTTCTTGATCGAAGCAGAACAGTTTTTACTCTTCCATCTCCCTACAAAGTCTTGACATCGAGAAATCGACATTTCTCCAAACGAATCACAAACACGGCGCGAAAGTTTCACCCGAAAGCACTCGAAAAGGCTCGCGAACGATTTTCATTCTAAAAGATCGTTTACCAGGAGGAACGATTGACTTCTGATTCCCTGCTAGACAAGGATTAGTGTCTGAAACCGGGGCACGAAATATGGCAAGACAGGTGATTTCCGCGTACTGGAGCGCGAACGTCGAGGGCGCAATTGTTTCTCGGAATGGGAATCACCAGTACCGGCTAAACGTGAGGGAATTCTTACGGAGCTGTGCCAAGTTCGATTCTGGCGCACCACGAGTAACGGTCTAGGATACTTTAGGTAGAGATGGACCAAGTATTATGCAAATTTATTTGACAAGTACACAGCGCGTCAGTGCCGCTGCATCTTCAAATTCATTTCTATAAAATTTCGTCAAAAATCAACTACTGATAAAAACTGAAAGAATAATTTTCTACGCTATAATTTGCAAACTATAATAGAAAGCTTTCAACAAGTTTAATGAAACAATTTAATAAAACAATGTAATTTTTGTTAAAATGATCCATTTTATCAGTAATAATAGTTTGCATAAACTGAAACTTATAATTTTATCTACTTATTTTCATAGCTATATTTTGTATGCTTCTTATAGGTTTAGAAAATTGCAGATTGCAGAAAAAATAGTTCATTAAATCAGAGTGTTAAGTATTGACTTTCAAAATAGTTAAATGAAATATAAATAGGGATAAATTTTAAGTTTCTGGAAATTATCCATCAGATTCGTCTCTCTTATTATGACCTTATGATTATGAGAATTTCATTGTGTTTCTCATAAAAATCACGCAATTTTTAAGGTGATACGCTTGTCGCCGTATCCCTAACAATACGGAAATAGCCACGGATTGCGTAACTTATTACGGATTTGCGTTTATCGTTTATAATCCCGATAGGGAAAGTTCACTAATTGAGAAACCGCTTGAGTAGAAATCTGGGGAAAGGTCTCGCGCATCTGCAAAAGAGGACGATCGCATCGATAAGTTTTTTTTTCCTGGTTCTAACGTTGTTTCGGAGTATTAGGTAGATTAGGTAAGACGAATACGCTTGTGCACTTGATTATCCTTATACTACGTGAAGCTCTTACGCTCGTGTATTGCTTAATGGATCAATTTTCTATGAATAGCGGACGTTGTCGTGGATAGAAATTATCATTTTTACTTCCAAAGTAATAAATTTTATCCTTTAATCTTCTAATAGTTCCTAATAAAATTCTAAATCGCTTTATACGGAATCAATCTTCTTTCAAATTACTTCACTTTACATAACCAAAAATTAATGGATGAATGTAATGTCAAGTCAAATAATACGTAGTTAATACATAATGTCAAACAGCTGTAAAACTATGAAAAACTTTTCAATTCTTATATGTTGTGGTTACTATGATTTTGTCGTATCGGAATATAAAATATAAGAATAGAAAAATTCAGAATATAAAAATTAGAAAGCTACATTAAAAAGAGGCTAAAAATAATTTCCACATACCTTCATTTTCCAGTGAAACTTTTTCTTATGAGATTTTATATTTAATTTCCATAGTATGAAATTTTTGTAGTCGTATGAAAGTACTATTATATGATACGAAATTTAATATACTTGAATCTAATTAATTAGTATGCAAATACTACCACAGGCACAAAGATATGCAGATACTTTTCGTAACCACTGCACATCGATGGTGCCTGATCATGTTTTTTGTAAAATTTCAACACGAAATACAAAGTTTTTCTTGAAAGAGAATGCACGTTCTCGGAATAACGTGCATTTCAGAGGAAAAGCAAGTCTGCTTATATAAACGCGCGGTATCTTATTGTTTTCCGCGAGTCGCTCTCTGTAACGATAATTTTTTCTTATTCCATGCGTGATTCGCCTCGATGGCTAGCTACTCGGTGCAATAGTAATTCACTGTCAATCGCGTGCACGTCGATAAAACGAGCCCTTATCATCGTGACCGATGAGATTCGAGGCCTTCGTTGCGCAAACGCGTTCGCCTACTTTGAAATCACGCGCGCTCTCTGAAATCGCGGATGGTCTCCTCGAATGGTCTCTGGAATTACAAAAATTGCCGCTTCGCGGTTGACTTGCTCCTGTGACGAGCGACCTAGCATTTTCTTTGCACCGTATAACATGCCCTATTGACGTGAAGAAAAATTCAAAACGAAAATATAACGTAATTTAAGAAAAATATAGGGCAATCGAGTGAACTTAATTTTTGACAACATCGAAAATTTAATACGTTAGAAAAATGTTAAGTATTGATTGAAATTATGTGATTATGTGTAATTGGTTAATTAAATGTCAGTGGAACAATGACACAAGTGATACATTCTGTGATACATTATATTTTATATTTTCTTCAATAAAAATTGCCTTTGAGCTTCTTAATTATGTTTATTAAATTGATTTTAAATTTGAAGGGATAAAGAGTAGAATTTAAGATATCGATACATTACTAACCTTTCATTGATATTACTTGTGCCGAATAATTATGAATGACTGAGATCTGTGAAGCACAAAATTTGGTCATAGCTACGCGAATATCGTTGTTTCACTGTAACGATAGGAAGTCGACCACTACGGATTTCCTCGGGCAACATTGTCGATAAAAACCAAAGACACTATACTTTGTGGTTTCATTTTAATTACTTAGCGGGGAAGATAATCAGTCGACCGCATGAAGATTCGTGTAGATATAAATATAGTTGTAAACTATGGCCGAAGCTATTAGAATGGGTGGATGAGAGGAATAGATCGATATAGGACATGTACCTAATTTATTTAATGCGTAAAATCCCAAGACGTTTCACCAGACAAAATCATTAGAAAACTCGTTAACGGTAAGGTCGACAAACGTTCGAAACTTCGCTTTTATGACTCGCCTCGACGATACTCATTGGCGATCGTTACGAATCTTTAATGAGAGGTAGTGACTTTATCTTCATGATAAAAAGCCAACTGCTTACTAATATAGATCCCTATTTTAATTGCGTTTTTTTTAAACTAGTTTTCCATCTACGAGCATAAAGTTTTAAACGAGCAATTTCTAAAACGCGTCTTTATAATATAAAATTTTTTGTATATTATTTTATTATCGATTATTGTCAACAATTTAAAGCTTTTAATGACTGGCAACGAACAGCGCATGGCTCGTATTAATATCTGATTGATAAATCTTAGAGATTGGTAAATCATTACCAAACCAAAACTGGTAAGTATGATCAACATGATCACGCATGATCAACGAAACGATAAGAGCTATTCACAAAAATATGAATTTGCATAAATATCTACAGTCTGCCTATTACAATCTCTTATAAGAAAACTGTCAAATCGACCTCGACCGCTTACGTAACGTTCCTCGTCGGGCCACCGGTCGAGGGTTAATCACCGTAACAAATGTCTGCATCGACTCACCGATAGTAATCCTTCTTGCAGTAAATGTTTCCGTCTCTGCTGAAGCAAGTGACTTCGCCATCGAGTCCTTGACGGCAGTGGGAGCATTGAAGGCAGGCCGCGTGCCACCGCCTGTCCACTGCCTGCAAGTAAAACCTGTCGGATATCCGTAGACCGCATCCGGCGCAAACCACCCCCGGAACATCCTCAGACTGTGCGGGAGGAGTGGGTGGTGGCTCCAGCTTTGGGATAGCGTGCAAGTGGTCCGTGGTTTGTTGCTCCTGCGAGTGAGTCTGCGAGTGCAGATGCGAATGGTGATGATGGTGATGATGGTGCGTCGTATGCGGAGGCATGGTCAAGTCGCTGGGGTTCTCGAAATTACTGTTGCTATTCCTGTATTCTTGGCCACCTGACAAGCGTTTCAATGGATAATGAATTATGACGTTTAATTTACAAATTAAAATTGTTGATTTAAAAATGAAAGAAAATTGAGAATCATCGAAAACAATTTTTACTTGAATCGTTAAATGTTATTACGGGTGTAAATTAATCCGATGTGTTTTTAAACAAAATTTGTTCGTGGTACGTGCAATGTAAATTCGATTACCAAATAAAATAATTTTCCTTATTCGATCAATTCACGTGAAGTTGCCAATACGAACACACCTGAGGTTGTTTTTAAATTGTCGTGAAACATTGAAATATTTCAGTTTAAGATGCTTGTTAGAAACATCGAATTAATTTTCGCACTAAATACTTTAAAATTGTACGATATGAAAGAAAGTTGGAAACACTCGAAACATGTCGATGTGACAAAGAATTAAATATTGTTAAAGATAATACAAACACGTACCTCCAGGAGAATCATAATCCCTAGAGTCGTAGGGGGTAGTAGGTCCGTCGTAGCAGTTGTTATTTGTTCCACAGTGGGTCTGATGCAGGGGTGTATGATGGGGCCCGTGATGGTGGGCGGCAGGAGGACTGCACGGTAAGGTGGTAGGTCGTGCAGCGTCGCCCATAGACGCAGGGAGGCAGGGACTTAGGTCCCTCGCCTGGTCCACTGCTCCGGGCCCCCCCGCACTGCCGGGCCCCCCTTGACGCCCCACAGCCAAGCCGCTGCCACGCTCCTGCGAGCTGGCCGGCTGCTGGAACAAACATCCAATCATACACTTTAGAAATTTTCAAAGTTTACAATCAATATCTTATAACATTTATGTATGTTCGAATTAAGAATATTTATGCAAAATTTATATACCTATGATCACGATTAAAGATATAGGAGCTTAACACAAATTTGTTTTATCTATTGAAAATGGAGAGTTCACGGCCAAAGAGCGAAAAATGTATTTTTTATTTATTTCTTTACGACCCGATATTTTTAACAAAAGCAGATTGTAACAGAGTATAAAGTTAGTTCATTGCTAGAGAATTATATAGTTACAAATTACGAATAATATGTCCGTATTTCGCGGCTAACACATAAAACCAGTGATTAGCTAACGCTGGCATAAGTAGCAATTAAAAAGATCATAAGACAGGAAAATAACATTAGTTCGATGGTGTTAATTTTATTGTACGATAGAAATGGCTAAAAGGCTCGATAACAACGGGAATGCAAAGTTCTCTACGCGAATGGAGCCTAATACGTTAATTGAACTGTAATGTGGCGCCGTTAAACGATTGTTTTACGCGCATGTATTTTGCAACGCGGTCTCACGCGACACCCGAACGAGCATCGACGGTATTTCACCGGTCACGGTTCAGTAGTCGCATCGAAAAACCGAGTGGAAAGAACCTAATCCTTCCGATCTAACCGCAATTGCGTCGAAGCAAAGCATAGTCGATTTGCTCGAGCGAAATTCTCACACCTACATTGTGCAGTGGTCACAAAAGTCGTCACAAACAGTGTCACCATGAACAAAAAGTCGATCGCGAGAAATCACCAACCAGAGAAAAACAGAGGAAGGATAGAGACAGGGTGAAAGTAATCAAAGGAGGCTTCCTTTCATTAGTAGCTCGGATAGAATCGAATCGATTCTAAGTCAAAGGGACAAGAGACGTCGAAAAACGCCGCGTCAACGTGGACGCGCCGCAGACCAGTCTCAGCTCAAAAACCTATATAATTCCCAACGACGAAGGGAGGAAAAAAGCTCGTCGGTAAAAGTAACCGATCTGAGGCAGAGCCGAAGATGGAGAAGACACTTTCCACCGAAGTCAAAGAGGAGGCACCGTAAAGGACATGGTCGGAAGACGTCGCAACCGCGTAGGATAGGTACTCCTGGTCGTCGTTGTCGGACCGACAACCGGAATAGGCGAAATAGGACAACAACCTAACAGGCACGAAGAGCAAGACGGCGACGGGGACAGTATCCAAAGTGACAGCGGATTACGGCTCGGTTGACATCGGCAAAGGGCAAGGGGTCTAGAGAAAAGGAGAAAGATAAAGAGTGGCATGCTGACGGCAGTAGCCGGTCGCCTCTGATGGATGTCGTAAGGCGGTGTGCGCATGCGCGCGACCCTATAAGGCGCCCGGAGCCGACCAATCCGAGTCGCCGCCGTGTTTCAACTGTCAACGCGGTTGCGGCGTACCGCGGTGCGCTCCAGACATAAATTACGTGGCGAGCTGCCCTGGTCCTCTCCTTCTTGTCCCTCTCTCTTTCCGCCTCCCTTTTTTCCTCTACCCCTCTTTCTCGCTCTTTCTAATACCTTTCAACTTCTCCTTCCCTTCTTCTTTACCCGGGAACCCTTTCTTCCCCATTTCCTTCTCACTCAGGTCATAAAGGCCCTATGCTTCCTTAGGCTCTCTCTCTGGTGGAAAACCAATGCCGCACTTTACGACACCAGATACCGGTATTTACTGCATCTCCGTTGAAGCGGCGCGTTTGCGATCGAGCCCGAAGGGCGGTTAACTTGTGCGCATAGAACGTCGTAAAGATCGCTACTCTGAGCGGTGATGCCCCACGGTGACGAATTTAAGCTCGTATTCCAACGATCGATGCTAAAGCTGATGGCACTTACAGTTAGTACCTTCGGTGGATAATAGCCATGCGTCGAGGGAATTTTTCTTTTGTCGAAACTCTTTACTCTAAGCATTAAGTTATTAAGAGGTAACGTTGCGTTAAATCTTTTCCCAGTTAAATTATGAAAGTTTCTGTTGGAACTTAAGGTTGAAAAATATGTCAGACGAATCCTTGAAATACCCTTTCGTAACTACTGTGTGACACAACGTTCAATGTAAATGTAAATTAGTTAAAAAACAATTGCAAATGTAACGTAACACTTGTCCCTAATAGGTTAATCGACTTTTTAATTTACCTAGATAAAAGTAAACGAAGTGAATTTCAACGAAAGCAAAATCTTCAATAAACAAGTATATTTTTTCTTTTTCATTAAATAAACATGATTTAGCAATCTGTGGATAATACTGAAGGAAAAAAGATATCTCTACGACGATCTTCTTATTAAATTCGCGTTCCAGTTGCCACATAGATTCTGATTCTCTAAGTTGGCTAGCGACTTCTATCTTTTTCTGTTCTATTTCTTTTTTCCATTAACTGATTCATCGAACGATAATGGTCCTAGAAATGGCACAAAAGAGATCGATCGGATAAAGCGCGCATGCGCGGCGCCGCGTGTTTCACGACGAGGGAAAACTAATAGAAATTACCAGGTTCGTTTGTTACGGCGGATTTTCACTGTGCAACGTAACGATTACGCGGCGGCCGTTGTTTCTTATGTAATAAACCGGGTCGCGGAAAGAATCCGTGGAACGCGCGTTTCGACGTGTCTCACTGGTGCTTCTGGCGTGCAACCTATCGCGAGTCGTGGCTCGTTTCCTTCGAAGATCATTGATTAAGCTTCGATTGGAACTTTGATTGGGCGACTTTCTTGCCGCTAACAGTAACAACGAAACCCCGCGGTGGTGAACTCGATTCTCCGAGGGAATATGCTGGTTTCTAGTAAAACGATTCGAGTCGCTCACTGCAAATGTTATCCGAATATCGTGGAAGAAGATGAAGTTAATTATAATTTTGCTCTTTTTTATTAATTCCCTTGATAGATTTAACTAATATATTTCTTTCTTCCTCTATTTTCTCTATTATTTCTTACACAAAGTTATTGATTTGACAAAAATCTTAATTTTACTTATTTATAAAGATTTGTTTTTAGAAAAAGATTACTAAGAATTTCTCGATAATTGTAAGTTTCGATTTTAACGGGCTTCCGTACCTATTCCTGTTTTTTATTTATAAACGTGGACAATATCGTTATCAACTTCCTGTCATTGATAGTATCGTATCTACTCAATGTCAGTTTGTAAACGCAGTTTCTTTCATCCAGTATTTAATTAGAACACATATGTACATACACTGAAATATTGATTTGTATTCTGATCGACATACAAATACAAAACTACGTTTCTCAAGGAAGAAACCTCTACTTTCAATATATTTTTTCACAAAGAATCGTTCTTTTTCCGATTATTTATTATTGTATTAAAAACTAACATGTTGAAATTTAATGGATTCAAATTTCTACCATATTCATAGATACACATATAGAGACATCCTGTACATCTGTTACATGTATATGTATATCAGGCAATCACAATGGAACGTTCTTTTAAATGTTACATCCATAACAACGGATCATCTAGACCTTCAGTCTTGCCTTTATTGGTTCAACAACGTTTGTTACGTTCGCCGATAACACCAGCGCATCATGCAAGAAATCAACCAGGTTTTCATACACTGTTCCTCGCTTAATGTCATTATTAACCTCCGCTCGAACAATGCACAGCTTTTTTAACAGTGTAGGCGCATTTCTTAACACTCCATTGTGCCAGGTCGCACTCCTCGAGCCGCGAGCGAAGATGTTCTTTGGTACCAACATAGGTCGCCGCTTTTCTTTTGACGTGCCTCAATGAGATTTCCCAACCTTCCCCTCGTATCGGGCATCGCGGCAAAACAAGCGCCAACAACAAATGCAAATAGAGATATTTCCTCGAGAGAATGCGGCTGGAAATCTCTGTTTTTCCATCTGAACACGCGTTTCTCACGAACATTTTCGCCGAACCCCGTTTTGGTATGCGATCGCACTGGAATATCTTCTTGGATCGCAACCTAACCTAAATTTCGAACCGTTTCTACCGTTGCAACAGTTAGAATTATAAATAATATACGGATCTATCGTCAGCTTCGACAATAAGAAAGGATTAGTTATATATTGAGGATTATACGAAGAGTAGGTGAACAGGAAGAACAACGCTCTCATTCTTCAAAGCAGTGTACAGTCGCAAGATTTATGAAGTATGTTAACGATTGTGTGAACTCGACACAGTGTGATATAAAGAATAGGAACAAAGAATGGATATATAGTATATGATTAACACTAATAGCAACCATTCATAAGAGTTAATTGAGAATTAACACTACAGACTGTGATGTATCGTAGATTTAGTCCTTTGCCAGTCTACTAATCCCAATCCTAGACTCTGTTCTCAGAAACTCCATTGATTATCCTAAATGCAAAAGGAACATCCTCGTTTCGTTGCCTTCATCATGGAAAAGGTCAACCATCCATATTTCATTGGAAAATTTCTATCAACCAATGAATTCCATTATTATCGGTTATCACTACAAACCATGTACCAGAGATTTTTTAATTCCAATCCCAGAACTCTGCTTTCATGAAATGCCACGGTTATCAAACCAATAGCTTTATTTTCCTCTTTTCGCCGTGAGATCAATCAGCGATGCTTCACTGAAAAATTTCGTATTGGAAAATTTCAACGACGCCCAATGCATTCCGGTTGGTTATAGAAGCTGGACGAGTTCCATTTCCAGAATTTGCCCGATGGTCGATTTCGTAAGAGCGAACGCGACAACCGGCGAGTAGCTCGCGCGAACAGACGAGAGATCGATACGGGCATCCTATAAATTTCCCACGAAACGGCACGACCGGTCGATCGATCTTCACTCGGCTTCGCGAGATCCTTATCCATCTCGAGAGTGGACCTGCCACAGGCGACCGGGTGCTCGGACTGTAAAACAGACTTTCACCGTGGCTCTAACTTGCACAAGACTCCGCCTTTTTCATTTTCACGAAACGTGAAGTAAATAACGAGCGCGGAATCCGTCGGGATGCCGGCACGAAAAGCCAGTAGAATGCCGCCAGAAATGCCGCTCGACGGTCGTTCGATTGTGCGACAGCCTCTCCGAACTACTGCCGAGATATCGACTATCGATTACATTGGTCGCTACATCTTGGTCGTACATCTACTTTTGTATTTTTCCTTCCGTCTGTTACTTTGCTTTTCCTCTTTTCGTATCTTTTTTCTTTTCCCTTTTGTTTCATTAATTTTTCTAGGGCAAACAGACGCGTGGACCGCGTGCACGCTGAGATAACACGATGTATTAAGTTCGCGCCGTGACTTTCAGATTGATAAGTAATCGATGATTCATCTGTTTCGCGTCGGGGTAACTTGCACCGAGCCGTTAACGAGTTATCAAAGCAGAGATACGCTGGTCCATTAGATAGAAAATACGAGGTCGAGTTGGAAATTTTTATTGAACAACCACGTTCTCGTGGAACCTATAAAATCTTTCTTCCCAAACACTTTCTTCCCAGAGGCTGTTTCCTCCGTCTGTTCGCGAACGAGGAATGGGGTAATTGGAGCGTGATTCTTTTTGTAGCGCGACACGATCTCGTATGATTTACGAGAAGTCATCAGTATGAATCAGACACGGCTCGAGCCGAGAATTTTTCTACGATCGTTCCCCTCGTTTGGAAAACGCCGAGTCGCCTGTTTCCAGACGGAGAAGTTAACTGGAGACTGGAGACTTAACCATGGGAAAATGGATCTCAAATCGAATCGAGTCTGCCGTTCTGTAAGGAGGATGAGAAACGAGTCGGTTTCGCGCGGGAAAAGTTCCAAGGACCATACGGTCCGAATACGGTAGGAATACGAGAGCTGGTAAAATTTATTGGGGACGATCTCTCGCTGCGTCGCCTCCATGACAGCTCCGGTGCTTAATCATTTTTCGGGACAAAAAGAAACGCGAAATTCACCATTTCTTTATTACTCTTGCGAGTCATTGCGAAAAGCTTAGAATCGCTATTTTGAAAGGAAAAACAATTTAAACGATGAACTATGGTAAAAGAAAGGTGTAAAAGAAAGAGCACGATCCTTGATCTTGTTGATTTTGAAGTATTATAGGTGTTATAAATAAACCAATTTACTTTTATCAATACATTAGCGGCTAGATATATTATATTCTTCATAAAGTATGATCAAATAGAACGGTTAACGTATCAATGTTAGACTCTGTAGAAAGGACAATAGTTTTATCTCTACAAATTTATCAACCACGAATATGCTAAAAGAGTTCTCATAGATATTCAATTACGAATCTGGAATATACTTTCAACCCATGATTCAAATTTTCCAGACTTTATAGTTCCCAGCATTTCCTATCATTCATATTTACATTACATTAAAAACTATAATAAATTAATATACTTATATTATATATACTATATATATAATATAATATAATTAATTACTAGAAATAGTATTAAAAACTGATTACGAACATCTTCAGAAAACTGTCACCAATATCGCAACTATAAATTTTGTAACATATCCTCTCAGTTTTTTCAACTTCCAAATTTCCAAAATCCTCAAGCTCCAATGCCAACAATTCCCAGCATGTCCTATCATCGATACTAAAAACAAGACCACAAAAAAATCAAACCAGGAAATTCGCTCGCAGTCCGAATCTGGCGTCTCTCTTTGTCCCATTTCTCTCTCTCTCTCGCTCTGTCGATTCTATAAACACGCGCGTCCCGTGTTGGCCGCGTATCAGCTTCCCTTGGCCAGCCATGATAGTGATAACAATAAACAGCCTCGTCCACTCGGCGGACGGGCTGCAGCCTGTGGTTTCTCTTAAAACGCGTGGGCGACGCTTAACACCGCAGAGAACCGATAAACTGCTCGCTATCTGCACTTCTCCGCGGCGACCGGCTACCAACCGGCCGGACCTCGAGCTACTCGCGACCGGACAAAAATATTGGATCGTGGCTGCTCGTGTGCTACTGTGCCACCTCGGTTATTCGGCTGCTACGACGACAGCCAACTGAGAGAAACAAAAAACGAGAAAAAGGAATAAAGAAGGAAGGTGTTTGCGAAGGAAGAAGCCACCAGTCGAGCTCTAAATATAGATTCAACCCCTTTGGATCAGAGACTGGTCTTAAAGAGTATTGGTGTATTTTACAAGAATTTGATGAGAGCAGGATTTTGAAGGCGAATGATCGAAAATGGTACATAATCGTCGATGGTACTTTTACGACTATTCAGTGTTTATTTTTTATTTTCTTATTCTTATTTTGCTTTTAACTTCTAATTTCATGTGGAATTTTTTATTTTGTTATTAAACTGTTGGTAATGGATTACTTGAGAATGTAAGGATTAATTATATTAAAAATGAGGCAAAAAGACTAATGTTTTTTATAAGATACGTAGTTTTTTGTGAAATCGAGATAGTTATTCTCGACTCGATGTTGAAATTATTGTTTCGCTTCTTTCAATTGCGTCGCGTGTCATGTATATGTAAATATAAAAAGCTCTAATTTCAAGTTTGATAAAATGTCATGTAAATTCTTCCGCTCGAGGAATTTAACCGACCCAACTTCAATCTTCGACCTCCCACGTTATCGTACAGAAACACTGTTTTCATTCAACAAGAAGAAATTATCATTTCTAATTATTTTTAATCTGTACATATTATGAAACGAGTTCGACTATCAATCCGCTCGAATTTTCACGAATTTCTAGCACGAATTGATCGCCATGAATATTAAACGTATTGCGCTTTTGCGTGTGATTGCGAAACCCGCGTTTTGCAAGTTTTATGAATCACGACACCGAACGAAATCGCGTATTGTCGACCTCGAATTTTCCCGACCAATTCTCGCTGTCGACGCTTTCCACGCGATTAAACGATTTCTTAATGATAAAAATGGCGAAAAATCAAAACCGAATCAGAGTGATAAAAGATCGAGAGCGAGAAATCTGCTTGATCGAACGATACTACGATATTTTATGGAAGATTGAAAAAATGGAAAAATATAGAGACGAATATTGTCGTCCTTGCGTCACATCCGGTGCGTCATTGCACAATTGGCAGGACTATCGAGATCCAAGGGAACCGACTCGTTTGCAGTGAAGCAAAGAATACGTAACGATAATTGAGAAATTATGAATTTTGACGATTGTTCCAGGAAATCGGTGATCTCAACTGCGTAGAAATATCGTATTATCATTCTACGTGTTCAGTTTTATTTTCTTCTTCTGGTACGATGTTTGCGGAGAAGATTTTGATTTAACGACGCTCGGGTAATTTCATTGCTCGTTTCAATGTTACGTCTACAATGATCTTATGTTTCCTGCAACGTGTGTATGTAGAACAAAAGTTCCGCTAGATTTCTTCCTTGCCCGATGTCAATCCAAATCAACGTGATTAATAACTACTAACAATCAAAGAAGTTTCTTTCTTCACATCATTTATGCATGGGTAGAAAATAAAGACAATTAACTCCTATCTTTTAAGAAATCTTAACCCTTTGTATTTTATTGGCGCTACTACGCAAGATTGACCAGATGACAATTGTTTTTTCTTTTTTGTATCGTTTCCACGGAGACAAAATAAAAGAGAGAAAAGTATGCTAAACTTCTTTGTCAATCGTATAATCTCTGTATATTTTTAATGTTATTTACAATTAACCAAACGAAGCTTTATTCACATAGACAATTTTTCTTTTCATATTATTCTAAGAAAAAAAAAGGGATATGAAAGAAAAGGAATCTCGCAACTGTCTGGCAAAGCAAAGAGGTGTAAGAGTACTTGAAGTAAGAGATGAGAAAACAGTTATTTAAATACTAAAACGAGACGAGATACCGGGGACACAGAACGGCGGCACGCCGAGCAGGCCAAGAATCGCGACCCGACCCCGAGATACCGCTTTCCCTCCCTCTGTGGCCACTTCGCGTTCCGGGAAAATTCAGATCGCGTCTTCGTCTGCCAACGGCGCGACGCCCGATTCGACCGCTATTAATCACGTGCAAAACCGTGATCGGCCCGCTGAAAGCATGAGTAAACGTTTCGACGTACCGCAACGAGGACCGTTTGAAAATTTTGCGAAACGTCCGACCGACAGATGATGCATTCGAAGAAACACAAACGGACAGATTCAATCTTCTTGCGACTATTCGTGACTTTGATGTATTCGGGAATTTTGAAAGGGTTTCGTCGAGTATTTAAAGAAAATGGCACGATCGATGAGACAACTATGTTTTCGAGTTGTCAGCAAGAGTGAAAATCGGAACGTTTGACGATAGACAAAAAGTGAAAACAAAGAGAAATTTTCCTAGAAGCTGTAAAACTGCCAGTGGGAAACGAATTTCCTGTTCGTCGAATATAAATCATACGTTCTTACGACGGAAAGAGCATAGTGGAACGAATTAATTTAGGAATCGCGATTAAAAGATCTATTCTACCCAACGTGTTTTTTTATTCCAAGAACCGCCAGTGAACAGGCAGTTAGGATATTAACAAGTTCCTGTGCAATAAATTAGCCACCTAGAACCAAGCTCTACTTCATAAATGTCTACTTATTCGTTCTTTTACTTGGTGATCCCTTATTCGATGATTCACCGAAATTCAAACGCATGACGAATAAAAATCTTTATCTTCTAACGTGTGATAGGAAATTCATTTCGTTACATTCTTTACGTATGAATAAAAATCAAAAAGAAGAAGAGGAATTCCGTTCCACTAAATTTCGCTAAAAAATTCATATTCCTTTATAACGTTTTTCTATATAATCAATTCTAACCAAAATATTTCAAAAGTATTAAATGTTTAAAGCACCATCACGAAACAGAATTCCGAGCAATTCCGTTTTCTCAAATTTCGTCAAAAAGTTAAAGAAACGCGGAAGAAATGGCAAATTTTTGCCAAGAGACGAACGTGTCACTGTGGAGGACAGTTTCACGAGCCACGATAGGCAAAAGCATATCGCCTCCTGTCCCTACCTAAATAAACGACAAAAGATGGAGCGCGGCGCGGATTTATTAAACGTTCGTCCCGCGATGACCGCCGCCGCTCCGTGGCGGATATATCTCAACAGGCCCGGCCAATAAATTACGCTCGACACAAACGGACCACTATCACGGACAGACACGTTCGTGCCACGTCGCGCTTATCTCATCGAAGTTACAATAATCACACTCTCTTCGGCCGGCTCCATGCTGACGCACGCGTCCGGCTGCGTGCATAGAAAAAGATCGAAAGCGTCCAGAGACTAAACGACGCCAAATCCGTGTGACGTTGATTAGATGCGTTCCACCAATATCATTTTCAACGATTGGATTTCAATCGACCGACTACAGGTCAGAATCGATCAAAGCTTGTTTATTGAATCACCACTTGTACGCCACGGATGTTTATGTAAATTCATATTTTGATAACAATACTAATCATATTATCATAATGACTATTTGTGTCATATCACAATGTGTACATCATAATGATTATTTTGCTTTGAGCATCAGTCTTCGAACAATGGTTTAATGATTATATATGTACATAGTTGTCTCGATGATTTGAACGAAGGTTTGCAATAGTTTGAGAAGGTCTGAGTAGGTTTGAAAGGAATCGAGGCCGAGAAAGAGAATGTGGAACAGTTTAAGCGCAGGTTACTTTCAGCAAATTTCACAGCAGACGTAAAATGAATTAACGTCAATATCTTTTGAGCTTTTGGAAGAAGATTCCTGTCGAATTACGCCAGTAGGAGGAAATATATAGGTGGAAGGGTAACATCGAGAAACTGAGTTCGATAGGGAAGAAGATGTAAATTTCACTCTTAAAATCTGCAATCTTCGAAATATTCGCAATTAAGCTTCCCCTTTAATTCCTCCGATCTTAATTATCTTAACATTGCTTCAGATTTTAGTTTCTTATATCATCGCTTAGATTATTTCAACAACATACAAGGACTTTTAAATGTTTCAAAAGAAACTATGACATATTAACGATTGTATCGTGTCCTCTTTAAAATTAAGAAATATTTTAATAGTAGGAAAATTTGTGTCAAAGATTACCAAAGAGCGCAACATTAATCGTGATATGAAACTTGCAAGTTTCGGCTCAACTATCATTCAATCACGTTATAATGCAACTCTGTCTTAAAACCACCTCTGACCACGAAGTCGACATTGTTCCGTATTTACATTGTAACAAGAATGTCTGCTCAACCCGACGAATAACTCCCGTCAAGCATATAAAACGTCTGAAAAATCCGTCGCAGACCCGAACTCGTAATTCACGCAGTTGTCGCGGAAATTGTTATTTATTTTCAGCGCAGTCGCGGCCCCTGTCGCGAGATGAATTATTCGACCGTGCACGCGGTCACAAAGGAGCGTAGGAAAATCTTGGGTTGCGCAACGAAGAAACAGAGAAAATTAAGCCAGTTGAAAACTCTGTTTTCTGTAACAATCTTTTATTTTGACAGGTAATGGAATATACGATTAAATTTTTCATAAATACGCAAAAAAATGTGTAATCGATGTACGATAAACGCGTCAACTGAGCAAAAACTAAACGATTAACCTCGGTTGAGACGATCAGTTTGACTCTTGTGTGATTCAATTGCGCTAGTGACTCGTCGCCGCCACGAAAACGGCGCGCCATTCCCGCGCCCCGTTTTGCGTTTCATGCGATAAAATAATCGCGTCGCTATAAGGAGATTGGGACATTTAACGCACGGCGCCTCTTATACGATACGCTTTAATCAACCACTGATTCTTTGGTAAACAAATTATTTACGCCGTGTTTCTTTCAATGGTTTTTGTTGTAAAAATTTCGACGAATAGCCGTCAAATTAAATGAATGAAAATTACAGAATAATTGTGAATGACGTATCTCACGATTTGAAAACTTGTATGTTCTTTAGAAAAGGAAAAAAAAACAACACACGACGCCATGAAATATGTTTTACGGGAATGATCAGGAAGATAATGAAGTGTACCTCGTCGTGAATAATTGAGAGATAGTTTTGTTTGAGAAAATTCTCGTGGAATTTTTGGTGGATTTTTATAATAGCTTTTTGTAGGTAGATACAGAAGCGTGAAAAGGAGAAATGATACGTATAATTTAAAAAATTCATGTTCTGATGTAATAAGAATTTCCGAGTACTTATACGGACTCTGAACAAAGTAAGACTATAAAATTAACATAAGGTATATGGGATTAACATAATGTTTATCATGAGACAAAGAAAAAAACAAATAAATCTTAATATAACGTATGTTGCAGTGTTAATATAATTTGATAAAAAACGGAAGTCAATCTTTTTCCTCGACTATACATTATCGATCTACACAAAAATAATTTATATTCAATTTCTACGATGTGTATTAATTTCTTACTTTATTACTAAAATATTTCCAAATATGTATGTATGTTAAAACGATACAACAAAGTAACTTAAAAAGATCGGAAATTAATTCTGAGAAAAGTTTCCGCGAACACAAGTTAATCGAACGAAAGAGAACGAAAATAATGAAAGTCGTTCGAACTCTCGTTTGAAACGGTTTATATCGATTAACACTCAATTTCGGTGGAATCAGCGAAAATAAAGGGAAAAGAGAAGAATTGGTAAGCGATGGCATGCGTTTTACATCCAGCTCGTTTCGTCGGCGTAGCCACGAGTTAATGCATCGGTTCAATTAGCGGCCATCGTGGTGACACCGAACAATCAATTACGTTTGTTTACAAGGTGTACCCGTTAACGGCACAGCCATTCAACAGTCGTTTAAAACGGAATTAACATTCCTTGAAGATGAACGCCGGTTTCGCTGATCGTACATTGCTCGACACCGTTCGAACCATCGTGCAATGGAAAACGAACGTCGCCGCTAAAAATCACGAGCATCCACGTTCCGCCGTTTAATCCGACATGATTTCCTTCATGACCAAAACGGTTTCGTGAAACGTTCGTAGTAAATATCACGAGGCAGAGGAATTTCGATTTCTCTTTGGAAAATCAACTTACGTTGCTAAAACACGAGCATACGTACAGGATTTTCTCGAAAAGCATGACCAGCCAAGAAATAACTACATCAAACGAAACGAAATGAACGTAAAGAAACGTAAGAATCTCCTTTTATGAAAAAATTCAATGAAAATCCACGGAAAATAAGAAAAATTAATAAAACGAGAATAACCCAAAGAACACAACAGGATTAAATAACATCGTATAAAAAGTAAAGAAACGAAATGAGTGTTTAACATTTCGCTTCGATCTACTAAAAATGGTAATCGTTTTCAGCAATGGACCAAAGAAAAATCTCTGTCTAAAGAGTTCACGCAATATCAACCCTTCTCGAACAATGACAAGGAGAAAGAAAAATGTATACCTTTTAACCGATCGAAATCTGCAACCCCTTTCAGCCAGGGGAATCAATTAACAAATCGGGGGTGCGACTCGGGTTCGCGTGTCGCGATCCATTACACCGGTGACACCCGAAAAATTCACAAACTTTGTGGCGATCTGTCAAACCCGCGGTTCGTGTACGCACGCAGGTCTGTCGTCGAGACGGGGTTTTTTCTGTCGGCGGCGATCTACAACGTCGTCGCGAATCCCTGAAACCCGTTCCGCGCCACGGCCGGCGAATATATCAACCGTTGCGTCGCCGATAAGCGTCGGAGCTCGTCGGCGACTCGTTCGCCCAGCAATATTCCAATTACGGAATCGCCGGCAATAAAATCGTTGGATCGAATTATCCAGCTAGGATTTGTTTCCATTAACAGCTACAACCGGACACCGACAGCCGCCATCGAGCGGCTCCCTTATCCCTCGCAACGCGAGGTTTTAATTAGTTTGTCGAGCCTGAGAATTTAGAATCTTGGAGATTGGATATTTCGAGCGATCCTAAGACGCGGATTAATCTGTTTTTCGTGAAAAAACTGTCATACGAAAGTTGACAGAAACTTAGGAGATAGACGGTGATATTTTGAATAGTTGATAGAAATCTAGAATTTTCAACTTTGTGGAATACAACTATTTAAAAGCACCCATTCCAACTCGCAGAAAATACGACTCTAATTGCGGAATTTCAGTCAGTCGAAAGAAAGCTAATTAATAGAAACCTGATAAACATAATAAGAATTATTGAAAAATGTCTGTTACAACTCCCGAAAATGTAATAATTCCGGAATGTAGGTCGCTCGAAAGCAACCAAAGAACCAAATTGCGACCCCCCTCCCCTCTTGTAACATTCTAAAAAAAGTTCTGCTCCAGGTGCAAGTGTCAAGTTGCAAGAGTTGCAAACTCGGTGGAGATCAAAGGGTCGAGGTAAGGATCATCATCCACAGATCATCGAGGCCTGCGTGACAAAGGACCGGGAACCCCTCTCGACGGTTTCGTGGTGCGTACACGGCCAATAAGCAAAGAACCGAGGGAATAGAGGGATGACACTCACCCAGTGCATGCCGGTGGTAGGAGGGGCGCGCTCCTCATACACTCCCATCAGGGTGGCTGCTGTCGCGGGGTAGTTCCCGCCGAGGGTGCGCGACGCCGAAGCTGCTTGGGGGGGAGTCCCGGGGGATCCGCTTGCCGATAACGCGGAGATGGCGTCCGCTGCGCAGGTTCTCTTCTTTTGCCTCCTCTTCTTCTTTCTCCACCACCGTCAAGCTCGCTTCACCCTCTACTTTCCTTGGTTCAGCAATCTTTTCCGCACTCAAAAACGTCACTGGCACCTCCGCGCTGCTCTTTTCCCCGGACTTGTATCAATATTTATATATATCGAATATGAAAGAAAAGTCCAGGAGAGAACTGATAATCGTTGTCTGGTGAATGGGTAACGCGCGCCCTCGCGGGCACATTTCGCTGAAAAAGAATCACTCCGAGAATCCAGCAGCTAATTCTGCTCTATTAAAAGCGAAGACACGGTGTAACAGTACGGAAACACCGAGCAGACAGTCACGTTACCCCGGAGAAGAAAGTACACCCCTCACTGATACACAATCACTATGGACGCAACGGACAGTCGTTCATCGACGCGACGAGTTGGGGCGACGGGGCGCAGTCCTAGAACCTTGTCGCGGAATTCCTGGTTCCATATCGAACCAAATGGTTCACAAGCACTAGGGTAGTCGGAGAAACGCGCGACGAAGTAACACCCGGCTAGTCCGCGCACCTGCACTCGAATACTACCACCGTCCTGGTGTCCTTGGAGCATCGACAGCTTGGTGATCGATCTCAGTTCGTGCTCCTTCGAGGGGACGACCGGACACGCGTCAGACACGTTTCATGGCGCATGTGCCCCGTGTGGTACAAAGGAACGACGAGATCCAACGACCACGACCACGGCCACGGCGACGACACGTCGAGAGGAACGACGCCAGAAAACGAGATTCGCGCGAGCACGCTGCGCCACGGTAAATACAGACCCGTCTACCGAGCCGAAGCCGCGATGCGGAGTGAGGGAACCGGCACAGCTGCAACTGGTTCCAGCCAGAGGCAGCGCCGCATAGCGGTGGAACCGTGAAAACCACCGCGTCACAAGGTGGGGCGGACACGGTTCCACGAAGAACCGCCCACTGGCACCCCCTCCCAGGTCAGCAGTGGAACGACAGGCCACACCCCTACACGAAACCCGATACTGTCTTTCCTTGTCTATTCCGCAATTCTGTCTGGGCAGACCTTGTCTCGAGCACGACTACTTTGCTCCACGCCGCGCTCCTGCTCCAGAGAACCGTCTGCACGAGAGAACAGCGGCTCCGCTGCGGTACACAGTGGCGTAGCCTTCTACGTATATGTGGTTTCGTAGAACAGACGCTTTAAATTGGTGCCTCGGACGGCTGGGTTCTTTGCCGTTTTGTTATGTCACCGCGGAAATGAATGTATCGGGGATGTAGGAATGGAAATTGTGAACGTTCGTTGTCGATCGAATGATTGTTCCCGTGAAAGAGATAATAATGTTGGATCGTGAAGAATGATAACTTCGTGTAAATATTTCGCTAATTTACTGGTTTCTAATAACTTATTCCGCGGCTGTATTGAATCAAAGTAAGATGTAAAAAGTTTCTGCTGTCAAGGAATCCATTATCCAAGAGGAAGTGGCCAAGATCAAAGCGTTAAAAGTACCTTAAACACCTGAAAACCCTAGACACCTCGTTTTCATGTCAAAATTGAAAGTTGGCTGTCCACACTGCCATTACCCTCGTTTTCAGTATATTCCCAGACGAAAAAAGATGTCGTAATTGTTCGTCCAACGATCCTCTCAACCATCTGGCATTTGCATGAACAACCAATTTACACGTTGCCTTTCGTCACGCGACGCCTTTAACCGCGATTGTCGTTTAACTACAATTTTTTCATCACGAATGCACGTCGCCACAAAAGGGCGCGTTTTGAAAAATGTACAACGCGATTCCATCGAAAAATTCGAGAGGAATTCACAAGTCAAATGGAGCGACCGGTTGCATCCGGCTTTCCGCAATCTTCAGAAGGTCTCGGTTCTTTTTTGTATTTCGCTCTTTGGAAAGTCCATTCGACGGACACTGGCGGCCTTCGTCTTTTTGCCCCGTGTCGATGTCTTTTCTACATAGCGTTGCTCGTCGTTATATTCGCCACCTGGAACTTTTTGGTCGAGATTTTCCTGTCGAAGTGGTGTCCACGATAGATACATCGTGACCTTTGTTTTCCCATTTGATACGTCAACCCTTTTAGTGTTTAACACTTTCACTGACATATATGGCTCATCGATTTAATTATTTTGTTTAGATTTTAAATGACGTTATCGAAGCAACTATCGTATTTTCAAGTTTGTAGCTTTTAACAGAAAGTTTTAAGAAAAGAAACAAAACAACAAGTGCATTCGATTAAACATTGTTACTTCAAATAAAACTTTTCATAGTGAGAGTATCATTTTTTTTTTAAGTTATGTATGACTCATACTTGGTGTTTCAAAAAAAAAAAAAGTGAATTTAGTAGTATTCTTCGTGATCTTTTACGTAGATTAAGCATAATGTCTTAATAGAAAGCGGAAAAAACTAGAAGTGTGAAAGTTTTGTGACTATACGAGTGTTACAGGCCTCACCTTTGACCACGAACCGGAAGTACGTGTATCTACGTGACAGTATAATTACAGAAGAAACATTTTTATTGTTATCTCCTTAATACGAGAACTACCGACCCAGTATATATGTGTAGCCAAACATGAAACTATTTGAAGTTTCCTTCACTAATATGAAACTTAAACCTTCTAGTAATATATTTCGTCCAATTTCCACCGCATCGATTATCGATTCATGCTATAAATCTCTTAACCGGGATTCTTCCGAGAGAGTCAATCTCAAACGAAAAATACAAGAAAAACCGTTTGGTTTTCATCGTATTTCCTTCTGGCTCGAGCTCAACGCCTCCTTCCTCCTGTTCGCGGTGTTGCGTCTCTCTGAAAAAACGACAGGTTTCAGCGATGGAACAGGCTAACACAGACGTGGTCAGATAGGAGAAAAGAAAGAGAGAGAAAGAGAGAAGAGACAGGACGAGTGACCAGCTGAAACCGAACGACGACCGTCCGTCCGATATTCCGTCATAAAAAGGAACCGGTTTCGTCTGCAACGTAGACGGAAACCGCTGCTGTTGCCGCAGATAACGTCGTCGAGTGATGGAATTCGCGAATACGTCGCCGATGGTCCGTTCGTCCGGCATGTCGTCTGACTGTTCCGTAATTGTGTGAGAATGATCGTGCTATTAGGATCGTGCATTTAACACTAGAACTATCAACGTAATCGAAACGATCAATTTATAACTTAATCCAGTAGCAGTTTATGAACGATTTTCGTTATTCATGTGGACAACTACGATACGGAGAACTAAGATTAATCTTTCGCCAAAATAATACACTCCTTTATAAAAATATTCGTTTCATAGCAAAAATCAACGAATTAAAGTATAATTTATTGCTACATCTATCTTATACGTTAGATTTAACTGCTTCTGATTTCCATCACTACTTATGAATAAAGATGTAAATGCGCTAATGAGAAATTAAAATATGCAAGAATTTATAGGATTGCATATTATGATAGATATGTCAATATGCTATTTAAGTAGTAAAACGAATCTGTACTGTAACGATCAGTTCTAAGCTTTAATTATAGAAGAATCGTGCCTGTTAAATTTTAATAGAACCAACTAACGAGACGCTTTTCACAAAAACAAGTGGTCAGCATTCGGCTTAAGACAAAAGTGTTCTTTAAACAACCCATCAAATCTTGCAAAACAGTGAATCATGAAAATTCACATTTCTATTCCTAGCTTTCACCAACTCAACTTCACAGATTGAAAAACATGCGACAGTAATACACTGCATGTTTTATCTTCTAAAATGTACTGTGTAATTTATAGTTATTTTTAAGGAATTAAATACTTGTCATTAAATCATAGGTAAAGGATAATCAAATGTAGAAATGTCCTAGAATTAATAGCATTGATCTGTTTCTCTGTCAAGATAGTCGCATAATCTCAATATCGAAGAACTAGACTGATTAACCGAAGCCAACCCTCTTCTAAACTACCCCTATAAGAAAAATCTTGTAAAAATCCCTTTAACCTTCCCAGGCTCTTTCTCAATCAGTCCAAGTAACATATAACAAAAACATACAAACCAGAGACCATACTTAACAGTATAAAGAAACAGTTGGCGATTATTGGAAGCCTCTGAGAAATTCCTGATCGCAATAGAGAAGCCGTGGTAGTTGAAACGCGGAATACAGGGAAAGAGATGGTCGAAAAAATATAGAAACGAAAGAGACAAAAGAAAAGAAAGAAAGGTGAGAAGGGGAGGGGTGCTGTTAACTTGACGCGTGAGTACTAAACACGCAGTGACGGTACAATAAAGAGCGGCGCCCCGCAGAGAATGGGGCCCCGCCCGTTGAGAACCCCCCATGAGTGAGACTCGACGAGACCCATGAAAGCCCTATAGAAGTTCAAGGAAACCTTACATTTCGGGGGCCGTACCGTGAAACCGCTTATACCTTCCGGATCAACGTAACCGGATGAACTGTTAAAATTTGTGTTCGTTCATTGATAGGTTCACAATACCACGTCTTCATGGAGCGTTAGAACGCGTCCCGAAAAATCCCCTACTGATTTATTTGTTACGTTTGCGAATAAATTGACCGATCACCATGGTGGCTCATGTTAAGACGTAATGGTGTTATTGATATTCTGCAATGAACGTTGTAACGACTTGTTTAGGAAAAGAAGGGATGGCGAATGTTGGGGCTGGTAAAAATAATGATCGCTATATTTCCTAGTCTTGAATCTTTGTTCTTCTCTTTAATTCTGTCGTTGGTATACACATTTAGAATATTTATAGTACATAACGTCCAGTATAAATTTATGTATTTACATATAAATTTATAATTAGAATTGTAGCATTGTTGGGTTGTTACATACAGATGTATGTGTAATGATCATCTTCTGGACAAAAGATTTTGATAAGTATTGAAACATAAATTTAATACGATGTTTCTCACTCGAACAGGCTCACTATTCGCAGGACTAAGCTTCTATATCCAGAGAATATAAAAAGAAACCTTGTAAATGTCGCACGATCACAGAAAAACGTCTCAAAGGCAAAGTTGCGAAAACAGTGCAGCATAATACACTCGTTTCATTGTTCGTTGCAACGGCAGGTAGAAAGAGAAGAGAATCAAAGACGAACGGCGAACCTTGACCAACTTTTGCTTATGGCGACGTCTGTTTTCGTTCTGTGAGTTAGAGGAAACGGTTTCGACGGTGATTCACGTCGAAATATTCAACGAGCACGAAAGCTCGTGAGTAGCATAATCGGTGGGAAACGAGCGAGGCGCAACGCGATCTCTCGCCGTGAAAATCCGTTTCGCGACTTCTGTTTCCATGGACAGAGGTTCGTGTGCTCGGGAAGGCCGCCGTTGAAGAAAAGGCGAACAACCCGCGTAGAATAAAAGCAAGCAAGAGGGATCAAGAAAGAAATGAAAAAAGAGAAAGAAAAAGCAGTGCTCGAAACGAACAGCCCAAGCGTTTCCTTCAGCTCGCGTTCGTGAAAGTGGATTTTTCAGTGAAAACAACGTGCAACGTTGGCACGCGAACGAAATAGGAAAGCTTTCCACTCTTTGACCCGGAATCCGCGTTTCCAGCTGGCGGACGACGCCGCGCAACCCTTCCGCTTCCTCTTCTGCCGCGTCGACATTTTCTTCTGGGTATATGCATATACTAGGTAGAGTCAAAGACCGCGGCTGAGCTGAAACCAAGCCCCTTCAGCCCCTCAGCATTTTTTCCAATTCTAAGCGTGCTCGCAAGAGCGAATAGCATTGTGTCGTTCGCTGACGCGCTTTTCGCATTCTTGTTTCGAATTCTAAGAGGAAATGACGGGAGAGACGAAATAGGAAATAGACGCGAGATTGCGTGATAGATATCGCTGGTTCAAAAAAATTAATAATTAGTGTCTGAATAAAAGATTCGCAAATCAGTTGTTCGTGGACAACTAGGATTTCATCCTTGAATTTCTTTCCACCAAATTTTTATTTCTACCGGAGAATATTTCGTTTAATGTTTAACTTTACGTACACCGAACGTTGTACATATTGTTGTATATCATTAGTATTGCTTTTATTGGAATAAATTTTTAATACACAAATTGTTTGTTCGTCCAGTCGCGGGGAGACGCGTCTCCGTTAGGCGCGTCAACGGGAGTCGTAAATTCCCGTTACGATCTACGGATCGACACCGCGAGCAGGGCGATCCCCTGATTTCAGTTACGACAATAGGGGTGGTTATATTGAAATAACTGTAGTCTTCAGTTATATCTTTTTATTTATTTCGCCACTTTTCACAACGTATATAGAAATATGTTGTAATGGATACCGGTTAACGCGATGAATCCCGATATCGTGTGAAACTATTAGACTAGCTTGCCGAATGAGTGCAAGAACCGTCCGAAGTATGTTGACGCCAAGAATCGACTGTCTCGTTGGCGTGAATTGTAGTTAGTGCCTCGATGGCTAGAATTATACTTGAATGACTGCTTAGTAGAAGAGCAGAGACTTGACTGTCTGAGGACCAGTAGAACAGTTTACTTGACTGTCTGAGGAGTAGATGAGCAGTCGACTTGATTGATTGAAGAACAGCAGAACAGTGATTGACCCATCTCGTCTTGTTTAGGAGGAAAGCTTGCTGAACTAAGGACGCGGATTCGTTGTTCACACCTTTAGGTAGAATAGTGAGGGTAACGATCCGCGATGCCCATTGGTTTTTTGCCAATATTAATACACATAATGCGAGGAGAAAGTCTCCTGCATATTTGGCTCATGGGTGTCCTTGTTCTTGGGAAAAACGCGCCATTTAACGGGACACATCTGCTTTCCCCGTAATTAACAAGAGAGTGCAATAAACCTAATGACTGTTCAAATGACCATCCATAAACCAAATAATATTTGTATGAATCGAAATTAAGTTGAAAAGATTCGGTTTATGGTGGTTCCTTAGGTTACTGCAGGTCAGTTTGATGAGAGATAGGCGTCGGCGGTCAGACCGAAAGGTACGTCGCACTGACCGTCTAGCGCGCCGTAACACAAATCAACGAAGAATAGTATAGAAAATCCCTTCTCTTACGCATTATACATAACACCAAAAAGATTAGGCTTCCTTATAAAGGATTTAATTGACCTACGAAGTAAAAGAAGACTTTCCTACAAAGAATTAGACACCCCAGGCATCTTTTTGTGTTTGACGACAAACTGACAACATTTCCAATTTGCAAATTACAATTTCTACAAACACAACATAAAACTACCTACTAACCCTATAGATCTATTTATTTACTTCAGTTTGTGGGCGAAAGCCAAACAGAGATCGAATGGTCAGAAAACGAGATTTAAACCACGCTAACGAGACCGTCTGATCTCAGCACGAGACTCAGCCGGCGACAAGGAAACAACACAAGAGAGGGTAACCCGGGGTGCACCAGGATAGAGAGATCATAAAGGAGAGCAAGGCCCGAGAAATGCGGCAATTTCGATCGGGGGCGGCCGTTTTTCACAAAGCTCGAGGGGATACAGCCCTAAACGGTCCACCCCGTGCTCATTGTGCGCATTGTCGTGGATCGTGTCTCGCCCACAAGCACGCGTCCAAGCCTAGCACAGAGTCACCAGAGAACGATGAATGACCAAAACCGGACTGGTTACACGAGCACGTTCGACAACCACGTTACAATGAAAAAAGGGCCTATTTCTTCGTTCGTCGGTCTCTCCTGGGCCTGCTGAAAAATGTTTCGCCGTCATTGTGTGTTGGCGGAAATCCACGTCGTTGTATGAGCATAGAGGTGGATGGGAAACGCGTGCTGATCAATGAACACCGCAGGGATTACAGGATTTCTCGTCGATTCTCCAAAGTGGTCAGTCCGTCTTTGAAAAGTAGAAAGTATCCTTTGTTCGCTGGAGGTTTTCCAGTTGTCGGTTGGGTATATTGAATCGTTGGACATGAAATTTGAATAGTTGTAGGCGTGCACGGCGAATATACTGTTGAAGTTTGCGAGTTAGGCTCAATCTATGTAGATAAACAAACAGAGGAATCATTAGTAAATTTACGATGTTGAAGTTTAGCGTTATAAACATCGATGATTATTGATTTGAAGTTTCTGAACCATTCATTGTTCTCTGCTATATTTTTATCGTAACTTTTGAATGAAACTTTCTATTAACTTTGAATTACATTTTTTCCTGGATTATGTCTGTAGAATATACTGACAAAGTTTAGCTGTTAAACCCTGTAACACTCTGTATTTGTCGGTGTTTCCCTTATAATACACTATGAACAAATTTAATTAATAACACTCGAATTTTTCCAAATTACCAACTACCTTTAATTGCAATCACTCGAATGCTGCAAACAGGACATCGGCCGCAATACAATTCGTTCTAACGACCCATTCGCAGCTATAATCTCTCGAATATTCTGTTATAATCATCGTAGCCATCATCAACCAAGCATCGCCAGGTCATCTCAAAAAATCAATCAAGCTCTAAAAATCGGACTCGACGGAGGATCGTCGGTCCCGCGTACATGCGCGAGAGCATCGAAGCGGCGGCAACACGAGTGGCTCCCTTCTTTTATTTTCGGCTCATTCTCCCCCTGTCCGGGATTACACGGTGCGCGCACGTTGAAGAAGAGGAACGCCGCAAACCGAAGACGAAGAAGGAGGCAGAAAGCACCTGAGACCAGCGAACGAACGAAGCCAGTGCCCCCTCATTCCGTCTTTTTCCCTTGAAGGCGGTCGCTTAGGGTAGCACGGACGGATATCCTCTTACCGACACGTGGCCTGCACGTGCCCCCATTTGCAGACCAGTCCTGCGAGCAACGCGCAGAGGGTCCTTCGGGCAACACGGCGCCCCTCACGCTCCTATAAGGCTATTAATTAAGCGAGATTCGGGACACGTCAGATTTTTCGAGTCTCCACTTGCGCGATGCTATATAGTCAGATAGAGAGAGAGAGAAAGAGAGAGAGTACCTATAGGCTTTGAAATTCGGCACGGGGGATTATTTGACTGCCTCCTGCGAGTCCTTGTTGAAGTGGACTTTGGAGAATAGTGATTTGGAATTGATTTCTTTTTTACCTTATTAATCATGCTTTCGAGAGCTATAAAGATTTCCCTTCTTGAATCTTTGGATTTGGTGGATAAATGCGCATTTTAATCTTAGCACTGTTGTTGTATTTTTTTATTAGTTTTTCATTGTCTTTGGCTGGTCCTGTCTGTCCTTATAGATGCCGACTCTCTGAAGAATAGTCATTTGGGATCGATCGCTTTTTATTCATCGATCACGAGTTTTGAATTTGGTTCTCTAAAATTGTTCTAGAATTTTTTGTTGGTCTTAATCGTGTTTTTTCTTGTTGGATCGATATATAGTAGGAGTAGAGTTTGGTAGATGCTATTTCTAATCGGTTGATCATAGATCATAGATTTTTTAATTTGTTTTTAAAATCATTCTACGATTTTCTTGCTTAAGTACTGACTTCCTGTATGTAGGTATCGTAACTTGGTTAGATAAATAGATTTTTTAAATAATTGTAATATTCTGGTGGAAACATTGGATAAACTATCAAAACAAAATATTTAATCCTGCTAATTGACGGTATATCCCTGTATTATCCTTCGTATGAGAGTTTAATCATACTAATCCCGAACTCTTTTTACGAAATGAAGGGGACGTAACGTCGAAAATTTGACGAAGCATGTCTGTTCGAAGTCGCGCGTTCAACAGCTTGACGGTTTAATCCTCCGTGCTAAGCAATACGAGACGTTGACGAGAGTCGATCCGACGTGTAAGGGATACCCCGTAAAAAAAGCTACGTCCCATACCCCACAACGAGCTCACGTGTGCCTTTTATTGTGGGAACCGCTTCTAAAGCATACTAGTCACCATTACCCTGATTACGCCATTTCTCTTACTTCTTCCTAAAAAAAGAAGAACGAATAGCAATTTGCCATACGAGAGAATAGAAATATGAGGGATCATTATCATGTGAAAATAATAAAAATGGCATCGTTAGTGCAATACTTCTTGAAATAATCGTTCGATGTACCTTATAAAGAAACAATTGTCTTCCACTAGAAAATAGCTATATTAATAAATCTTTAATTGTTTAATATAAGATACTATCTTAAATGTTCGACTAGTCACGTTTCTTAATAGACGTCGTAAATATTGCTCCTAATTGCAAATGGTCTCCAAGAGTATCAGACACGATGCTATCAAAGCGGTTCATAAACGTACGAGAATTCTCAATTAAAACATGTAATACTATCGCGTGTATCTAATACGATTGATCAATTCGCGAAAAGCTATTATACAATTAATCCTTGGGAATTATTTTATCATTCTCTTAATTTCATGCAGCTATAAATTAAGAAAACGAGCTAAACCTCTGATAAAGCTAACGATTAACAACCTAACTATCTAACTGTGGTGTACTGAAACACCTATATGATTGAAACGAATTCAACAGGTTTGTAGAAAAAATGATCGATCATCGAGGATCTTTCTCGAGGGGGAGAGAAAGAAAATTCACGGTTCTCTAATTATGAATACTCGAGAGAAAAAGAGAAAGAAGGGGAGGATGGAAAAAATCGGGGGTTGCTGATTGCTCGACATTTTATTATCCGGTTTATCGCGGGAGGGTCCACGTTTTCCATACATATGTGCGTGTAGAGCGTGTCGTCTCCATAAAAATCTCATAAACAACGCGATCAGCCCCCATGCGCGGAGTGACGCGCGCTATTCCCACCCCCGAGCCACGGTCTCGTGTTACAGACTTCCAGAATTCATCCATCAAGCCAGAAAAAGCCGTGCAACTTGCGGCCTAATGAAAGTGACAGCTCTGGCAGCTCGTGATTGATAAAACGTCAAAATGCTCTAGGAAAATCCGATGACGATTTCGGACTGGTACTTGGGATTTTTGAAAGTACAAGGAACACAGTGCCTATACTTCGTTTAGAATATACCTCAAATTTGCCCATATTTTCTAAACATTCCCCTATTTTCCATCAATTTGTAAAACCTTAATGTTGTTATAAATATTAAGAGAAAATTAAATAAATTGCGCTCTGCAAACTTGATCTTCAAAGGCACAGAGAATTTATATTTGGTTTATATAGCTGAAAATTTTCCATCAAATAATACTGAGAATTTAAAGGGCAAATTCCCAATTTGCCTTCATTCTCGGAACGTTTAAGGGCAACTGAAGAATCATGAATAAATGATACAAGTCACAGATGACAAATTGTAAGGAAAGAATATCTGGATGGTCGTTCGTTTTCCTTAAATCCTATTTAACGCCGTCTATTAGTTGCTAATGACGCGGCATTGTGTCGAACCATGTCGGAGGAATGCTGTTTCGGCGACAAAACGACGTATTCGGCGCGTCGATGAGGGCGCTTAAGGGGCAGGATTTAGCAAATTTCGAAGAGTTTAAGCCGTGGACGACACCTGGATCGTAAAATTGCAGGTGTTCCCTCCGCAGAGGATCTCTTAGAGATGGATTAAATGGCACGAAAGGCACAAAAGGGCGTGACGGCATACCGAGCGTGTAATGGATAAGCGGCTGGTTTCACACAAAGTAACCAAAATGTGCTCACTGTATTGCTCCTGATGTGTCAGCTAGTTTACCATTTGGCTGTTCTAAATTATTTTATCTTTCTGGTATTAGGATATAATAGTAGTTTGCTAATATTGAAACGAAAATTAGTTGTTTGAAGTTTCTTCTTGTTTGGTGGAAGATTTATGACGATGATTTTGATCGGTATCTTCCTCGACAGAGTTCTTCTTGGCTTAATAGAAGTTCGTGGATATTGAAATGGAAAACTAATGTATCGGATATGTTCTTATCTTGTAGAAGATTTATGACGATGATTTTGATAATACTCGCGATATTCGTGATCTTACTAAAGAGAATTCTTCTTTTTGGCGATAATGGCGGATTTCTAAGGAAAAATCAAACACTATGAATCGAAACTCGCAGTTAGCAGTCGAAATCCAGGACAGGTTATCGACATCTCAAACACCGTCATACCTCCAAAAAGCGGACTTCTGGTCAACGTCTCACCTCGAGGCAGCTCGCGAATCAGCTCATTCCCTTTTCAGCCTCCTGGACGGAGATGGTCGCGGGTTCGTGCCGCGTGCAGGCTTCGAAGTGGCCGGTTATTTATGGCTGGATGTATTAGAGGTGGATATAAACGTCGGTTATTGCAAACACTTAACAGTCCGTATATCAATCAGATGCCAGCTTCGGCTACAGCCCCTCGAGAGTGAAGAGGGTTAGGTCGCGACTCTTCTCGTCTTTTCTTCTTCTCTTCTCCTGATAGTATAGGTACATACATACAACGTCACGTAGGAGTGACGACGCTTTTGCCACACTCTCGACAATGTAAACGTATGGACGGTTGCATTAACGGTGACGTGCCAGAGAGGGCTGCATCGATGCAAAAGTGATAAATAATCTAGACCCGCGGCGAATAAACCGCGTTGTCCGGACACCGATACGCACTCTCTCCCCGTTGATTTATGGATCGTGTTTCTACGGGAGGAATGAAGCGAAGGTGCCTTTTTCGGACGACAAACAACGAGACCCGTGCTCGTCTTGATGGCCCATGAACCGCGAAACGAGCGTCTAAAGGAGATTGAATTTCAATAAAGTAGCCATTGTTTGGTAAATTGTTGGTTTCTAGTGTTGTAGCAGTGAAAACCTCTTCTTTCTGTCAATATCGATCCGAGACAAGCACTTATAGAATTTTAGCAAGTACTAAATTCCTTTTACGTGATGTAAAACGATTCTTATCAACCCTCTAAACTGTACGGCAATTTTAATATCCACGATATATCGTATATAAAAATTGAATTCGATAGATTAATCAAAAGACTCAGAAAGATGATCAAGTTGTTCGAACCGATCTAGCTAGACCTGAGAAGAAGAAAAAAGAAAACGATGATTTCCCGGCTGGTCCAGACCCCCCGTGCCCTTCTCGTCGGTGATGCTCGTAAATAACACGGTCGACGGAACGAGCAACGGGGCGAAAGGGGAAAGGAATATGCCTGGAAGCACGGCGAGGGAGGGAGTAGGCCAGAGTCACATCACTACCGGCCGTTTGATAAGGCCGATAAGACACATAAAGAATGCTTGTCCCTCGTGTCCCTCTCTTCGAAAGGCCGCGCCTTTCCCCCATCACTGCTGCCAGCTAGTGTCGGTATCTTAATGTTCCTCTCTCTCTCCCCTTACCCTCCCCCTCTCCGTTTTCTCGTCCATTCTCTTTCTCGTCTCTCTGTTTCTTCGTGTCTCATCGGCACACACAGAGGAACACCACGTTCTCTCTTCTCTCTCCCTCTGTGAAACACGTGCGTGTTCATACAGGTTATTTCAAAAAGTTGGACTCAAACTGGAGGGAGCATTCAGTGGCATCAACTGGTAGCATTTAGTTCGTACAAATCAGCAAAAAAGTCTTAATAAACGTGGATACAAATGTCACTATGTTCGGAGTTATAACATCATAATTTTCACCTATGAACTACCTGTATCCTTATCGAGTAAATCGTTAGATCAAACATAGTAATGAGGAGTTTTGGAAACATAAATTTAGAATTTGAGGAGGGGACAGGATATTTCCTATACTAACTAAGTAATTACTCAATGCATAATTATTTTAATGAGATCTGTAAATGAAGAAATTACAATAATCGTTGAAAAAGTATACCGAAGGATTTGAAAATTGCTTCAAGGAAGAATTACTACGATATTTTGAAAACCATTACGTGCAATTAATGTTTTGTCGTATGGAACGATCTAATAATGCTTCACTTGTGGAAACGTCCTGTAGCTCCGAAGCTAATGATATTTGTATCCATGTTTGTTAAGACTCTTTTATTTATTTTGATCAACGTTGTTCCTCCAAAGACCCCAACTTTTTAAAACGCTCTGTATACGTCGTTTATATACGTGATCATGGCTGTGTGTTTTTCGTGTATACGCGCGTTTCTCTGTGGCATCACGGGCCAGCCGATGCTATAAATTATGCGACTGCATCGCGAGCACAGCTGCGACGACGGCTTGTCCTGATCATCTCTCCTTTCGGCGGCCCCTTGGAGATCTTCGCTAACAGTCGACCAGCCGGTGATACCACGGAAATTCTTCGTTGTCGACCAACTCGATATGATCGATCGAGAGGGAAGCAGGAGTCACGTCTCTCCCTCTCAACGTGGTTTTGTACCATTGATACGGGGACGATTGGAACTCGATCTTGGAACGCTTCTGACCAGAGTGGTGGCCGTGATTCTTCGCGGTCGTTTTAGACCTTGTTGTTTCGCGCCGTTGCTTTTATTACATCGGGGAACGCGTCCCGTGTGACAAGTGCTCGTTGATTTGTAACAGGATAATTGAATGTTTTACACTTCTCATTTTCTTCTCTTTCTTGTTCGCTTTCTTTCAACAATGAATGAAGTTTCACGATGGTTTAATGTACTATGTACTTCATAAAAATGTCGTCATGAAACAAATATGATTGGACCTGATATTAATTATTATACAGTTCCTGAACTTTTATATATGATTTTTGCCCTAACAATTGTAAAAAGTGTTCACTCTTAGTGTACAAATTATTTAAACTGTCTCGAAGTATCTAGAATTAAATTGTACCAGTAGAAGATGTGAATGGAATAATGCAAATCATAAAGAATTAAATGATAAATTATAACACTGCTTTATTTTAACTTTCCTTTTATTTCTTTGTAAAAAAAATATAGCTTAAACATTGCTCACGTTTAAACTTTTTATTTGTCAATAAACAACTTTATTTTCAGATTCCTTTCTTTTTTACTTAATTATTAAAGTCGCGAGATGGTGACAATCACAATAGTGACATCCACCATCAATCAAGTAGATGGCGCCTCATGCAAGCTTGGTCACTAATCGAGTCTCGATTGTAAAATTGAGTCATACAATTATCAGATTTAAATCGCCACTGATAATTTCATCCACGTGGACCTCGTGTACCGCATCCTCGTGGAACCATCGCGCGCGTACGGTGTTTAATGGTTTTCAGGAGAGTCAAAACAGCCAGAAGAAGGACGGTCGTTAAAAAGGATTTCCCTACGATATATCTTCATTTACGCGCAGTAAATAACTCACGCGTCGCGATGTCGTGTGCGTGGTGCCGGTGTGCCTCTGAACGATGAGAAAATTGTGTCAGTGTGATAGGCATTGGGTTACTTTTTTGCCTTTCGAAAAATCTCCGAACGAAGGAAGCCATGCTCCTCGTGTACGTACACCGCGTTTCTTCGCTCCGCGAAGTTTACGATCCAGTAAATTAAGCGTGGAGAAAGCACGATGGACCGGCGTGGATTCGGATCCTTGAAAAGTGGTAAAAAATCCGAGGTTATCGCGGCGACATCGTGTTCGAGGACTACGCGTTTTACCAACACTGGTACCGTGATTTTTCTCATTTTATTCCGGACACATTTATGACAAATTTCGTAAACGAAATTTCTTTTTAGAAAATGGAGTCAATATTCTTATTCCGATTCTTAAACAACGTTATCCCCGTACAACGATTCCTGAGCTACCAGTTTCTCTCCTTATCATTCTAAATACATTCTTGACAAATTTTATAAATGAAATTTTTTTTTAAATTAGTTTCCCTCTAATTCCTGTGACTCCGTGACAAATCCAGACAACTGAAGTACCACTACACCGAGGCGACAAAGTAAATGGAAACTCCAAAATGAGTTTTTGAAGATCGACAAAGATGATGCCTTGTCGCAATTTACCTTGAGATCTTAGAAAAACAGGTGGGAAACGGAGAATTTTTCCGTGAATCGGAATTGCAACGTCATCCACTTGGCACCTTTCTTCTTCACGGCAGAAATTAGTAGGCCGAGTCGTGGTCAGGTCAGGCGCCGTCTAAATATTTTCTTAGGTCATGATGCCTTGTTCGACAAGCCCTACTCGAATCACGGTAATGGAGACAATGACCGAGTAAATATCAAATTATCCTTTGCCTTTCGACTTGTCAGCTTCTACAAACCGCAAAATGTACCAATCTAACGATTCGTTCTTCCAGGTAAGAAACGATTTTCCCTTTTCTCTTTGCGGCGTGAAAGGCTAGTCGATCGATGACATTTTCGTTGAAAAGGTGCTATTACCACGGCAACTAGAATTTAATTAAATTTACTTTAAATTCTACCACGATATCACGCATAAACTGACAACATATACGTATACGCGATATTTTACAATTAATATTCTACGATCTGTTACAGTTTTAATTCCATTTCACGTGCATAAGCACGAAATGAGTTCTCCCGTTGAAAAATGGCCGATCCGCAGCCGAGGTGCGTCCAGGGGCTGAGAAACAACTTCGTAATAACAAAAACAATATTTAATGAGATCAGTCGTTACGCTTTTTCATACGATGCAAATATCATTTTTGATTAGCAATTCTACGTTCGTCCGGACGTTTCAACGTAACGATTAATATTCAACAAATGTTAAGACTCGCGAAACAGAGCAGAAAGGAGAGATAATCGAACAAAATTCCATATATATTTTGAGATTCGTGATGTTAGAAAGGAATTTGCAAGCGCAGTCGTGTTGAATTGCGATAATTATTATTTAAACTCTTACATCGAAAAACTATAATGGATCAGTAAAGCTAATGAAATGTTTAAATATCTCCTATAACACACGTAATATATTCGTTAAAATGATGTATTGTACGTGGAATATAAAAGATATTTGCAAATATTTAAATATTTCCACGAGCCACTATATATTAAATTATGGATGATGTTAGAATGGAATTGTTAGAATGTTGCTAAGACGCAACAATAATTCGAGCCCTTTCATTGCAGAATTTACGATGGATCCACGAAGATAGCAATATTAAGTCGGTATTCACGAGGGATTAGAAGCGAGCAGCGGTTATCTCGGAAGCGAATCACTGTTAAGGCTTATCTCCGTCGTCTCCCGGTTTACGGGCCATTGACTGAAAGACTCTCGAACATCTGGACCATACAGATAGTCGTGCTTTGACTGAATTCTGACTCTACTCCGTTTCCCGGAAGCATCTATCTTGCGACGTGGCGCTTAAAACCAGAGAGAAGGAGAGAAAATGGTAGCTAGAATGGATCGAGCGTCACCGTGTTACGAAATTCTACTATTTAAATCATGGTAGCCTCTATATATTATTATTATATAATTTTACTATTTTTATTATTTTTCGATGCCTCGTAAAGAAGATATAGTGGCACACAAAAATATTTGGATGAAGTATAGACAATTTGTATTAATATCGTACGTGATTTTTGTAAATAATTGTATTATATATGAATTATTATTAACATTCACAGTATTTCCAAATCAGTTACATTATTGATGACTGATACCAAATGCATTCAGCCGACGGAACTACTTCATCCAGCGCAATTGAAATTGCTCTTGATCAAATGTTACCGTCGCAATGCGGCTGAGCTGCAATTTACGAGAGGTCCAGGCGCCTGACTGCTCTTCAACGACCGATTAAAGTCGTTAACTTGGAAAAGAATGATAGGCAAGACGAGTGTCGGATATTTTAGCCGCCTCGACGCCGGAAATGATTCGGTGATTTTTGGCGAATATGGCGCAACAACTGACACGGTTACCATCTGTCGTCCTTCGACCAGTCAACCCTCCTCTTCACAACAATTAACTCTTCCATGACAAATACCGAAGTCAAAACACTATGACGCACACGATTATCTCAAGAATATATCATCAAATATTCATAAAGAAAGGGATAGTAAAGAAGGGGTTCTACCATGTGAATTCTCACTCCTCAATAAAAATCTCTAAAAAGTTTTTCAAAATTCTAAATATCACAACTTATACACTGTGTTCACTCACCAACGATACTTGAGCGTGATCGATTCTTTTTTGCTCGATTCTTGTCAGTTATTATTCATCCAAAATTCACACTTTTACGATAAAAATCTGGAGAAAATTATCAAAAAGTCCAAAGACTCAGTGTCTCTCAGTGAAAGCCAAAAAAAAAAAACAAATTGTCTAACGACCATTCAAAATAACTACACACGTATCCACCGTGAGAACGAAGCCTGTGCGAACGAGCGAGCGGACAGGTGTAAAAAAGGATTCGGCAAACAGTCGGGTTAAGAAGAGAGCGAAAATTCTCTGGAAAGTAAGTCTGATATCGCCTGGTCCGCGGGGTAGCTCGAGGGAACAGGTAAAACGGGGCATCAAACTCGCTTGGTTCTCTTCTCTGGTCCTCTACAGGGGGTCCAGTCACGCTGACATGTTTATCACGCTCGTTCCCGAGACTCGTGCCATGCGTTACACGCGAAGGACTCTTCGTGTTATGCTCGCGAGCATAAGCTTCGTAAGGTTTCACGTTACTGGCGACACAATGCCGCGCTACGTGTCCTCAAGCATTTTTCATTCCCCTTCAACCTGAAGAACTTGTGGATTCGTATCTTCGAAAAGAAAGTGTATGCATTTCCTCGAAGTAAATGTAAGATCAATTGATCCACCTCGTAAAGATCGTTGACATACTTACGAATATTTTCTCGATTCTTTTCGAATAGCAATTCTTGTTAGGGCAGTAAAAAATCGTTCTAGATGTAACGATGGGAGCTTGGTGATCATCGCCACGAATAAATCGCGTGGACCGAGAATTGTATAACGCTCGCTTGTGTCTGAGATGGGGAGGTTTTACGAGGAGTTGTTTCGCTTCTATAATGTGTGAAAGGTGTTTCTTTTTAGCAATGGGCGTGAGGAAGGTGTTCCGTGAGACAGTGGAATTTTAGTGACTAATTGGGTTTCATGAATGTATTAATTTAATCGATAACGATGGGAGAAAGTCTTAACCCTGGAACATTGTAATTAAAGAGTCTAGGATATACATATCGTTACACACGTTTTCCGCTTATTTTCCGCCTGACTTTGATTATTTTTCTACTTTATCAGCATTTATTATTTTATATCCATCGATTTTTGGGGATATCGAAATTATCGAATAAGTAAAGTTGAAGATAAATAGAGTATTTATACTTTGATATATAGAATACCATACTGAGATCTTGTAACTCCTCGTTTATATTTGTTTCAGCTTCTTTTAGTAATATTTAATATTCCCAAAGTGTTTAATATCAACAGGGAACGTTCCAACAAGAGTAGATTTTATAGAGGTGAAGCATGCACGAAACAGTTTCAACTTAACGTCAACAGGCTTTCAATGCGTATATTCCAAGCGTCGACATAAAGTTTCATTTCCGAATGCTACGAGCAGAGCAAAATCCAACGCGACGGATTTTGCCGCATAAATTACCCGCTGCTACGTTATACGTTCATTTGCGTCATTTTATGGGATCGTATATCTGATTCTGACTGTATCACGCGCGAACGAAGCTAGCGATCCCAACGAATAAACGTTGTTTCGTAGTTTCACCGAGAAACACCTTCTCTCCTCAGTTGTTTGTTGCACAACGTAGCGTAACGTTTCTCGATTACGATAATCTATGGTCGTAACGCGTCGCGCGGTTCGTTTCTCCCCTTTATCGTCATCGTTCATCTACGATCCTCCGGGAATCTGTTGCCTTCCCGTTTTTCTCATTTCTATGAAAGCACACGCGATCCAGCTTTTTCACTCGCGTCGCAGCTCCGGCTAGTTCCATGAAACTATCGCGATGAGGAACGACTGTGTGTCAGTCGAACCGTTATAAAGTCCTCGAATCGCCCTCTGCTTCTATCAACTTCAGGTTTTCTGTTTTCTATTTTCCATTAGAATAAGACGTATGCGACTGGGTGATTTGATAATAGCCAGTAAAGTGATTACACATATGGTAGCATCTTGATTATTGGAATATCAATTAACGAAGCGATCAGTTATCGAAGCATTGATTAATGAGAACTTTGAAGAAGATGCCTGATAAGATAGATCGCAATTAAGATAAGGATAGAAATTGAAAAAAATAACTTTCTCGACATAATTAGTAAAGTTTGTTTCGTTATATCTGAATTGTCGGAACAGAGATAGTATTCTTAGTATCGAATGTCGAAAAATAGTAAGTCCGTGGCATGTGTCATTCCATCCGGTGCCACGTTGATCTCTCCATCAAAATTCCATCCTAAAATGTCTTTTTACGACACGATAGTTTTACGATCCGTAGCGACCGACACCGTTCGTTTGCCCCTAAATGGATCTCCCCTCTTAGATCGAGTCACAATGCGATGATTCCTCGTTGCCTGTCACCGCCAAGTACGCGTGGAAGTTTAAAACGGCAAAATTAACAACCATAAGGAAGAAAAGGAAAGAAAAAGATACAAGACATGCAGATAAGTAAGAAGGATCGCGTTAGGTCACGTTACTACACACTGCCGTGCTCTTTATCACCACAAGTGCGTGCATACGAAGAAGCTGACACGACGATTGACGATCAATGACACGGCGATCAAACGCCGACAATAAGGACTCTTTGGTTGATGACGAAAGAAAAATAAAAGAACTCCTGAAGAAATAAAGAGAAGCCATGGTTACTTCAGCACTTTCTATTCGGATCGGTATTCCGCGAACGTTCGTCGCGTAACAGTCGAAGACAGCACTCGAGAGAGGTTAAACAGCCAGGCTAATACACGATATATCTCGACCAATATCGACGTGGATACCTCGTTCCCTGTGTATCTAACTTCACCGCCGGCCGATAAGGCCCCTTATTAAGTATCCTATAAAGTGCAGCCGCACGTTTTCCCGTCGCCGGTGCGAAACTTTCGCCGTCCTTTAAGGACCGTCGGGAATCGGCTTGGCCGGTGCTCGAGCGATCGGTGATCGACGGTGGAAGGCCTATAAACGCGCCACGGAATGTTGGTCATCATGCCGCGCAAGAGAATCGGAATCGGTGGCAGTTCAACAAATCAGCGATTTTATTCGGCATAACTGCCGCCAGCCGGGCCGACAGCTCTTCATATAGGTTATCTCTTTGCATTACGTGGCCGCTCCAAATGCAGTCTTCAAACGTTGCTGCGGTTTCCAGCCGGGAATGCGGTCCCAATCGTCCAGTGATACTCAAACCTGGCCCTTCCATTGCTTTCCGATCCTTTTAGATGGATAGAGAACATATTCTTCAAACTGTCACAATGATTATGATTACGATGGAAACGATAGTAGCGGATAGCACTCAAATTTAAGCAACGAGTATGAGATTTTGGTAAGCGAATCAAACACGAGCTTTGGTTATTCCTTGTTGAAAAGTCTTATCGAATTTGACGTTGCGATTGGTTTCTGTTTCTAAGGGATGAAGATTGAAATTAGGATTGTTACCATTTTATAATTGTAGTTCTAATTTTGCAACAAGGATCGTATTGAACTCGATGTTTCTGTTAGTCGTTAGTGGAGTGCAAATATTTATGAATTTATGGGAAATTAAATAATACAAACATATATAGAATAGATACATAATATGCAAGAATATACAAAATATACAAAGTATATTCTCTGTTACAATAATTAGAAGAAGAGACGAGTCTCCATCGAGATTTTATTTCTCTGAACGAATCTATGAAAAATACGAATTTCCATAAACATCTACAATGATCGAGTCGTCGATATCGAATTAGATACAAATATCATGGCAAAAACGAAAGTTTGAGAAGCGCTGCATGAGTGTGCCGTATTTCGTGGCGGCACACTGACGTGCTGCTAGCGCAGCGGGTACAGCGCGATGCCGCTTGTAACCGGCGAGCTCCAATCCTGGCTATGCGACATACCACCGGCAATATATAACGCGGCGCGTATCGTGCGCACACGACTATTTTCAACAAATCGACCTGGATGCCAGCTACGAGAGCCCCGTCGTTCCGAGGACGATGTCCTTGTATGCCGCCACGCCATCGCCTCCTGTAACGAGGCCCTCTGATAAGGGTTGATGTTCCGGCATCATCGTTACAACGCGTTTTACTACGCGAACATCGGAATAATTTGTTTACTGCTACCGAAACGAACGTACTCGAACCCATTTATGATTCTCGCCGATGACTGTTTTTAGGGCAAGCTTGAATGAGATGTAGAGAAGCTAAACTGTTGAATTCCAACGAGATTAATTATTCAGTTTCAAATTATTTATAGAATATAAAATAAACGAGCTATCAACTTAATTGTTTAATATTATAAAAAATTGCCACTAGAATGCTAAAATCGAGAAATTGTTAAAAAACGGATTTAGCCGGATGGCCTTTTGACAATGAGTCACTCGAGTATGGCGGATGTCATCCGAACATAGCATTGAGAAACGAATTCTATAACTGTCATTAGAGATTTAGTACGTTTAAAAGTGTCATAGAAATGTATTTTATAAAAGAGGATATGGTTTTCGGGTAGCCGACATGAGAGACATAAAATAGTTTTGGCACCATTTGCCACGATTCGTTAGAACGACAGGTCTTAAGTAACTCATTTTGGATCTTTTTACGACGTTGTAAATCCGTACAAACAACTACGGACGCGCGTAACATCACAGCACGATACATCGATAAGTTTATTATGCACGCAGAAAAGCTTTGATAAGCAGGCCTATAAAAACGCTAACATTAATGGTACTTAACATCATCGATTTTCAACATTCTATTACAAGTAGATATTGTATCTAAAGACTTGAGAGAGACCTACATACACAAACTATCTTAACACGACGAAAGATGAGGGCCATTGATATCGCAGTGAACGAGATAATCGCGCTAGTCTGGAAATGGATCGATCAACAACGAAATTGTCCCTCGATCCGTGAAAAAGGACGGGGTCAAGGGAGTCGAGTTGAAATCAGATCCAGATTATTTAAGACCTTTCCCAGCCGCTTCCGGCTGGCTGGCATGCTCTTCCGGAAGATTTACGCGGCACATTGTTTCGTAATCGTGAGCAGCCCGGTTCTCGTCAGGTCAGTGAACACTCACACGAACGCTATCTCTTCGGATGCTCCGACGAGGAAAAGAGCCCGACGTCGGACAACGGAATCAGGGAGCCGGTACACCCTGGCTGGCTGGATAGCTAGCGGTTCGTTCAGATCTAGATCGCAGATTTAACTGCAAATATTAATTAGGCTAGGCTGCGCTCGTGAATTCTAACGGATTGCGTCACTCTTCCTCCGTTCTAATCCTACGGTGTGGTCTTCACGAAATTTCCAACTGAAATCTAAAGCCTCGTTCAGAGTAACCAAGTTCTTTGAATGTAAGTCCGTAGACAATACAATATAACGTTATTTAGTTTTGCTTTTTTTCTCATACTGGTCGGATATAAATGATTTCATTGGCTACTACGAATATGTAGAAACTTCGTGTCAAGTAAAACGATTTCAAGTTTATCTTCATACAAGTCAAGTTACTTGAACTTTAACCCAAATCCTCATTCTTCTTTTTCTGCTTAAAACATTACTCTACTCTATTTCACACCTACGAAATCTCCCATCGACGTTCCTATTACCGACTTTCATTCATGCGTTCTCCAATCGCTGAAGACTAGAATTTTCCCTTCCCACTCAATTGCATCGATGTTTCATTCACTCTATCCCCTCCATGCATCCCTCTGCTCCCATTGAAATCTCGATAAACCATGTTGCGATAATCACCCAGGTCATGTAAGTATGATAGCGCGCGCATAGAACTTGAATCTTCAAAGCTCTGATATGCGATCTTCAAGGCTGAATTTTTCGTACGAAATTTAGAAATTTAGTTTTATAAAAGTTCATGTCAAAAATTAACAAATCTTCTTTACGTACATGAGTGCAAATAACGATTTAACCAATTAAATTAGAACTTAGAGAGTTCCAACGCTTTTACAGCTTGAATCGGAATTTCAGCTTCGAACTCTGTGCTCGAAATGCTATTTTAACAACTAATTATCCCGAACGATGAATCCTCGAGGGAGACGCGAATAGTAAACTCGATAAAACGACGGTCGGATATCATGCGTTTAATTATCAATCAGAGATGCCAGGGATCGCGTGGTTGATTCCTTACCAGAGAGCTTCCCTTAGGCCGGAACTTGGTACGCGGTATTTATGCGTAATATAGCCGGTCGAATGCATCGTAACACGTATACCTATGTACGCGTTAAAGTATATTTGTTACAGTCGAGCTGAGATACGATGCCTCCTTGTTATTATGCATTGTGCACTAACGTGTGGCGTGATGTGAGCCCGTGTTTGTGTACACAGGTGCGCGCGCAAGCGTAATCAACATCAGATAACAGATCTCGATCCGTCGATGACAGGAACACGGTATCCCCAGTGGTAATCGCCGCGGACCTGCTTCCCGTTCTCCTTCGAGGAATGAAATTACCGTCTTCCACCTTTGTTCCTCCATGTTACCACGATCGAATCCCAGTTGTATGAATCGTGGACATATGTTGTTAACCTTTTAATACAGCTACGTTTGAATAAACCGTTCCCTTCAAACGCAAAAAGATGACAAGATTAAATACAATATTATTATCGATACATTTCAATAGATCATTCATTGTGTTCTGTGTATAATATCTAGGAAACGTTATAGCAAATTTTTCCTCTTATCTTTCTTTCAAAATGATAATACATAGAGTATTATCCTATCTCGTGAGCGAGTTTTATCTAGCTACGTGTCAAGAATGTTGGAAGCCTTAATCATGCTATTAACACCTAACAGGATAGAGGAAAAATCGCGGAAAAATGGATGAATTAAACAGAGGAAGATCGCCAGCTCGATTTTCGCGTAAAACAACAAAAGACGGGAACGAGTGCGATGAAATAACACGATTTGCCTGCTTATGCAAGGTAATTGCTTTCTGGACTGAGTTATATCGTGTATCTGTTCATGCTAACTTACCCATGGCAGAGCGTGGTTAATTCGTCTTCTCCTTTTTTCTTCTTTTGCTGGAAACAAGCGATTAACTTTCGTTTTGCAAATGGTGCCACCATTGGAGATAAATGGCGGAACATGTCGGAAACGATTACGAGGATCGTGGAGACGTTGAACGACGACGATCGAGGGTCTCGTTGAACGAATCGAATCGAGAAACATTGTCGTTCCCTTTTCTCTTCCTAAAATGATTTCCGGCGGTTACGCGAAAATGATAATCACCGTTTCTAACGTTCGAGTTTTTCCAGCAAACGCGGCAAACCTACGTTCATCGATACGATCGAAAGCGTGGTTAATGCAACGTGGAATACGAGCGGAAAAATTCCATGGAACTGCATTTGCAAACCTTTGTCGGCAGGGCTTAGTTACTTGGATTCCGTCCGTCTTTCGCATTCGATGCGGTAATTTTCGGTATCGTTAAATTTCACGCGTGAGCTATGAACCGTTGCATCTAATTAAATGACGCAAGGAAAAGAAGTCATTGCGTGGAGTTATTCATTGAATTGAAACTTGCCAAAGTTGTCGGTAAAACCAACGTCGTTTAATGTTGTCATAAGGGAAACATCGATTTTAAGATTCAGCTTCTGATCATTTTAATGAACACATAAAGAGTTAAGTATTATCCGTCTAACTGAAATACAAATTAAAGATTATTTATCCCAGTGTTACACGAATAAGAATATCGCACATTATACATAGATATACTAACTAAAAACGAACAAGGTTAAAGTTTGTAATGACCCAACTCATTTTGTATAATAATACAACCTTGTCCCTGGTCGCCAACAGTTAATTACCATTTACCAATCGATAGATTAAACCACCGCGTCTCTTATCTTTTACAGACAAATTTTAATTCAATTCTATACGTCTGTAGAAACTCAGCAAATAAAAACGAAACACAAATTCGATAAATAATCTGTCCTAACCGACGTTCTACAAGGAATATTTGAATATTTCTTTAACTCCTTGAAAAACACGTTTATTGAAATCTATCGCAATGAAATGAAATGAAACTTCCACCTGTGTTAGATCTAGTTGCATTTTCTAGTTAAAAGATAAAAGAAAAGAGGAAAAGAAATTAATGCTAGACACATATACACAGGTTGGATATTTCCGACAGTGGCCTGACCGCGAAAGATACGATGTCGTTCGCAGTGTAACCCCCGTGACGGTGAACGGTGTTGAACAACACATTTCAGGAAGAACAAAGTCCTCGTTAGGGTTTCTGCGCGTCCCGGAACATGCAAGATAGCCATAAGGGACACAGTTTCGCGGCTGTGGTTTAATGAGAAAGCACGGACTAGTTCTTGTAACGGCGACTCAACTACCCGCGCGTATTTATTACTCATCGCGGACATGAGCGATGGCTCGCGCATAAAATTAGCGATACCTCCTAATTGTTATTGCTTATGTGCTGGACGTCGCTGCGATAACGGCTAATGTACGTTTATTTGTCGGTGAAACGAGCGAGTTTCATGCGCGCTTGCCTTCTCTTGTTTTCCCCTGTTCACAATTAGCCATCGCCAACTTCGTCGTGCTCCCTTTTCTACGTTTTCGGCCTCTGGCTTACTGCTATAGATATTTCTTACTGCTGAAAATATTTCTTACTGTTGTCGCTTTTGGGCTCGATTTATCTATTCGAAGTAAAAGTCTATTCAATTTTAATATTTACACATTGAAAATCATCTTTTACTGCTACGTCTTTATATCTTATATCTTTATACTACGTCTCGCAATGACATCAAACTACTTCAAAACATGTCCAACTAGTTCAACAAACTACAGACATTTCAGTCTCTTCGATTTACACGGAAGAAGAAGAATTGCTTCTCGAAGTATAAGAATTCTTCCACTTAAAAATCTCCAAACAAACTGCAATTTACTTTACAAATTTAACGATCGCGTTAAACTGTAACAACGGCCAAACTTCTTCAAATTGCTTCAGGAAACAATCAATAAGTCCATCGATTTAACCAAACTAAACCTATACAAAGAAAAAGATACACCTTCAGAAATATATACGAATTTTTCTACCTAAAAAAACTCGATTTCCACAACAATACTTCCTCGAACAAAACATCCCACAGTCGATAAACGTACATAGTCCAACATGAAGGATGGCGAGTCCGTGCGGGTGAAGAGGAGCAATCCACGATTCGACACATGCGTATAACGTTTTCCCACGCGCAACCATGTGCATATCGCTGTGAATTATTATACGCATACAGATCACCCGATACGTAGCGCGGGTAGGCAGAAAGCAGAACGTACACTTGAACACGTACGCTCGCTCCCAGAAACATGAACGAGACTGAGAGAGGGTACACACATATACAAACGCATATGATTTTCTATCGAGAGGGGAAACCATAGTCGGGAGGCGCGTCGGTGTATCACAGACCGCAGATACTACTATGCCCGCTTCCTTCCACATTAAATCCCTGAGCGAATCGCGAATCTCGCCGGTGAATTGCCCTGGGACACGCACCAGTCCTCCGGCTGACCGTGGTAAACGCAAGGACGCGCCTTCTTCACGGGGTGAGAACTCCGCGACTCGACGACTCCGCTTTTAACCCTTGCCTCTCGATGGCTTTGCCCTCTTGTGGGAATTCCCTCGCGTCGAGACGATTTTACTCCGATTTCTTCCAGTAGAATTGAATGGGGAGTCAGTTTTGTGATAGCAGTAATAAGTGGAATAATTTGTCGATGATAATGACGATGAAGTCGTATTTTTATGTGCAACGTAGGAATTCTGAAATGAAAAGAGGCATTAGAGCTAGTATTAATTTGATAATTTAACTTGACTTTCTAGTTCTTTATTTAAGTCGAAGATTTTATTGGAAAATATTCTTCAAAATTTACTTCCACTAAAAATATCTTGAAACGCCTATAAGGTATAAAGCTTTGTTATAGTATATGAATTTTAAATTACATATTCTAATGAAATTGTTATATCATATACCTATTAGTAGATACTTTCTATATCGTATAATACATAATAATAAATAATAAAAAGACCTATATAACTGAAAGAAGTAGAATCATTTCTTTCAATCCATAATCGTTGTTCACAAATACGAAGCACCGTAAGAATCAACAAAAAACTCCCTGTCCCCATTTCTCCGTAAGAAAAAGGAAGGAAGAAACTCGTTGCGAGCGAGCAATGACAAAAATCACCTCTCGCCTTCCCTTTCTCTCTTTTCCTCCGTCTCCTCTCGGAACAAGTGATCGCGCGTGCACACGTGGGAATGCCAGGGCATAATGTAAGAATTTTATTCGTGGCGATCAATATAAATACGCGAGATTATGAGCGGTGCAAGGAAGAATTCGAATCCTAGGGCTGCGAATCGTGCGTTCTCGATGCATTTTGCTCCTAATTCCACCGATCTCCAGTCTCCGCTCCAATGATTCCATTAGCGGTTCCTGCGTTCTGCTATCCAGTCGACGAGACCGACGATTCGCGATCCGTGCCGATAATAAACGGCTTCAGCGAGCTTGCGTGGAACTCGCTACGGCGAGACGGGTGCATAACGCGTTAACGATACGCGTTGCAAACATCGACGATCGGTCGGCGGCCATTTGGTTCCTGGCCTGTTGAAAGGGAAATTGGTAACGGGGATTCTTGAGTCGTTACGGTAGTTTGATAGCAAAATTAACCGTTTCTAGGGAAGCCTTGTTAGTCTATATTTAGAATATTTATTAACTCTTTTGTTTGTGAGAAAATATGACTCTTTAATGATTATAAAAAGATTAATTAATGTAACAAGAATTGTCTCAATCGACATAATGTTTGCATAAGAAAAAATTTATAATCCACAGCTTGTAACTGTCGATTCACCAAATTTATTATTACGTGGTAATTTGTCGTGCAAGACAACTGATCTGAGATCTTTGACAAGTTATACACGTTGGTAGTGTAATATATGCATATCCTGATACAGTCTATCATTCATTTTACGTATCTGCTTTATGGACATACGCGATATTCAATGAATGCACGCGATATAGATTCAAATATCACAGAGTTTCTTGAAGTATAAAAATAAATTATGCTACTGACTATATCTAATTATGATAACGAATGTAATATTACATACAGTATATGACGATGTATATAAATGTAAGACGAAAAAGAGATATTGTTCTCGGTTGCACGATCATCTATCCGAGACGAACCTTTATCGCATGTTATACACCTGCAAAACAATCCCCACCCGGTGTCAAGTACAGTAAAATGACTCGAGCGTAAAGTTCGGGATAGCATTTCTTCCTCCCCGGGACCGATTCAAGCGTCGTTTTGTACATCTCTTTTGCCGTCACCTCCGCTTCTGATTCGCGCCTAGATAATACAACGCCGCGGACAGAAGTGCACGCCCGGTTGTTTTATGCAAACGTAAGCACGTCTTGTTTCGTTCGAACGAGGAAAACTCGCGAAAAGCGAAACGACTGAAATAGATAAGAACGGCAGAAAAAAGAACAAAATATATTGGACAAAAAAAAAAAAAGAAGAAAATTATACTAAGAATGACTTACACTAAGAACGAGGTCGTGGTGCGATAATCGCATTTCGACAAGAAAATCCATCTTCCGGACGTGGAAACGTTACGTCCATGAAGCAACATCGCGCATTGCAGATAGTTTAATTACACGCTCCAGCAAAAGGTTGATGCACGTTTGGAAGTAATCTCTCGAAAACTATGCCCCAGCAACACGCTACCAACTTTAGGCACATAAATTTCACGGCGACGCGCGGCTTCCAACTATTTCAGCCCCGATATCCGTTTTGAGAGCCACCGATCCTCGTCAGCATTCGCAACGCTCTCGTTGATCCCATGCCGACTATCTTTCCTTTTATCTTATTTCTCTATTTCCTATTCCTTGCCATTTCTTCGACGTATCTTTCTGTATGTTATGTGATACGATTCTATGCTTGCGAGTGTGCAGAGCATCGGTTCGACCATTCAGGAACATTAGCTGCTATGATGTTTCATAACGAAGAATTACAAACATCGTTGTTTTCTGCGTGAAATCAATCGCAACGATAAATTCTGAACTGAAGAAAAAATAAGACAGCTTATGGAAATTGCTGAGGAATATAAAATAAAATGTGATTTGGATTGTGACACAGGATGGGTTCATACATAACTCGTGCATCTATATACTTCCCTGTTATTGACTGTTGACAAGGAAGTAAATTGACTATAATTACAAACGATGTGTTTACGCGTCACGGTCACGCGTTTTGAATTTCAATTGTTTTGCATCGCGTTGAGCTAAACGGACAACAGTATAAAGAAAAGGGGAGAAAACGAGAGGAGAAAAAGTCCAAGACCTGTTCATGATCATTATGTAGACTTGTTTTCCGCGCAATTACTATTCCTTTTCTGGCGTTTAGACGGTACAGCGGCAAGGGCATGGACTGGCCTAATCACATCTTAATTAATACATCGTATGCGCGCATCGTCTAAACCGGAGAACGAACCATTCCTTTGGCTGACCATTTTCTCCACTAGCAGACCTGGCCCCAGTGCAATTAATCTGATAAACGTACATGCGTAAACACGACTCTTACGCGTTACTTTCTCTACCGAGTTGAACATTTACAGAGGTCACAGCCGTGTGATCAATGCAAGATCCGAATGATATGCCCCATTGTCGTATGCGTGAGCTCACCTCATACGGTACAAGACCCAGCCACCGTCACGATAGTCTTTTCGACGGAAAATAGCAGCTTCCATCATCGTCACTGAATTAATTTCTTCAATTGAGCTAATTCGGTATTAGTTACAATATCCTTGCCATGTTTTATTTCCAGAAAGACAAAGGAATACTCTAAAACCTTTAATATTTGTTGTTACCTTCGTTTTCATTCTATCCTATCCACATCCATGAATTTAACACGACCCACTAATCAAACTGATCAACTCTACTTTTTATTAATTTCTTAATTTCATTTCGCAAAGAGACTAGAATAAAATTTTTATTTTCATAAGTTCATTCGTCGTAAAAAGATGTAACCGCCGAAGATAAATTCTTAAGTAAATTTCAAGTAAAATCAATCGTATTCTAACATCGTCATTTTACTGTGATTTTGAATTTATGGGATTGATCAATGCGTCTTCTGAATAGCTCATATAATTCTACACGAGTTAAGCAGTAGATCCAACGTATCGTGTTCTCATCGTGAAATAGCGTTTCGTTTACACAAAAGTAGGGGCCGAAATCAGATTCAAGAAGTGGCTGTCGATCGCCAAGGTGCGCAACGGTCTGCTCCTAAATCGATCGCCAATGATCACAGGGACATCGGCGGCCGGTTACGAAGTGTTCGCATCTGCTCCCCGATGTAGAATCCCGTGACTTTAGGAAATTGCATGGCTACGTAATACGCGTGTACGTAGCATGTACAAGGCAGGCGTGGCGCGTCACGGCGCGGCAGGTGCTTCGCGATGCGCTACGCTAAGCAACATCGTGCTCGGAGCTCGGTCAACGAGCCATCGACGAAGTCTCCTTAATAGGAGGCTCTGGCTTGATGACCACTTTGTATGGGCAATTTCACTTTAATGGGTATGCTTCATTTGATCGAAGCGTCCCATGCGTCAAAAATATATGTAAAATACGGCAGCTTACGATATTCCGCACTCTTCGATTCCTGCTATTCCTTGTCTCTTCCTTTCGCTACTTTTTCTTCCACTTTTACCCTTTTTAATTTTTATCCGAGGAGGGAGAATTATGTTTTTAACGGGTATCTGTGTCGTGTAATGTGTACCGAGCTTATCGATATACGCCTGAGGCGATACGCTCGCCTTTTCCTCCCTTGTTTATTAAACATAGATCGATGACAAGATCGCGTGACCCTAAGAGAGAAAGCGCTACTGTTAGCTTGTGTGAGAAATACACGTTCAACGAAACTTATCGTTCTCGAAGTATTCCAATAGCGAGAATGTATTACTCGGTTGTAAGAGAATATAAACTATGCCACATATTTAGGGAGGTTTATGGGAATCGAACTGGGGGCGTGTGTTGTTTGAGAAAAAAATGCATTATCATATTTTTTAATTATTTTAAGAATCTTCCATCTCGTTGCGGTACTTTCATGTTCACTTAGCTAATGATAATCAGTATGGCGAAAGGGACATCATATATAACAATACATTTAGTTTTTACCTTTTTCGCTGTTTTATTCGTTTGTATCTATTCACGATCTTGCATGTGCAACATTATTATAACAAAACGTTGCCGCAAAAGCAGGACAAACGGACAAGCTGTAGAAGGTGACGCGGCGCCTGTTCTCTCCGAGAGGGATGGGCCGTATGTAAAGATCGCATGCTGCTTGAACATTTAGCATTAATTGCATATCGGTTTTGGCAGGTGGTTGCCAGTCATATAGGATAAACATCTCCGCTCAGTGACCGGAACCTGTGCCATAGATGAATAATTATGAACTTCAACGTACGAAAACCGTATCGAACGCTAAGTCTATCAAGCGTTTCGAAATCAAAATTCGACGCTCCGTAAATATCAGCTATCGACCGGTGTGCTTTATATATACTTTCTTCCCGTTCTTCGAAGGAAAGATTAAAATCAACGATAATTTAGTTAAGACATCATCGATTAAAATATATTATAATGTAAGAAGAAATATCTACTTTCATCCATATGTTTTACAAAAAATAAATCGAATTTCCAAAAATGCATTACCACACGCTTATGAATTATCTATGAGAGGCTAGAAATTATTAATATCGGGCATTTTCATAATTTTGATATTAATAATAAATACTACCATTTCAAAGTAGAAGAAAATTAATCGCCACGAGTAATCATCTCGAGTAACGACGTCGAACATAAAGTAGCCTCTTTACGAATTCCTCGGATAATGGCAGATTAATCGCCGCGGGAATAAATTGCCCAAGCTTCAAAGAACAAAAGAAATCACAATTACATTACGCCGAGTGTAGGAATTCGTCTAACGTTTTCTCGCTGGAAATAATGGCTCTCGTTTAATTCAAAAGCAGTTGAAACAGGAAACAGAAACGTTCGCTCGCGACAGCGAGATGAACGATTTTTTAATGCAACAGGCTCGCGTAACGATATGCCCGTGTGCGCTTCAATTATTAGGATTCGAGGAAACGCAGGTTCGACATGGTTTACCGGATCGGTGCCACGGGAACTTAACGAGATCCCAGATTTTTTAATTAATACAGTTGGCACATCGGTAGCTGGGAACGAGGAACTCGGGACTCGCGGCGTTCCGTCCTGAGAACGACGAAATAATGCCGCGATTATGTATGCGCCGGTATCTTCGCTGCGAATCGATGATCATCATCAAGTTCAGACGATCGCCGGTTGATGAGCGTACGCGGCTTCTAAATCGCGAACCTTTTGCGCGTTATGGATTCATCAGGGTCAGATTAGCCAGCCCCCCAAGCGAGCACGATGGGATCCGCCGTGAATCAAGGCGATGATTTACGCGCGCGCCTTTGAGGAATTTTTCCTCTCATCGCCATTGTGAATAGTCGTTGTTGTTATTACGTTGCGGAATGAATGACATGCGCAGGGAAACGATTCAGATGGGGTAAATACGCTTTATCGGTTAATTGCAAGGAAGTTATATATATTATCTTCTCCTCTTACTATAAACTTTGAAGATATGATGAAAATTAGTTGCTTAGAACAATCAAATGTTTTTTTCATGTCTGTTTGATTGTTATACCAAGCTGGTGGTTCGGGATAAAGAGGATCTATTGTATTCTTTAATATTATTTATGTAACTACATGTTCTACCAATGGTACAAATTTTAAAGTTTCACTTTGTTTAACTCTTAAAGATGTAAGATCTCCTCATTTGTACCGCTTATTCTTTGAACCCTCATTTGTTAAACTAACCAGCTAATGTTATACTTGTCAAGTTGATACGTCTTCGTTCACACTATACTTAAGTCACTAAAGTTATTCGATTGCCTGCAGGCGCTACGAAGGTGCTAAAACGTGGTAAAAACGTGTTAAAAGGTCGTGAAGCGTTGCATTGTAAATGAAGTCATCATCGAAGAGAGAAAGATGCTTACCAAACGATAAGATCTAAGGAAATCCGCTAGTGACTTGGAAATACTTCGTATTCATATGAGACAAACTATCAACGAATGACCTCCATTCACTCGTTAACGCATAAATTCTTCAGTTTATTCGTCGAAAACGAATAAATTCCTTCATAATAAAACGTAGTTAAACACATAATGAGAATAGGTGTGATACACTACTGCGAGATTATACATATTAGCATAAAATATTGTAGTCTGACATTTTAGCACGACACATTGTAGCTGAATCGTGTATGAAAGGGTTAAATTCACCCCCAATTATAATGAACTCTCAATTCGAAATTATTTCGCGAACAGTCCCGTTCCAAATCAAATTACAGGCGGTCGTCGACATTCTCGGAGTGCGAATACGATCCGCGAATTTATTACTTAATAATGTCAAACCGTCGGCTTAATTATTTCATGGCGAGCGGCCTATCTCTTGGCCGCTCTCTTGCTCCTTCCGTTTACATTTTAACGGTTCTTCACTTCCTCCCGGTCTCGATCGACCGGTCGTCCCCGCGCGCTCTTCTCCTGCGTGAAGATCGGCGTGGATCTAGCGCGCATGCGCAGTCGCCAGCGCGCCGGAATATACCACGGCGCAGATCGCGCAACCGCGCCGCTGCCTGCCGACCAACCAGCCGCGCTTCACGTGTGATCTCAAGCAGAAAAAAAATGGTCTACCGGTCCCGATAAGATCGTCTGGTTAAAGCCAAACAAACTATTCCATTAATTCGTAAAAGAAGAAATTTTTCGCCGGCCGGTTCGCCGGGAGAAGCGACTCCAGAAAAGGGGAAAAGAGGAGTGGAGAGGAGAGAGGAACGCAAGCCCATCGACCACTTTCGCGCTAGCGTCGCACCGCTTTCGAACCGTATAAGAGCGTCCCTTTTCTTTAACGCTGTAACCGACGAATCTCTTTTATCTAGACAAGCTTAGTCAGCGGCTCTGATATAATTATATTCGGCAACGGGAGGAGCGATGGGGAAATAGTTTGTGCACCGGATACGTCGGAAAGAGCAGCGCTCGCCACGCCAGGAAAGCGTAAAGATGTATTATGCGGCTTGCTTCCGTCGTTGTATAAAGGAAGAGCTGTGTTGTGTAAAAAAGGAAAGAGTTTAAAAGAGAGAGAAGAAGAGAGGATGGTTGTCAACAGTCGTGAAGCTTCTTGACGTACCCTTTCTCGCACTGTGAGACGTTTTCGGTAATGATATCGTGTTATGATCGCTGCATATATTTACTAGGCGGCAACAATGTGATACTGCTTTAATGCTCGAACGATAATGACCGGCTTACGTGTAATATTTGGAACAACGGCGAGAAGTGGCCGTGCTAAGTATCGAAACTCGTAGACGCGTTCGCGATGCTTCAGTGATCCTATGTCTTACCCCTTCTTAAGTCGACCTATTTATTAACTTACAATAACTGAATAAAAGACGAACGTTCGTAATCTTTAGGAATTTTGTCGCGCTAACGTTTCAGTATTACATTTATGCAAAAATATTAAAGTTAAATTCCACCAAATTAAACAAAACTGAACACAATTATTAAGCTTTCAAATTAAAATATCTTTCAACGACTACTTTATAAGGAATCTTGTCTCGCACTTCGAGGATTCTTCCTTGGATCTCTCCGAAAATCGGGTATTTCCAAGCTGCTTAAAGGCATCGGAAGCGGTCGCCTTTGATGATTTCGAGTTCCGTTGAAGCAGTGGCGAAAAGTAGGAAACGGCACTCGTTTTGTATCCGGTAATCCGGTCATTTACAGATTCAGACGTGAAAATGTTTCCTTCTTAAATGTTATTACCGCTAGCCAGCCGTGAGGACAGCCTTTTTCACTCAGCCACCATTGTGCCACGGATAAGCTTCTGTAGAGAAGTGGTTGAAGAGTAGAAGTACACGTTATCCGTTCTATGCCCTTTCGTGGAAAGTCTTTAGTCAAATAACAAAGCTACCAGGTGACGAGGATCGAACATGGATTGTTCAGCCTTTAGTTTGTACACGCTGGTGTAAGGTTTATTGGGTTGTTAGGGAAACCTTGAGCCTCATCTCACTGCCACAAGGAGAAACCTTTTGGACATGAGCTGCGACATTTTCCATCGATACTCGCCAATTAGGTAGTAACGTACAAATTGGAAGCAAATGTCCGAGTAAGTGAAAGAGGTTTGGGCGTAGTGAAAGTTGGAGAAACGTAAAGAGATTTGCAATATTGGAGAAATCAACTTAAATTTTAGATCATGTCAATTTTAGATCATCAATTTTAGATGTGAAATTATAGATCATCAAATTTAAATGTTGAAGAATTAAAATCTGAATTTATAAGAATCCAAATTTCAAACAAGCAAAGTTAAGGTTTCACAATAACTCGATCTTCGAAATGTCAATTTTTAAACGCCTTAGTTTTAAGTATCGAAATTTAAATTGTCAAAAATTCTACTTCTCCAACAAACATTTTACAGTGGAATTTCAAGTTGTCAAAAGGAAAAGAAGCGTCAAGTGAAAATGCGTTGCAGCGCTTGATAAACCAGAAAAGAAATCATGAATCTCGAAGAACGAGTCTCAACGACTCGACAATCTATTTTGTAGGTCCAGTTTCTCCTAGCAAGGCGAGTCATGTTCCTGGCGTTTCGTCTACCTGACGAGAAGTACTTGCTCGGTATATCCAGCTACGTTCTACAATGGCAGAGGCTTATTGGGGTGGACGGCTCATCAGATAGCATTTAAACCGTAGCACTCGTCGTAGCACGGGGATCTAGCGGCGGGCCTGACAATGTTAAAACGAGGTCTGTGTGCGTGGCCATAGGTAAAATGCCACGCGACCACGGGGCCAAAGTCCCTGTCGACCTAAAAGCCCATAGTTCGCACTGGCCCGTAGATGTCCGTCGGATAAGACGACAACGTGAATTATATTCAGCCGGTGCGGTCGGGTACCTATCCGGATGAGTTTCGGTCCCCGAGATAAAGTTAATAGCTTTATTAACTGTGGGAAAAGCCGGCCACGTTACGGGAGTCGTGCGTTTTTCTTGTTTTCCCGTCTACAACAGATTCCTCGCGACATCGCGAGTTCTCGTATAAATGTAATTTATATCAGTGCTACCTTGACGATGATACGTTTGAACGTATCCGTGGTTAACCAATTTCTACCATAATTTATCTATTAACCTTTATTTCATTTGTAGTAGTGCTATATCGACGACAGCGAAATATTTGAATGTCCTGGAAAGAAGATAGAGAACGTTTAATTCGAATGTATTATACAAGACGTTCTGTTCAGTTTTTACTACAATTGCTCTATTAACCTGTAACTAATTACATAATTTACACCGGTAGCGGGTTAACGATGGCGTGGTGTTTGGATGTGTTGGGAAAGAAACACTTGAAAACGCTTGGGAAGGGAATACTTACATCGTATGTTTTATGCATATTCCGCTCAATTTTTGCTACTTTGTTTCACAATTTGTTTTACAATCAAAACATCTAATATCCAACTCCAAATCCGGAAATCCTTAATTATTCATCCAAGTCGCGTAGTTAATGATTTACCAGCTCAAGCCTCATCCAAACCGACTGAAGACATTCCCACAGAAAGGCCAACATCGAGTGGAGGTTTGGAGTGTCCTCGTGGTACTCGGCGCGACAATCACGATCGAGACTTTTCCACAAGATCCTCCGTTCCGATTGGCCTCGTCCCACCTCGAAAATTCTCAGTCCGCTAACGAACCGGCCAATCCTTTCACAAGCCCGATATTCTCACCCCGATTGAATGGAACGAAAGTGCATACCGTATATACCAGCGTATGCTCGCTTCCCGATGAATCGATACGGCATGAAATCGAAGGGTGATCGGGATGATAGGCACCGGATCGATCTTATCAGTTTCGCGCGTAATTACGCGTGTTGGGCATACAGAGGGCCCGCGAGTGCCATTGTACAACCCAACCGATGCACACGATGCTAAAGGGAGAGGAAGAGAACGCGTAGTACAGCGTTGGCCTTAACGAAGATATCGGTGGATCACGCGGATTGAATATGACGGGGCGGTGAGAATGGGCTTATACAGACTATCCCCAATAATCAAACAGCAGAAACAAATAAACATACAAGCGTCAATATTAAATTACTTTGACTTTATAAAAATCCATTACGCTAGAAATTAGAAAATACTTAGTTTATGCAGGAGGAGCCTATAATTCTTCTTTGCTATCAATACCTAGATTCAAACGACGAATATTCTGCTCTTATCGAATCTTTTTAAATTCGAGAAGTTCTTACCTTACATTTCAATGTCTACTGTCTGAAATTCAAAATTTCAAGATTTTTATTCCGCTAAATTAAACAGAACAGTTGCAAAATGAAATAGGGCGACAAAATACGTAATACAGCGTTAGCTTTAAGGAAGATATCGGTTGATCACATGGTTTGAACGTGAAGGGGCGGTAAGAAGGGGGCGAGTATACGGTGCTGCTTACAAGCTGGAAAATCAAGGCGAATATCACAAGCCGTCGGGCAAGTCTGATTGAATTTCCTGTGGCAATAATTCTCCGCTTTTACACGGGCACCGGGCATGCATCGCAACTCTCCTTGTCGGTGTGCCTGTAGGCTGTTGTTGTTCGTGGTAAAAAGGCGGATGCTGTTAGCAGCGCAATTAATATCGCGCGAAATCGTATATCAGCGGACGAGGTTTACGGTTAGGCTCGCGCAGGTAAAAGCTCTCCCTGTATAAAGCCCGGCAAACGTGTGTAAGCGAGCCGCAATCGTCCACCATTCAGTAGGGCTTATTTATAACTATTTAAACGGAGTGGAACGCGCAAAGGAAAATGTTCGTTTCGCGAAAGACAAATTGGGAATGGCCGTGCCGCTAATGCGGTAATTAGTATTCGAGCGGACTCGAAGATCAGAATCGGTTCTTTTTTCTCATCTCTTTCCTTTCTTTTTCTTTTTTTTTTTTTTTTTGATTTGTTTGTTTGTTTGAAGTCTCGCGGTTTATTTTTTTCCTTTTTTCCCTTTCACTGACCTGCTCCCTGTTTATAACGCCGCGGTTTGTTGCCATCGTACTTTCGAATGAGATCCCATTTTGCGTCTGAGAAATGAAATACGTACTGTCGCAGTAACGTGTACGAAATATTTAAAACGTATGAATTCTAGTATTCTACCATTCTGCAAACTGTAAAGTGGAGCAAGATGACGAATGGGTCAACTGCATTAATGTTACTTTGATTTCAAGAAATTCAACACTGTGTACGTATGTTGATACTACAACTTCGTAAATTAAAAAGTAAAGGAAACCGATGAGATGTCACAACTTGTAGTTTTTAAAATTTATATTAGAATTTATAAATATTTATATCATCTCCCTGCGATAAGCAAACTTGCAGAGGCAAATCATTTCTTCTCTGACAAATCAAATATTAACAAGGTACCTAAATCATGAAGTTAAGAAATTAATAAAAACGTAATTAATCAGTTGCGTGTCTAAGAGACTCATATTCGGAAAACAACGTTGCTTTATTTTCAAAACGTGTTAAATATAATCGGCTATTATTATACAATTATTCAACAACTTAATTACTAACGATTGTCAAGCAAACTGCTAGAAACTAATCAGCCCCGTTAACAGAAATCCAAGAAATCTCATAAAAACCTCGAACCGCAAATAAAGTACCGAAGTTACGACCATAGAAACAGCTCGTAAATTCTTTCCCACGTTTACGTCCAATTTCATCCAAAAATCCAAGCCATATAACCATACTTTACAACGAATACTTTGGATGAACGGCCAAAGATCCGTCTCTATCGAAAGAAGTAAAACGAGCCTTCTTCGATTCGATCGGGTGAGGTGCAATAAACTAATAAAACGGTAAAACTCTCGACATATTGTTCGAGCAGATGCAGCAATGATTTGGTTCTTTTCGGACCTGGTGACAATGCTCGCCTAACAAAGTGACTCAGACACGACCGCGTAAAACAAGGAAGCGGAATTTATAAGTTATTGCAGGCTTAACACGTCCGTCGGTGCGACGCGGCTCACGAAACGGAACAACCAACGGTTGTTAGATGCTACCTAAATTAATTTACGAGCCCGGACCGACTTTTCTTCGGTCGTTATGGCATTCTTGTTGAAATAATGGCTCCTCGAAACCGACGATATCCCTGGTATGAGACGAGCGCGATGATACTCTAAAGAAAAGCGTATTAACGCGTTTGCGTAACTAATATCATTACGCACGCCGTTCTGGAACGTGACCGTCTTGCGGCTAAGTGTCGCGTAATTACATGTATGTACTTATATGTACGTAGGGGTTTTGATGTGATAACGAGTAAGAGGAATCTAATGTTGTGGTTAGGTTTCTCGTATAATGGGCATTTTCTTAAAGAGAAGTAGGATATAGCATATATGGTTTGAAGAGTGAGTACTTGTAGGGTAAGCGCTAAAATTTTCTACATCTGTACTTAATGACATTTAGATGTTCGTAAGGTTTAAAAACTCGAAAAGTACGAAAGCTTCAAAAAGTATCGACATTCAAGGTTTTGAAAATTCAAAAATTCGAGAATTTTGAAATTATATCCAATAGGAAAGAACGAATTACGTTAACCTTACGATAATACCATTACGAACCGGAGAAAGATCCATCCATTAATTTTGTCAAACAGAACCTCCGAGAAATCACGAATAAACAAATAAACGAACAAACCAGGACCAACAGCTAACCCATATCAGCCCCGTAACCGATTAATTCGATTCCCCCTTTTCATCCGCACGTTCTCCACTTGTCCTTGCCGTTCACTTTCCTCGGTTTACCCTGCGACCAGTGGTGTGTACCGAAGATTACAAATTTCAATCTCACCGGTGCGTGACGTGGTGTTACATTCATGACCGCCCTCTCGAGGCAATCCTTCCACCACCCTTTGTCTCGATTTCTCTATATTTCTCCCTCTTTACCCTTCTCTCCACCCTAACATCGTTTATTTTAGGGACGAAGTTAGCGCTGTGCACACAAACGTTTTGCGGTCGTGTTTGCTCGTAGCCTCCGGTTGGAAACGTAAGCCAGTTTGATGCTCGGTTGCTTCGATCCCGCTGGATACCGGTATGCTAGGTACAGGGGTAACTGAATAATACGGCATGATTATACGGCCGACCCCGTGGACGAGGGAGGCCCAGATAATTCTCTCTGGCCGAGCGGGGTAGCGATAATCTTCGCTAAAGGTGCTCGTTACGTTTGATTTTTGTGTACTCGGCCTTCTGCTTCCACGCAGGCGTTGAAACGCTTCTAGGGTGGATTAAACGCGTCTTTTTTTAGATTACACTAGGGTTTGGATAACGTTAAATAGAGGACGTAGAGTAACGATGATTTGTCGCTAATTTACCAGGACGACAGATTTTTCATATTACTGATAACGGAATAGCAATTAAAATTACTCGAAGATCTAAGAACCGGAAAAATTTACGTTAGGAGAAGCTTTTTGAACTAAATATTCTGTTTCCATGCAGAGAGTAATTGTATTTTAGTTATGTAACTAATAATAATTATATTACTAATCGTTTTTCTCTAACGTTAGAAGTATCTCAAGCTTGAATAAAACATGCAAAGATTCTCATTAGTATACGTGATTTCTCGTTTCGATTTAACATTGAACGTTTTCTTAAAACGTTAAAAGTATTAATTGTTTGTCAAAACGAAAGTACAGCGAAGATCACCAGAGAGTTAAGCGGAAACTCATAACGAAGCCAAATCCTTATACCTTGATGCTTTGAAAATATCTACGATTACGTCTCAGGATATTTAAACTCGAAATGGACATAAAATTATATCGTTCTACTATAATATATTATAATATAATTTTCAAGTTCTTCTGAAAATTTCTTCTGAATTTGTTCGTTAAGCGAACAAAGACAGGAAAATTATTTTAGTGCGAGAAATAAAATGTGTTAGTCGGGAATACGTTGTTGTGACGGCGCAAAGAGTCGTTGATGATCTACCAAGATTGATCCACGCTGGGCGGATACCAACGATGACGCGTCTTGTCGCAGAAATGTTCCGCCTTTCTGTGCCTTTAACACGACTTGTCACCGCTTATCAACCAGGTAAATCAGCAATAAAAATATCTCGGCAAGAAAGCAATAAAAAATATAATTAGCGCGTCTAACGTTATTCACGGTTACCGTGCGCCTAGATGCTTGATATTTTGTACTCATTTACGGCAAACTGAGTAAAATATCACGTGCAATGTAAATAAAACACGCTTTTTTATTAACTCGCTCACTTTTTACTCGATTAATGCTCTATATAAAACCTCACTAATCTCAACTGGTCTAACAGGTCAAATCATTGACATAATAATATTTTCTTGCGTACTATCAGATCATATGGAAAACGAAGTAAACCTGTAAAATTATTAGGAAATTATTACCATCATTAAATCGTAATCACTACAAGCTAATCTCTCAACTACCCTTGTAACTGACGATATTAACATTAAGTGAACAAACTTTTTTTCCTTCTGGTAAGTTATATTCTTGTACTATTGCCCTCGAGCTGCCAATGCACGCGATATACTTCACTGTTTATCACGCCACTAATAACGCTTAAAACTTGTTCATAACTAAATTTTCCGAACAAAATAAATTATTTAGTTCGATTCAAATTCTTCTGGCTCAAATAATAATTCCATACATTCTATTGTTCCCATCCTATAATTCTAAAACAATTAAAATAAATAACAACTATATTTTAATATAAAAAATAGGTGTTTATATTACATTGAATGAAATTGAATAACCAACAACAAAAAGGATAAGAAAAAGGAGGAAGGAAAGGTAAGATCAAAGAGGGTCGTAAGTCTGATACGATCGAAAGCAACGGGAATTGCGATACTTTCTCCTTCGTCGCTTGTAACACGTGTCCCTCGTCTCCGTTCCTCGGTCCGGCGAGTGAAACGAGCGCGCGACTTGACAAATCCGCCCGGCTTCCCGTATTTATAAACACTCTCACGCTACATGAATTTAAGCCACCGCGAAAGAACACAGGCTGACGAAGCGCGGTAGTCTCTCTGTTTCGCGTCGGGGCGCGAGAGAGCTCTTTTCTACCAGCCGCGACGCGACGCGTCGTCTCCCTTTCTCTCCCCCCATAAATCACCCAGATTTCTCTTCGGCTCGTCTTGGTTACGAGATCGTCCAACTTGGATCCTTCGCTGCCACGATCCAGGAAGTCTCAGACGCCGTGAAACTTTTTATCCGTGAGAACACCGTATATTCGCGGACTAATCCACGGTTAATTAATTCTTTCTCTATTCCCCACGATTTTCGCCTTTTCCTTTTTCATTCGTTCCTCCTTAATCATACGAATACGTTCGGTGATTTTTAACTTGAAAATTGGAAGAAATAAAATACGTGATAAAAACATCGAGGAGTAGCATTTAAGCGATAAAGAAATTATACACTGGTAATGTATTAACGATTCTATTGAAACACCAGTGTAATTTATAATTTATATGTCGCACCAAATAACAAAGTTCTATCAAAAGTAAATGTCCTAAGACTTTTGAGCCGAGGCGGTGTATATTCCCGATGCAGCGATATAATATTCAATCACGAAAACCTACAAGATCCTCCATGAGACTAATCCTCGCCTTCTCTGTACCGCACCTAGATATGCCAAACCACGACAAAATACATCGATTCAAGGCTCATCGCTTCCAAACTTCCCGACAGACTGAAAGCAAAACCCTCTCGATAAACCACCCGCAGAATAATCGCGCGTTCTCCGAGAATCGACGAACGTGCAAGCTGCGACCAGAGACAGAGAAGCGTCATCTCGGAATAGACGCGACGAAACGGCAGAGAAACGGAGTAACGAGTTCGAGTAAAGGAGAAACTTGCGCCATCCTCCCCTTTCTATCAGGAGATGCGTTTGAGCTGCTCGATTCCGTACCTACGATCCTCTCTCTATCTCTCTCTTCTTCCTCTCCTCTTCGTCTACCAATCTTTCCTCTTCGTCCCTCTGTCTCGCTACATCTCAGCCGTTTTTACGACGCTTTGAGTCGCGGGCGTCGCAGCGGAATGCGCTAATGAGGACTTGGCTACCGTCACACTTCCCCCTTTCGTTCGTCGGCGCACCCCAACCGCACCGCGGCGACGACGGTGGCAGAGACTGCAACGCCACAGACCTAACGTTTTCCTTTTTTCGAACACCGGCTCTCTCGATCATGCTCCCGCGGCGATTCCGCTCTCGCCGCCTATTGATATGTGGCTAGTTAAATTTGCCCGTGACACCGGCTATTCCTGGACCAAAGACCCGCGGGTACCGCGATTTAGCTTACGACGTGGTGCACGCTCGTGAAGGTAAGTTCGAGCTGGCTTTTGGTACGCACGGTTTGATATTTCTGATGCTTTTTCCAGTGATCAGTAAGAATTTTTTAAATCCAAAGAAATTGTTTGATGAGATGTAGGTGTAGATGATCTTAGGGACATAAAGAGGGAGATAAAGCTCAGGTTTATTGATTTCATGGTTTATTCGATAATCTGTCTGGCACAGAAGTATTTTGTGATTTAAATATTGTAATTTTGCTGCACCAAAGATCGTTTCTACGTTTGTTCACTTGAAAAGGGTTACATCGATATCTGAAAACTGTAAATTCGTGATCGATGTTACGATTCATCTTGAAATCTGCTTTCTATAGATACAGGAACCTCCCGTTCAACCTAAGTATTATAACTGTACTATCTCCAAGACTTCTTTGTCTTTTTTACAATAATTATCCTTTAAAAGCAAATATAGCTATCTAAAAATCTCGTACTCGCGAGTCATGAGTAACGAGCATTTTTTCTTTCGCGTTATTTTCCTTTCTCGCGTAATAAATAATGCTGGCGAAGCGATAGGAGAGGTTTCATCGTTCCGTGAAAACATTTTCACCCTTTTCTTCGACGATGAGCGTAGCACCCCAACACTCGCGGTTAAGGAACTTCCTTTCGAACCGTGCACCGTCACGAGGAAGGGAGCTCGAAAGAGCGAGTCGCGGCTGCGACTGCGTCGAATGCAACACTTAACGCACCTTTCGTCGAGCAGCCGTGTCACGGCGTGAAATCATCTACACGGCCCTCCAGGATACGCTGAATAACGAGCGCAATCTTTACTTTTTTCCTTTTACTTTTCGACTATCCGCTCGAACGCTCGTGCACACGCGCTCCGTCGTCTGGCGGTGTCGTGAGGGAAGGATTCACGAGTCGAGAAAAGGAAAGAGATGAGAAGATGCAAGGGAGTCCTCTGTCAATGGTACTACATTTTAAAGTGCACCAAGGGGACGAGAATAAGAAATGTCGCGCATCGTGCACCAACCTTCGTTCAAATGCTTCTTCGTGAATATTATCCACAAATGAAGAGAACCTGAGAAGGAAATATATCGAATTTATTTTGTAATTTTTACATTTCAGATTAATTTTTCTAGAACAAACTTTTCCATAGCCCCAAAATGTTCAATTGAGAAAAGGTTAATTTGAAATCTAAAAATTAATAACTATTACGAATAAACTATTTAGTATCGATAAAATGTTCCAGCGTAGGAAAAACTGATAAAACATGGTTTAAGAAACACGGACAAGAATTTTCACTCAGAAATTGCAACGAACATTCTACAACAACGAACCACAAAATATCAACACCTGTAGCAGCAACAACAACATTATAAATAGTATTTCACAGAGAGACGAAGATCGCGTCGCAATTTCATGGCAGTCGCAGAGACACGCCGACAGAAAAGTTATTGCCGCGAATAAATATTCATGAGCAATCGTGCGCCCGCGCGCGTGAAGATTTTTTTTACAACGCTTTCAATATCTCGCCGAGAAAATGCGATTTCTTAGACGCGTTCAGCCGCGGGAGTATATTCTAATTTATGTAAGAAGCGCGCAACGGGATTGGCCGTTACTATACGGGCAGACGCTTTCCATGCCCGTGTCGCGGAGATTACGGTCCAGCCGAGAAGTGCAAATGGCCCCGTGTAATATATAATGACACAAAAGCGGCATCTCCGTTGACCGGCGTCAACGTTTACAACGCCGGAAAAATTTATAATTACTATTTCACTCGGAGCCCCGTTTATATTTCAAAAGATTACAACTCGGTGTCGCGGTTATTTATCGCCGATAAAACCGGTAATCGTCGCTGAATTCAATAACATTGCAGCACCGCTGGACAGGCGCGCGCGCGTGCAATCAACTTGGACAAAGTGCATATTGCGCTCTTTTCTAAGTAGATTCAGCCTGAACGATGTAACAAAGGTATGAAGGAAAATAATAATCACCTTTCGACGAGTTTTGATGCTTCATGGATAATCGAAAAAATGTTACCGCTCATAAGACGAAAGTAAACGCTTTATGGAGATGAAAATTTTATGGATGACATGTTTGTGTTGCCAGTATTAAGATTGATACGCTTAATACTGGAAGTATTATACAGCGGCTATAAATGGTACTTGTTCGGTAAACAAGTAAAAGAATAAAATCATATAAAAACAAATAAAAACAGAGATTTCTGAATAACGAAATAAACAAAGTATCTAGATGATATTTCTTGAAAGCAAAAATCTAAAAGTCCACAGGCGTTCCGTTTTATGGGCAGAACGTACGTTGTCTTAAACAAAAAGTACCGTTTACATCGAAACTGGCTGGGATTCTCGTACAATTCTTCATAAACGTAGTGGCGAATAACTTCCGCCATGTTGATTTTCCCGTCAGCAGGATTGACTCCGACAAGAACCCTCGAGGGGCTAATTAAACCCGTCGAGTCCACTTACGGTAACAGACTTATTGTTAATTAATTCGTTCCAAATGTGGAGTTGTGGCGCCTATGGTGCTTCCTTCGAGCTACAAAGAAAACAATTAATTCCACTCTATCCGCGTGCTGCCTGTTGAACCACTGCAACCGCGGGTGCTCCCTCGGCGAAAAGCGGGCAAAACTCGATTCACACGAGCAGCTTTTCGCAGGAATACTATCGGAAGAGGAAAGGATCCCTTGCAAAAACGATCGTACGCCGCTTTCATCGTAGTAGCAAAAACTTCCGTAAGAACTCACGGGTTCCTACACTATGGGTCATACATGCCCGTACAAAAGCCTTAGGATAGTTAGGCTGAAAACTGGGACAAGTTGTTAATAAAATTATAAATGCAATTTCAAAAAAGCAGTATCTGTTTATAAACATCATCAAGCCTCTGAATTTACTTAAGGTCATATTCAAAGAATAAACAGTCAAAATAAAAGATCGATGATAAAAATTAAAAAGAGAAGAAGAATTAAAACATCTTAAGACAATTGTTCCTAGACTGCATACGTTTATGCACTTATGACACATTTATATGTGAAAAATGCACAAGGATGAGCACAAATGTAAACGTTTATACATTTTATGACGTTTAGATGATAACGCATATCGTTGTCCAAGTTCCACTTTATTCCTTAATTCTTGCAGTTTGATTTATCCGTATTCTTATTTAACTTATGAACAAAATACATTTTTTAGAAGGGAGCAAGTTTCACAATACTTTTGAGCGATAGTGTACGCCGTTCTTCCGCAAACAACCGCATAAAAAAAGCGCGCCCAAAGTGGAACCCCGTCGATTGGCGCCAATGAACGCGGTGCACGGCAACGACGCAGGCGCAGTCGCGTGCGCAGTGGTGGGGCTCAGTAGTTTCTAACCGTACAAGGGAGATGCGCTTAGGCAAGGCGCGCTTTTTGTCGAGCCGTACACCGTGTACACGCGGATGCTTATTGCGACGATCCAACAAAATGCCTTCCGCCCTAGTTGAATAGGGGCGCCGTAAACCATAATAACACCAGCATCGTTCACACCATCAAAACGTTGCCCCGACCTAATCGTGTCTTTATTAACGAGCTACATAATCGTTGATTCGATCGTGAGCCTGCCTCAGAAAATTCGCGAGATTATCGTGTAGTCACGGTGTATCATAACGAAGGTTACAAGCTTCAAGATGCAGACAGACATGATTCCTCCATGTATAAGTAGTTTGTTCTGATATATCGTAAATGTAATATAAATTGCAACGAGTTGAAGATTGTGGACCAGCAAAGATTCATGACTGCCGTCCCTCGTGGCGAAACATGATTTGTCGTCACAGAAAATATGTGACCAGAAATTTTTAACGTTTTACCTCTTTTTATTTAACCCTTAGGCGACGAAATCTAGTGAAGCTCCATCCTGATTTATGAAAATATTTCACATTTATTTCAAGTTACACTTACGTATAATTATTTTCCCGAATTATATGAACGATTATATTTTTGAAATGAATTTAGTTATCAGAAAGATAAAAAAACCTTTTCATCCGACTCTTTCTTTTATCGTTGTAAAATATAATGTGCGACACTTCTGACAACAATAATTTAATCTTCGTTAGATGAGGATTAAAAGTTTTTGCTCGTCACCATGTAGAGAAGTCATCGTTGCAACGTGGATTGTCAAGTTTGTAGTCGTAAACTTATCTATGTCATGTTACATTTACCAGTACAGTGCTGTACTTGACAATCCAATCGCAGTTAAATTCGACTGGCGATTACACGTAAATTACCGTGTTTCATCGAGCCATGCTGTCTATAACCATATCAATTATTTATGTAATATCAGACCAGCCCGTTAGAGGTGTTTACTTATCTGTGCACACTGACACCGTCTTAATTGCCGAAGCAGCTCGAATCGATCGAATTAATTATTCCGCCAAGTTCAGCCAGCACGAGACGCGCGGCGATATGCTTTCTTACAACGCGTGCTGCCACGCCGTAGAACCCAGCCGGTCACGATGGTCAAGGATACCCAAGACCCTGAGTCGAGCTATATCCTCTCGTCGCGACTGGCCAGACGCGCCACTTTGTCATGGCGTATTACACCTAAGCTGCGGCGCCTATGGTGGTGCTTCCTCCCAAAGGCGCCTATTACTCGGCTTAATGCACCGAGTTCACTCATTTTTATGCGCGCGATACGTCCCCTTGTAGCCAGCGACCAAGCATTACACGGCTTACCGCATCCAACGACACGAGTGCATGCGAAATTTACGAGACAGCACGTCCGACTTTGCTCACCTTTGTACTGTGCGCCACGCCACGGTACCACTTTTCTTACGACTCTTCGTTTCTTCCAGTTCTGGGACCAGACTGTTACATGTACGAGATGCTCGTTTGCACCTGATGCATTTCGTTTGGAAGATTTAATGTATTATGGAGTACTTGTTTAAATTAAATAAAACTTTGATAAAGGAAAATATTAATAACAAGTAGAAATTATCAGTATTAAGATGTATACCTTTTTACTTGATAGGTTTGATTAGAAACGTTTCATATATCATAGAGAATCTGTATAATGAGAGATAGACAAGAATAATTAGAATATTCTTAGTAGATGGAAGATTCGACAAGGAACACAAAGATATCACGCTAATCTCATCCCCTAAATGCATCTCCACTTCATCCCCAACAATCCCTCAATCAATATCAAACTCTCTCTCTTTCACGTTCATTTTAATTCCGAGAATGAAAACTGCCCTGAGCAGAACTACTGGAAATATGCACACGAATGTATTCTATTCTTATTACTATGTCTACGTACAAGAATTATTTCCCAGAGACGCGTAGGCATGAATCTCTCCAGTTACTGATCGGATCTTGGCGTGGCTCGTCCAGGCATAATCGAACTCTTCTTCTGTCTATTCCTTCTGCTCCTTCTTCTTCTTCTTTTTCGTCGTTTCGGGGTCGCGACCGCAGCGGACACTAGTTGCATGTCGCTTAGCTGTAAACGTGCGGTTACCCGGCTTCGATTAACGTCGATCGTCTCGGTGGCTGGGCAAACTGCTGTTTATCTCACGGGGGATCGATGTGGCGAAATGCGATGGGATTGGCGAAAGGGGCGGACATCGCGGAAGGCGCTAGTTTCTATTTGGCCCTTCACGTTGTCCTGCTAACTTTATATTTCGATATTTCTGATTACATGTACGGTTTAAAAGAAATAAGAATTAACAGTGTCTTTGTAAGATTGTGTAATTTGTATACAAGGTGTCGAGATAAAATTGAAGCTAATTGACCGTTAATAGAAATCGATTAAAATAATTGAAGCATGTAAGTATAATGTAGAATATCGTATTTCAATTTTGATCGAAGAACACCGTTTTTGTAATAATTACCCAAAAGGATATGTAATTAATAAACTCTTTGAAACGAAATGGAACGGCACGGTTTAAATTAATTATTTCGATATTTCGAACAGAAATAAAGATCTTAATTGCTAGCTTCAGTGTCATCGGTCATTATTTACCGTCGAAAAATGTACCATTTCGCGCTTTATTCGTTTCAACGAATCGATTTATTCCACCGACACATTTGCACAGTTCGATTAATTTTTCATAACGATTTTAATTTATGTAACAAGTAATGTATTTATCGTAGCGAGCATGAAAAATTATTCATCCGTATCAATTACCAAAACGTTCGAGATCCGGAAGCTCTTTCGACGTGAAATGAATTCGTGCGCCGATTTCGATTCAATTAACCATTGATAACGGTTAATGAATTTCCTTTTGTTCAGTTTAGCATCCTATTGATTATATTATAATACGTATTACGATACAATGCGTACCCATGGCGGTGTATCTGCAAATTAATTAATAGCATAACATAAGATAATTTATGCGTGACACGATGGATCGATCGGCGGACGATGATAAAACGCCGTGCGCAAGGATCGTCGGAGGCAAGGTCAGGTAGTTCGTCATTAATTTACAGCTCGCAGAGGGTTGATAAAATCGTCCGTTGGTGAAAATGAGCATCCTTGACTTTAACTGTCCTTTCAAACTGACCGTTTAACACGTGTCTGTAACACACACCCCTCCCTGATTAATTATTCCTCGTCATCCCCGACCGATTATTTGTTAATTAATTCTATGTCGTGTCCGGATTTTGTGTAATATTTATTCGTTAAATCTCTCTGTTATATAACTGTTGAATCTCAAAACTCTTTAGTAAAATTCTTTCTTAACAGATTTACGAGATCTTTTCTCATGGTTGTTTCGGTTAATTGTCCTCCTAGTTTTTTAATCTAATAATTTCCTTTTTTAACGAAACTTACCCTTAAAAGCTCTCTTTCTTAATTTTTAAGTTAACTTTTTCCTAGACAGAACAAACACAGAGGGATACTAACGCCTCTTCAATAAACTAACTTCCTGATAAAATTCGTACGTCGAGAACGTTAAAAGACAAAAAAACTTCTACGATTCTAACTCGAAATCCGACTATGTGCATAAAAGTCGTGGCCATAATTTCGGTCGGACAGAGAGGAAACCGAAAAACCGGCTCGCTGATCGATCTAGATCTGTCCACCGGAAATGCATACGTTTCTATGATATATACACATCCGGCGCCACGCCTCCTCGCCTCACCTGCTGCATGATGCCTTGCGCGATGATAATAATAATAATAATAATGCTCATCCGCATCGTCGCGAACGAGCATTCATAACAGACATCTCTCGAGGCACGTGAGCGATAACGTGTGCTCACCCGTTGTATATAAGTAGTTATATGCTCCTGGCTATCGTGTATAACGAGTATGCACCTCCTCGAAGACGAAAGCGTCGCGATTGCGTTCAGTCTCGAGCGGATCAACGTTCCTTCAACGATTAACTTAGGGAATCTCCTTCCTTTTTATGCAAAATTCTTCGCAGTTACAGTGTACTCTTGGGAACAAGATTTTTCTCTTTTCTTCTCTTTCTTCCTTCCTTTCTTCTCTACAGTAGTGTGAGAATTTTTGGTTACAACGAAAATCATGATATTATATTCAGAACAGAATAAAAGTTGAGATTTTAGAATTGGTATATTTTGGAGAATTTCCAATACCTTTTTAACTCTGAGTAACCAAAATGTTGCTTGATTACACGGGAATGAGTATTTTGTAAATACCGGAGTAAGAATTCTTTAGAATAAGAATCTTCTGAAGTCTATTTTGGATCATATTGATGTTCATACTGCGTGAAAATGAAAGTACAACTCGCAAGAGGCACGGAAATATAACGAGACGCTATTTATACACGATGCCGCAGCATCTAATCGCACTGGCAAAATATCAATTTTGCCACACGTAATCGTCATACTCGATTTGCCGTGTAACCGATCGCCCACCTATGTGCGCGTTTAAGATGAAGAATTGCGGTCGTTCTGTTAATATTCCGCCACAAATATCGTCCACATCCTTTAGCATTCAACATTGTTCCGAACAAAATGGAATCCAATATCAAAATCGTTCTCTCAACAGTAAGATCATTAAGAAAGCCATTTTCAATTTAAGGATCAAATCTCTCTCTTTCATTTCATATACTAGATGATAATTGCCTCTTAAATGAGATTACTTCATTTCGATCAAACAAACTCAATGTCGCCAATTAATAAGTCAATCCGATTTATTGGCCATCATTAAACTAATTAGCCACGTCAAAAGGACTAGCTTCTTTTTGAAAACTTAATATCTTCGCAAAATGCCAAGTTCGCCGATAAATTCGGTAGCTGACATCTTGGACAACCGGAATACATGAATGCGTGATAGAAGAACGATCGATGAAACGAACAGGAATTGGCAAAACTCGAGGATTTGTTTTATCGTGGAATTTGGGCGATCATCATAGAGTCAAATTGTTATGTTGTATGTTATATTATATATTACATGCCCGATATTATGATACCTACAAATATTTTGTATAAATCAAATGCTTCTCACTGCTTGTATTTTCTAGTTATTTTGTTATAAATCTGTTATTTCATTCGCACCATATGTATTATAATGTAACATATTCAATAAAGTATAATTTGTTAGAGTTCTTTAATGATAACGCAACTTTTGTCCTTAACAAGATCGCTTAAATTCAAGTAGGTATGTAACTCGATTAATCCGGACGAGGTTTAACAAGCAAGAAACAAGGTACAGTAAAAACGAACAACCAAAGAAGCGAAAAAAAAAAATGAGGAAGCATCAACTAATTTGATCAAAGAGGAAGCATCGCGTAAGCGGAAATAACGATAGTCGCTCTGTCACCACCCCTTGGCGGATCCCGGAATCCCACGGCGTTTTCCGGCCGAACAGCAAAGCTAACAAACGTATCCTGACTCTCTTCGTATTATCGTCGTTATTTTCTGTATTTTATTTTTCTTTTCCTTTTTTTCACATTTTTTCGTTCCCCTCTCGATTCGAACAGACCAGACTGCGAATTTGTGGGAATGTTCACGATACGCTCGCACATCCTCGTCGACGAATCGCGAGAGGGAAGCCTGGTTGGTCCCACGGGCGCTTCTCTACGCGGTGGTTACACGCGAGAGTACGTCCTCGCGACGAGCATTAAGTAAGCATTATGATAAGTGGCGTGTTCGCGAGCCAATTCGCGACCTCCGTTGTCTCACGCGCGCGAATTTCAATGGACTCGTCACGCGAACCACTAGTTACGTACTCCACCACTGTCTGCCAGATTCTAGGGATTTTTCTAGGGGAATATCGTTCTGTCATCGTTTGCATCAGTTTGAAGAAGATTTGAATCAGCTTGAAAAAGATTCTATTTCACAACAGATTGAAGTACATGTACAATGTATTTTTTTAAATATGGAAAATATTTTTAGTAAATATTTTCCCAACAGTGAGATTATCGTAGTCGAATTGATAATAATCCTGAAACAAAGCGGACGAGTGATATGAAATCGTCAATGCGATTTTTTACGGTTATCGAATCTGAATGTTGACTGTTGAATGCATCGCTGGATATAATTTCGAGATTAATATAACTGCTTTTATCTATTCATCCGATATTTAAATTTTTACTAAAGACTCTTCGGAACACATTTCATCGAATTTCGTTCACCAAAACGAACATGCTACATTTTTAATACAATTCGTTACATATCATGCGTGATATTTTAAATGTTGGCTAAACCCATTGTTTTCCATCATCTTTCCAATTGCGTGATCACGTTTTATTCAATTATTTGCGTTTTATCGTTTTCACTTCGATCGTAACAAATAAGCGATGAGAAAATTCGTTTGAGATTTTGTTCTCCTTTTTTTTTCTTTTTTCATATGACGCAATGTTGCACAGACTCGAAACATCGTTACACCGTAAGATAAATTCGACGAGCGAGTGAAAGACAAGCAGCGAATCGCAACGAATTTCCGAGACTTGTGATTGTTCGTGTTTCAATCGGGCACACGGTCGATCTCCTGAACTACATTTCGCGCTTTGCAAACAATAAAACGCAACAACGGGGGCGCGCTCATAAAGCTAATCGAAAATAATTTCTCCCACACCGACAATGCCGATTCTGTGATTAATCGCAGAATCCGCTTCAAGTCGCCCGGTCTTTCGCACGTTAGTCGCGTTTCGAATTTCATGTCGTATAAAAGTAGCCGATTTGTAATCTCCATTGAGCGCCATTTGATGTTAGAAATACTACTTCTACATTTATTTTTTAAACAATAATTGTAATACCGTCTTCGTAAAATGTTTCATAAAAAGTCCTTCTGAGACATAAACTAAATTTTTAATCAAAAATCTATAAACTAATATTTTAACCAATCATAGTTATCTAGAGAAGGTATATTCTCTCAATGAAAATGAAAGATAAAATGCATCAAAACTCTTTCTGCTTAAAAATTCATAGATTGTAAAATATTTCCGCAAGAAGATCTTACAAAAAATAAACAAATTTCCTAACCAAAAGTGCAGCCGGAGTGTATCCTCTCAACAAGAAACGTGGAATAAAAGGTATCGAATTTTTGTTTCGCGCAGAAATTTGCAGACACGGTCCCGTTAACCACGAATGGATCGGTTCCGCGAAAGAATTCCTTTTTTCCACGGAGATGATGCTCGCACAACGATAATCGGGCGTAGCAATCGTGCGACATTCGCGATGAAGAAACTTAGTGAATGAAAGGAAACCGGTGGTGGTTCACACGCGTCCGGGCACGCACGTCGCTCTGCCTCCTCGACCATTTACCTTAAAGCGAGGCGATTTCCTTTTGCACGTTATGATCCCACACAATGCTGCACCTACGACGACTATCTAGTAGATTATCCTTCTGTACATACCATTACCTCGACACGCGAGCCCCATGAACAAGAAAGCAACGAGAGAACAGGCAACGATCAGGAAAAATTGCGGCTGATGACGCCGATATACATGAACGAAACAAACAGATTGCTCCTATTACTGAACAACGTGGCATTATCTTTCCATTTTCTTATTCTTTTTCTGCTTCTTTTCTTTTAATATGATTTGATAAAAGTGGACCATTGTTCCTCTTTTGTGTAACTTTAATCGCTCGATCTTTGATTCTAACGATTCTGATGGCTCCTCGACTTTCGAGGAAGTCGTTAGACGCATCTGCGCCCAAATAACGTCTCGTTAAGCAAACTTCGTTTCCGCTTAACTTAGACTTCAGCATATGAAGATTCGAGCTTCAAATATCGAAGTGTGTACATTCGGTGAATTCGTTTGGAATATACACCAGGCTATATCTATTCTTTCATAGATATTGATTATTAATAATGGAAATATATATCTTCTGATATTTCTATGACGAAAACATAGCGCGCTAAAGTTCATGATGAATTTTATCGAGCAAAACAAATACATTTATCTTTTAGTTAGTTCATAACTTGTGTCAAGTGCAATGTCGCGTATAATAAATAAAGGATTAAAAAGAAAATGAAATCAATCCTTCGCTCAATGATGTCACAGGAGTTAAACAATATCTTACTTTGACTTTCGGCTAGCTAAACCAGTAAATACGACCTTTATCGAGCGATTCAAACTGGGAACCAGTCCCGGTATAATCTTTGAAAGAAGAAAAGAAACACAGTGGTCAGCTCTTTCGCCGACACGGTGCCGTACTTCCTGTCCAATCACGACTTTATCTCTCCCTGACGAATGCGTACCAGGCGCTAGCCACCTGAGATCCCACAGATACTAGGAGAATAGGCATCGAAAGAAAAAAAAGGCCGTACCTGTTTCCACAGTCGTGTTAACAGCCGAAACTCATAAAGACGTTTAAAAGTGGCCTGAAGGAGAGAGACAAGACACGACCATCTCCTTTACCACCGAAACACACCTTCGTCGATTCTTCGACGTCGCCAGACGCCGACCATTCAAAAACTGGCGACGATGAATAGACCGTTCATGGAAATTCATTTGATTACGTGTACAGGGTGATTTCTTATAACTCGACCGGTTTTACGAAGTTTGATATTATATCTTCTTTGTTTTTTTCGATTATACGCGATGAATAATTCTGTCGAGACTTCATTTTATTGAATTATAAAACATCGCGCTTTCATGAATAAGTAAAAGGTTGCTGGCATAAATTCGTTCAACGTATCAATTAAAGCCAAACTTTCATCTAATCGAGTTGTTCAACGTATGATTAAAAAATGAAGTTTGTTCTGCTCAAATTTACAAGATTGTATCTAATCCATGATCGATTCCATGTTTCGTAAATTTTATTAAAAACATACAGATGGAAAATTTTTTACAGAAAATCATCAATGTTAGCAAATAAATCGCGAGGTTAACGAAACGTTAGTCTTTAAAAGGTTAAAATAAAACATCCTGTACGTTATAATTTCCTAAAAGAAGAGACGTAAACGTAAAAGCATTCCTCTCATTTGCGACAATATTTTCAAGCTTAAACGTTTCATTATACCATTAAACTCCTCCCTGTGCGAGACGCAGCTCGACAGATGACTATTAAAAGCGAACGAAGGACCGTTACCCGTCACAAGTATGCATTACCCACCAAATTTCATTCACGATATTAACAACACTTTCGCAACGTGGCTGATCGAACCGGAATCGCAATTAAAAATTGATTTACAACAGCCGCCGCGTCGGTTCGTCATTAACAACGCTCATGCGCACGCGCGTGAGAGGAAAAACGACCGGTGGCAGCGTGCAAATTTCGCGATAATTGGTGAACGTGTCGCTCGCACGCCGCTAATATCACGATGGAATCGCAACGAGCGAATCGATCAGGCCTCGATGGATCGCCCAGAGCGCAATTTGTCATAGACAAGAATCTCTTCGAGGATGCGTGATCGAGACGCGCCTCTAAGAAATCGGCTGTCATGTTTATGGTCTAATTACCTATAATTTCGATCTTCGAATTCACGTTCGATCCGTTTAATCGGTTACGCATGATCTTTGGTTATTTCTTATAGGCTGAGATCGGTTAGGAACGTGTTCGTGCAAAATTGATATTGTGTAAGGAAAGTACATTAGGCTTGTTTGCCTTAAAGGAAATTTGTCAATGTCACGTGTCTGTTTCCTTTATTTGAATACGCACTACCTTTGAGGTTTATTTGTAGAGTACGGTTGCTTATTCAGATTCATATTTTTGGAAAGATAAATAAATGCAATCTAAATAGAGATTTGTTTCACATATTACATAATATAAAATACCAACTCATAATTCGTCATAAAAATTTTATAGATTTATATGTAGTGACACTTTTAAGGATGTGAATGATTTTTTGTAAAGCATACGAATGAAAATTTACTTTCTCGCTTGAATTATGTAGTTTTCCATATGCTTTTCGCTTTAATTCCTTTAGTTCTAATTCTATACTTTAGTCGTTGGCAAATTAAAAGATGAATGGCGTAAAAGGCACTATAATTTTATGAAACGAAATTATAATATAATTGACAAGAGCAGTGAATAGATACAATATATAGATGAAAGAATGGATAATATCTTTAAAAACGTCTAGTACAAAAGTTGTTAATATTCATATGTCCAATTACCAATTTTACACTTTCCTTTGTCCACTATATAAAATGCCTAGTCATTTCAGAAAACGAACAGAACTCATTCAGAAATTTAAACTTACGTAGACATGAAGTCTTATGGACTACAAATCAGATCATTGTATTGATCAGAGTGAATCGTCACATAATATAATCTCAGACAAGGTTATAGATCCTAACCAAAATTATTATTACGATTTGTAATTAATGGAACACTGATACGTAATGGACGATCAGCTTCCTCAGCAAAAATGACTTCATCTAGCTAGGTGTTCGTCTTCACGAAAATTCTGTACGAACCGACCGGGTTTTATCGGCACGATCAAAGGGATCGCGATACGACGTTGACACAAGGCTGAACTTGGTGTCGTTCTTCTCCTGTGACAGCTTCACTATCTTGTTCTTTTCGAAGAACGCTCAATCCCATTATCTTTCGCCCTGGTTGACCTGCTACCCGGGCGTAAAGTGGGTAATCCTGTCCAAGAAACGATCTTCAATCTTCTACACTCTACGCGATGAATACCAGGTTCTTGGGAGGTTTCGAAGGTGTTACGTGATGACTTTCTTGTAGGTATGAATTTTAGTTCTTCAGATAATTATAAAATGTCAAAAAATACAAACTTTATTTAATTCATCCTATGTACTCACAAATGTGTTCAACAACATTAATCTACAATAACAAAAAAGGAGAAATCCTAGCGCCAGGTGGTTAATATAATTTCAATTTTGTATAACAACGATGTTAAAAATAATTTCGTGAATCGCTCCAGGGCTGAAATCTGACCGGATAAATACTTTGACTCGAATCTAATTGAACGTTACGGCACGCATTCATAAAAGGAAGAAAAGATAACAACGAAGCGGTAGTTGCGCCATCGAAAAAGCGGAGTTGTTACCGAATTATTTTGTGGAGAAATTGACAGTCGGTGCCAAAGCATGGTGGTTAGAGACCTTCGCTGACAATGTGGATCTGTAATTAGAACCGTGCCGTCTTCTGCCATTCCTCTCCGTTTCACGATCTTTTTCTTCTTCTTTTTTTAATCTGTTTTTGTTCACGTGAAATCTCACACAGCTATGTATTATCGTCTTAAACCAACAGACCCTGTGACGAGTAGCAGAACCTGGTTCAAAAGCAGCTACGTGGATTAAGGTAGGTAAAAGGGGGAAAGCAGGTCCCGAAAACGAAAGACGGCACGAGAGAAACTTAAATAGTAGGTCTGTCTTAATAACCTTGGTCCCGAGACGCAAACTGAATGTCATTGCAGTAGATTCGATCACGTGAGTCGGCACTGACAGCTTAATTCTAGTGTCGTGTCAATGGCGCAGCTTGGCCTTTCAAATTCGTGAAAGAACCGGGGGAATCCTCCGATATCAAAACGCCACACAGCGCCACTGTATGCAACTTTATAATTGATTCGAATCAGGATCAGTACTATGAAGAATTGCGGGTATACGTCAAAGAGGAAATTTGTTCGAATTTGTATATTTTCCTTCGTTTCATTAATTAGAACATTTTGCGACCTAGAAAATTTTCGATATCGAAAAGCATATTCGTGTTTGGAAGCTAAGAATTCAAATTTTGCAAATATTTATATACAATAGCTCGATAAGAAATTCTTATGAATATACTTAAAAATTTCATTAGTACCTCAACTGTAACTTAAATTAACTCTGAACATATTCTCAAATTGAACTCAGGATGCCATCTGAAGTATAGTGTGACAACTTGTAACTTAATACTGGATTGTAGTTCTACACGTGATATGAAAATCTCTTTAATTTACTATACTTTATCATAATATAAGATTAAATATTACTAGTACATAAACAAAATCATGTTGACACGATTATGTGTACGTGTTAGTCAAAAACTGTTAAATACAAATACAGGACTTCACGTAAGTTAAACTCTTGTTTCTCATTAGGTTATGTTACACTTATATATATATATATATATATATGTACATATATATTAAAATATTTTAATGATGAAAATATGTATATATTCAGAAAATAACAGAATGTCACTTTAGCGGTCTCGCATATAATATAACAAACGGTCCTTTGAAACGGGATTGTGTATTAAACGTTCATAAACTTCCGAAAATTCATAAGATATATTTCGCTCGGTATGAAAGCACATTTAATACAATAAAGGAAAATGCATCAAATACGCCACCAGGTGTGAAGAATCTCTAATTTCATATATGTTCTCAAAAATATAATAATAAAAAATATAGTCTACCATGTCTTTTAGAATCACCTGTGTCAGCAACACAAATAACAGATCTAAATAATTCAGTACCAGAGAAAGATCTATTAAATGAAATACCAGGTAATAAAATATTTTTTACTTTTAAATTAGAAGACTTGTATAATTTTTTGTATTTTTTACAGATGCACCTCTACCACAAATATCATTGCCTACAGAAATCACAGAAATTATTAAACTACATGCAAATGGGGAACCTACCTTTGAAAGTTTAGGATTAGGTGGATATGGCCCTATGGGAATTATTCAAACATTTTATGAATTACTTCATATTAATTGTAATCTACCATGGTGGGCAACAATTGTATTAACTTCAGTACTTATCAAATTTGTAACATTTCCATGTTCGGTATTGACACAAAAAAATGCTAGCAATATGAACAATATTTTGCCACAAATAGTAAAATTACAGGAAAATATGACTGAAGCAAGAACATGTGGAAATTATCAAGAAGGTGTGTACTAACATTTATCCAGCATACTATAAGGTATGTATTATTATATATTTATCTAAATAAATAAATTTTATTCTTGTCTTTTAGCTAGTGTATATGCTTTTGAATTACAAGAGCTGTTGAAGAAAAATAATGTTAAGATGCTTCCTGTTTCAAATATTTTGAAGGTATGCAATTGAATGGGTATATTATGTACTTAAGCACGTCTATGATAATATAAATATTAAAATTTATTCCTATATACTAAATAGGTTGCAGCACATCTACCAATATTTTTTGCTCTACGACAAATGACTACTAAACCTGTAGAAAGTTTAAAGGAAGGTGGATTGTGGTGGTTTATGGATTTAACTAGTGCTGATCCATATTATCTGTTGCCACTGGGTACTAGTATAACACTGTATGCTGTTACTTCACATGCATTGAAAAATTCAGGAACCATGTCTCCAATGATACGAAATATGTTCAAAATAGTACCAGTTATTTCATTTATATTTGCAATGAAGTTTCCAGGAGTAAGTTACATAGCTCTTATTTATCTTTAGTTTGTATCGTAAATATTTAAAAAAATTTGTTTCAGGCCATTTTGTGTCACTGGACTGTTTCAAATATTCTAACCGTGGCAGAAAATCAAGTAATGCGTTCAGAGAAAGTAAAAGCATGTTTTAATATTCCTCCTACGCGGCGTATGACGACCACAAATACAGTAAAGAAAGACAAAGGCTTCAAGCAATCATTCTCTGATGGTACTTTCAGATAAATATTCGCAGTATAATACAGTTTTAGATTTATTACATAAACAATTCTTTTTTAGCTTGGACTAACATGACAATATCTAATAAATTAGCAAATTATGCACGTGCCGATGTAAAACAGTTTAATAAAGCAGCTAAAGGTCCACTCCAAAAGACATATAAATACAACCCAGTAAAAGATTTATCAAAAACATCAGCAACAATGAAAAAATGAGATTTTATGTATATGAAATTTCTTTATATATTTAATTAGTTATAAAGATCTAATTGTAATAATTTGAAATTTATATCAATAAACTAGAAAATAATGATAAGATATCTCTAATAAATTACATATGTTGAATTTCATACCTTTTAGATAATATTAACATTTTATACCAATACATTGATTAATTACTTCAAGTAGATGATTGTTTTCAAGAGCTGCTGCTATTCTTTCTTTATCAGCTAATTGTTTATTTACTGCTACCTCTGACATATGAGTACCTGGTGTAATTTCAACACTAACTTTAAATCTTGAAGGTAGAACTCGCAGTAATTGTACTCTAATTGATAAACCAATTAATGTTGCCATACTGCAATGTGGTATCGTTGGAGTAAATTTTACGTGAACTGTACTTGCTTTATTATTAATCTGGAAGAAAACATATTACTTTTTTTGATAATAAGGTTGATAATGTATACCATAATCTTTTTATATCATGTTCGTATGTTACTTCAATGAGACTTTGTTCTACCACATTCAATTCTTCCAATGTCAAAGGATGTTCAGGATCATTGATGTTTCTAATCAAATCTGTGAATCATATGTTAGAAAAAATAATTGTATACGACATCAAAATTCAGAAAACATTATGATATTAATAAATACATACCAAAAATTTCACGTGCATCAAATTCATCTACAATATCTTCATCTTCATCTTCTGCAGTAATTTCTCTTTCATCTATTTTTTTATATAATTTGGGATTAATATTTTCAAACGAATCCTCCATTTTCTTCGTTAAAGAAGTGAGAATTTTATACAGTGATGTAAACCTCATAAAATTATTTTTCCGTTTTATTCAGAAGTATGTAAGTATGTATATATATATATATATTTTTAATCCGAGTACAGAAAGTAACGTAAAATTTATATCAGAGATTAACACAATACTTAAAGATCCCTTTAATTCAGATGAATAATAGAATTCTATGGATCGTATACAATCCAATGTTGTGATAGGTTTTCTTTTACGTGTAATACTGCCGTTGATGAAAAAAGGAAGAAATCATAACACTGTACAGTTTGCAGCGATCACATTCTTCAAAGATCTGCCTGTGCATGCGCATTATGGCTAGTTAGGGGTTACGACTTACAATATTATCACATGTACCAAATGTACATATTCACATATGTATATCTTTATTTCGGTAATTTAATATATCATAAATACTGAAAATATTTTGTGATATTTGTAAAAACCTTTTTACTATATTAAGGAAGATTTGACTCCATCTATTTCTAACGAATAGAAAAAAAAGGTGAGGTTATGTACAGCATAAGGTTATGTGCATGTTTTATATATCTATATTTTTTTTATGTTTTGAATTATAAATAATTTTAATTACGGTTTCAAGATGGCTACATCTCTTGCGAGACAATTAAAACAATTAAGAACCCCTCAAACAACAATACTGTTTCAAGATAAAAAACATGCAAGCTTGTTATTTGATCCCACAGAAGCTGCTAATTTAGACAGAGAAACAGTTCTAAGCATAGGTAACACATTTTATTTTGTGTTTCTATCTCTACATATTTTTTATTGAAGCAATAATTGATACTATTTATTTCTTTCCCAGGTCAAAATGGATTGCAAGAGTTGATTAAGCTATCAGACGTATTTTTAGAATTTGAACATACTCTTTTTGCACAAAGTTCACTGAATCTTGAACGTGCTGTGCAAGATGTAAAAGTTAACAAGAAGTTAGATAGACAGATTGAAAAGTTTCTTATCCTTCTATCTCCTTACTTCTTGCTTAATAATGCTCATAAAACTCTTGAATGGTTAATATGTAGGTATCACATTGAAGAATTTAATAGAGATCAATTTTTGCTTTTAATATTACCCTACCATGAAACTCGGATGTTTGCAAGAGCGTTACAAGTATTAAATCTATCTGATGATGCTGATAACTGGCACTGGTTAGAACCCCTTCAAAAGCCAGGTGTTCCCTTAGCTACAATTACATTAGTCAATCGTCTTAGTTGTGATAATGCTTTACTAAAACTAATTTGCAATCACGTAATTACCGCTACTAACACATATTCAGAGCGAGCGTCTTCTTTAAGTACTTTGTATGCATTTTACACAACTTCAATATTAGGAATTATTGATCAATCACCTGGAATTTCCGAAGTACAAATGGGCCATATGTTACCAACTATTTTAAAAAGTTTAGAAAGTTCCATATCTGATTTCGCAGCCAGTAGTTACATGATCTTAGCAAAACTGACGTTCAAAGAGAAACTGAATGACATAACTATGGAAAAATTACTTCTGAAGATATTCAAAAAAACGCATCTAAAAGAGGAAGCATTGCACCTGTTATTCTTTTTGTACAATGTACCAATTCATCAACTTACTACAGTTCCAAAAAGTCTTGCTACTCGACTATCGGAATTGTCCTGGTTCATCGAGCTCGCAATCAAACTTCAATCCTCTAATGTGAACATATTAAAATTCATTGTATCATTACTACAAACAAGTTGTCGCATGATTTTGGACAATCCATCAGAAACAGTTCGAATACAGAATATGGTGAATGAGATATTGTCACGAATAAAGCTGGATGATATCGGAGTGGACACCATTTTGTGGAATGTATTACAGAAGGAGTTTCTTTCAACTGACATGAAAAACGAAGCTAGAGAATTCCTAATAAGATTGTATCATACTCTTGAAAGAACATATCCTGAAAGATTCGATGATTACTTGAAAGGATTGATGAAACGCAGTGAAACAGACAAAGATTCTAAACTGGCATTGGAATTTGTTACATCCTGGCATTTTGGAGCCAAGGACACGCAAGAAGTTGTTGGTATACTTGACAAATTGATTCATATCAATCCGGTACAGAGAATTGTAGCGTTGGAAATGTTGGCGGATTCTGACGTGAATATTCCTGAAAGTTTCCAGGAGATGATGACAACCACGATACAATCCAGATTCAGTGACACAGAAGTAGATGTAATCAAAGCTTTGCTCACTATTTCTACGAAACGCCTAACAAGTCTTCTATCTGCAGATATATTGATTGATGAGTTGAAAATATTACTATCGACTTGTCACACCAGCCGTAGGAAAATACTAGCGAAACCAGCGTTGAAAATCCTATTAGAACTCTGTAAAATCGGGGATGATACTAGCGTATTCATTACATCATTGCCATATTTATTCCCAAATGACGACGCAGACGTGGATATCGCGATGGAAGTATTAGAATCAAATTTTGCTAGGAACAATATTTACATGCAACACGTGCAGAAGGATCTAGGAAAATCACCGAACGCAGAGGCAGTTTCATCAGCATCTTTTCATAATATATTAAACTGGGAATTGTTGCCACCAACAGATAGCATATTAAGCGCAATGAAGCAACAGATCTCTCATGGTGATGCAGCTTCTATGTTTTTCAATCTAATTTTACTCGGATCCGTATGTAGAGTCCCTGTTGGATCTTTGGAACCGCAAATAGCTCGAGAGGTAATCGAAATGGCCACAGAGATGATTAAAAAATACCCGCAAGTAAAATTATTACAAAATTGCAATAATATTACAGGAGATAATATACAAATGGCCATAGAATTAACTTCTCAAGGTGTTCTCCCATTGCAAGTGGGTACCTACGTTCTGGAAATGGTTCACAGACGTCTCGATTTGAAGTCGAATCCGGCGATTGATTTCGAGAACAATCAACATCGTAGTAATTTGATTTTGAGACTTCTTGAGATGTTCTTCGAGGGAATAGACAATGTATATTGGTGCAAGCATTATTCTCGTTGTCTACAAATATTTTTCCAAAGACATTTTTCCACGATTCAGGATCTTATCCGCTTTCTCTCTCAACTGTACATAAAGCCTGTGAAAGTGCAAACGTCCTTTCATTGTTTGAAGATAACTCAAGTCCTGCTGAATCAATGCAAATCTACTGAATGGGCGTTCGAGGATAAAGTCTTTGTCACGAATTTGTTACTTTCGTTAGCCAGAGAGAACAATGAATGTCGAATAGCGTCATTAAAAGTACTCGAAAAGCTCATAAGCAAGTACTCAAGTGCTGAAGTGCTTAATCGTTGCACAATGGTGGATCCTTTTCCATCCTTACTGCAAGAACTTGTCATCAGAAGTTCAGAAATATCTTTAGATCCTGATCAATTATCTTTATCTCTTTACATTCTATTATCACCTGATCCAGATGTATGCAAACAATTGAAGATGGATCTTCGAAGGAGGCTACAACAAGCGCAACAAATGTTATTTGAGATAGTCATGGATCAGCAAACTCCTTTACATATTAAATCACAGCTGCTTGATATTCTAGTTCACGTGAATGGGCCCACAATACTTCAACGATTAGTTCCTCTTGGATTACACCTTCTAGAAATGCTTCAGACTGATTCTAAAAATAAATCTGCAGGAAATTTGTTGAAAAACATACTTCAGAGATTCAACAGCACAACAGTAAAAGCACTCACTGTTGAACAAGTGTGGAAGTTATTCGAAGCTAGCATAGAGGAGCACAAGATTCAACTAATAACAGAATCCGGAAATCAACACCCGCCAAGTGTGATTCTTCTAAAACAAATAGGTAGTACCTTCTTCCAAAAAGCTGAAGAAGCGTCCAATATTCTTCAGAAGAAAATTATAGCTAAATTAGTAGACGTGGCCACTGATTGTGAAATAGGAAACATTATTTCTTCAACCAATAGAGCAATGAGAAAAATTCAAGTGAACGCACAGCTTATAGTCGATGAACTACAGATCATGAAGGATCTCAAGAATGCTGAACCAAACAACAGTAAAATGAAAAATAAAAGACGGATCAGTCTCATTCGCGCTCCTGACCCAACCATCATCAACAGAAGAGAATGGAAACGTGGCGTGACTCTTTTAGAGTTCGTTCAACAAGCTGACAATATCGAACACGAGGAATTACTCTACCCGATCCTGTTTAATTTGCTGAAGACATGCCTCAGTTTCGAAGAACAAAGTCCTATAGAATATACGAACCAATTATTACTATCCACTATTCATCGATTGACAGTGAAGAAATTGCCTATTCGTGATGCTCATTTACAAATAGACTTAATCACACAATGTATTAGAACTTCAAGGAATCCCCAAACTCATCATCATGCTCTATTAGTTCTAGTAGAATTATTAAAAATCGTCGATGTGAGATGTGCTCTATACACTATAATGCCTATTTTCACTTTCATGGGAAGTTCTGTCGTACGTCAGGACGATGCTTATTCTATTCAAATAATATCCAAGACCATCGAGACCGTGGTTCCTATAATAAACGCGGTTGAGAATGAAACTCATGCTTGTGAGGTTCTGAGAACATTTATCGTTTCGTTACCCGATATTCCAGAACATAGACGAACTCCATTATTTGTGAAGTTATTACAATTATTAGATAATCATTTTCATTTGTATTACTTATTGAGTTTCGAAAGCCACGTTATGTCGAGAACTATGCGTATTACGAATCAAAAGACACCTGAACAGAGATTAGAATTTGCTCTACAGGTATCTCAAGAATTTCCACCCACGAGACTTATTCAGGTTTGCGTGAAATTGGCTCAGTTTCTGAAAGAATTGCCTGTAGATGTAGAAGACGAAGAAGGCAGGAGAGCTGCAATTTCTTTTAAATATAAACACATCTTTGATGTTAGTACTAGTAGTCCTAAACACTTGAGACATTATAAATATACTCTGGTCCAGTTTTTAAGTAATCTGTTATCGTCAACTCATTTTATTAATAAAGTCGCCGAGTTCGATTCTACCGAAGTGAATAATGTGAGACCATATTATGATCAACTGATTGTTGAATTAATCATACTAATTCAATGTACCTCGAAGAATGCTGATAAACATCAAGGAAAGCCAATTGCGAAATATTGGAAGGTTCTTTTGCATCATTTATACGACGTGTTAGATTTGGTGAATAATTTATTGCCAAATGGAGTATTCTTGGTCAGTATCAAGCGTCTGATAGAACATGATTTACTGACAGTGAAGAGGAAAGCCTTGGATCTTCTTAATACGCGTCTTCAACAAAGAAAGTTTAATGAAGAGGATCATGAAGATTTGTTACAGTTGATTGAATCTTTATCGAAGACAGTATCAGTGAAAGTAAAGTCTGAAACGCAGGAACAGGAGATTGTACAGCAAACTGTCTTGATTACTATAAAATTGCTGGCGAAATTGTTGGCCAGCGATCATCCCATACTGTTCAAACCGGTAAGCCGATATATTATTTAACAGAAATAGAAAATCATTGGTTGACCAATTAATTGGTCATTAATAGATTGCAGGTGTTTATGCAATTTCATATTTTTGTAAACATAAGTGAAAAAATAAATCTTAAATGTAGAGTTGTTCTATTCAGCAACTACAATATTATAATGAAGACCGTATTTTGAATATCTTATATATTTTTGCGAAAAAAATCCATTACTGATAGATAATTAAATAAATTATTAATACAAATTTTTATTATTATTATTACTTTTTTGTTATAGATTCTTGAGACAACCACTGAGCTGTTAGGTTCAAAAGAAGGACCTGTACTAGCCAGCGCTGCTCTTTGTGTCGCGGAATTATGCAGTTCTATGCGTATTCACGCGATACATTCATTGAATAAATTTGTACCGGCGATCCTGCATTTGTTAGAAGATCACTGCCATCAAGATGTGCCGGATGTAATAGTCGTCAGTATAGTAAGCGCGTTGCAAAAGATCGTCGAATCTGTAGGGAACTTCTTATCTTTGTATTTGGATCAGTTACTCTTTGAACTGGCGAGATTGAACTCTCTGTACACTGATACGGAACATCAAAAGGTATGATTTACTACTTTATTAAATACTTCTGTCGCCGCGATAAATGTATTTTATAAACAATCGTATACTAACTATTCACTATCTTTTAACCACATTTCGTAGGTTTCTCAAAGTGTTTTCACCTTTTCTATTCATTCCCTATTGTTTACTATATTTTTGAAGATTTTTTACATATAGTTTTTAACTATCTGATATGATTTTATCAATATTTGAGACTACATTATACAATTAGACGATAATCAATATTTTTGAAGATTTTCCTTTTACCATTTTCATAGATTGGCATCGTAATATCACGATTAAATGCAACAACCCAGAAACTCTCCACATGCATACCTTCGCGAGTACTGTTACCAGCAGTCAACAGGACATATATGACGTTACTTGCAAAGAAATTGTACCAACGTATCCCAGCGCTGATGAACGTGCTAGTAGAATCATTCAATAGTGCTCAACCTAACGACATAAACGCAGTTATACCGGATTTAGGCACATTCTTCTTGAAGGTTTTACAGTTTCGCGAAGATATTTCAAATTCGCCAGATGACATGGAAGTAGACGAATCGGAATTAACACTGAAGGATGTGGTGGTTGTAGAGGAAAGCGCCAGTAAAGCATTGGTAGCTTTAGTACTGAAACTAAGCGAGACTACCTTTAGACCACTTTATTATAAACTTTACGATTGGGCTGCTAGAAATCCACAATACAAGGAACGAAATATCACTTTCTACAGGTTGATTAAATTATTTTATCTGAGTTTCATTTTATTTTGTAATTTTTTGCATTTTTATGTGTTAAAGCTTACTTATAGTTACCTAATCAGAGATAAAAATATATAAATTTTTATCATCTGTTGCAGACTTTCAGCAAACATAGCAGAATGTCTAAAATCACTTTTCGTTCTATTTGCTGGTCACTTCATCAAGCATGCAGCGATACTGTTAAGTAGTAATAATCCAGCGATCATAGAGGAACCGCAGGAGATGACTCTGCCTGAAGAGTCTAGCAAAATCGAGTTAGTAGAAGCCATTTTATTGACTCTATATCGAGTCTTCAGTTACGACGCTCATAATTTCGTGAGTCAAGAGAGATTCGAAATATTGGCTCAACCAATTGTGGATCAGTTGGAGAATACTTTGGGCTCTACAGAGGGTTATGAGAAAAGAGCGAGTGAATTAGTGGTGCCTTGTATTGCTGCCTTCGCTAGTGCCATTCCTGATGACTCTTTGCATAAGCAATTAGTGTACCAGACGTTGCTGAAAACAAGACATACGAAACCATATGTTAGAACCGCTGCACTGAATGCGTTGGTGAGTGAAAGCTTATATTTTGTTAAGTTAATTGTATTAATTATTATTAGCTAATTAATATTCATTCATAATTGGTTACAAATAATATTGTAATGATATCGTTACTGGACGATTATATTAAAACGAAATAGATTTAGTTAGTCGTATCAGAAGTACAATTTGATTAAGTTCATAAAATGCTATTAATTTAATATTTTATTTCACATGAATATAGGTTGAAATTGTAAGGAAGCTTGGTGAAGATTTCATGCCACTCTTGCCAGAAACTATACCCTTCTTGGCAGAAGTGTTGGAAGACGAAGACGAAACTACGGAGAAGTGTGCTCAAAATGCAGTACGCACCTTGGAAGAGATTTTAGGCGAGCCCTTACAAAAATATTTCTAATTTTCAATTTAATTTTTTAAATAAAATTCCAATTAAATTTCATAAAAATTATATACATATATATATATATAATATATATATATATATATATTATCCTTCTGAAAATAGAATTTAATGAAATATTCGGGAAGGCAAATGTATTATGAAAACATCTGTTTATTCTTAACTTAAGTCACAATTTGGACGAAATATAGAATATATTATTTCCTTATATTATAATACATTATCGTAAGTTTACGTGTACGTTTATGTGTGTCTGTATGCGTGAACATGTAGGTAGAAGACCATGGCAGCACTAATTAGGCGCCTGGTTTCTTAAATATTGACAGCGGTTCTTATTACGAGTGGCGACGAGCGCATTATAGTCTTTTCTTCGAGAGCGTCTCTGAATTTCGCGCGCGTGAAAAAGACATTTTCCAATTATGTGTCTCAACCAAAGGACATATAACTATCAAAATCGGATGAACACGAGTTTCGAGGATCCATTTGCAGACTCGACGATCATTCTTCTTTCTAAAAGTGGAGAAGAAAGAAAAGAAGATGATGTTCGATACTCCTCGACGATCCTATTTTTAGAGATCCATTTTCGTTTGGAGATCATCCTCGTAGAAAAATGCAACGTAGGCCTTCTCGCTGACGCTTTTTGGGCTGGTACCATAAATTTTATCGCTGATTCTAACACGAATCACACCTGTGGCACCTCGGCTGCGTTACGTAGAGACATTTCCTCGCCCTGCTCTATTGATGGAACTTTCCTGCAAACGAAATTTAAGCTTCACTTTCTATATTGCAAGGATATTTGTTGTGAACTGCAATCGTTGGATATTGGACTGTTCAATGACACCAAAGACGAATCAAAATAAGCCAGAATATTCATACGTGAGTTTTCTTATATTTACTTAATTATTGTTTTAAGAATATTTTTAAAAATAATTCTTTATACTAGTATACGATATGATCGCTTATATTAGAACGATAAAAATTGGTCAGCAAAATATAAAATGTTCATAATAATCATGAATATACTACAATAAAGTAACCAGGATTTTGCCTTGTTAACTGACCATCGCTATCCCTACTAGTTCTTGGAACTGAATTCGTAGACTGAATTTCTGACGTTACATATTGAAAATACACTAATATGTCAGATATATATATCTCAATGAAGAGATTTACTCAGGAGAGTGAAATTACTTGGGATTCCTTGAAAATTGACCAGAATGATAGCAAGCAACGATCATTTAAGATGCCATTGCGATATTTTCAAATCATGAATTCGCCATGTATAATCAAGCAGGTTGCGTTGTACGTATAAACAATTAAAATCAAAGGGAAAGGAACTTTGGAGCGAACAAATGGTACAGCTGCACAGTTATTCCACGACCTTTACTCACCTCTTTCTATACTGAAAGATAATGTAGACGATGATGGCGTTGCCAACGAACAGCAGAGCAATTAGAACGGTTGGCAAGACAATATCTGCAAAGGTTAAAAAAGCATAGATTAGTAGGTGCATCGTGCGGATTTTCGTCTTCCGCTTCTACGATTCGTCATTCCGCGGCTCACTCTTCCCTCCCACTTGAGAAGCGTGTGGCACAGTGAACTTCGTACTTATGCGGATTGTCTAATCGGTCGAAGTTTGTTATTCGAGTGTCAACGTTTTTGTGCTCTGATTGTTATTTAATCGATTGATTATAATGGTAATTAACGAGGAAACTGCGTTTTTTGTAAGAATTATTACATGTTGATTTACTGAATATTTATTATCGAACGTACATTACACATATGAAAATCTCTAGAAAATCAGTTTCTTTTTTATTCTGAATTTTCTGAAGATATTTTCTGAATTTTCTGAAGAAAATAATTCTGAAGATATATCTTCCTGGATAATTGTTCTCTTCATTTGTAACAATAAAAAAGGATGACTTTTAATTGTGACAAGTATGATGCTAGTTAACTTGTTTCTTTTTAAAGGATCCATAACGAAAGTACTATATTCAGAATTTAATGTATTCCCAAAGACAATATATTCCAATAGAGATGCAAAAACAATGAAGAAAAATGCGGATAAAACAAATTACCTTTTACTTATGAATTGTTTATGATTAATGGAATATATAAAAAAGATATGAGAAAAATGTGTTGGAATGTAATATCGTAATAAATATACGTAATGACTTTGAATGACACTGAACATTTAATTCGGTTCTATTGATTTCGATTACCGATAGTATTTAAACGGACATTAATACAATAACATTGTTTTGTTCTCTATTTTGCAATCATAACATTGTAGGTCAGCACTTAATGTAAAATCGATAATCATTAATCAACAAACGAAGTTTATTACGACTTACAAGACAGAGAGAGAGAGAGAGAGAGAAATCAGTTCTTTTGTATAATCTGCTGTGAAAGCCTGATAATCTTTAGAATTTATCATAGTCACAATTTCTTCAAGACTCTTGTATAATTAAATATAAAAAGTTCTCTAAATTTTAATTTCAATCCAAATTTCATTTTTCAATCTAGTTGTCAAATACAAAATTTACAAGTTCCAATCAAATACAACTTCACCCTTTAAGAATCTTCATATATTTTCAATTTAAATAAGACGTACTGTGATCTGGAAACAGTTTGTTTCGCGGCTGATATCGGGCGATTTTAATAAAATGAAATTTACCAGAGGAAACGAGAGACGCAAACGCGGCGAATGTGAACGGTGATAACGAACTGCTAAATTTTCACAATCGTACTAATAGGCTTGTCCGTTGTCACGATGCTCTGAACGTTAATTTCAACAAAGAGGAACAAGATCAATGGGCTGTAATATTCCCGTCAATTATTCCGTAATTCTGAGAATCGAGCAAACTACGTTGCTTGATGACGAACATCAAAAGAATCCAGGCGATTGCTTGGAAAAATAATAATTATAACAGTTCTTTATACAAAATGGAGTTATACGTTATAATTGGATTAAAGATACTTATAAAAATAAAACGATCGTATCATCGACGATAAAAGAAGGAAAATAAAATACGAAGAGAATAACAACAGTTTTAAAGATTTGCATGTTTTATCGAAATTACGCATATCGTTATGCAATACACGCATATAAATAACAATTTTGAACACAGTTCACGGATTATATAGCAATTACGCTGTTAAAAATGATTTTCGAACATTTCAATACCGGTGGTGAAGAATTGCCGGTTGCACGTGACATGTTATCGGAAAAACGACGGGATCACCGACGAAACGTGACCTCTGCTTCACTATTCTTTGTTTCTGTTTTTATTCTTACAACATATTCAATCACAGTGTCACAACTCGTTCGTAACGATAACAGTAAGAAGAATTATCGTCCGTTACAAAACATCGAATAAATACACGGTTGATATTTCCTCTTTAAATAGCTTACGCTGTTAATTGTTACCCTGTAACGATCATTTTTCTCGGAAAAATTTCAAAACACGAAAGAAAATTTTAACGAATTCGAGTAACTTTACGAATCACAGAAACAACCTGACGGGGTGATAGAATTTAATTAACGAGTATGTTTAACGTGTTGAAAAGAAAATGTTAGAGTTTCTTTTACTGACCTACGACGTAGTCTGTTTGCTTCATCATGGCTGATTGCGCCGAATCCATAATGTTGCCGTTGATATCCGCGACTGCGTCCTCGCCCCGACCAATCCTAACTCCAGTGCCAAGGATATTATCCCCCGAAAGACTGGATAAACGATTATGGTCGTGTTCTGTCTTCAGGATCACCGCCGACGTGGCTGTAAAAACACGAAATAAAAGAAATGATTTCGTTGAACGAGAAATGGTCTAATCGATGGTCGACTACCTGAAGTGAACCTAAGTTTGATGACCTTACATGGTATGGCTTCTCGTTACTTTTTACTATTATTTCGTATACTCACATGTGCAATGTACATAGACCATGTGTGAGAATTTCGGAGATGGTTTATAAACAAATTGAAAATTAGTGGGAAAGAACACGAAGAGTGGCGTTTTTCATTTTTTGGAAAAGAGAATTTATGGAGAAATCGTGAATATATTTTAAAATATTTGTTATGGCTTTATCAAGTTAGAGATACCGATACTAAGAAGTTGATAAAATTCTACAAATTTTCTTATCTATGTATTCAACGGGTTAAGATCTTTCTGAATGTAACATTATTTTTGTTCTCAATGCGTTATCAAATAACCTTCGCAGTATGTAACATTTGACCAGCGAAAATAAATGTGCAAATATCTTATTCAAACGACGTAGATATAAATCTTTTAAGGGTACGCGATACACAGTTTAAGCAAACATAAAGATAAAAATGATACGGAATTATCGCAGGAGATATTGACATGGATATAAAAATGTGATTAATAAACAAGTGAGTAATAATGAAACTTGAAACACGAGGATGTCACGAGGGTCTCAGAACTTTGTTGACAGTTTAGAGTTTCCTATTTGTCAAACTCAGTGCAACAAGGTATTTCAGAAACTTTCTCAATCATCGACTCTTCTATTCGAGGAAGATAATCAAGTAAAAACTAAAAGGTCAACTTTTTTGCTGCACACGATATAGAACTCACTGAGAATTATTAGAACAAACGAACTTTCTGATCGAAACCAATCAAACTTTTATATACTGGTACCAGAGCAACAAATCACTTAATTACAGCTCTATCTATAGTTCGTCTTCGTTCTATTTCGTACTGCAGAAATTTGCATACATCTTTTATTCCTTTCTAATCCTATTACGTTCCTTGAATCATTTTTTCTTCAATTGTTTTGTATTTTTCTATTTTCTAACGAACCATTACAGTTATATCTCCTTTCAGTTTTATATATAAAGATTTTTCGTGAAAAAAGAAGGTATAAATCGCCGGTCTCTTTCCGTTGTTTTTTGCAAAAAAAGGAAAAGGGAAACGCAACGTATATTCGTTTCCAACAAAAAAGAATGCTCTGAAGAATTTCCAATGTTTCTACGTGTATATCGCGAACAGTAATAACACGGTTCGTCCGAGATGGTGCAATTATGTACGAATAAATTCTTTTTCTCCTGAAGGGCGTACGTTTTATGATGGCGATTCGTTGGAAGGTTCGCCGCGAAAGACAAACGGCCAGCTCTCGAAAACGGCTTCTGTTTTTAGAGGCGGAGAGAACCGCGCCCTCGACGCTCCCCCGATAATATCGAAGCCACGTTAGAATGGCCAAGCCTTGTAAAACACGTTTACGATCCAGTCGATCACCGTTTCTTTCCTCTAGAAACACACGCTCATGGGTGCTTTCGGCCACGAAGAATTAGCATCCGCGGCTTGGGATTTATATTTCGCCGGTGAAACGCAAATTGCACGTTTTACCATATGTTGCAGGAAAGAAACACGATCAACGAGACCTAGAAATCTCTTCTACCAGGTTAAAGCTAATATCTTCGCAACCAACATTTTATGAAGACTTCACGTAATTCGATATTTTTCCACAAAACAGGAAGTTTCAAAATAGCAAACATAGCTACGTATGTACATATTTCACCACCGAATTGATCGAAAATGATAGATCACCTTGGAGTAGTACAGAATCCTAATTTAGTATAGTTGATCGCCGAACTTCAAACACCTAATATAGTATAGTTGATCAGTAAACTCTGAATAGCAAGAAATCCTTGAAATTGTTAAAGGTCACGCAAGAAACACTTTCAAGTGTATGTACACAGTGAAACGCGAACAATCGAGAATTATCCGATGGTATTCTGGAGAAATGCTGACCAGATCGGCGAAACAACCACAGTTTCACGCAATACTTTCCCCGTCTTTCGCTCGCTTCGTTGTTCCAGAGAGTAAATTCAGTGTTCACTATAAATAACGTTTATGTGTTTGCACGAAGACATTCGTCTTTATCGAACCGTAACGAAAACACGACTTTACGAGCACGAACAGAAGCCGATAAGCAATTATTATATTGTTCTATCCAAATGAAGCGAACAATATTTCGAGAGGTACTGATGCCGATTACAGACTGAACGACCAATGAATGATTCAGCCACGTTCAACAGTGAGCTTACTCTTTTTGGAAAGTTCTGTATTTGCTATGAAACTGTCGATAATTTCGAACTTCACTGTTGAGATAATGCCTGTAACAGATGGCATGGAAAAATACCAGAGGTATATGTACATAACATTAAAATTTGGCATTACTTTGGTTTCAATTTTTTTATATTTATCAGTTATATTGTTTCGTACAATGATGTGAACTGATCTTCTCGATATTAGATTCAGGTATTGATTAAATTTATAGAATGAATGCCATTTTTTAACGATAGCTCTAACGAAATCTGAAGTTACAATAGTAGTATAGTATAGTATAACCGTGGCTAAAATGGAATATTTTGCAAGCAAAGGAGAGAAGGGAGAAGAATTGCGAATAAAAATTTCTATTCACGTCATTTAACATCGGTTGATAGAATCGTGTGATCTAATTTTTACAAATTTAGTGTCGTGAAACTGTAAGATACAAAATCTGTGCAAACACACGTGCGGATTGAGGAATAATGTTCTTCGAATTATTGATGAAGCACATCGTAGATATGCAAATTAAATAGGAATTTACAAGAATAGTCCGAGGTAACATTTAAAAACATGTGCATCTGAAATACTATTTATATTTTACCTCCAAATGAATAATTCAATTAACAAAATGTTTAGACTATTAAGTAATCTTTAAAATATTTCGTTTGCTTTTTCTCTTTAAATACACCAGGCTCCGCGAGTCGCATTTCTATTCCAAGTGACTATGGAAATAAATTTTCATATTTCACATGATTCTCGGAAAGAAAAAATAATATATTGTTGTAGTTCAAAGGAATTCGGTTTATTGAACTGTTATGTGATCGCGAACTCGTTTGAGTTCCACGATGTCTTATGATTTAATGGTTCGAGGAAATAAGAGAGTGTAAAGCCGTGGATTGCAAAGTCCACTTGGATGTATAGTCACGATCAACAAAAAAACGAGGAAGTAACAGCAGGAGAATGATTAAACCCGTATTATATCCGCATTTAAACAAATAGTTTCTATTAGAACTATAAACATTTATATTGAATATAAGAACTGGACACATTGAAATAAATGACTAAACAAATAATTACCTTTTTTGTTGCGAGTGAAGTATTTTTACAACTCAGTATGTTGTCAACAATTTCAATGTCACAAACATTGCCTTTTTTATTTAATCTTAGAATTAAACCTGTGTTTTTTCTCTGCTTGTCAAGATTTTAAAAATATTACTCGTCGTAATATTGAAATATTAAAAATATCAAAATATTAATAATCATACATTTGGCTTTCATAAAATTTCCTCAATTTATCAGCTACTTTTGAACCTACCAGATTTCTTCCTTTTCAATTGTGTCCTATCAAAATCTTCCTTTTTATTCATACATTGATGTTTCTCCCTTGCGATCTAGAAAATATTTTTATTAAAAATATTTAATGTTCTTCTCGTTGAAATCGAAAGGGATATGGAAATTAAGCAATGGAGAGCTTCAACGTGATATCACATTTAATTCGAACGGTATCGCAACAATTCTTAATTAAAAGATATGAGTGCGTCCTTATCCGGAGTAATTTGTCGATGATCGAACTTCTCCGCTCGAACATCGACTGACCCAATTACATTGATTTTATACTACCGCTACTATCGATCGTGTTATTGTCATCGTATTTATCCGCAGTTAATTAAGACATTATACGTACCAACAGTAAAACAGTAGTGTGAGTAAAATTTATATCATTTAAAATAATCTGTATATATCATCAAATGAAATGATTTATTGTTGTAAAGATGAAACGAACTCGTTTCCATCTTACAATCAACTATCGATTGTTGTCTTTCAAAACTCTTTGATACTGTACTTAACTTTATCGATTTCGAAAATTTCTATATCACATTTTATCGAAAGCCTACCAGAATCATTTGTCAACAAGCAATCGGGAACATTCGTGTCAACACACGATCATCGACGAGTTATTGACAAAATCATGGCATCAGGTCACCAAATTCTGTCATCTTGTTTTGCATTGCCTCCTCTGTCGTGTCATGCACCAATGCACAATTCGATTACTGATACCGCACGAAAAAAGAAATAGACGCGATTGCATGAAAATCGAACGATCCGTTTATCACAGTTCAATACGCAAAGATTCTGATGAAACGATGATCTGACATGGGTTATCGGAGCTTCGTTTCACAGTAATCGTTTTATTTTTTCGATCCACGACGGAACCACGCGTCGTTCACGTTCGTATTTAGCAAGAAATCACGGAAAATCGTTAAATGGAATGCTTGTCGCGAAGCTTTCAGTGCATCATATTCTAAATTTATAAAATTATTAAGTTGCGTAGTAAGATGTATGCATTAGTTTGTTATGTTATCTCTGCAAATCGATTAAGTAACTTATTTATCAAATCTCAGTTTATTCTGATACTTTTATAAGAAGATGCCGATATATACATACGTCTGTATTGTTATATTCTTTAAATCAGTAAATGATTAGTCACAAAAGGATTTTCAAATAGCGAAATAATTAATATTCCAATGTTAATATTATTTACAGTAAATATTCCGATAATCTGAACTGTCGTAAACCCTTCAGCATTTATTTTTTTTCTTCCAATTGAACTCTATATTTATGTAATTACAAACAGATAATTATAGTAATTATTAACAATATTATATATATATATAATAATATTATATAATATATACTCCTTTGATGTTTCGTGTGATATCAGATTTTATTTTTGAGCGGCTGAGATGAAAGGCAACCGTGAATAATATCCATGTTACGAAGATTGATAGCGTAATGGCGTATGAAAGGTATATAAAATAAGAACGATGAAACGAAGTTTTGATTTCGTATTATTGAATGATGACAAGTAAGATTAGGTGCAAATATTTTTATAAAACAATATCCTGTTCTCACGTTAAAGTGAAATACATAATACTACACAACAATTGCTTAGAAAATTTAACTTATTACCTTGAATTAAAAATGTAAGAAAAATTCAATATTATTTAAAATATCGATGAACGTCCTTCCTGATTTTCTACGAAATTATTTTACATTACATTAAATTTGGCTAAATTTTGTTAGATAAATTAATAAATATGATCAAGGCAATGAATAGGAAGTGCAATTAATCCTTAGTGTTTGACAAACGAGATAAATTAGTTGAATCTCTCACAAGCGGACCATATGATGTGCTACTGACTTTCTGTTTCAAAATACATAGTTCGTCAAATCGACTAATTTTCAAACAGTGAACAACACTACTGGTAGAAAGGACATCAACCGAGTCGTTGGAATCCCTTTTTATAGCCACAATATTAAAAAAACAGAGTTTAATAATATAAATATAAAAAAGGAATTGCAAATGAAATGTTGCTTTAACGTTAATGAATCAAATAAACCTTCCAATAAACAGAATCCAGAAAAATGGAATTCCTTACAGTACTTTCAATCAGAAGATAAATCAGTGTGCTTGATAAAATTTCACAATACGTCTTGCAAACTATACCTGTCCAATCAGCGGATACATTTCGTGAAGAGGCAAATTGATTCTTGTCACTGACTACCGATCGAAACTTTCAATAGGATTGATTAAAGCGATTCTGAGATAGTTCGAAACACGAGTTTCAGTAAATTTTCATCCATTGACTAGGTTCTTCGAGGCACTGGAACGGACTGAAACGGGTGCGTTTCAAGTACTCCAATGAAGGGTCTCTTCAGTGGTCGTACAATGAGCCACAATTGTCGCTAACCCTCTAACTTAGTTAATCCTTGAGAGCGACCGACCGGACGAGATGCACTTATGGACCCGAATGTTTCCTCGAGTGAGACGCAAAATCGTTTCACAGAACAGCATGATCGTGACCAGCTCCTCTTATGGACAAATCTCCAAGGATCAATTAAAAGGAAGGCTACACGTCATACTGGATAGAGAAATAAACTTGAGAGATTATGTTATAATGGAAGTAATCATAAAAGACTCTGATATAAATATAGAATTAATTCAATAAAATTTACTATCTACTTATGTAATCATTATATTGTATTATTATATTATTATAGTTTGTATAGATCGTATTAAAAATTCGATTATTATTCACGATAGAAATATGTAAGATTGAAATATGAGAATTCGAATGTCACAAGAATTAATAGGGAAAAACGGGCCCACGAGAGTTATTGACAAAGTAAGTTACGGCAGGATACTTTCTTTTGAAAGTAAGAATCAAATCTTTTTGTTCTTGTGAAACATTCTTGCCAAACTTTGTAACGGGCAGAATGTGTTTATAACGTTGGAAAGGAAACGCTTGTGGTTTCGCGCTTATACATTTATCAACTTACAAAGGAAGTTTCTGAAACTTGGCTCCTCATTTTACAGTTATCTTGTGAGAAACTGTATGAAGGATCTTGCGTAAAAATTGGACATGAAAATGAGATGAAATATGAAATTAATATCGACGAGTGTTGAACAAAATGGAGAAGAACGATAACAATTGATATGAGAGCTTTCGTAGAGATTCCAGCAATAGTTAAAAAGTTTTGATGGCTTTAAAGTTTAATCGCTTGTACCTAAAGTTAGCAACCTAGTTTCGCATACTTCCTAGTTGCTAGGAAAAATTAATTGCTCTCGTGCTGTCACACGAATGCTGTTCTTCGCCATTTTGACGTCTTACAGCTCAACTTTCGGCGGTTCTCACCGCACACGTGCGTGGATTGTTCAATTAAACGACTTCGCTTTCACGACGGAGAAAATTTGATCAAATTGCTCGAATATATCATCCAGAACAAATGGAAGATGCAGTCAAGTGTTATGTTTGTAAAATATTCCGTGTTTACTATTATAAGGAATTCGTTACATTTTTCCAAATCACGAAAATTTATCACACGGAATAAATGTATAAGTCGATTAATTACAAAACGTGACCAAAGTGAACTTTTCGCGACTGACGTAAAATACGAAACGAAATCCAAATTCTTAGTACCTTGATCTATATCACCGTCATTTTCAATTCGTTATTATTCGAGTTGCATCTCTTCGACGAAAAAGCTTACGTCATCCTCAATTCTATCTATAATTTTCTAGAACTATATCCCGTTCCTCTCTCGAGAATGAAGATTCAAATTGCACTCACCTCAGCCTCTTGCCAGCTGAAAATTTTCTCTACTTTTTTCTACAACCCCCGATAGCGAGAATCGAGCCGAATCGATCGTCACTCGTGACGTAAAACGAAGAAGAATCGTCCTGGTTGCAATAGGGGAGGGGGGGTCGTCAATTGAGCGATACGAGAATAGACGAATTTATGATCGGAAGCTTGATATTGCATCATATTATTCGCCTAATTTTAGACCTGAATACAAAGACCATTGAAAGCTGTCTGCAGGATATGTGTACAAATTCAGACAGTGCGGAAAAGCGGAGAATTTAGAACGAGTCTCGATACGTTGCATCAGTCACGTATACCACGTGCCGTAGGAGAAGGTTGGAGAATACTGAAAGAAAAAGGCAGCAATTGATCATGTACGCGTAAGAGACTGATGGAAATCGTCGATAAAAGGCGTGTCGAGAAACAATGTCGGAGAAAAAGCTTCCTTTCTGGTCGATAAGACGAGCACAAGGTGAACTCGTGAACTTAGCTTCGTTCTTCTTTTTTCGCCCGTCAATAACTGAATGCAATTCGAGATAAAGTTGCGTAGACTCTATTATAGAGAATATAAGTCGAAATAGAGTGACGATCTTAACGAACAATTGGCCATTCGCGATACATCGTGAAATTATATAACATGGAGACGGACTATTTTTCTGTTGAGTCAAGTAAAATTATTGGAGACGGTCAAACGGAATTTCTATACATTATGTGCAATGTCGGCTGAAAATTATTCAAGACAAAATGATTAGGTCTTCCTAACAGCGTCTTCTTAGCCGTTGAATTTATAAATAGTGACATTAACATCATTTCAGATACGATCATGTTTTGTCCGAATACGAACACGTTCACGTGATTCTGTGTGACAATGTTCAACGCAGATCTTGTGTACGGTATGAATAATTTGATTAATATGACCGCTACATGGACTTTGTTAACGTGCGAGCATGTCAACTTCGAAAGCGGCTTTCAGTGGTTTAATGATGCGAAACAAACTGGTACAACATTTCTCATTTTTGTTACTTAATGATCGCTGAAAGAAATGACTGTTCTCCGCCAGATAATTTGATTTTACCAACTATTTTTTCGTCTATCTTTTACGCTTAATTTTTTGATATCAATGTCACCAAGTTAAAACCAGTTATTCGATTCAAGGTGTTCCAATAATTTGTCTTCCCGCGTTACTTAAAAAGGAGATTATTCTAAATGAGTGCAAGAATGATTTGTATATATCCCTGATTATATCTATAATTGATAGTAATCAATCAATGGAAAAATAAACCGTTATGTAACTAACAGATAAAGAATGAGAATCTCAGTTGATTCGAACAATACGGTTGTTAGACAAATTTTTCAATTAAATTGTTAATGAATAACGTTGTGCACGGTACTGACAAATCACAAAATAAAATTAGATATCTCGTCATCGTTCGTTTGAAGATATGATATAAATCTATTAACCGGATCATTCTTTAACCAGAAAATCCTATAATTGTGATATTTAAGGTTAATAGAAACAAATCAGTTTCAGATAGATCGATTTCTTCTAAATATACATACGACGTAATTTAGTTTAAACAGAAATGCAATAATACGCTGAAAAGTTTCTATGAATAAAGTAATTATTATTATATCCAAAAAATTAAAAATCCTAGTAATCAGATAACTCGTTTTTTCCCGGTTAACACATTAAAAGTTAGCAATGTCGTTACTTTCGACGAATGGTCGCAGTTATGAATGAAATTTAACGCACAGTATCTCCAGGACACTCACTTATTAAATTCCTGAAGGTGTCTGCGAATATTCGTATCATGGTGAAGCAATCGGCAAGAAGCTCGTTCGTCAGTCCTCTCTTATACCCGAATTCGTGTATGGCTGCGCGCTGTCAGCTGCTAGACACCACCATAACGCGTTCCTGTACGACACTTTGGTTAAACGGATAGCTCCTGCTCACTCTTCAAACTGTACTACTATAGTATTAGTGGGCTCGTGTTTAAATCACTGTGGCTTGGAGTCTTTCCCCCAAAGCCTCTCCTCTCTCTTGTCTCTGTCTTTTGTTTCACGATCTCCCTCTTTCTCTATATTTTTCCCCTATTTTTCCTTCTTGTCGCTATATATTTATTTCTATTATATATTTATCTCTATTATATATATCGCAGTTTCCTATCGCTTTTAAAAAATGATGGGCCGTGTCAAACAAGTGTCTATTAAATTATTTTTATTTCTATCACACTCAGAACACGATCACAATCGGTAAATTACCGTTTATCATTAGATTATTTTACTGTTCACTCTACGTAAAATCACGAATTTACAAATGTTTCAAGGAATCTAAACGGAAGACTTCCGGTGTTCCCAATCGATCAAGTCATTTTAAGTCAACTGGGTAAACAGGAAATTCATAGGTAAGCAACGAACCTAGTCGATATCGAAGATCGATTCCTTCGGAACAGTTAGTCGCTCAGAAGGCCAAGTTTCATTCCGCCCGCGCCACGAACGGCGACACTCGAGACTTCTCGAATAAGATAAATAATTCGAGATGCAACTTCTCCATTGAATGAATTACATACTTCGAGGAGGCGGTGTATTTACTTGAGTTTATACTTTTCCTTATATACGAATGAGTAACAACACCGGTTATAACACTTCTCTTTATAACACGACTACTCGATTATTTTTAATGGAAGTTAAGTTAAGATACCAAGCTTGTATCGGAGATTAGCTATTATTTACGATTAGTTTTCCAGAAGTTGGAAAGCAACGTAAATCGTGGAGGAAAGACACGATCGTTTCTTGCCATAGTCCCCGATAAGCGGCTTGTAGAAGACGCACGGAGTAGTAGAGACAAACTGAGCAAGATCGCCGCTATTCCATCGGTTTTATCATCAGCGAAAAACGCGTGGCGTGACGGGACGGTGCGGTGCGATGCCTTCATTCGTTCACGACTACGATGCTCTTTGACCCCGAATCGAGCTGCGAGTAGAAAAAGAAGCGGATATACAATGGAAAAAAAATAAACGAAGAAAATTGTACTTGTTATCATTTATCACTTGTCTTCGTGAACCGACGGATTTTTCTTTGTATTCAGCTCCGCACCATCTGACGCTACACCTCCCACCATTTTAGAATCATTTTAGAGTGTATGAAATGCGCGACCTCCTACAAAATTCAGGAATTCTGATGGCTTTTCAATCCTATGGTTTGATCGGGGTATTACATTTATGTAATAGTCTTAATGATAGAACAAACAGTTTCTAACGTATTTAAATGTACTTTACATAAATAATTGTGATTAAAGGTATATCATGAAAATAAAACAGATGTATATAATCATATTTCAGATTTAGTTAGAGTTTAAAACAAGATAATATTAGTTACGCTAATGGAATCTATATGTTTTTAATAACTGCAAAAAAGAAAAAGTGAAACTGATAATGTTAAAGGCATTTGATTATGTTTTTATAGAGCCTTAAAAATATCAATTAAGATCCAATCAAAAAAATGTTTAAAGAAGCTTATCCAAGCACATTGTTTAAATTAATCAATCATAAAATAACATAACATAATTGACTAAAAAATTATAAATATGTAACTCGTACTGGGCATTAGGAACGATATATACGATCCTGAGTTAACGACGCCACATGGCCTATCCCCTCTTTCCTGGAATGCACATTCGTCAATCTTTGTATACACGAGAACCATTTTTGGATACATCTACCGTATACATACTCTTTTCTCGTCAAGAAAACTTCAGTTTTCTTTGGAACTCTTTTACACTCTGTTTCCTAAAAATCTAATAATTCCTATCAAAATCAATTTCTTAAAACAACTTTCCTTTTAAATTCCTTCTATAAAATTATCTATTTCCTACAATGATGTTAGAAAACGTTTCTATTTTAATCGTGGAATTAACTCGTAATATTCGCGCAATTACTTTTTTTCGCGACGATAAATTTTGTGCGATTTTCGCGAAACATGTGTTTGCTGTGGTTAAAAAGCGACCTTGTTCCGCGATAAATACGTTGCGTCAATTGGCTCGTCTGCTCGGGAAATTCGAAGGAAGAGAAAGATCGTGGTTACAGAGAAAAAGAGAGAGACAGTTATTAGAAGAGGAGTAAAAAGGAGAGATGAATCGTGCACAACGGTGCAGGTTTCCCTTCGATTCCGTTGCATGAACTTCTCCTCTCTGTTATGTATAATACACGGTGTTTTTACGTTGTCTTTTTACGTTTACTGTGCAGCGTGTTTCTTTTTCCTCGTAACCTTGTAACGTATATATAGCATACAGTGTGCACGAGCAGAAGGCATTCTGTGTCATCATAAGAAAATTTGCAATACCTGCTTTTAATGTGTGTACTTGTGTGTCGTTTTTATGGTAGATCGTCTGATTAAAGTTGTCCTATTTTATTGATCTTTCCCTTTAAATTTCTCTTGGTCACGGATTCTTCCATAAAGTACAGATTTAGATCGAATCCTGTCTGTTGTTATTCTGGATCAGATTTCCGATGTTCAATTTGCACCAAACAAAGTAAATATATCCAATGTTTTTCCAGAAACTGAAAGTATGAGACATAATTATGGCGTCTTCAAAAATAAACGCGTTCTTTAGCAGGCACGCCTTTCTCCTATTTAAACTATTTTCGTACCACGCATCAAATTCAAGGACTGATTTCCGATTGAACTCTGTTTAGCCTTAATTTATTCTCGGTAGACTCTCTGGCTCTCCTTGACGATCATTCTCAAAAATACGCTCTCAAAAATACCTTCCCGTGAAATATATTACTAGATTCGAGCAAATTATTATTGTTCGTGGTTCCGATTGGAATCTGATTTATCTTTAATTAGTTTTGTTTCTATGATTTAAGAATCCCTTGAAAACTCCTTTTAATCATTGAATTTCTCTTTATATTTATTTTTCTAGTAAATATAACTTGCATTTAGTTTCGATACAATATTTTTACGAATATTTTTTATAGATTTTTAAACGGGCTGATTGAAAGTACAGGCAATTTCCTGAAACGATACCAAGCTTGGTGGAACGTTTCAGTATCAATCAAAATATTACTTGACTTTCCCCGCAACTGGTTTCTTTTCTTTTCTCTTTTCGGTAACGAAACGAGAGCGTCAAAAGAGCGATAGAGATCGAAGCGGATTAAATTCGTGCCATACGCGATATTCTTCTCGGTCGAGGCAGGCTGTCCAACTCCATCAGAGTAAAGCCAGCCTAAACTAGCTGAGTAGACCGTACAAGTCGCGATTCAGTTTCTCAAACGGTTCCTTTTCTTTCCTCCGCTTGACCTGGACTTGAATACTCTTTCACCGATAAATTAGAGAGCAAAGATCACGTCGCTCCTCTTTTCCTATATAGTGCATCAAACCCTTCAAGTGAATTCTCTTTTCCTGGCGCGTTCGATCCGAGATGCAATATATTCGATATGTCGAATAGAAGAAACCGAAGCTAGGCTTCGAACGAAGCTATATAACCAATCGGAGTGACACACACACCGTGGGCCTTTGAACCGGCTTGTTTTATTCCATCGACTTCCCTTCGAATCGCGAGAAACTCTCCGTCGACCAGAAACGCGACGGGCAGGATTCCGTGCTGATCTCCCTTGGAATCGGGCGTCCAGAGCGTCTGTTTCTTTTCTCCTCACGATATCGCGCGTGCGTCGTTGAGCGTAATCGCGAGGCGTGCGTACGTAAACGTGAAAGACGGTGACACGAGCTCTCCATTGATAAAAAGCAAGAGACGATAAGACGACAAGAGTCGCGTGGTTCTACTATCAGAAACTCCGACGACGACTGGACACGAACCTTCCCTACTTCAGAGAAACCTCATCGTGGTGAGGGTAGAGAGATAGAGATAGAAACACTAGTGAACCTGGTGGGGGAATAAACAGGGGCAACCGTTATCCCCACCACGATATTCCTTTCCTACCACCACCCACGCGAATTCTGTTCAGGATGAAACAAGCTGTCCTCTTTCAATTCGATCACCTTTCCTATCACGACCATTGCATGACGTTCCTTCGATATTACTTCTTTTTTATGGTTGAGCTGCATAACCTGGCGGTTTTTTTCTGTTCAATAATTCCTTTATTTATACATATATATTTTTTTTGGTATTTCTATATTGGAGATTTCTATTGGATTTTCAGAAGATTTTGTTTTGGATTATTAAGTTATTTGTTTGTAAGTCTATTCTAGAATTTATGTAAGTTTGCTGTTAGATCACTTCTGGCAAAATGCAAATATCGGAAAATATAAATGAGATTCTATTTATAATTTGTTGCACGCTCGTTAAGTCAGCTGGTTAAACTTTGAAACGCGAACTGTAGAAAATAATTTGTATGTATTATACTAGCGTGGTATTAAGCGTTAGTTGACGCCTCATCCATATTAATTACGTTAATGTCTGTTCCAAATTCTAGATCGCCTGAAAACATAATATCATATTTCCATTTGTTATTAATTTTGTAATGCTCTTTACTACTATTAATAGTTATAAATAAAAAATATTTATAATTACATATTGATTACAAAATAACTGAGATATTTTTCATTGCATAATCTTTCTCTTTATTTTCTAAATCATCAAATATTTTGGAATCCAAACAAGCCATTGTTTACAATTAAGGATCTAGTTGCATAAACTGAATTAATAGATTTTCCTACTCGCCTTCTCGAAGTTCAATTTAGTCTCAGCTGCTGAGTGAACATGTGCAACCCAATGTTTTATTTTGTCGACTCTAAAATTATCTCCGCGCGGAAGGAGACAGAGGTAGTGGGGAGGCGATAGGGGTGATCACCCCTTCCACTTTCATCGCTGTCTTCCCCTACTCTTCGTTCTTCCCCACCAGTACGACGAGTACAAACTGCCACCTTTTCCACACTTACGTTTCACGTTCGTGTAACCACACTACTAACCAAAACTGCATATATCTTAAATTATGCATTCGTTTGGAATGTATGCAGATGTGATACATGTGAACGTGTATCCGTACAGCTGTATCGGAGGAAATTTCGAAAGTTCCGGAACGATATAGGCGGCGGAAAATTGACACGTTGACTGTTTGCGCGGGAATATACCGATAATTTGAATTGATTTTTAGAACCTAATTAAAATACTCGATTATTTCGTAAATGAAATATTAATATCAATATATCTTTCCATTCTACCTTCGAGTTAGAATATAGATTTCTGGAATTCACTGCCAAAGTGGAAAGAGAACGTACTCATCAGCATATGACCTGGAGAAGCAAATCTATAGACAATACATTCATTGTCTTTCGACTAGAAGGTTCTTTCGTCCTTCAATTCGAGGCTTTCCTCCAAATTCTACAAAAAACAGTAGGCATTTTAATTTCTATCCCAGCAACTCACCTCGAGCGAGTTTCAAATACAAACGTACGCGATACTAAACTACTTAGCTATTATCCTCCCATTTCTTTTCTCCGATCTATAGAATACCTCATTAATGGCCTTCCATAAATGCTTTTGCTGTTCTAACAAAAAAAAAGATCGATCCTACTGCTAACAATCTTCTCCTTGGAAATTCAATCACCGTTCCGGTATACAAGCCACTTGGCCTCGTTCTATTGCTTTTAAATTCCAAGTTTCTCGTATAAGAAAGGTAATAATCTCGCGGGCATTTTCTTACGGTTAGTAAAAGCCTGCGCGCGAAAATTTTTCGATATTCTCACGGGAGGAAACTCCTTCCGGGCCCGACGAAGTTATTATCGACGTGAATGGAGGGCCGCACAAAAGAACATTGGACAGACACGTTCTTTCCAATCCCCCTTGTTCGAGAGCCGTGAAAAGCTACCGAAAGGTTCAGACAATCTTTTTTTCCACGCAGAACTTTTCTTTTAGCTTGCAGCTGTTCAACAGCGAACTTGCTCTCATTCAGTGGTGACCAGCCGAATTAACGGTAGTGTATCGTCACTGAGATCGGTCGATTTTTGGGAGGAAGTCGTGTCGGGTCGATAACGCGTGAGTCAACCACGCGATTACGAAAAGTTTCAGATAGAAGGTAAATATCATGTTTATATAACCGTTAGTGTTGATGATAAGAGGCTAGAGCAGATTGAAGTCCTTTTCCGTTTTTATAAAAAGTTATCTCTGTTATAAAATATTTAAATCCGAGAAATTTAGAGATTTAGATAATTTGGATAATTAGTCTAGTAAAAATGAAAATCTAGAATTTTTAATCTGAAATTCTGAAAATTTAGGAAACTAGTATAAAATCAAACTTTATTTTTAACTAAATTTAGATAAATTGATATAAATACATCACTGTGATTTTCAACTCGTTATTTTATCTATAGAACGAAGACCGAAGAGTGGATAAACATATATAATTATTTAATAGAGAATTCTATATTTCTACAAGCATGTGTAATACGATTCTCAAATTTATGGCGACGTCAGCAGAAGTGTAAATTTGAAGAGGTTTACTCGAGAATAAGGAGGTGTCTCGTCAGCGAGAGAACATAAGGGTAATAATTAATAATCCGCTGAACGCATCACGTTTTAAAGACCCGGTTGGCAGCGCGAAGAAAGACCTGGGGTGCCGTTAATTAATTCGCATTTCCGCACGGCTACGAAAGTTCGAGCGGAAGATGGATCTGAACCCGCGTATACATATAGTATCTTTTATTCACTCGAATGCGAAATTTTGGTTTGCTGTCAATTCCGAGAAACGAAAATAGAAAAATAAAAACGATAGCAAAGAAATACGGATAGGTCTTTGGACATTGATTTATTATATCAGAGTGTGCTTTATCATTGGGTTTATGTTTTTCGCTCGTAACTCGCGGTTTCCGGGAGACGATAAATAATTTCCACAAGATACGATATTAAACAAAGTTACAAAAAACACGATAAAAAGGTATCTATTCTATTGAATTTTACTAAAAAATTACCTGTTAGTGTTGAAATAACGTAGAAATGGTTGAATACGTGTTACTCTCTTCTTCGTTGTCGTTTCGCAAATATCAGTGTTTCCAGATCGATATCACTGGTCAATCGAGCGACGATGAATTGAGCGAAAATATAATTCGGCCGAAAAATACGATCGAGTTTGTTCGCACAGGAAATTGGTTTTAAAGCGATTTTTTCGAGGAGACACGTGGCGTCGAGACGACTGGCGTCGTTACGTGCGCGACGCTACCGATGTATGGTGCCTTCACGAATACTTCTCCGCCCTAAGATTCTTTCCCTCCGTCTTTTTCTTTCTTCCCGCCCCGTCTCCCGCGCACCGTCAACCCCTCTTCCAATGTCCCCGCCGTTCACCACGATATCCCCCACCACAGGCTTCACCTTTCGAAAGCAATGGGCAGCCATGGGTTCCCGGGAGGCCCGTAAGGGACGTAGCTAGCGATTCGAGCGCCATGACCACCATAAATTGTTCATATTTTCTTTACGAAGGCATTAAATCGACTTATTGTTTTATCAATAGTGGATATTGGTAAATGGAAGGTGATTCGATATTTTTTCAGTGATAAAAGTTTTTGTTGAAATTGGTTCACAGTTTGCATAGTTTAAACTGTTGTGAAAATTACGAACAAAATTATTATCGATTTTATCCTATATACTGTTTTTCTTTTAACTAATAATTTACTGGAATTAGTTGTAATATATATGTCGCAGATGAAGGGACGCCGGAGCCTTTCTTTCGGAATATTTGGTCCCCAATACTTTAGTCCAGACTTTTTATTATAGTCATACTTAAACCATAAAACTGAGAAATAGCTGTTTATGGGTTCATTATGATTGTCCGAGATTTGCAACAGTAGGCTTGTGCTCGAAGTGACATAATGGGTTAGTGAACGTAGCCACGGTCACGGGAGGGACGTGTACCTAACAGAGGTATAAAGTAATTAAATAACTCTCCTTAAAAATTTGATTGATCTGAGGAATACGGAGAGGAGTATATAAGAGCAGCTCCACTTGGACTGTAGAGCAATTCGATGAGTTCGACTAGTACAGAGAACGCTTTTCATCCCGTTGACCGTGTATTCGTTTTCGAACCTAAATTCATCGTCTTAGATTCGTCTTAATCATCGATATCATTTGTTAACTTTTGTAACACATTCCCATAAATAAAATTCATCTGGTATAAGACAACTATGGACAATTTGCAGCAAGACTCATTACATGCCCCGTTTTCCAAGGACATCACGATATATATATATATATATATATATATATATATATATATATATAATTATGAGAAATTTGTAAATAATTCTTTAGTGGCTTTTTAAATCAACGTCCTGATTAAATTCTGATATTAATTAAGATGTGCTATTAGGAGATGATTCAATTTCCATAAACCACATATAATATTAAACTCTTAAATTATGCAATATATAGAAAATATTTGCATATAGTTAGCTAGATGTATCGCATTGATTTCCTATGTCAAGAGTATGCTACATGCAAGCAAAGATATGTTGATAAGAAGGGAATCGCGGTTACCTATGCAACTCGGCATGTTGATGATATTCTCATTCCACTTGCCGTTCTTGCACTCCAGTATCCTTGTTCTTTCTTTGCTGTCAGGGAATACGGTGCCGAATTTACACAAAAAGGTTCTCGTAGTCAAAGTACCATTTAATACGTAACTTCCGTTGGGTGCTGAGACATCTGGACAGGCAAGCACTAAAACATTTATTATCACCAATCTATAGAGTTGCTGCCTCTAGTCATCGTGTCAAATAATAATTATTTGGTACGTTAACATCTTGACGACTATGTTTTATGATTTCAATCACGTACTGTTATTGTATTTATATTATTTATGTAGATGAACGCAGACATGGAAATTATACTCTATACAAGATTGCTATAGTGATTGACAACGGATAAGCGTAAAATTATACGATGCAAGTAAATATTTCTAGACAGTAAATAATACATTTTAACGGAGGACTTTGTATTTAGAATCTCGATAATATGTATGATAATATAAACCATACTAAAATATAGTACTTAATGAAAAATAAATATCAGTCAAGCAAGACGCGAAAGTAGTCAGACACGTGTCAACAAGTAGACTCGTCAACGTTATTTCTGGATGAGAGATTCCTTGCGTAATTGTGAACGTTTATGCGTATCGCGTTCCATCCTTCTCAGAGAGGTTCGATTTCAAGCAAAAAGAAAATAGATAAAAGAAGCGCATTACCGTTGTGCTCATAAGGTTAGACCGACCTTGATATTGCAAGAAGAATCCTCGTGCTGTGTATAGCTTCTTCGTTGCGACAAGGTCGAGGGTGACTACATTCGAATTTGAGACGACCTTGACGCCAGCCGCGGTACCGCAATTTTCGAACAACGTTTTCCCTTTTTCTCGCACCCTTAGAATGTCTACGCAACTTCCATCCGATTCAGGCTCTGAAACAGTTAGAACATTTTATTGCTCATGTTTTTCATCATCCTAATTATCTGTTTTTGTTATTCATATTATAAAAAATATTGCAGTAGCTTTGTGTAGTATAATACATAATAATTTAACGGAAATAACATTTTCACAGTTCTTCTTTCAGTTTCAATTTCTAATCTAAATTTGAAATTTAGTTTCTTCACACGAATCCCAAATAAGACAGAAAAGAAGATTAAAAGATTAAATTTCACAGATATAAAGCTTATATCTCAAGCACGTATTTTCATCTTCTTAAATGCCGATTAAATACTAATGCGTTCTCGAAACTCGTTCATTTCCCTTGGCAAAATATATCGTCAGGGCTCGTGATTTCGTAATCAATTCCATACAAGATCCATATGAGTTAATCGGAGGGTCAGAAGAGTAGCGAGGGAAGCTCATTGGGATCGATACTCACCCCGGATATTCAGGTCGTGGAGCGTCAGGACTATCCTGTGCCCAGGAGCCGACCTGAAGGTCCAGCCGCACGTATTTTCACCGAGGTAGTAAAGCGGATAACCCGGTGAATTTATGAAACCACCCTCGCCAGGGACCACCTTCAGCTCCTCGTTGCAATATTTCTTTACGGCAGCCTCTGAAACAACCGCCAAAAATTGTATAAATTTAAGATGAAATATCTAAAGAAGAAAAGAGAAACTGAACAACATATTGTTGATGTGTATACAACCATATATATTCCTTTTTTATGACTTAGTTATTTCACCGAGGGCGAAAAGAAAATTAAGTTTCCCTAATATACGAACGAGGAAGGAAAGTTTTAACACGAGGAAACCCTACTTTCTCCCGTTCGATTCGATTCAATTGAATTGCCAGCCACCAACCATCGAGCTTCTGGGACCATTGTTAGTTACAGAGACACGAAATGACGACACTTTTATCGGCATAAGGACGCGGATCAACATCTGCATTCGTTTCGGTCCATTTGTCGATTTTGAGTGTGACTCTGGCCACCATTATGCGACGTTTGGTCTGAACAAGGGTGTCCTTGCCCCACTTTTCAACGGAGGGGCGAAACGACCGGAGAATATCTACACCTGGAGGGGGTTGATACTGGTTGTAGGGCGTCGAAGGGGTGGCCTGGCCCTTCCCACCTTTCCCATCGTGAAGAAGGTGCTCGTTGTCCCGTAATTTCGTTCTTTTCGAGCTTTTATTCTTTCGAAAGGGTAAAATTGCTGTTTTATCGAACTACCATAGAAGTTTCACGTCTTCGCATTGAAGATGTGAATTATGTGACATGTATTTTTGACATGGGGTTTAGTTTTTGTAATGAGCATTTCTGCCGTGAATTGTGATTTTATAAGCAGTAATTTATTTACTGTTGTACTGTAGTAGTGTTAGTGTAGTAATGGAGACGAAGCGCGTATATTATTATTTATGTGTTAGGAGTAATTTATGACGCAGAAACACGACCGTGTAACTTTATCCTTTCGATCATGAAACCATAGATTCTTTTGTGACACAGTCAATGTGCAGCTTATTTATCTTTCAACTTTTTCTCTTGCAAGTGATCGTCCACATCTGCACCAGCTGCTATAATAGGTTATTAGCAATTCGTTGACGGTTGAAAATAGTTTATTTATAGTAGTTTGTTTATAGCTTGTTTATAGTATTGTGTTTTTATAGGGACAAATTAAAGAGTAGTAGTGGAGAATTTGTTGCAGTGTAGGATAAAATGGTTCACAGTAATTTTTATGATATACGCAACAGTACATAAGTAATGCAAAGAATATTTGATTTACCCCATAACTAAACACTACATTTCCAAAACTACGTATTTGATTCTGATATAAAAAATTCTAGTTTTTCATTTTTAATAATTGTTGATACTTTTATATATATATAATACTATTGTAGCTAATCGTGGAAGGATCGTTATAAAGTTGAAGTAGAAAGCTGGTACGATTGAAAAGGTGCTCAACGATTGTAATTCGCGAGGGATGTAAGGACCTTCGTTCTATACTCAATGATCCTTTTTCGCGTATATTACGAACTCAGGGTACGCGCAGTTGCATAGAAACGGGGGATTAGCGTGTCCTTCAGGAATTTCTACCTTTTGTCGCGCGCCGCATGCCATTTATTATGAGACGTTGTCATGTTCCGAGCGGATTGTTGGCTATTATGAAACTTTTGGGTGAAAATTTTAATCTTTTGAATCGAATTGGAATTGCATTGAATGCATCATGTGTTCTGTATAAGTCTTGGAATGTTTTAGAAAATTATAGGAAACGGTACGCGACATTGAAAAGAAATGAAAGGGAAATTTATTTTAGCACAAATGCACGAATTTTATTTATTGACAAATTTTATGTGAAGAAAAGGAAAATTTGTTTACATACGTAATTTTTAGTGAGAAATTACATCATACAAAAATGAGGAGATTGAGAAACTTTTACTCAGGTAAGCAGAATATTTTCTTATTATAAATGACTTAGAAATCAATTTTCACGAAGTTCGTGGATAACAAATGGTTTTGAAAGATACAATAAAATGAACGTATCGTACGTGACATAGCATTCATTCTTTAGCTTCGATCCAAAGATGGTATATTTTTCTAGATTATCAAGATTGAAGGTTATCGATTGAACGTGACTGACAATCGATTGTCTATGTTCTATGAGCAGGAAGGTAACATACACGTGAGAAACAGAAACCGGAATGCAGGTGCTTCCTGCTTCTAGTGCGATAAGTTCTATAGAGCTATTCAGAGCGTGGAGATATTATATATTACTTTGAAAGGATTATTACTTTGTACATGCATATGTATGTGTTAATTTAATTTTTGGAAGTACTTACCAGGAATGCACGCGTACTTCAACTGCAAAGTGGCAGGATTCCAGTAAACAGCACCTGGTTGGTCGGTGGTGAGGTTGTAACGACAATGTTTTTGTCCGGAACATCTAAAATATGAAAAGAAAAATCACCTTTCGTTAAAAGATATATTTCGTTTAAACATACGTTCATGTCTAAATTCTTCGAATAACGAATTCAAGATCTGAAATTTAAAAATTAAAATTTTTTTCAAATTCTCAAATTCTTATTCCTTATTTCAACTTTAGAAATATTCAAATCTCAAATTTTATATTAAAATTTCTCTTTTCTTTTTGTGGTATTTTCTTGCTATAATAATATCCGGAGAAATGCACAGAATTTATCAAATGCTATCGCGGATCAACGGATCAGGAAGTTCAATTTCGCAATTTCAAGCACGCATGCCAATAAATATCCGTACTGCAAACGGCGCAGCGCAGATTGTATCGATTTCTCGGTGCAGTGTCGTCTATTAAATAAGCGACGTCGGTCATTAGGGGGTGTACCGGGTGTCAAAAGCGCGAGCAGCCTGCGTTTGACCGGACAAAGGAGAAATCGCGATTGTTTTCAGATCGAGATGATTGTTGCGCAGGGGATCGAAAGCGGCCTGGTTACATGAAACAATGGACATAGGGTCGATTCTCACCCCTTTCACCCTTGGAGGTGATCTACCCTCTCTCTTTTTGTCGATTTTATCGCTTCGTTCCCCTTTGCCGGAAATAAAAGGGAAATAACGTTTCATGCGCCACCCACGCGGGGAATCCCTTTGAATTTTTCGGTGTTGCTAACCTTTTCGGCTCACGACTCTTTCATCGTCACGTTTTCGATATCAAAATGAGTTTGAAGCGCGTTCACTCGAAATGAATGATATTTCATTCTAAAGTAAAACGTTTTGTAGTGCGATACTTGACAGATTTTTCATGAAAATAGTAGAGAAATTTGTGACTGTGTATTCAAGCGTTTTTTAAGTGTGGGAGTTTCTCTAATTGTAAAAGAACGTTCTTTAAATTATTTGAAAAGTTTACATATTCGTTCGAAATGGTACTTCTGCAATGAAATAAGCAGTGACAAAATCAGTTGGCGAATGAGAAGATGCCGGAAACTCGAACCTAAAGAGAAAGATAGGGTAGTATGCTCCCTCTAGTTCGTGGCTGCAACCCCTTATTTACAAAGTTCATCGAGCTGTGCTCCTGACGCGCGATGTACTCTCCTGGAAACGATTTCTCCTTCGTCGGGCATCGAACGTCGCTCAAAAGGCAATTAAAACTTCACGTACGCTTTACTGGCGCACATCAAACGGCAATTTTGCGTGCCGAGATTTCGTTCCACCCTTGAAAACACGCTTCCCCCGTGACACATACGATTACAAAGAAGAAAATTTCAAGGAGTGAGAAAGAGAGAGAGGGGGCAGAGGAAGAAAAAAAACTGTTTCTTGCAAAAGTAGAGTGGAGACCTGTCTAAGTCTGCTGTTACTTCTGGCGGCTCTATGCATACGAAAATACCTACTTCTCTCAATCATATAAATTGAATTTATACTTCTACCTGGAGAAAAATTGTTTCTACAGCTACTCTGTATTTACGTGGCAGGAATGACTTGCTAGTTCTGTGGTTTACAGTCCAGTAACCTAACCCAAACCGAATATTCTTTGCGCCTTCCTTTCTTTGCGGATGCCTAGTGGGTGACTCGTATTACCGGAGACGGTTATATTGTATGGAAATGCGATGAAAAGCGAAAGCAGTGGCTTGTAGTGAACCCACAAAACTTCAGAATACACGATCTCGAGCTACGTCGATCAGTTTTGATACCGAGAAATCAGGAATTTATTTCTCCTCTACCTTCACTCGTTTACTTTATTTTCTCATAATTAAACTACGTTGTGTAAAACAAATTTATATTCTTATGGATACAGCTAAAAAAATAGCCATAAATCAAAATGTTCGAAGATACAATACGAATTCTTTTGGATCTTTTTGAATACTTTCGTCCATTAAAAAAATGTGTAAATACGCAAATAAGGGTATCACAAAAACATACAGAGTTAAAGTTAATTTACACATAACGAACTACTGGACATACCTCCTGTTTAATGACTGCCTAATATCTACCACCCTCAATTGTTCATCCTCAATATCATCGATATAATTTCCCTTCAGCTCTTTCTTCTTCAACGACATACTGCTATCTCGAGTCCTGTACATTTTCTTCTCCATCAACTTCTGCACATCGTATCCGCAAGCGTGCGTAAGATTCGACAGATACTCCGCTTCCAGGACGAAGATGAACGCCTTGAGAGACCTGCAGGTCAGTCGAACAGCACCATGCGAGCAATAATCTTCCTGGACTACTTCCATGTAACCACCCGCTAACCTGACGCCTGTCAAAGTCTTGGCAAATGGCGGTTGTGTGCTCGCGAGTAAACTTTTCGTCAATGAGCATCTCGTCACCGTCATCAACAGCAACAGAAGACTCGTCAGGGTCGTTGCTCCTGGCGCCATGGTCGTTGATCATCACAGAGGTCGAAGTAGTCCTCCTTCACTCTCGAGATGATCTTAAAATTAGCCTTCTCGAGACGGTGAAGGAATCAAGTGCGTCGATAACGTGGACCAATTTCCTTCTGTTTCTTGTTTCTGCCTCTGATATGACCAGCCAGCGGCTCTTTTGCTCCTTGAAACCGCGCTCGGACACTCGAGGACCACTTTATGACTCGGGTCAACGACACTCTTTTCTGTTTTCTTTCCGTCGAGCCTGTGAGAAACATAGAACAAAGTGTGAAGGGTGTGGGAAGAAACTTTAGGGCGGAATGTAGGCTGAATTCTGGTGGAACGAGGCTCCAGGGAATGTTACATAGAAGTGGTACAGTGATAAATAGTAGCAAGTAGTTTTTTTTACCCTGAGAAATTCTTATTCCGCTTTGCAAATTCTATGAACCTCTTTTGACACTGTACAGGTTGTTTCAGATTTAAATGACACCTTTTCTCGTAGTCGTTTGCGACAGAATGTAAATTTGTTACAAAATTACAAATAAAAAACCCTAGAATGATCGTTTATCAGTCGTAATTCACTATTAAAAGCAAATTTTATCCGTCATAAACAAGTTAATGTCTATGTACTTTTAAGTGGTATATATTCTGCTCGTTGTTTTTCTTTTTTTCAACAAAATGAGAGATAATGATCTTTATTCGACTTTAATAAATTCGTTCCTGGATACGTTAAATTAATTACTCTACTCGTATCTACCATCTGTACAAATACGTCCAATTCAGTATCACATAAAAAGAAGTTTTTTCTAATCTTCTAAATCTTATCCACAAGCTATACGTTAATCTTCATGAGCTACACATTGCTCTATCTACAATCCTCACTACTCTTATCGTGAAAGTATAATTGATTTACAAATGAAACTTACTAGTAACGTCTAGAGCTGTTATTCTGCCTCCTGTTCATCGAAGCCGATAAATTTTCAAAGGATTCTCGTGGGAATGCGGCCAGTAAGTCGAATAAGTCTGGGAAGACTGAAGAGGTACGATTATTTCTCGATGAAGATCGTAGCTCTCTTTTATTTTCGGCCCCCGTGCTCGCCTCTTGGTATCTCCAGGTTTGTTTCCACAACGAAGACACCCTGGTGCACGATTAATCGGCCATGGCCAAGTACTAGGTTTCTACACAACGCTGTATGCTCATCGTCCAAGGACATTGGGAAAACGCGTTCGATTTCGTCATAAGCACTTGTACGTTTTGTTTGACATCGATCGATCGCTATATATTTAGTATATTTCTATTTTTCTACGATTATTTTTTTCCTTCCTTTCTTTAAATTTTAGAATTCTCTTGGAGAATTTTCGTCTGATTAATGTAAAATAGAAAATTTCCTCCTTGGAGTGAGATAGAAAATTTTAGTTTAGAGCAAAAGTTCTTTTTAATTTTAACATGGAAATTAGTCATTTAGGGATGAAGTAGAAAATTTTGCTCAATTAAGAGATTTTCGAGGAGTTTGACTATTCTTCAAATGGCACTCTGTGTATTTGAAAAGCTGTTTGTGTGATTCAGCGAAATATTTTGAATAGCGAAGATCTGGATAATTGAAGATTGTTATATTTATGCTGTTGGTCAGTTTCGAAGTGAATGACGTTGTTTCTGTTTTATTTTGGGAACGTGTTGATGATGTTAGAATGGTTCTGGAAGACCGAACCGAATGTTCGACTATTTTTGAATTGGTATTACTCGATATCACTCTAAGCTCTTAAATCTTCTTCGAAGTAGTTCGTAAACATTCAGGAGTTCCTTTGGTAAATTCTTAGATTTTATACTCCGATGTGCATTATCAGTCTGTCAGATATTGACGTCAACGAAAGAAATCTTACTTACGATATTTATTCAAATTCTTTGGGAGTTGCTTTACAAAAATACACCGACAGGTATTTTATTCGTTAAATATTTTGTTTGTTTCTTATATATTTCTTTTAAGAAAATATATTAGTAATTTGCTTTCATATATTTTATAAATTCCTCTTAAAAATACAATATCCAATTCTCCAATTTCTTTTTTCTTTCTCTTTTTTTTTTTTAGTTCTTTTTGAACGAATTATTTTTGCCAATTGATTTTCATAGAACCACAACCAACTTGTTTAATATTTAAAAAATTTCCTACATACAATTTTTCAATAAACAATCGTCCAAAGGTGCAGATCGATCAATCAAAGACTGGCATCGATCTCGTTTTTCTAATTTCGATTTATCAGCCACTGTCGACCAACATTCGCTGTTCCTTTTTCTCTATCACCAGCAATCTTTCCATCTTAAACAAATACATTCTGCATTCACCTATTGCCAACAATTTCCCTTTTAATATCAATGAACCACATGGCGAATTATAGTTTCTGATAATGTTAAATCATCCTTCCTTTTATCCTAATCATTTCGCCGATATTGGAGTTCCTTCGAATGGCATAAATTTTCACTACGCAATACTATCTAGCTTTGCAACAGGCAGAAGAAGTTTCCAAAGCTTTGCCGGCACGTTTTGTCGCGATAAATCAGTGCGAAAAGCTGCTGGAGCCATTCATCAAAATCCCAGTACGCTCTTTCGCTATCTCTGCCTCGCAGTCCACATGATAACTTCGTGCCACACCAAAGAAATTCAAAAAATCACCTTACGTATCCTCGAAATTCGCGAGAGATAAAGCAGCAGCATCTGATTCATGAACACTCCTCTCACAGTTCGTTTTTTCCACTCAAAGATCACAGATGATAAACGACTCGTCTTACCGAACGTAAAAACTGGGTCCGAAAAAGAGGTGAAAAGTTCGAACGAACGCTACGACACTTAGAACTCTTCAAGTTCCGCTTATTTCGTATTTTCCACATTTTATATGTTTATTTGAAATATTTTATTTTCTATATTACATTTTACACATGTATTTTCCATTACACACATTCTTTATTTTCATACTTCAGTTATCCTCTGCAATGAGAAAAATCCAGTACAAGACCAAGTTTAATTTTGCACATAAATTACACGGTTGGTTGAGAAGAAAAAAGGAAGAAATAAAAAGTTGAAGTAAATTGATGGTGTTTATCATAATGAACGAGATGTTTTCGTGTTTCTATGGATATAATCGAAGTCCGCCGTGCTTTCGATTTGTCGTCGATCGAGGGAAAAAACTTGGATGGCCGCGTGTAAACGAATAAAACGAACGCGGTGTTTGGCGTCGTGCCCGACACTGAAGAAACACACGCACCGAAGAGGCCCGCTCCTGTCGACCATTCGTCGTCGTGTGCTACGAAGCAGCGTGTACTGTCAGTCCGTTCTCTAACATTGACAGCCTAAACTGCGAATCCTATGAGCCACTGGCGTCCATGCTACCCCCGGAAGCCGGCGTCCCCCGCCAGTTTGCCACTCGAAGCTGTTAGTAAGTGCCGTCGGGTTGAAAATGATTAAAAGTTTAAAGATGGAGAACTTAACGAGAATTCAGAAAGTTTCAAGCGATTTAACGTTGGTGGAAGGTTGAATTATTTTATACAAATTTATCATCAGGCTGTTTAAATAAATATATCTCATATATGTTGTATTATATATATTATATTATATATTAAGAGCAAATGTTTGGAATCGTTACTATATTCCTTGGACAAGACGTCTTGTCTAGTATTTTTCATTTTTAAGATATGTCGAAGTATTTGAAATCTTCCGCGTTTTCTCTAATCTTTTAAATACGGTTCTAAGCTATCTTATAAAAGTAGTATGAAATAATGATGATCAAAGAAAAACGAAGATGACTAAAAGATAAAAACAAATTATTTTAAGTAAAGTGGGCAGATTACGTGTTACGTAGAATTCATATGAGAATTTTGCAATCTTAGGAAAGTTTCCAATTTTTTTTTAAAGTAAAGTATATTAGTTTGTGACAGTAAATATAATAATAACAACAACGTCTACAAATACTCACCAAAGGAGTAAATTAAAGTATTCGAAATTAATAATGCAAACTGCGAATCACACGTACAACCCGCCCTCTACTTCTACCCTTAGCAGTCTACCCTTCGATTGTACAGCGATCTCCAACTTTCAAAACTTAATGTAACCTATTGTAGTAAAGACTGTTGCTTAAATATACTCCTTATATAATCATCCCCCAACGAAAGTAAATACGGAGGCGAACAGAAACTTTGTACTTGCTCATCGATGAGTTTGCTTTGTCTTAATTGCCTGATTAGGGAAACGTGAATTAATTGGAAAGTTCTGCGCGAACATCGAGTGGTTGGAGATCCCTGATCTAGGGGGTCACCCTATAACAGCACGTGCACGTTTTTCGGCCGCGTGAGGGGCACGCCCGTGTACCGGGGTGGCTTTCCCTTCTTCAGATTCTCCCCTTTAATCTCTAGCTTGCTTTCTTCCATGGAATATCGGTTTGTGATTTCGACAGCTGCTCCTTTCGATTCGCGTCGCGACAATTCCTCTTGTTTCGATTCCTTGAAACGGATGGGGGATCCTCGGATGTCAAAGAATTTCTTTGTTTTCCTCTGTAAGGGGTTTCTTCGCATGTGTTGGATTGCTTCTTCCTTTCGCGGGCGAAATTGTTGGATTGGGATTACACTGGGGAATGTAAATTGAATTTTCAAAGAAGAATTATAGAGTGGAGATTGTTGAGAGTGTTTTACATGTTGAAGAACTTATGGTGTTAGATATAGAGAAATATATAGGAACGTAATTTAATTTACGCTTCCTAATTTAATTAAAGGTTTTTGTTATTTATCCTATGTTTTTTTTTTAACTCTTCTGTCGTAGAGAAATATAAAATTTATTTAGAAAGATCTACAAAATTTTCTTCGTAGTCTTCATGTTTTCTTCAACTTCTTTGATAATGCATATCGTATGTAATGTGAAAATTACGCTGATCCGCAAATGTCCTGCTTGTTCTACTATACCACATGTTCAGACTAATCACTGGTCGTCACCCAATACTTGGAGCAGAATGCATTCAGCGTTAGAATAGCAACAATGCATCGAGCTTATCCCAAAATCACAATTTCCACATTTTCCTCAGTCCCATTCCCACATTTAATCCCTCGTTTCTATTCTTAAACCACTGCATAGATCGATCTGTGATCCAGCTGTCCCCATTGTCCTTCGACACCATTTTTCCATCGAATCCACGGGCAACATTTGTCGTAAACTGGTCCATATGTATCGACGATCGTATATAATTGATCGATGTTAATAAAGATTCACTTGCGATCTCGATTTTATCTTACTAATTCTTACCAGTCCTTCCTTAAATTTAGATTAAAATTACTCTTGTTTCGATAAAAGTGCAATGTTAATTTTACCAAAGCGTTAGCATCGTCCTAGGAATTACAGAAACAAGAAATATGAATTTGGTAGTTCCAGAATTAACGAGTCAAGGAAAGTTCTTTTTATTTATGAGAATATCGACAAGTGATGGCTATATTAAGCGAAGATTCGAATTCCCCAAAAGTCCAGAATAAACAGAGAACGCTAGGGTGAAGAGTAAAAATATTTCCCAGTAAAACGAACTGCCCGATACGAAGAAAGCGTAACGAGCTTTTCACAAACTTGTTAAATCTAAAAATATGTATAGAAATTACAAAATATTTGTTGCAAGCGTGTATATCGTATAATCATGACAGTCTCATTATAACGCTTACGAGATCTTAAAATGTTTTATGTAATGCATACAATATGAGCGCCAAAGATTATTCATTCTAAATGTTGAAATTATTTTCATAGTACAAGAAATTTCTGCATGTGATTCTAGTTTAACGACAAAGCATGGTACACTCTATTTTACAATGCAATATTAAACTGAAACCTGAATAAATCCAAGTTTCAAATTCTCATACATCAAATTCAAATTATACAATCTTCAGCCCCTCTAATGTCCATTTTGTCTGAGGAACATCCGTTATCTGAACATCGTCCAGACGAACCTCTTCGACTGTCTTACCTCACAGGTAACATGTAGGGTGTCCTTGCTGCCATTGTCGAAGAAGCGAGCATAAGTGTCGAGCGTCTCTTCTGCATGCGATTGGTCTATTGTCCGTGGCACGTGCGTTCTCGTAGCGTGCATCTGCACCGTGCCAGGAAACTTCTTTTCCACGGATGTACACCGGTTGTCATCGATCCCCCCTGTTGTTCGTAAATCAAGCTGGAGGAGGTTCTAGACGTCTACGAAAACCAGGAAGCGAGTATATCGAGCATCTGCCGCCACGTGAAGACGGCCAACGTTAGATTTGACAGGAATGTGTTAAACTGGAAGCGATAGCCTCGTAACGTGTGATTTATTTGTTGAAGGTTTTACTGATGGTGAATGCCGAAGTCTGCTTGTTTTATTAGGTTAAATGATTTCGTAGAGGCTGACTATATGGTTGGATGTTGAGTGGTAAATAGAGGTAAGGATTGAGATATGAAGGATTCAGTGGATTGAAGATTTGGCGAGATTTCTTTCTTTTTTGTAGTATTTTAGATGAATATTCTAATTCTGGGTTGAGAATATTTATATTTGGTAATAATATTTAAATCTCAAATTGAATATTGAAATTTGCGATGGAATTTTAAATCTTTTAAACGATCGTCTCGGAATGTGTGATTTACTTGTTAAAAGTCCAAAATATATTCATTTACGTAGTTAATTTAAATGATTGTATCAAGAAACATAATATGCTCGGATATTGGTATCAAAATATGATTCTTTTTACCTTTGAATTATTTTATACCTTTATACCTTGTATACATCGTCTTATGTTATGTAATATATATATATATCTTTTTATATTATTACTGTGTTCACCTCGAGTTCCATATACGGTTCGCAACAATCATCGCGTTACATTAACGTGGCGAATTAGACACACGGTCTCCTGGGCAATTTCCTAGTGAAACGAAAAAAATCGTATCCGGTCTGCCGTGCAGTCACGTGCAACCCTGCGGTCTTTTCCACCCCGATCCACCCCTTGAATAGGGCATAGAGCCCTTAGGGCACGCACTGTTAAAATATAGCGACATGTGCGACTAGTCACGGCTCGTTTGATACGCAAATTCTGGAGAAGTTTAGTAAAATTGGATCTTTAATTCACCTATTTTATTCCTTCAGTTTTTAACGCGATACACTATATGGCGTTGGTATAGTAATCGAAGCGAAACCTATATCGTTTCCGTAATGATGGGGGATCGAACCATAAAAAAAGAAACAGTTGCTAATTGCTTACAGGATTAATAGGTTTCAATAAAATGTTAAACGAGACTTTTAGGTACCAAATTGCTGAATTGGATTTTTCATAAATTTTTAAAAGTAACGTGAGTTATAGTTTTCTTTATTTTGCAATTTATAATGTAGATCAGCGAAACTTTAAGCTATTTAAATATATTCCTAACTTAAAAAGCAACTGCTACTAACATAAAATTAATATTCCATCGGAAAACACTAAATCTTTTCACCTGACTGATGAAAGAAGATAAGAATTATCATAGATAATGAACCGCACCGTGAACTTGCTGATGTACAGAGATACAAGAAAGATTTGCATGCCTGATCAACTTATTCAAATTTCCTCTGATTTAATTTCATTCGCTGAGAATCCGCGTATTTCAATCCGATTTCATTTTTGGAACCTCATCAAGGACCCTCGGTACATTGTAATCCTACGACCTCACAATATGCTATGAACATTCATTACGAAACGCAGAACCATGGATATAGTAAAGTGTGTCACGATCTTCAGGCAATTTGTACTGTCGGGTAAAATGCACTAAAATACCCGCAGAAAGGATAGTTCCAAGCAAAACGAAAGGAATTACGTTTTGTATGTCTTAAGGATGCCTCGAACCTGAAAGCAGCTTTCAACATTGATCCACCGCTTTGAGTGCAATATTCTTTGAGATAAAAATATTCTTTATGGTCCATAGTATAGGTGCTTGACCGATTTAATGGAATTTTACGAGGATTGACAAACCCCTTTGAGAAAAGAATCGTTTACCTTGAGCCACGTTCGTGATAAATTCTTTTCCATTGCAATGCTAACTATCGAAACCACTACAAACCTTCCAGAAATATCAATACATATTTTATCTGAAAATAAAGGAAAGAAAGGGGACCTAGAAATCTGATTATTTCCACATCGTTACACAACGAGTCGGATCCGATAAAATCGTCGCGTATTGTTTCCTTCCATCTTGTATACGTCTTACGTATCATTACATATATATGTTGCTGGTGGAACAATTTCATCCCTGCGATACGTACGAGTTCCAGTTATGTCAACTATTTGTTTCCTGATGACTTTAGATAAACGGTGTTCCGCTGTAGTTTTATATTAGTTTTAATAAATATACTTTCTTCGAGCAATATATCTCAGTGATAATGTAATATCCGTTGGAATAATTTCCTTACGTGTTATTTGCAATCAACAACAAGCAGCCATCCAATTGCATCGGTATCGACAACCGCCACCCTACATCGTCATCGATCCTAACTTTATCCATTAACGTAACATACCAGTTCTAGGTAAACAACGTATTTTCAGGGAATATCTTGTGCCACAACGCGATCGAGTGATTTAGCTAAGCTTTACGACAAAGCTTAGACAGCAACCCCCTTGGAGATTCCTAACGAGATTATGCATTATGTCTACCCTAGGTACCGTGTTGCGTAAGCCAACCCCGCAATCGACCAGCTTGGTACATCCACTGATACGTATTACGACTATGTATGTCAAAAAAAAAAAAGAACTCTCGGTGGGCGTTGTGATATTTTGACATTCCGCCAACTCTTGTTTATCTTATGCCTACCGTTTCGCAAAGAATTCTTATTCTTGGCTCGACGCGGATAAGTTCTAAATTATAGCATTCTTTTCAAAGAATCTAAGTGGGTTAACGTTATGTTTGAAATATTCTTTTTATATAGATAGATTTGAATTAAATCAAGGGAGGTTTGAAATATCGTTCAGTAAAATTTCATTGAGATTGAAATAGCTTTAGAATAATCTTTAATTTGATTCTAAATCGAAATCGAAACGACTTTGGAATATTTTATATTTCTATCCGAATTGAGATAAAAATATATGCGACAGATCTTTCTATTTAAATTTCAATTGAAATCGAATTGAATTTTGAGGTAGCTTTGATTCCAATTTAAGTAAAGGTTGAAGCAAAATGGAAAAATTTTTGGTTCCAAGAGAATTTTATTCCCTTTCTTTTTTTTTTTTATCGTTACATTTCTTTTTGCCAAAACAAAATGTTTGTAAAAAATGCATTATATATCGTGTTTTCGTCTATTTGTTTCCTTCGTATTTTTTAGTTGTGTGATATCTGATCTCGACATGTTTTCTGTTCATTCTAGTTTTCGTTTGGCTCGAACGTTATCGTGGGAATTCAATTATTTCTAAATCCAACGAGACGCTTCGTTTATTTGTAGGATACCGCCGCTATTTCGTAGAATTAAGCAAGGCAATTGTTCAACGTGAAGCTCGTTTTCGATTGTATCGTTCTTCTTTATTTAGATAGCAGCGGAAGCTAAATAGACAGTTCATGTGCAACACAATTTGTCGTTCTATTCCGTTCCCCTGGGAATTTCATTTTATATCATTGCAAACAATAATAAACAAATTTATAAGAAATAAACAAGTAAATATCACAAGCTAAAATTGTATTGACATTATCCTATTTGATAAACAATTGTGAGGTTATAAAAGAGAAGTTTAACCTATAACCCTTAACCTTTTGTCAACTCACTAATTTTATTAAATGGCAACTTATTGGATCCTGTGGTAACTTTTGTGCAGATCTAGTTAAAATTCGAGTAACAATCAACTCAAATTAGCCATAAAAATGCTAGTCGGATACTTGTACTTATATAAAGCGATATTTTCTTTTCTTTTATATAAAGGAGATAAATTCATTTCACTTAGTACAACAGAAGGCTTGTAACCAGCACTTGACAACTATCAATAAAAACTCACGCGGCCTCGAAGTTACGTAATTATCATCGTTTAACTCGAAATTACATCACCGATTGTTTTATAAGCTGTGGTCATCCTAGTGGTCCTCCAAACAGGAGGCAATTAGCTGGTAATCAGTTTGAAATCGATAATTCGAGCTTAATTGGCGAGAATGATGTGTAATTACGTAATTACGAGCAAACGCAGCGAGCTTCGGAAATAGATTTCTGAATTTACTGCGGCCGTCAACTCTCTCGTTGCGTCTGTTTTACCGGTTACACTTTTACTGTGCCGCGATAAGCAAGGAATCTGTGGTAAATTTCGATCGCTGGCGCTCATTGATACATCCATTTAATTTTTAGCTGAATTAATTTTTGTAATTTTCAAATATTAGATATTACGTTCTATAATAAGTTGGTTTATGTAAGATCTATTTAATCAGCGATATATACATATATCATTTTATTCCATTATCCTCTGCAAATGAAGAGCACAGATGAAAACTATTCTTATTTAGCGTATAAAGCGTTATTTATTATATTATTAAACTACAGTAGCATATATGTAATCTGTTTATAATATTCCCCAAAATGTAATATCGAAAGACGAAGTAAATTATTACAAAATCTAACAAAACATATAAAATTATTTCGATGAAGATTTCAAAGAATATGTTATACGACTAATTCGTAATTTATTATTCAGCAATCTTTTTTAACAAACAATTATATCAAAATAGTCAAGTATATGAAGAAACGGGAAATTAAAAGATTGGAAGAGTAAAATAAAAAAATAGTAGGAAACGAAATGAAAGATTCGATAAATATTCATACCTCTCGTGGTGAACGTTTTATTCAATTACAATAATAATCGTCATCGTCGCGGTGGTGATGTTAATAATAATAATAATAATAATAATAATAATAATATTCACGGTCGTAATCATAATATAATGACTATAATAATAATAACGCAAAAAAGGACAAATCGACAGGCTGAATGGTGATCGTAATCACGTTACGCGACATCCAACGACGATAATAATGACAACGGTAACAATAATGAACAACAACAATTCGAACAAACAATTAAAGCGTCTGCGATTTTTAACAATAATTAAACAATATGGTCGCGCGCGTTACACTCGGAGAAACGATGAATTTCCTTTTGTCCCTTTACATTTATTCTACGCGTGTCCGTGAATGTATCGTGTAGTCGTGTATTCGTATACGCAGGGTGTAAAAGAATCGTTTGATGATCTTCCTTCAACGTACTATTCTATTTCAACCAAATAAAAAAGCACAGATTTAAAGAAGAATTTTACTAAGGCAAATAGATCTACAAATTCCAACTAACTGGAAGATCCAAAAATTTGCTGCGTGTTGTTCAGCGACACACAAAACTCCGGTATCGTCTCATTAAAGAACGAAAGTATTCTTATCAATCGTTCGATCAATTTATTAACTTTTTATCGACTAATTGTACGTGCTATGCAACTAGTACTTGTTCAAACGTAGCAATTTATTACTTGACACGAGTTTATAATAAATAAGAAATTCCATCGATTCTAAAGCGAAACACATCTACTGTCAAAGTTACAAATTTTCCATACTTCGTTCTAAAAATAGGAAAAAGAAAACAGACCTAGAAATCTAATTATTTTCCACAATATGGTTGCACAACGAGTCGAATACGATAAGATCGTGGCACATATTTCTTTTACACCCTGTATACGCGCAACGTATCATTGTATACATGTTCCTGGTGTAACAATTTCATACGTGCGATCTCTTCTATCTCCGTTCCACGACGATGAGCGTATTAATCGACGGGTCGTTAATTAACGCGACGAGCCTCGTCGTTTTCATCCTTTGGAACGATTCTTCGTGTTGTTGTTATGTGTTACACAGTCGTGTAAATTTGTTTGGTCTCTGTAAGTGTAGAACGTACGTGTATATGTGTCTCTAAAGGTGTACGAAATCGGCTGCAAAAAGGATGATCTATGAAATGCGGTATGAACGAGCGGTTTGCTTATGTACAGAGTGTTCCTTGAAACGTTACGAGTACAGTTACATCTGCTTTACAATTCGATTAGCCCTTTTATCCGCCGACCACTATAGTCGACTCGCTTTTGCATAATGTTTCGATTTTATTTTTCATTCGTCAAGCGAATCGTCCCCTGTGGATCCTCTTCTTTTTTCAATCTTCTCGCTCGTTTATCTTGACGTTCGATTACGAGGATGCGTACGAAGCTTAAGCTAAAGATTTCACGCGAATTACGTTTGTCGATCGACTTTCGAGACTGAGGCGACGTGGTATCGTGGATGCTAGCTTTTTCTCTTAAAGTATTTCGTTGCAAGACAGACTTTTGTAACGTTTCATAAAATTTATGACATTAAGAATTTCTTATCATTCAGAATCGATCGTATTTAAGATCGTTAATCGCGGATGCGAAATTTTTGTCTCGAAGAATTTTGCTGTAATATCCGACAGAGAAAACATTCCAAATACTCGACAATTAGGAATTTTCTATACATTGTCCTTTTGATTTTGAATGCCAGAAATCGTTCGATAGTAAGAATCGAGTTGATATTTGTTTCGAGTGGGAAATTCTTATTTCTTCAACTTCGATTCAAACACGTTTTCTAATGGAATTAAAGCTGAATCCAATTCCTGAATTTTTATATCTAATGCAATTTCTCAATCGATTTTTCCTCCTTCCAATCACCATCGATTGCAAGAAATGGAAGTAGTATTTCCTGGAGCGAAGTCACGTGCTTCCTCTTCGAAACGTTCGAAATCCCTGGTTCGCCTTTCATCGTACGATCGATCTCGATCACCGACCAGAGGATCGATTTCAATGCTCGCTCGCACCCACGGTTCCACGGTCGATCGAGAAAAAGCAAGTTTGCGGATGGTGAACGTGCGAAAGCTGGACAGGTTTTAACGTGGTACGAGTCCGTGTTTGTCTCTCAGGTTTGATTCTCTTTTCTCTTTTGTCGTTGAAAAAATAAATCGCTCTCTGCTAGATTACGCTCTTTCTTTTCTGACTTCGCAGCATGCTTTTTGTGTCCTGTAGGAGCTAACGCTATTATTTAAGATAATCTCGGGTTTACTGGACGAAACCTGTTCGTCCTCGTCTAATTATTCTTTTCTAGCCGAAACACCTACCATCTATCGCCACTGATTGCTCGCTCGTTTTCTCGCTTCCCCTTCGAACTTTAACCCTTTGCACTTTGAGTATCTTTATAATTCGATCGACACACCACTTCAGCGCATTTTTACAGTGAAATGTATTGAAATGAAAGGTAAATTTATTTGTACAGTAGCTTTCTGCTCATTTTCGTTTTGTGTCGATGAAAGGTATGTGAGAAACATCGCCATTGGAGTACAAAAGGTTAATTAATTGACATCGATCGTAGACTAATCGTCTCGTCGTGTGTTTATTGATCGTAGGACATCGCTTGAATCTTTGGAATTCATTTTCTTTCACTTGAGGTAATTTTAAATTTATACGTAGGTTCATAAATCTTAAGTAGATATAATTGTTTTACGAAATTAGAAGAAAAAATGGAAAGAATTATTTCGTTAAGGCACCTAGTTCTGGTTACTCGCTCAAGCAATTTCTTAAAATAAACAATTACTATCTTTCCGATCGCTTAACTTCAATAGAATAATTTTCAACTTCTTAAATTTTTCAAATTTGAAGAAATCAATATTATAATGCTGTTTTTAATTACCAATATTAACTAATAAGAAGCAACAAATTATTGAATATTTTTATCAAAGAAAAAAACGACGAAAGCGGCAAGAGAAACGTAAATAACGCGGAGACTTTAATGCCAGACTAAAGGCGAACGCTCGAGCTCGTGGTAAAGAAAATCGGTTTCCGATTTTCTCAGAGAAAACAGTTTTCGTTGGAGAAAGGTGGTCAATCGTCTCGCGACTAATCTGATTTTCATATAGAAATCGTGTTCATTAAAATTTATTTCAACGCACGAAACTTCCATCCCTGGAAATGAATTTATAATCGAACCAAAAGTATCATCGACATATTCATATGATATATTATATCAGCGATTATCATTGATCGAAGGGGAATCACGATGGCTCATTGATACGATAGATTGGCTCTCTCTCTTTCTCTCTCTGTCTCTCTCTGTTTGCAGTAGCTGATATTTTTTGAGAAATTGAAAAGCGATCGACCGAGAGCGACAGTATTTTTCTTGAAACGTTCGAAACCTTCGTCTGCTGTGGAATAAAGGGAACTTGTGTGTGGAAAAATAGCTAGCGACGAATCTGTTTTCTCTTCTTGTCTCGATGGGATCGGAGGATCAGCGACCGTGAAGCATACATCGTGCAAGATAATGAAGCCGTTAATGTAATTACGTGGTTAATTGCAACAGTTTGGCAGTCTTTAAACGATAGATATTTCCTTTCATTTCTATTGTATCATAGTTTTGATATATTTTTGTTGCAATTGGATGATGGAGAAACTTACTGATAACTTTTTCAGTTGAACGTATTTAAATGAAACGAAAAGAGAAAAGACTCTTGTAAATTTTCTTACGTCTAGATTTACAGGTTCCTCTTCGAACATTTAATTAAGAAACCTGGATAATTCATTTCCAAATCGAATATCATTTATTTTATTCTCGCGAGAAGCAAAAAATACGTTTAAACTCTGACAAATCTCTTCCTTCATATATTCCAAATTTCGAGTAAACGTTTCTCTCGTTTTTAAGATTACTTGCACGAGTTTAAAAAATAGGAATACCGATTCTAGCGTACATTTATAAACAACGCTCTCCGTTTCGAACCGAGCCCGATAGAACCAGTTTTTCCCACTTTTCTGCTTTACATAACTCTTCAACCAGAAAGATTATCAGCGTCGCTCCGCTCTGTGTCCGATCGTTAAGCAAAATCGAAAGATCGAAAAGCCAATGCTGTGTGTGCCAATTGCTTCGCACCGTACTGTATCCACTGACGCTGATCAATGGGAAGTTCCAACGAACATTTTCCTCGATCGTGATCGGTTCGCGTCGCTTTCACGAACCCATTCGTTTTTTCTTGTTTCTTTCATCGTTTCATCAAAGCGGTAAGGCATTGTCGGATATGTCAGCTGAGATCTTCGAATCGCTCCGGTGATTGCGTTATACATCGAAGGCTTTTACAAAAATATCATCTCCTTCTTTCTTTCGTTTCTTTTCATCTCTTGTCCCACTTTCCATAGTGATTTTTCCTCCTATGTTTTTTTTTTCATCTTTCGTTCTTCTTCTTTTATTCCTTGTTCTTTATCCGGGACGTCGAATTTATTTTGGATGCTTCGTTAGAAAAATTCGCTTCGAAAACAGGAAGAAACACTAACACACGAGGTATTTTTTAGTTTTGTCTGTTTGCTTAGCCGAATAGCAACTAGCCGCGTTTTACCTATCGTTCCCATCTTTGTTCTTTTATTTCCCATCTTAGTCTCTTTTTTGTTTCTATTTCTCGTGTTTCTTAATCCCGTGGCTTGTTCGCGACAAGCGGTGCAATTGCATCCTTGCGATACAAAGCAACAACGAAGAAAACAACTCGAGTGCACACCAGCTACGAAAAACCTTCCTTTTCGTTTTTTCTTTGCGGTTTCTTTTCTTCTCTAGATCGTCCACTCGTAATAGTTTCCGTCTTGTTTTGCATTTTGCACTTGTAATTGTATGCACAACTTTCCCGCTTTCCGCGCTCGAATTCCACGCTAACGTTCTTCTCTCTTCCTTTTCTTTCTTCTTCTCCGTGTAGCTTTTTCTTCTCTTTGGCACATTTACCGGAATACGTCGTACACGCGTCCAGGTACATTACTGTTTTGAAACGTGCTTTCTTGGTTAGCGCACTGACGATCAAAAAATTCGATTCCTTCTCTCTTTTTTTAAACTTTTTTTAAATTTTTAAACATTAAAAAAAGAATGTTTAAAAATTAATGCGAATATAAAAGTGTTTATACCGTAATAGTATAGCTTGATCATTTCAGATAAAAGTAATATTATCTAAATACTTATTGAGAATTTTTATGGAAAAGTAGCCTTATAAATTAAGTAATGCAAAGAATTAAATTAGATAAAAGGGCTTACGTATTATTTGAATGAAATATTTCAAGAATTATCATTTAAACGATATATTACCTTATTTGACTAGATGTTCTTATAAAACAGTAATTCTATGACATAAACTCTGACAATACGTTTATATTCGTGACACGATATTATCGAAAAACTCCATTGGAATTTGTTTAAACGCGAATCTTTGAACCGTCAGTGGCTTTCGTCGAATCGTTTCTCGCTTTCTCTCATTGGCCTGCGTCCCGATTCGGCTATTTCGTTACATATACGCGATAATTTACTACTTAAGCTTGCGCGGTATTTTTTTCACGTTTTATTTTTTTTGCATCTTTTTATCTTTTTTTATCATTTTTGTTAAAGCGAGCAAGATCGCGGACGATCATCGGCATTCGATAGAACGACTTGTGGACTCGTCGACATTCAACGTATACACACTACTATTCGTAAAATTACGTTTAACTTGATAACAGGTAGAGATATTAAACAAGACGTATCAATAACCATTTACTTTTACAACAACAGTCGCTACGTTTATACTCACGAATTGATAATTAGTAACTACTACTCGTTTAAATGTAATTATTGCGGTAACAATTACGTTATAAATAGTTAGCGAAAAACGGTTTGTCAATACTAACGAAGCAGTTCCACAAAGCAAATATTCTTTCAACTCACGAAAGAAAATCGAACTTTCTACTTAATTTGAAATTTAATTCTCTGTGCTTTGTAAAACGATCCGGAAGAACTGAAACACGTACGAATTCTACTTTCTCCTTACTTAATAAAATGAATTAAACAAAACTCTCTAAATTGTACGAACAAGTTATTTACTTAAAAAAGATTTTGCCCAAGAAAGACTTAAAGATCTTTCAACGAAATTAATAGGAACCGCTGTTCTAACTCGCGTAGATACAAGTTGCTTCTCTCTTTTTCCAAATTACACAGCGACGAAAATCAACGTGATCGTGCACAACGATCGAAAAGTTCGAGACATCAATTACAATAAGGCGATACAAATGTATCATTTAGAAAATTCTTCTCGTCATCGTGTTTATGATTCATCGTAAAAAATGCCTAAACGATGTGATCCACGTGAACAAGGTGAGGTGAAAAAGCATGAAATCTCTGTATGAAAAATACAGCCTCGAGTTTTCCAAGCGTGGCGCGCGTACGAATTGAAGGAATCGTCGCTCACGCGAACGTGATTCTAAAATAATTTCCACGTGATCCACTATGCAAACAAACGTTTATGATCTCGTGATCGCGTGTTGTTCGTTTCACGCTTTCTCCAAATTTTACAGAAAGTGCAGAATTTGTCTTCCTTTCTCCTTTTCTTCATTCGTCTTCGATCACGAAAATTTTCAGATTTTTCAAGAAATTTGTTTTTTTTTTTTCTATGCGCGATCGTCCGCGATCTCTCGAAAAATTCGAACGATCAGGCCCATTGCTAAGTACGCGGTGTCTATATTTATTTAAACTTGTTGAAAATATTTCGCATATTCTTATAGAATCTTCTCAGTTTTCCCTTCTGCGCGCTCCTCGGTGCCGCCTCAGCGCGCACCAGTAACCGGAAGTCCGTGCGCGCTTGAGGTGTGATCGGGTAGGTACAAGTTTGCAATTCCACTACGATAGTCAATAATAATATTATCATATAATATATATGTATATATAATATATCTTGTTAAGCCTCAACAATTCCCATAATAAGTCTATGTTAATCTCAGGCTCCACTCGGTTAGGACTTCCGTCGATTTTGTTCCTCGTCATTTTTCCTCGCCGCCTGTTGGGTTCTCTTAAGTACGAATTATTTGCTTATACGATTATCTAGATTTTATGCAAAAATAGAGTTTTGTGGATCCGTAGTCGAAGGTTTTTAACAGGCTGTGATTCGATAGATTTAGAAATATATGACAATTATTTTCATAATTATTCAAAATTTGAAATAAAAGATTTGAACTTTGAAACTAGACATTTAAAACTTGAAATAATTGCGTGGTAGCTGGAAAAAGTACCTTTCTCAGACGTTTAAAAGACAGTTAAACGGATTGTCATCACGGTACCACTAAATAAGCCCTTGAGGAACTACATCAACGAAAATCCTGATCGATGACATCGGCCAGGATCCTGGAAAACGCATTTTACTGAATCATCACATGTCTCGCATAATCTCACTGCCTCGTACTCTTGATACGTTCGATCCATGCACGTGAACAGCTTTCGTGATTGTGTCCGTTAAGCACAAGTTCGTCACTCAGGATCGCACGATTTTGCTACTCACATATTCGTGAATCTCTTGTCTTGGCAGAGTCTCTGATTGAATCTCGTTACGATTAAGAGTATCATAATTAGTATACACGAAACAATCCCTAATAGTTTGGCACAGTCAACCTTCCTTCTCTCATTTAACATCATCCTCACACTCAAAGTGTCTCTCTTAAATAGTCTCTTCAAACCATATCTCTTTTGTACTCGTCCCTACTTTAATTCCTCGTCGCAAACTTTGACAATATTTATTCTTATCAAACGGCTTCTTGGATCAAAAAAGTTGGAAAGCCGAAGGATTAGAAGCTTCCGATAGCCTGGCTCGTCAGCAACGAGGGCAGCCACGATAGTGTCGACGATCGTGTAATTATCATCCCATTGACTCGCTAATCGAGCTTCACTCGCCGCCTAACCCCTCCTCTGTTCGTGGCGCTTCTTTATCTTTCCTTCTTTTTTACTCTTTGTATTTTCTTCTTGAAAAATTCCCACCACCAGGGCCAGGTTTAGTTAGCACCTGACTGAGAGCTCGACCGTCGAATCGAGAGCGTTCGATGAAGATGAAGAGGCAAGCTCGTCTTCTTTTCTCTCTTCGTCGATTTGTCTTCGTTACATTTGTCGATCGACGAGCTTCATGATCGATTTCCTCGTTCCATCGGTCTCTTCAGCTTCAACAGACGGTTCAGCGTCTACGACGCTCCAAGTATGTCGCGGGCCGAGCTCTGGTCACGTTGGGCTACGGTGGTTCCGGCTCGGAGGTGGGAGATTCCTGCTACGCCTCCAGGAATATCAGAGCCGTCGGTTTCGGCTCCAGGTTGCTCTTCTTTGCCTCGACTACCAGGAACTCGATCTCGTTGCGGTCTCGTCTCGCGAACGACTCTGCGATCAGCCTTGCTACCTCCTGATGATGGAGACCTGTTCAAACAAAATACAGACGAATGTTAGACTTTTATCATTTCTCTCATTTCATGTTTGTAGATGGATTAGCGAGAAAAGAAAGATTTGGAAGATGAAATTACCTTCGACCTTGTGACCGTCGACTTCTAGGATCAGCTGACCGACCTCGAGACCACCGGCCTCGTACGCTGCTCCATTATCCTGTGAAAGTGTAAACTGATTAGTGTTCTGAATATCGGTATTTTGTTTACCTAACAATAGAACTACAAATCAATAATGTATATTTAAGTGTTCTATAGCTATATGTATAGACGACTGTAATTAAACTGATCGTTTCAGGATGTGTTTTCGATATCTTTTCATCGATCAAACGTTATTCTTAAAATAAATTCAGTCATTGATATTTCATTAATTACAGAATACTAAATTTTACTTTCAAATTTTTTCGAGATGTACAAATATACACAATACTTGAAAATTTCCTAAATTCTGATATTTCCTAATATCTTCATATTCCAATCAATTAAATATTATTTTCCAAATAATATTTATACAAATACAAATTTCCTTACATGTATATTGATGATTCTGGGCAGTGGATGTTTAGTATTGGCACCGCCCTCGATGGCAATACCTAAAATCGACTTGGTTTTCTTAACAGTGATCCTCAGGTTACCCTGATGATCAGGAACCACAAGGGCGCCATCTTCTTCTCTTCTCTCCGACATTTCGCTTCTAGTCAACCTTTGAGCACTGTGATGCCTTCGTGGTGGACCACCGGCACCTCCAGCCCCGGCAGTAGCTACACCAGAACCACCCTCTTCGAGGAGCTGAGCTTCTTGCATGTCAAAGCTCCGTGAGAGCTTGTGCGCGAGTTCCTGAAACGGGCACAGCTACGTTTCATCGGTGGAAGTTGAGCCACCCGGCTTCCGGTTGACCTTGTGACAGCCACCGTTTGTTCACTTAGTAGAAAAATTGATTTATATTCCTTTTTGGATGTATTTTCGAGATGTTGTTGCTTCCTTTTAGTTTCTTAGTTTCTTTCGATGCTATTTGAATATTTTGTTTCGAAAGTACCAGTTTGAATTTTCTATCATTTGAAAATTCTGATTTGAACTTTCTACATTGACAATTCTCATGCTTTTACAATAGAACGAAAATTATATGCTTCTAGTTTTAGTTGTCTCGCTTTCTTTTGAAAAGAAGTTTGAAATATTCACCACTTGAAAACAGAGTGAACATTTTTCAAGTTGAAAATACAAGATTTAACGCGAAATGAGTTTCGGACACGGTCACTGTCACGCAGTCCGTAAAAGCCACCTCGAACACGCATGATGACAGCACATAAGAGCTAAGGAGGCTGATGCTGACAAGTTCGTGTGCACGCTGTAGTCGAAGGGAGTCCTGGTAGTCTGTAAAGTTGGTTACGCGAAAAGGTTCGTGAAAGGTACGATACGAAAGAATTTCTAACACTTCGCGTTTCGTAACATTCTGTGAACCCTGTGCAAAGTGCTAAGACGAATATGAATAAAATTATATATAAATTATTGCCCGGAAAATAGCTATTTCTTCATGGACAAGATTTTTTGCATCTCTGGTATCAGATGTTTAGCTTTTACAAAAAATAAATATCAATAATTACGTTACTCGTGATGACATTTAAGATATAAAATGCATAGTATATCACGTTTGACTGCTTGTACAAGTTTCTCTCAAGTTACACTGTGAAAAGATTAAGAAGTTTAAGATAAAAGAAATATCTTGTATATAAATTTTTATAATTTTTAATTACAAGAAATTTAATTTCAAATGGTATCTTCATCGTAGTATTTTAAAAGGCGGTATTATCTTTTAAAAAATAACCAAATATCGTCGATCAATGGGTTTCACCATGTTCGCCTTTGTAGTTACTCCACAGCCAACTTGCATTGTCTACCGGGCTTCGCTTCTCCACAACGATGCACATCTCTTCTTGTTACCTATATGCAATCACAGTCATCGTACGCAACATCGTGTAGAAAAAACGTGAATATGAATAAAAAAAAATATATATATATATAAATATATATAGCAATAAATATAAATATATCGTGTAATATATTTATATTTACATACATATAAATAAATAAATATATATACATATATATATATATATATCGATATAGGTATCATAAGAGTATATTAAAAAATTAAGTTTCATGCTTGCTGATAGGCTGGTAGCAGTTGGGTGTTGGTGGTGCTCGGACAGAGTGGTGGTGGTGGTAGTGGTGGTGTTTTGTCGTGCAATTATTTTACGATCGAATTATATTTCATTTCTTTTATTCTTATCGAAATTGCGATTGCACGATCAACTTTCTTAACGCACGGCATTTAACGAAATTGGTTCTTCAATTTCAATTTGTAACGTGCGGAAAAAGACGAGAGATCATGAGACGATGATAGAAATGATCGTGGCACGTGAATCCTTGATTAAACCTTTAAAACGAGTATCTTTCCTAGACTAGTCACGTACCTTTCCTCGTCAAACTAGTCGAGTTTCACGAATTTCGAAATTCTCACGAAACTCCTTGCTCTTCGTTCAATTTCCGAAGCAAACTCGGCATTTTTTTTGTTACGTCGCTTGAGGAATTCCTAACTAGTGTTTAACTTCAGTTGTTGAGTCAACTCGCGAGTCCCCCGAGCGAATTCTAACGCGTTCGTTAACATTAGAACTAGAAGAGACGACAAAATTATAGATTCGTAATTTTCCATGAGAATCTTATAGACTTAGATTTATGGATTTTTGTCGAATTTATAGATTTTTAAAATTTTACGGATCTTCGAAATTTTCTCTACTTTCTACATTTTCTAGAATCGTCAAATATTATAATTTTTACAGATCCTATAGATCTATATAGATTTGAGTAATTTTTTGCAAAATATATGACTCAAGATCTTTATATTTTTATTGGAAAATATTTCTTTCCTCAAATTATATATTTTTGCATGTCGCTGTCATTTTGATTCTTTTGATAAAAATTCTGTATAATATTTTAGTTGTCGACAGTTCTAGTGTCAAACGTTTTGATTTATACAGAATTCTCGGTTTCGTTTTGCGAAAAATAAAATTTCAGAACGTAGATTCCAGATCGTCTCGAAATTCGCTCGACTTCTATCGCGTGCGTCAAATTTCCACCGACACAGATGTTTCGGTAGCCGGATCCGTAGGTCACGGTCGACGGGCATGGAAATCGAGCGAATTCGCGAACCAAGTTTCGCGGCCGGCCTCCTCCTTGCATAGAGAAACGCGAATCGCGAGCGGTGAAAGTGTTTCGCAAGCGAACGCGGTTTGTGTGACGAGAACACGCGAACGCACGCGTGTTTATTCGCCCCGTGAATTTCTCTTCCTATGCGTACCTATGTGGATCCCATTTGTCAACTCGTAATTGCGAAATAATTAAAAAAAGTAACGAAAATGGAAACGATTCTTCAATAATTCTGTATATTTTACGGCGAAGCCAGAGTGGAAAAAATACAAGCTTAGGAGACAAACTGAGATCTAAAGATTTTGTTTGAAATCAACTGAAAATTAAGCAGTCCAAAATTAGGTCACATAACTGAAATCCAACTCAGAATGTTGTCGTCGTTTATAAAGCATCAATATATTGAAAAAAGAACAATCTTTTAAGTTTGCCAAAAATAAATGATAAATACGTAGAACTTTATAATAACAATATTATAACAATTGAAATTTTGAAAATTGTAGCGAATGATTAAAATAGATTGGAAAATTTCTCTGTTACAAGACAATTAAAACTATGCTTTATTATATTTCTCTCCTGTAGTTTTTAATTAAAATTCTCATTAAAAAATAATATACGAAATGAAAGATTTTAACTATTACATAAAATGTACGTAACTTGTAAATTACATGACGCTGTAGAGGTTGAAAATCGATCTGATACAACGACAATAATTCAAATGACGCGTGAACGATGGTCGTCGAACTGAAACTCGTCAGGGAGCCATTTCCTCGTGGATTTTCCGGTTCCCTTCGAGTCTCCTTGTTCGGTGAAAACTTTTGTCTACGCTTTCTCTGCTGATTTATCGTCATCGATGGCGTCCCATTACTGATCGAAACTTTCTTCCTACAAAGATCCTATCTTACGAACTCTACAGCATCGTTCTATCGATTGTCTACGTTCGTTTAGGATCCGATTGCACGTTTCTAATCTCTAACGGCGGTCTCTATAGCAATTGAATAACATGAAACAAACTATACTAATATCTACGTTTCGATTTTACACTCCGTTTACCGATTTTAAAGTCGCGAATATACAGTGATGTGGAAAAGTTCCTAGTCAGAAAGCTTCTTCATTTTATGTTCCAAACGCGATTTCTAAAGGAATTTTAAATAATTTAGTAAAGAATTTAAATAATTTAGACTGCACATTTTTATGCATTTATGGAATATTTAAAGGCTGAAAAATGCATAAAATACAGGTAAGATGCAAGAATATATAAAATACCTAAAGTAGGGTAGATTGTTATAATAATTAGTAAGTGTATCAAATTTTTTCTTAGATTTGGTTTCTTTATTTGTGTTTATATATATATATATATATATATATATATACAAATGTGAATTTGCATAAATGTGTGCAATCTACTAATATTATACGACAATGTAATTAGTATGTATTCGTTTTATTGCTTTCTTTTGCTCGCTATTCCTTCATAGCCAGTATCAGTTAAAATTCTTTTAGACATCGCTTCTGGAATATAAAATGAAAAATTTATCCAACCAAAAACATTTGCATACGCTACTGTACCTGACTATACAACCTATACTGCTACACTGTATTTCGATGTGAGTAAAGTGATCGTGCATGCCAAGACATCTAAATATAATGTAAAAATACACTTTGACATATGTTCAGACGGTGTATATATAATTATATATTTATGCTCGTGTTCGAACGTTCTTATAATTATATATACATTGCATAGATATTATAGTAGTCGTGCGTTGAATATATAGTTAAGGACAAATCGAAAGTAGCATGTGCAAGACATCTAAGAAAAAACACGTACACACCTAACGCTATTTCGACTAAATTCGCTAACTCTAAGAGCAGAAAAAGGAAAATTGATCTTGGTAAAAAGAAACAGGGATAGAGAAAGAAGTAAGAGACAGATAGATAGAGAAATATATTTGTAATGTAACATATAGTAAAAGAAAGACAGAGATCTAATTGGGAGAATTTCATGCCAAAAGGGATGATCGTTTCCGATGGCTTGATATTAGACAATTAAATTAAGATAACTTTTGATTTTCAATGATTATCGATCATGATTTTATTTTATTTAACCATCACGTAAACCGATTAAAGATAAATATTTTCTTTTTCATTTTTTCGATTAAAAATTAAAAAATTTTATACTTTGAAATTATAAAAATTGTCGATTTTCTAAGAACTAGAACTTTTCATTCTTTTTAATATATGCGTATCGGAATAACCGCGCGTTTAAAGTTTGCATATTTTCTTCAGTTTATAATACAAGCTTCGTGTAAAATATTGCAAAAGTTCTGTTTCACCAAAGTGAACTTGTAGTTAAGCAAGTAGGAAAGTTCTGAGACCATAATGCTATCGGACATTATCCTACTATCTGTCAAAAAATTAAATTTTTGTTAAACAGGTTTACCGACTAGTTTGTAATATATTGTCTAACTATTGTCACTACGTTTTACAATCGTATCTATTAGTTACTTTACTAAACATCTCATGGACAACACTTCGAATATTACGTTAGAATTTGTCACTATTTTGTCTATTGATCTAATATTGGATCCGATGAAATGATACTACTGATGAATAAATCTTTTTGTTCATTTTCTGGAACAGTCCCGATCCCAAAATTTGGTTAAATTTTTACACGCGATATAAAATTATTTTTCAGTCTATTTATAAGTAATCACAATTGCCTTTAGTTCAAGAGAATGATTGTAATTCTTTGATTAATTAGACCTTCTTGGATGAATCGATTAGTTAGCAAGATAAAATAAAATTCAAAAAATAAATAGAAGAAAAGTATCCATCGTATTCTCCCTGCTTCTATATAGGTATCAGAAAATTGTGATTGGCGATCGATTATTTATTTCTTCGATTTACAAGCAGTTCGAGGATACGAAGCCTCGAGTCGCAACCAGAAAGCCGATGCGAAAATCTCGAAAAGTACCTTGAAGAGTTCATCCATCCCGACTCGCGTAAAAAATCGAAGAGCGTTAAAAGCCTGGAAATTTCAGCCTAGCGATGTACAAGACTCGCGGCTGGAAATTTGCAAATTTGCATTACTCCAGACGATTTTAACACTAGGGAGCTTTTAAAACACTCGAGATCAGATTAAGACAGTCAGGCCGTTTAAGTTTCAAGAAAACTCGTCGAGAATTGCACGGTCGGCCTGTCGTACGTCGCGACTCAAAACGTTTGACGCGATTCGAAACGTTTCGCGGATGACATGGGAGAACAAAGAAAGAAAAAAAAATTGAAATTTTAAAGTACAGTAAAACAAGAGAGGCTTTAAAAGTGAAATAAAAAAAGAAAGAAAGGAGAGGGGGAAATCAAGAGAAAAATCGATAGACAGAGAGAAGAACGAAAGAGAAAAAAAGAAGTATCTGTGCGTGGTAGACTTTTGTGTGTTGGTGGTTCGTTTAAATTTAAACTTACGAGGGGCCTGGCGCCCCAGTACCAGGATTTGACACGTTGCGTTAGCCCACCGAGCAAGTGGGACCTCCAACCACCGAAACCTCCACCACCTCCACCCTCTGAGCTCCTTTCCTCCCTTCCTTCGTCCTCATCCTCCTCCATATCGCGATTCCTTTCCGTTCCGCCTCCGCGTCTCCCATTACCGATCATCTCGGCGTCGCTACCATCGCAACCACCGTCGCTCTCCTGCGTCGCGACGCCGGGAGAAAAACATCGAAAGCCACGTGTTAGCCCCGTCAGCCGATACAACGTTACATTATAGGGTTACAGTCTCGTCAACGTGAGTTTATTTTTGCCATTGTCAAGCCTTCGTTCCTTTCGTTTCACTGTGTTCATTTTGTGTTTTGGAATTCCAGAGAGTTTTTCTTGGGGGAGAGAGAGAAGGACGGTAGCTGTTGGTTGTTTTATTATAGAGTTATGTAGATAGGGATTAGTAGTATTATTGGTGTAATATATAGGGTGGATAATGTTAATGGTGAGTTTGAGTTAAAGTTGTGGTTAAGATTTTCAGATACGAGCTGTAGGGATTTAGGGAATTATCCTTGTGACTACTACTTTATTTTAGTACATGGCTTAGCTATGTATTTTATTACATAGCTTACGAAATAACGATCTAGAATTACATAGGTGGTACTATTATTTTACATGTAAGTTAGAATCTTCCGCAACGTAGAAGAATTTTCTCATAAATCTTCACGAGGCGGATCATTTTTCTAGTATCAAACTACGCTCTATTTAACTAGTCAGCAGAGGTAAATAAAGCTATCAGATGAAAATCTAGAGAATGCTATAGTATAGCTATAAGTGAGCAATATCCATTTTTAATTTCCCGCAAATTGAACACTTTCAAACGTATACAAAAAGTACACTAGAGATCTTCCATAAAACTCATCGATTTCGTACGAACACATTCTTTCAGTGATCCGTGCACAATCTACAGCCATTAGGACCACCAAGAGGGATTCCGTTCTCAATTTTCGCAAGCAGTCAGCGACTGTTCAATCGTCTCGTTAAGTTCCATCCCGGGCAATGGTAACGTGCACGCAACTATTCCGCGATTCCGTTATCCGCTATTAATCCACGGCACGAAGGCGATCGATTTATATCGTAATCGCTCGCGCTGGTGTACGATTTCACGGCGCGGCGAGAAAAATGGCCCCATGGTCCCTGGACGAGCGTGACGCGCGCGGTAATCATCATTATCGCGTCAGGATCGCGTAATCCGAACCGAGCCTTTCCCATCGTATACAACCGAGATAGAATGCGTACAACGAGAACGAAGGAAAATTCTCATTCCGTGTATACCTCCGATAAACCTGAGATTACAGGGAAATCGGCGCGATCACAGTCATAAGTGATTTCAAGGTTTCTCAGTCGGGACCGTAGATAACTTTTGATTGCACGGATCGCGCTTCCTCTTTCTTCTTCTTCTTTTTTATCCCTCTTTCTTACTATCTTACACAGTAAAAATGGTTTGTATGATGTTTAGCGATGGATAGAAGCTATGAAGATCGTTTAAAGGAAACTTTCAATTTGAAGGTTTTTATTCTAAAATTCAGTAGAATGTTCCAGCTATAATCAGACAGGTAAGATGATCATAGCTTCTCGAGGGATCGAAAAAGTTGCGATTTTATCTATGTTATTTTCTGGCGTTCTTCAGTTCATTTCCGATTCGTGAGCTTTCCTCATTTCTCGCTGGAAATAGTTCCTCTAGAATTTTCTGTATTATGGGATACTTGGCCTTTCATTCAGATTAATAACGATTGATTTCTTGGTTTACGATAGTCAATTAATTTTATTCTGTATGTTATAAAATATATATATCTAATATATAATATAGGGATTTTTATCTATTTCGTTGTAATTTAATATCTAATTAGAATTTTATATATCAGTTCCCTATGTACTCTTAACATAATTTCAACTAGCTGCTCGTACAACGTTTCACTTGATCCAATCCACCTCTAAAGAACTCTATCCAATACTAAAGATAATTCCAAAGCATCATCTATCTTTCATTCTCTAAGACCACATCCACAGAATCGTCATTTGATTCATATTATCTCATCCCACGCAATCCATCAGGACACGATATGTATTATTCTATAATAGGATCGGCTGGCTGTGCCAATATATAACCACAAGCGTGCAAACAACGAAAGGAGCATCGCGTCGCGGTAGAATTCCGATTGTTCCTGAAACACTTCTCCCGGAGTAGCGTTCGATTGTTTGCAGCAATTAGAACAGGTGTCCGCAATTAGCGGCGTGGAGAAGTCTTTGGAGCGCGAAAGGGTCGCGAAACCGGCGTCGTATTTCGCGGAATATCTCCTTAGCGACCGTGGAAGCGTGCAATTACCAACCGCCAATTAATCGTAATTAAGGGACGAAGATCGCCCTGGTGACCGTTTCCACGTATCATTATGTGGAACGTCGCGACCGATCGACTATCTAACCGAATATAACGGGATACTCCGAGAGTAATTCGTCCTCGTGAGGTAATCGTGTTAAGTAATTCGTAGTATATTATCGTTGTGTAGATTGATGGAACAACCTTAATTACTATGGCTAACAGACGGAGTGACGGTAATAGAGAATGGAGAAATAAATAAATGTGTGGTGGAATGTTGGAAGATCACTTAGTAGTAGTTATTATATATGTCAAATCATCTTTGGAAAACGGGGCGTATAATGAGTCTTGCTGCTAGTTGTCCATAGTTGTCTTATACCAGATGATGTTTGTTTATGGGAATGTATTACAAAAGTTAACAAGTGATATCGATGATTGAGTGATCGAGATGTCTATGACGATGAATTTAGGTTCGATAACGAATACACGGTCAACGGGATAACGATTGCGATTAGGAACTCGATGTACTTATCGGATTGCACCTCAGTCCAAGTGGAACTGCCCTTATATACTCCTCTCCGTATTCCTTAGGTCAATCCCTGTTTTTAAGTTATTTAATTACTTTATACCTCTGTTAGGTACACGTCCCTACCGTGACCACGGCTACGTTCAGCGACCGGTTATGCCACTTCGAGCCCAAGCCCACTGTCATAAATCTCGAGCAAACATAAACTCAATTTACATAAACAATTGGCTTAACTCATAAACAGCTATTTCTCAGTTTTAAGGTTTAAGTACGACAATAATAAAAAGTCTAGACTAAAGTATAGGGGACCTTTCTAAACATTCCAAAAGAAAGGCCCCAATGTCCTTTCATCTCCGACATATATAATATTTAGCATTATTCTCCTGTATAATTAAATAATCAGAAATTGATTCTAGATATTCGCTATGGCTGTTAAGTTAAGAGAGTTTCGTTAAGTTGATATTAAGCGTGATTTTAGTACATTAATTGTATGTATAGAGGAGATGAAAAATAAGGGTTGATTGTGGGAATAGAAATTTCGTACGAATAAAATATTTACACCGACCGATTGATAATGAATTTTAAGTTATATTAAAGATGCGAATTGTTTTATATTATGACAAATAATATAGTTATCTAACAATTGATTGTATATTGACCTATTTAACTGTTTTTGGTATAATATTTATTTACATTGTTATTTATGTATAAATATAATTTTTTATTCACACTAATGAATAAAACCCCTAAATGAGAATAATGGATTATTCTCAATTATTACGTTAAAAAATTATAGAATTTCATAGATATTATATCTACCTTCTTCCACTTTATAAACCATCATTTATCGATTACCATTAAAAATCAATGATACCTTCAACCAGTTTAATTAAATACAAAAGAGCAAAAGAGAACATTCTATACTTCGTAATATCTACTATTCCAAGTCACATGATACTACAGAGTAAAATTCAAACGTTCGTTCGCGAGGGATCGTGCACCGAAATTCGACTAGATACATGTCGTTAATTGACCCAGATCGTTATGGGCGTCACCGATTGCCGAGGGGCCGCTTTTCGGCCCGCTTCGTCTTCCTGGTATATAACGGAACGACTCGCCGAAAACTTTCTCCGACGCTGACCTATTATCGGTCTGCCATTATCATCGTTGTTTCGCGCAGTCGGTTAAGGTTAGTGGGTAACCGCGGTTTGTTGAATTACGAGCCGAGTGTCACGTCGAACGAGACTCAGGTTTTTCAGACTGGAACGATATCTTCGTGGAAATCTTCTTATTGCGGATAATATCGCCGTGCTAAGACTGAGTTACACGCAGATCTCTTTTAGTTTCTTGTGAGATTTTGAACCACTTAAACAGTGTTTATGTAGGTATCATTAAAAACGGTATAAATGTCGCGATGTTTGGTATAGGTATGAGGAATTCTTTTTTTTTATATTCAATACCGCAGGTTATACACCATTTATAATATCTGTGTAACAACCATAATATCAGAACTTATGAATGGTGTATAATTTATGAGTATTTTATGAACCAACCGAATGATAATTTTTCACAGAAATTTTATTTGATTATTTAATTATTTACCATAGATAAGAAACAATGTGTGTGTGTGTGTGTGCGCGTGTTGCAATGTTATTTGGTATGGATGTCGACCTCATCTAGAACGAGGTATCAATTCCACGATTTCACCAGATCACAGTGGATTTTGCACGTAGGTGTCATTTGAAAACTGCTCTCGAAAGTCTTTGCGTAATGCTCCGACTCGATGAATTTAAAGTCGGAGATAATTCCGTAAGAATCCGATATCGAGAAGTGCAAATAAAATTCTTGTGAGGAGTTTCTTGATCGAGAAAGTCAAATAATTTTATCGTAAGAATATTTCCCTCAAGAAACGCGTGTCTCATTTCGTTGCAGAGACAATTATGTAAATGACGGTAGTTGCGCAACTATCACGCAATTCCGTGTATATGTCACGCAGTATGCAAAATATACAATTACTTACACGACTGTTATGCATTACAGAAGTTTAATTAATGTATTAAACTTTTACTGCTAGGATTATTTATGGCTTACTTTGAAGTAAGTGTATTAACTTATACACGCTTAAGCGTTAAAGCGCTAAAAAATTTAATAATATCATTAAGAAAGTATAGAGTATGAGTTATTTTTTTATCAAGGTACGAGAAATATATTAGAATGGATAAATTGGAAGCTTAAAAAGGAGTTGTTGCATCGAAAACCATTTTATCAATTTAACCAATATGGTGGTGTTATATTTATTTCATCGATTTATTTCTGCAACTTTGTATTAGTTCTCTATGTTAACATTGGCATTCGATAGAAAAGTTCAATTCACCACAAGTAACTAATCGTTTAAACTCGTATTTCCACCGTTCCACCCCACCGAATCTATTAAACTTCTCCACTCGATTAAACTCGAAACGCATCGGGCAAAGTATAATTAATCCACAAAGAGTATACCGATTTCGCAATTAAATCGATTCGTCCTGCACCTTGCATGACCAGAGATTAAAGTAGTCTCTCATCGGATGATGTGTAACACCTGCGGGATTCGAAAATCAATAAAATTGACAAAAATTTTACTACTGTGCATAATTACATTCTTCGTTTATGTACATTCAAAAGTATTGCAGAACATTTGTCGTCGAAAATTACAATTTTGATAAAAATAGAACGTTACAAAATTTTATCCCAAGTTTAGCGTTACACCCAAGTACTAAACAATAAGAAAGACGCATAGAGAAATTAAAAAGAAAACTTCGAGTAATCGGAAATGTAACCTATTCTGTGATAAAGAAACGGAATAGAATTTGTAGAACATACGTAAACTCTGCTCGGCTAATAATGCACATAAGTATCTCGAGTAAAATCCCTTGCCTCGAAGCTTCTATCGTTCGTTTTTCACGTGGCCGCTGACCCACGCGAGTAGTGGCTCGTTATTAATCGCGGTTCTGCATATACAGTGAGTCATCAGAGAGGCCAGAGCCGCGTACAAAAGTAACCACGATAGGAGGATGATCCGTGGATCGAACCGGTTCGGAGATAAGGAAGATAACCAAGAGGAGACTCGTCACACGAGAAATTGATCAAGAAACGAGCCCGTTCCAATTTTCATCGCGGCCACGGAAACGGGCTCGGACTCTGGCCGTTGCTTTTTCTCGTTTCTTCTTTTGAGTCGCGATCACTGACAATTGCGAGCCAACCGAGGTAATAAATTCCTCGCCACTTAAGTCATAAAAGTGACACCGAGGATCATCCTTTTCTCATACCTCTGGAAAAACTCTATGGAGCTCGATTTATTTCTTCGATTCTATTACGATGACGATTCGCTTGGATTTGTTCCAAGCGAATTTAAGATGGATTATGTATGTTGTTGTACAAGCTACGTAGTGTTAGGTTGTCCAAAAAGTGTCTTTCTTTTACAGACATGTCTTTTGCAACGATGCATTTTTATATAAACATGAAATCTAATCTGTTGAAAGTTGTGATTTTTATTTTGATAGAACAAAATGGATCATACGTAATTCGATAAAATAATATAAAATGAAAAATGTTGTATATCCATTATTTCCTTATAAAACGAAAGAAACTTTTCGAACGACCCAATGCATAATAATATACATAGATACGTCTTTCCAAATTTATATTTTTATGAAAATTGAATAAACGATTAAAGAAATGACGAGGAAATAGAATCTGAATAAACATTTATTTATTATTCAACAAACATTTAGCGATAATAAACATTTATTGGGCAACAAATTTTTTTCAAATTTTTCCTTCCTTTCTCCAACGAAATCTCAAGGCAAATTTCTACCTGAACGAGCAGCTCTAAATGAGAAGCTAGCGAGAGAGGAAGACAGCAAGAGTAGCAATTAACGGAATATCCGATTAAGATCCAGTCGTGAAGTTTCCCAGGAAGGTCGGTTCTTCTTTCGTCGAAAAGAAGTACCGTTCGGTTGGCCCGTCAATTCTGAGTAATCCTAATTGACTGGTTGACATGATTTGCACAGAGGAAAGTCACTTGGAAGATTTGCAAGTTGGCAGAATAAGGTGTAAATAAAAAATGGCGGTTTCTTTAACAGAGAATAACCGATTCTACGTTCTACGTAATTCTCTTGTTTGACATATTCGACTGCTCATTAACATTCGAGGCAACGACGCTTCCGTAAAAATGTAAACTTGCCTGAGTAATGTAAATGACAGTTTGACGGGAGAACTGTGTCGAATTGTCTCTATACGTTCTAGGTACACGACAAAATTTATAAATAGAAAGTTCAGAGAAACAAAAGGCAGAGAAAGAAAGTGTTACGTCCGGTGACTCTTTACATAAATCAGAATCCATCCCTCGGTCAAGACGGTCACTAACTGTCGGACCTCAACAATCCTAAGGAACTGTCTTAAAATAAAAAGTAAAAGGTAAAATAAAAATGCTTAGTTTTAAGATCCTTAACTGTTATAAAAGAACTTCAAGTTGAGAAGTTCCTTATCATCCTGGTTATTGTTCAATCAAGTAAAAATGGGAAGGTCGGGTTTTTCTCATGTTCAATGGTCATTTCCAACCGGAAGCGACCGGTGATGGGGCGATCAATCCCGAGCAATAATTTTCCCCTGCGACAGCATCGTCACCGAACTTCACTGGTTTATCGACCTTAGATCAGTCAACATTTCTTGACTGGTTTTTTATCTGTTGACTGGTCAATGTCTTGACCGGTTCTTCCTTCACTGATCAGTCATCAGTTGTAACTTGCTATTTACACGTCTTTGAGAATACGTCTATACGCACGACGTGTAACTATTTATATCTACAAAGTTGTTGGAATAAAGTATATATTATAATCTGTTTCTTCAGTGTTATAATCAGTCAACCACTTCTATTATCCTAATCGAAATAGGGGATCGACCAATTCGTGGCGTCGATTACCTTATCGTAACGAGAATTTATGACTCTCGTTGACGCGATCTACCACGAAAGCGTCTCTCCGCGAACGGTCGAATAGAAAGAGCTTATATATTTTATGATAAAAATTCGGAGAAAGGAATATTGGAATCCCTGAGACTCAAAGTTTCATAGAATAATACGTGAACTGGTTCTTCCAGGATAAGAACGCATGTAGTAGAACTCTGATATTGCAATATTGTAAAGAACTTTTTCTCCTGCAAAAAGCGGTATTATTATAATTATCTACGAACTCATTTTTGGGATTGTTGTCGTTTTGCTTGGCCGAATTCAGGGAAAGGTTTATCGCGGAAGGATGGAGAAACGGCTTAGGATTTCTTTCCATAGTGTTTGTTTGCTAATTGAGGAGAGGATTCGCGGTAGAGACCGTTTCGCTTGGCCCTGTCCTAATTAGCGAATTTTTATTGCGAGAAGAACCGCTCTAATGGCTCTCTACGGATTTTGAGTGGCAATTAAGGAGCCTTCTACAGAAGACTAATTTGGTGAATCGTTAGAATAGACAGGACGATTTGAAACTTGTGTTTATTCGCGGTATCCTGTATTCTAATTAACGATTCTAATTTTCGAACCTTCGAAACCGTTTTGCCAGAGATCCGAGCAAGTGTATTTCATGATATAACATGATTAGTCTGATTCCTTACTATCGCGATCATCGAAACTCTTCTTCAGATAAAAGACTGACTCTATCTTTCTTTGGCATTTCTTGCTAATTATCACACTATAGATATTTATGTATTTATTGAAAATTAAAAGATATAGGAATACACATAATATACAGATATAGAAAATCCGAAATGCACTAATCCTTATATGTAAAAATTTGGATTTGCATAAACATCAGTAGGTTACTAATTATTTATCATAGGAACATATAATAACATTTACGTCAATCATGACAATTGTATTAAACGATGTTCACAGATACAATGTATATAACACATGTTAATTAAGAAACCTCAGAATCCTTAGAAACATTCAGAAACTTAAAGGAACCGGAAACTAAACACGTAACATAAAACCAGGAAAATTATAATTTCCTTGCCACCATGCAGCCGTTTTGAAACGAAATGCGCGATGAACGTGTCGTGTGGCAGTCAGCCACCTCATCATCCCCTTTGTTTGCCGCCGCTCCTGTCTTATCATCATCCTCGTGCTTCCTCCGACGGGATCGACGCTTCCACTCATCGTCGTACACGTAACCCGTATTCGAAGCTTGGCCAGACAACCTGGCAACGTTGTAAAACCCATTCTTCCACCTTCCCCTCTCTCTCACCTGTTACCTGTCCAACGTCCCCACCATACGAACACCTATGATTGTCTCTGTTTCACCTGTACGAAAATCTGTTCCTCCTCGTTCGTCGTTGCCCGCGGACAATCAGGTAAACGTAAACCCAGGCCTGGTGTACCGTCACTTCACGCTCGGTTCTTGAATCAGTCGAGGCAACGCCGTCGAGACGCGTGCTTCTTCCACCTTTCTTCGATCGATCGATCACCGATCGCGAGTAGGTACGACGTAGTTTCGATTCGTGACGATTTCGAGCGAGTTTGGAAGTTTAAAGACGACGGGATCTTTGGGATTTGGTTCGTGACATAGGAAGTACGGCTTTGCTGAGCTTGAGAAATCGGCTGAGGGATTCTAAGGTGAGTTTCTTCAGAGTTTTGGAAGTTTTGATTCGTAGACTGTAATAGATAATAGTCTCCCGGTTTAAGTTTCTAGTAGTCAGTTGGTTATTCAAGTGATTGTTAGTCATCGACAGTTAGAACATTATGTCTGATACAAGATATTTACAAGTTATGTGTGATCATTGATCTTAAAGACGTCTGAAGGAAACTAAACTTGTATCAGTCTAGAAGTCTAAGCTTGTTACAAAATACAGTCTGTTTCTGTCGAGTCGTAACAATAATTTGTACCATGTGCGTGACATGGTCTTATAAAGCAAGGGGTTCATTTTAATTTCTGCCCAACAATTGTTGAAATGGTATGAAATGGTTTGAATAGATTTAAAAATCTTGAGGAATAAAAGTAAATCTGTGTAAATGTTGAATAGTTCCCTCATATACAAATATTTATTAACATTCGAACATTCTAACATAAGAATGTTCAACCTCTTATCTTCACACCTTTTATACACTTCTCTGAAACTTTTCTTCTTCTACGAAACTTTCCCGGAAATAAAAAATATCTTAATCGGAAATATCGCGTAAGAAATATATCTAATCAATAAAACGAAGTTTTACTCCAAACATAAGTGATGTGTATACAAAAATGAAGAAAATCTGTTTAAGCCTCGTAATCGACAAGATAACGTGTAGGTACGATCGTTATCATCGGTCCGGTTCTTGTGAATCGACGACCAATCGATTACATAACGCGTACACGCGTCGATGACCATCGAGAATTTCGAACGATGGTTAATTAGCGTGGCTAATACATCTTTCGCAGCGATCATGGTAAATCGAATCTTTTCATACGAGGAACGCTATCCGGTTGTGTGTTCGCTTTTGCGCAGCAAGAATCGCTCGGCTACTTTCGACGCGATTTTTCCTCCCGCTCTGGCGGTTTTAATTGGTGAACACCGGAGTGGAAAAAGATTTCTTCGATTTCTCGAACGAGGATGTGGAAACTGGGCAAACTGTCCGTTTCTAAACCAGAAAAATGATGGTCGATGAATGGATCTTCACATACTTATGGGACATTCGAATATATAAAAGCGTATGTAGTATACGATACATACGTTAATATATTATAATATACGATAATATACGATATATATATATATATATATATATATATATATATATATATTATATACTATAATTATATATATAATATACAATATACATTATATGTTATACAAATTATCCACAGAGAAGCACAATTATAATATCAAGATCATAGGAGAAAAGTATAATAAGTACGCTTCTGGTAATTTTTTCATTTTAACTAAAAATAGGAAAACAAGAAATGCAAAGTGCTGTTAAGTCCGAAGATATACATACTTTAATGTTGTTTTGATCTTATCTGCAAATCATTCTCTATCTAAACTATCGTTAAATAAATAATCAGATAAAAGTTGCTGAAGATCAAGTAGAATGATTATCCACTGCAAAAATGCATCGATTATCTTATCTGAAACTCTTTTTCTATCTAAACGAGCGCCAGCAGCGTTCTCGTTGGTTTTTCCAAGCCTATCGATGACTTCTTTCTACTGCCAAAAAAACACGCGATCTGGGTTTGCGGCGCTTCGATTAAGAAACCACGGTCTGCCTGATGAAATCTCGACGCAGCCATGGAGAAATCATTAAGCCGCTCGCAATCATTCCAGGTGCGTGCATTATGCGCGTGCAGGTGCACGTGCAACGACTGGTTTGTCTATTACTTTTATTTCCATTTCTTTTATTTAAACTTTAGTCTGTTATCATAACATCGAATGCAAATGTTTATCAGTCTAAGCTGCTGGCCAAATCAAAATGGGTTAAATTTTCAATGGAGCGTTGTAGCTCTATCAATGCATTATAATAATATATTTATACATATCGTATACATACTATACTGTACATAAGTATGCGGTTATTTTGAACAAGGTATACCAATTATACTAATTAATGATGAATTATTAGTTGGAAATAACACTTTATCTTTTTATGGGATCGCCAAATTATAATACTAAATTACTTCGTAAAATTAGATGATAATATATTTTACCACTATTCACATACATTTATTATTTAAATATCATTTTAGAAGAACCTTCTTAATCCAGCTCGTAGTCCAATTTAAAAATTTGAAAAGAAAGAATTTATCGAGTAATAAAATATTAGGTTGTCCAAGAAGTTAAGAAGCAACAGTTAAGAATTTTAAGAAAATCTATTTTTTTTTATGTACTTTTTATTTCTTTATTATTTCTCAAATAATGGTATCCGCGTTATATTTCAATCTCTTTCATTTTATTAATATCCAAGCAAGGTTTTAAAACATTACACGTGTAAGAACATACATTACTATCATACTTGCGATAAATTTTATCGACGCTGCAACTAGTAGATTACGCGATATATTGGAAAGCTGAGAAAAATTTGAAATAATCGTTGCAACAATGCAACAATAGCGTGCATGGGTTAGATATCTGGATAGTCCAAGATTTGTACGAAATGGATTGATAATTTCAATTTAATTGCACGCATCATCGAGAAATATGGATCTACCAATATCACACCGATCTGGTCTCTCGATCTTTTTCCACGATTTCGTTCGGTGTCGCTCAAGGTAACGCGAGCGCGAAAAAACGGCGGGAGAAACGCGGGACAACAAAAACCAGCGGCTCTCGAGTGCAGATCGTTGCGAAATCGACGAGGTCGCGATTGCACTTGCTCGCTAGAACAATAACGAAATACGCAGAAGTTGGCGAACGGAGACCGCGATAACGTACATCGTATCTGTCGCCGTCTTTAACGCGATTAAAACGAGTTTCCGGTCGCGCTCTGCAATTTCTGCATATTTCTCCGTGGGTTGATGTTGGAAAATGGACGAGCAGAGAAGAAAAAGATATTCCAAGTAACGTTGGAATTCTCGGTATTCGTTACTTTCAACACGTTTTCACACTCTTCTTTAGTATACACAACGATTTCTATTACTTTGTACAGTTGCGCGTTTAAAAGGTTGTCGCAAGAGTGGAGTTTCTAATACATGACGTATTTTAATTAAGTGACGGGCTTTTAGGTTTATTGTTCTTGCAATTGCTATAGGTATGCTAATATTCTCTTGACGAGAATAATGCCTATATAATAATGCCTAATATAGATATTATTGATAATTTTGATGCTTTAGATAATTTAAGTACTTTATTATTTGTTATTTTTAGTGAGATCTGGACACGTACCTATTTATTTTTATAAAGTTTCCAATATTTAACGTGTTTTAACTTCAAAATTACAAAGTCTGAAAGAGATTCATGAAAATGACAAGTCGCAGATTTATTGCTTTTGCTACCACTAGTAAGAATATGTATATGTATTGTTTAGCAAGATTAATTGACTTCTATTAAGATATACGCCTGATTATCTCTGTTCATTTTCATCAGATCTTTGCTAAAAGAACGAAAATAATTAAAATTGTCGGTAGATCTAGTATTAAGTCGGCTGCCCGTTTCTTTCTGCGGTTCTTCATTTCTAGGATTGATTCATTCGAGGCTAAATATGTAATTAGTTATGCTATCTCGTCGTACGTTAATGATTAAGAAATGACATCGAAGTTAGTTAGATCGTAGATCCACGAGTTCGAAAGCGACAAGAAAGTGCGCAAATGTGTTCGAGAAACTTTTACTTTCAGCGTCGATGTTTTATTATTGTGCAACCGTCGCAATGTGCATGATAGAGGATACAAAAAGTGGTGTGTATAGAAAGTGTTTGTAATGATTTATAACCGGTGGTTGTACCAGTTAAAACAATAATTCCGCGTGTCAAATATCGATGAAGGAACTCATTCTTGTCTTTCCTGATATTTCAGAGAATTTTTTCTTTTCACCATAACCACCGTATATTGGACATTCTCGAATAAATTAAAAAACATATAAATTTCTTGAGTCTCAACTTCAAAAAATTTGTTAAGTAGGTTACCAATGAAATTTCGTTAAAAAATTCTGCAAAACTGGAATATTCTCAAATTGCGATATTCGATGATCGAAAAGTTGCAGGAGACCTCGGTAACGTCTCTGGCCGGTTCAGCAAGGTTGCCCCGTCGACAACATCTAACTGTTTATTCTATACGGTATCCGAGCAGCCAGTGTGGGAATTCATATTTTTAACCGGTTTGATCGTTTCCTATCGTCCCTCGAAATGTTCCTTTCACCGTTTAACGAAACTGCCACCGTGAAATTCGAGCCGAATCCAGGGTCGAATTGCGTGCACCGTAAGCACCATTCGACGTTTCGTCCCTTGGTTTTGAAGTCGAAGGAGAACAAATTGACCGTGAATATTTATTAACTCGTTGCATTGCCATTCAGCCGTACTTGAAGTACTGAATAAATCGATGGTATAATTAAGTTTAAGAAATGTAAAGGCAAAATTAAAGAGGAAGACTTCTTCCAGTTTTATGGTCCATTTTGTTGCGTGCCAAATTCGGGGTCGTTGAATTGCGCGCATTGCTATGCATATAGTGTTCCGTTCTTTGGTTCCCAAGTCGCAGTAGTTTTATTACCATTAATTTACAGAGTACTATGAACGAGAGTTGAGGCAAACGGCCAGAAGTAGTATCATAAATTGTACATCTTTAATGCTACTATATTATAATTGTTAAAATTTATAGGGCAAAAGATGCAGGGAAAACGTAGTATTAACATCTAGTCCCGGAATTGCAAGAACTGTTGCCAATAGAAAAATAATTACTCTCTAAATTCTTCATCCTGAATTCTTCGCTACTTTATCACGCATAAACAGTTTTAAATATCGCATGAATCGAGCTCATTCAAAGATATAAAAACGAAATTAAAATTCTTCTCATTTTATCATGTGTCTTGTCGAATTCGTTTTTCAGTTTTACGAGGCGGCACTTTAAACTTCTTTTACCGTTTACAAAACGTACAAATGATTCCGCAAGACTCTCTGATATCTCACAAAATCACTAAGCTATATAAATACGGACGTTTAAAGCCGAATAATGCCGCAACATTATATCGCGGTCTCGACGTTACGACATTTGTCGTTTCACCCCTCGAGGATCCACCTTTACGATCGTGCGCCGATTCCGCGGGAATATTACATTAGAATTGTCATTTCCGCGACAGGATCTAGAAATCTTGAGCTTCCCGTGGCCCAAAGCCACGATAATATCGACGTATAATTCGCGTTCCTTCGCTCCGACCGCTGATCCTTGAGAGATCCGGGATAAACAAGATCGTAAAACTCGCGTGGATCGGTTCGTTCCACGAACACGAATGCGACCTGCTCCTTCTTCCAAGCTTTAATCTCGGGGAATGGTTAATTGCGCGTGACCCTCTTTTTAAGGTTCGTCGCTTCACCAAATTAAATTTCTCGCGAAATTGTTTAATTTCTTGCGATGATTATATGATTGGTTGTTTACTAATTTGCTACTATTCTTTGTGAAGAGAAAATTGGATTAAAACGTATTCTGTAAAAATTCTGATATTCTTTTCGATCTGTATGTTCTTAAAAACACGACACTTTCAAGAGAAATATATTTGACTGTAAAATTGAGATTCTTCGATAGATAGAAAAATTCTAATCAACATAATAAAGGTTAGAGACATAAGGTTCAAGAACGTATATGGATCATTATGAAAAAATTGACGAAGTTAGTTAATAACGAATGAGTGGTATAGGAAGCTTGGTTTTCTGTGTCTGATTACGATTCAGATCATGCCGGTGGAGTGTCCAGCCGGCGTGGCCCAGTGACATTCTTCTTTTCTTTGTCACGTAGCTTGCATGACCCATTGCCCTCGACTGGCAATGACCACGATGTTCTCGTTTGCTTTTTATCGCATTGAACTGTGATGCTACCGCGGCAGAAAATGTCACGAGTCATTTTCACGCGATTGTCAGGAAATCACCGTACAAATTTGACGTCGAAACGAATCGGGTTATTTAGCAGCACGATATTTTCATTAGCATCACGAAGTCTTTGAAAATTCTGTTCGGTAAATATCAACACTTTAATGACTGGCAACATCAATTAGCTTGGTACTTTCACTAAAGAAATTCCATCATTAATGGATAATCTTTTTTGGAGCACGGTGTTAATACACTAGCGTACATTTCCCTCGTTTGAGATAAAAATCACATGACACAGATGTTAAATGTTCCAAGACTTTCTCCTCACTAAAATCTGACTAAGTATCCAAATTAAACACGTGATGTTAATAAACTATTTATAGATTTCTCTAAATGCATTCACATCCTTTACACTCTAATCAAAATAAGAAAGAACCGAAAGAGTAAATAAACTTTCACGATATACCAAATGCTATGACGATTAAGGAACTGAAATGGAAAATGATTAAGTGTGACGAGCAAAGAATGAAAAGGGAGCACGTGTCTATTAATCGTAATACTTATCATTGTTGTTTTGATAATTTCCTAATGATTTTTGGATTTACTTAATCCATTAAGGACCAACGTTTAATTTGCAATCTTCTATCGATCAATTTACATTATCGAATTCTGCTTTTTAAATTCGTACCTAAGGAATGAAATCCGAAGAATTCGCTCGACATTCTTTTTGTCGTTATACTAGATTTTCCAATTTTATGAAATTAATAAAAATTCAAATATTTGTAAGATTATAACAAATTTACCTATTACCCGATCCTTAATGGCTTAATTTTTCATAATACTCGAATAATTAACAAACAAGGACTTACATCGTTCACCACGTAAACTTTACAATTACAACTTAATCACCGAAAGCTGTCTGCATTTGTTTCAGAGAATCTAAAAAAGCCACAGGAACTAAGAAAAAGAGATCATGGAATCCTGGTTGAGCGACGTGCAACGCGTACGAATTCCACGGCCGAAATTCGGCAGCGGGAACTCTGTGAGACGGTCGAATTCCACGGTACAGCACGTGCGACCGGAAGTGCTCTCGCGACCGACCCAGGACGTGGCTAAGGCCACAGAGGAGTTACGACAGGCTCTCCAGGACAAGCTCTGACTGGCCGATCATCGATAAGGGACCAGCAAAAATTGATCGAGCAAAATACATTCGAGTTCGAGAGTCATCGTTGTATAAGATTCTGTATCAAGCCGTCGCTTTGTCGCCTGTCCACTTTCTTCCGCCATAACCAGAGGACGAATCGTTGTTTCGTGTTATTTCGTGACATGTTCCGTTCCAGACTCGCGACGAAGCCATTCTTGCGAAAAGGACAATAGAACTCGACGCTCGAGGATGAATGTTGCCGGACTTCCGGATTTCGCCGAGTGATGATGATGAACTGTGCTCGAGGAAAGTCGCGAATGGGGGAAACGGAGCGCTTGGTACGTCTGTGAAGGTGGATGCTGAATATTGTTGAAGCATGAATGTGGATGACAGTGTAATAGAACGCTGGTTGGTCGGATTTTTCAATGAATTTAATAGAAATATTCGTAAGCTTGGAAATAATTTTCAGAGCGAACGCTCATGCAAATTCGTGTTTTTACAAGCAGATAGAAGGACCGACATAAAGAATTTAAAGTTGAATAGAAGCATTGAGTGAAACTCATTCATATTGTTAGGAGACAATAATGTTCGAATAACTAGCGTTCTATTACGTGTAGTCTATCGTCTGAAACGTGTGTGAATACGAGTCAGTATTAGGAATTATATTTGTTCTCTGTGAAACTACATTCGGCGAGGCTATGTACAGTTTGCCAGTAGTCGCTTTCTGTTACGATTTCCATATCAAAACCATGCTTCCTTCGAATTTTTTGTAATTTATGCACGCGACGTTTGTTTCTTCTTTCAATGTTAAAAAGAGACTGAAAGATAAAAACCTGTTGAAACCGTAAAGTGCGTGTCGATTATTTCATTCTCTCGCGCCATTTCCCCCTTAAAAAGACTAGAATTTAATTAAACTAAGGAATCGAATAAAAACTAAATTGAAAAGTATATTAATTAAAGTATAATTGTCAATAAATACTGATGGTAAATAAACGATAAAGATGAAGAAAACATGAAAAAAGAAAATAGCTGCATCGGCGATAAAGTATTAAAAGAAGTATTTAAATGACACATTTACGACTTCGTTGCGTCGTAAAGGTAAAAAAGAGATTCTTTTCTCGATCTCGGGCTCCTCTTCAAGGATATCAAGCAGCTCGTTTGCGCTCGGTCGACGATCTCTCGTCCCAAGGCCAGCAAAAGTCCATCAACGTTAACCGCCGCGAAATAGAGACATTTCGCGGCTGGATCGGGCCATGCTATCTGTACACCATGATCGATCGGGCCTGGATAATTAATTCAGACCTGGAACACCTCCTTCGACTGGCTACGGGATCTCGTCGAGCGGATATACGGGCCATGGTGAACATCGATCGACCTGGCGTGATCAACGTCCATAAATCGAACTTGTTTCCAGATGGACCCGTGAGAAGATACCCTCGATCGCGGTGGATCACTTGTCCAGCATGGTAACCAGACTCCATGAACGTATGATTTTGTATTGACCACGCGAAAAATGAGATAAGATCGAAAGAGTAATAAGACGATGTTAATGGATTTCAGTTTGCTTCAAATTTTTTCTTTTAAGCAATTTGCAGTTGGTAAATGCTTGGTATATGTGTAATTAAGGTATTGTGAAGAGACGATTGTAAAAGTAAATTGGTCAGGCTATTCTACCGATTAGAGTAGTATAGTAAGTAATCACAGTTAGGGTATTAAAGTAGCGAGGAATTGTTCAGTATACGAAATAACTATAAAAATGAAGTAGGTTAAGATATCGGTTATGGGTTAAGGTATTAAAGTAGTAAGCGATCATGGTTAAGATATTAAAATACTAAGCCATTGGATATACGAGTAAAACATAAAGTAATAAACTAGTAGTTAGTACATATATAATCTCGATATCGTATTGAAAGGACTATAAAGGTAATATAATAAGCAATCGTGAGATCAAGCTATTATAAGGTAATATAATATAATCATGGCATTGTGGTGAAATGATTAAAAGTAAGAAAAAGATAAGGAAAGGCTTAGAATATCGAGTCATGTTGGTAGGTTTAAGAAGATTAGCATCTTTATGCTTTCGTGTGAAGATAAAAATTGTGTCGTTAAGAGCATTCCAAGATGAATGGATAGATTGGTAGGCGTCGATCCTCTGCTTAGTCGAAAGCAAATAGTAAGTTCGATTTAATTTACCTAGTACCTGAGGCAGTTTACGAGCCTGCTAGACCGGTCGATACGTGAGACGACTCTTCCACTCCACGGATTTATCGTTTCGTCTCGCGAAATGTCAAATTGGCAGAGAGCAAAAAGCCAGAATGGCGAGATGACGTTGCCGAAAAACATCATATAACTTTCGAATGGATCGTAACGCAAATCGTTATTATGTTACCCGATGAGATAAACCATCGAGTCATTGTGCATTTCATTTTTAATTTTCAACGTTCGTTTGACAATCGATCATTAATAAGTTGATCGATTATGATAGATCGATGATATATTTTATGTTAAGGTTGGTGTAAATTATCTATTGCTGCTCATTTATAAAGAAACAATTTTCTTTATTATAGACGCTTTTAAGCGACGTGAAGGTAGACGGTATATAGGACGAGAGTAGAACTAAACGCTTCTAATCGAGGTACGCGGGTTGTGTTTCGATGCAGCCGCGACCTGGTGACTAATTAGGGTGGCTCGTTACACGTAGCAGTTCCTTAATTGGTCGATTCTTGCACGACGACAATCGAGTTAACGGTTTCTTGTTCATATAAATGCCATAGTTCATTGACTTCTGTTAATCGACGCCATACGATCGGTAATGAAATTTAGTTCGACGAAGGAATTCGCAGCGTCAATTGAAAATATTAAATTTCAGTTGTAACTTTATGTCGAGATGCGATTGATATAATTATTTTAAGGACTGAGTTTATAATTTATGCGATTAATTTGATTAATTTGAAGCTAAATATCCGAGTAACAAATTTTTATTTTCATTTATTATTTCATGTAAAATATAAATATAAAGAGTCAAAAGATTAAAAAGTAAAGTGGATCTTTCTTATTTTAAAAAATATCTACTATTTTATTTAGAGAAAACCGAGTGAAAAATTTAAAAAGTACGAAACATATCTAATCAGAACATTGCTCTGGAATTGCCTGAGATATATTTGTGTATGTATATCATCGAGTTACATCTGTTTCGGACTTCTCTATTGTTTTTATTAAAACCGTCGATCATTAGCTTTGAATACTCGCGCGAGAAATTTCACCGCTGTCTCAATTATCCATTTGTTCTGCTCTCATGCGCATCGCATGTGCATCCTGTACCCTCCTTTTCTTGACATTATCACAGGCAAAATACTGTCAGCCATTAGCGCAAGACAATTCCGCCATAATACCACAAGGCAATTCATAACCCTGCAAGTCTACTCTCGCTATTTGGACGAATTCTGTATGGTTACTGAATAGTACCAACATTGTTAATACGTCTGACATACACGTATATATTCTAAACGTAGAAACATATTAATTTCAAGGGAATTATTTCTTATCTTAGAGAACAAAAGATCAGAATGAGCGCGATGAAATTTCATTCATACTAGACACTCATAATACGTATTCAGACGTTTCTTGGTATTTTCTGATATAATAATTTCCAGAGGAAAACTCACGTTAATTGGAATGTTCCTCAATCAGTCTTTACAATTTATTAATGTATCTGTGTTAAACCATCAGTATCTGTTGTGTTTCCCAAGTATCCGTTTTGCGCTCGTGCATTATTTAATATATTAATTATTATTTAATGTATCGTACCCGGAAGAGTTTCTACAATTCACCTTACACCATCATTTGATGTTTATTACATCCTCTATATTCCTTCCAATTACTAAAACTAATTAATTACTGTCTTCTACTGGCGTTGCATAACTGAACAACTTCCAAACGTTCTTATCATGTACAGCTCGTCTACCATCATTTTGTACGTTAATCGGATAAACGAACATTAGATATCAAGATTTAACGAGGGAAGCATCGTATCGTGTAAATACTTCTCGCTCACGAATATTATGTACGAGTACATTAAAAGATTCTTTGTACGCTATACCGTTTCCAGGTAATTGCTGTTCTCTCGCGAGAAAACAGCCTCAACAAAGTTTAATCCCAACAGGAAATGAGTACGAGCGTGAACGAGTAATTCGCGAAGAAACAAGGGTGTAACCGTCACAGAGATGGTCCCGCGGGATTAAGGTAAACTATCGACTCACCAAATTATCCGGATGAAGATGATGATGGCCGTAATCTCTAGGGTTGCCTCGTGATCCACCAGGCGAGCTGTGCCTTCGTCCACGTCCGTTCTCCAGCTCGTCCTCGTAGTCCTGCAAAAGAAATCGACAAACATCCCTTTTATCGCGTTCATCGACAGCGATCGGGAACATTCTCTGGAATGGACAAACGCTTCGTCTAAGAGGGTCGAGCACCGACGATATTGCTTTTTCTCGAACAATTTTCTGTACCTGGTTGTCGCACTCGTCGTCGTTGGAGAGGGCGAGATCGGAGGTCGTCACTTGGTGCTGCTGCGTCCTTCTGCAGCCCACTCTGTAATGGCCAAAATTGCGATTTGAGACCACCCACCCTGTTGAGACTTTCACTGTCTCTCGATCAATTTTCCCTTTCTAGATCTACAGATCGTGCAATTGCATTCTGTTTCCTCCATTACTTGAAGCATCTACTTTATTTTACTTTATATAAATATTATCTTTCCTTTAACCTTGTTTCTTACATGAAATTCTCTTTTCTCATTGATTTTGATCTTTTTACTTTTTCTTGAAAGTTTTTCTTCTAGTCTATAGTGGTCGTCCATCGGCTACATGTCAATTAATTATACGAAACGATTCGTTGGCTATTTTTCCAAAGTAGATCGATTTATCGAATGTGAGAGATGGTAGTAAAGACAAGTACAATCTGAATTTAAGTTTACACGATCTTGTACTTATTCTTTAGTTAAAATTCGTGGTTATCGTTCTAGCAAGACAAAGTCTACGTTCGTGACGACTGATAATTCTGCGATTTATAATCGCACAGACGACTCGAAACTTCTGGATATCGTGCCATGAGACCGTTTCGATCGGAACGAAAATAGAACTTTCTATTCTCACCCGGTGAAGTTAGACAGAAGAATGGAGCACATATGAGCGACGACAGCAATGCGGTTTATTTATATGTATGCTATCGATTATTTAATGAGTATCGCACAGCAGTCCGACCACCAACGAACCCTCCCGTGGATATCGCATGCCAAATCTATTTCCGTTTGCTGGCTCGTCCTTCGTCGAACTTTCAACAGCTCTAGGTGCTACCGATCGATCGATATCACGCTAATGGTTAATCAAGACGGTATTAAACATTAAAGATCGATTTTTAGAATTTTTTATGAATTATACAATCGTCTATAAATATTTAGATACCACCTAATCACCACGCAAATACAATGACAGCGATAAAAGAGCAAACAATTGAAGATGAATGAAAATTGTTTCTGCAGACATCGGAGTTAAGCTGGTTTTGAGTCTGCTCAATGATAGAATCTTAGAACTTTTTAAATGTTTGTTTCCAGCTACGTTCTAAACATCTATATAGATTGTATGAAGTCATTTAATTATTAAACGTAGAACTTGATTGATGCAGTCAGGTATATTTCTTGCTCCAGATTAAATTTAGCAGATCACTTGGTTCCAGCCATGGCAGGAAGTAAAGAGTTAATATAATAAAGAAGTAAATTTGATCGAATTACACCAAGCGTCTGTATACTTCGAAGGAATTAATTTTTCAAACTATTCGGATAATATTTGAGATAGATAGATACGTATTTGATTAAAAAACTTTCATAAATATCATCTGTAGAAAATCGGTGCAGAGTTCACTTTAAAATGTACCACTTGAAATTGATATTATTTATCCGAAGATTATTCATGACACTGGTCACGTAAAAAGATTTCTGATGCAGAATTCTTTCACTAAATCTTCCGCTACTTATTTGTTTTTGACGTTGAGAAAGTAGAACGAAGAAAATGAAGACAGAACTCTGCCCCTGGCATGGACACTGACACTTTTTCCCCACGAACGTTTCGTTCGCGTAGCTATTACGGTACTGCTAACTCTCTCGAAGCTCATTTGTTTCATTCTGTTACCCGGGATACGACCTAGTGTTAGACCTTTGGCCGACCATAGAACGAAATTTTCAAGGGCCATATCAATACGTACATGTGTACGCTACTGCCGCATCAGCTCCATTATCGGACTGCGGTACAAGGATTTTGAGAATCGCTTCGCTAATGCGCCGCGGTATACCGTAATTTATGTTATTTTCTCTGTTAACCCTAAATTACCAAATGATTAATAATATCATCAATTTTACGACCAAAAAATTCTTTATTCCTTGCGGATAACGTGCTTGATTATGCAGATTATGCTTCATCGATTATAAATTATTAATTAAATAACATATTAATTAATTTAGAGGAATGATCGGTAATATTTAACGTTAGAGGGATGACTTTTCCTTGAGCGACCTACACGTTTTTAAAATCTCTTGATATATAAAAGAGAACTGGAAACGAAATGCAAACGAATCGAAAACAGGTCATCACAAATTCTTCTTTATGAATACCATTATATTTTTAATTGTCAAAATGATGAACAAATATTATAATGTCTTCCACGTACAAAGGGTTAATTAAAGACATATCAAATAGATAACGAATATTAAACTATCATATGCCAAATTAAATTCGAGTAAAGTCAGCACGAGGATCGATACAAACGCGCTTCTTAAACAAAGATCAACATTTACCGAAACAGATTATGAACAAATTGGATATAAGATCGAAATAATTCACGCGTTTTCAATCACTGTCAATGTAAATACAAGTCCGTAATGAAATATAAACGAAACGAACATTGTAAGAACAAAGGATCGACCAAACAGTAAGATTGGAATCTCGTTAAAACATTCTGGTAGAAGCGAGAACATTCATCGCCTGATGCCACGAGCAATAATCGGATACCACTGAAAACCAATATCACTTCGGTGAGATATGCAAATCCTATTTTTCTCTCTGTTTTCGATTCACACGGTCATGGAACGCTTTATATGTACATTTCCCTCGTGCCATACCGGCGAGAGATATCGATTCAACGGAATTTACTTACGCCCAATTCCGTAGAAAGACACGTATATGTACACACGGAACGTCCCTAGTCTATCCATCACTTTGTGCTACGATTCACGTACAGGGTGTGCACCGAATTAATCGACCTGACCATTCCCTCGAACACGTTAGAGAAACTGGCACGGGACCAGAGAAATTTTCCACAAGATGGAACCTTTATAGGTGGTATATTTCCTCCCTGAAGTATTTCTTTTTTAAACTTGCTACGGTCTTTAAATTTCATATCAATATCAATCTTTATACTTTATGTGTCAATTTATGGACTTTTATGTCAATTTATTTTTACAGAACATATTATGTTATGTTATGTTCGTTCTGACAAATGACAAGACTTTTTTAACCCTGTTGCGATCTTTGATTTGTTTTCAATTCAATTTTCTTCTTCAATTGTTAAACTATTGTTAAAGTTGCAAAGAGAATATGTAAAGGTCATATCATTGATATGAATGCTCCCTCGTTTCAATTTTATGATAAAATCTTCTTGAAACTACTATGAGTCTATTTTTTGTTGAAACATTGGGATATAAAGATCCCAATACAAACTTTGACTCATAAAATTAAGGAAATTTTTTAATAACAAAAAAATTCGAAGCAAACTGAATAGACGTAGGAGGATTGAATTTCAAACAGAGGATTCTTTTTCTACCTTCACGCTCGACAAATATAAATGTTTAAAAAGTACCTTGAATTAATATTGCCAGCTAAAGAAAAGAAAATTTCCATTTACATGCTATTTTCAATCTCACTTTCTATTAAAATTCAATTTCAATCCCATTATTCCTCTATTAAAATATTCCACTCTACCTTCAAAAAGTCGATCGATCACCTTCGCAAATGTTTTCATCGAAATCAAATCGAGCCAACATTCTATCTCCAAGAGCAGGACGTAAAAAGCTAGTATCTTTTTTTAGAAAAAGCAACACCCCGTCCCATCGATCTCCACTTACGACGTGCTCCCTTGACCGTACATAAAATCCCGTCGAGGGCTCCGGCGAATTAATCGAACGATTCACAGAGCTGACCACCGATACACCCTGTACATATCCACACGTGTTCAACCAGCGCCCACGCGAAAATACAGAAACAACACACACGTACAGTGGCTACAAAAAGTATTTGCACATACCCTTATTTACCAATCATTATTTACCAATTAAGCGCTTTCTTTTATCTAGCATTTCATTTTCAAAGTATCAATTTTTTGATCAATTTTTCCAATTAAATGAAAGTACTACTGCCTATAATTTAATATACTTCTACGAAATTGAATATACTTGGATTAGCATGTAAATTAGTAACTAATTAGTAGATCATTGGACGTTTGTATAATTTTATATGAAGATTACAAAAGTAAAGCTATAACCATTAAGCTGCCAATGTAAATACACGTATACTTTATTGTTTATCGCGCCACTAATAACAAGTTATGCAATTACTCCAAGTGTAGATCGCTTGAAAATTGTTCAGAACGAAATGTGGAGAATTACAAGGCAAAGTACTTAGCTTGATTCAATTATCCTTCTGACTTAAGTAATCCTACCTTAAGGTCTATCTGGTTAGAAACTTTTGCACATCACTGTATTGGCCGCTATTTACCCTCCCCCTTCTTCGATCCTCGTGTCTGCTTATCCTTGTACATACCTGCTACCAGTCAGGTGGCGTTGAAGGGGGTGGCTGAATGCGGGATACGTACTAAAGCCAGATCGAGCCTGGTAGGAAATGAAATATCGATGTATCTCGTACATCCGACATAGAAACGCCATTACAGCTATCCCTGTTTACTGGGAATCGCACCTTCCCTCTCATATCTTTTTCGTTTCTTTTATTTTATCTTCTTCCTTCTTTTTTTTTTCTGGGTTTGGAAGTTGGATTTCAAACCGTAAGAGAACGATCGATTATCGATTGTAGGTTCTTCTTTTTGGGTGGAAGTTGAGCTTGAAATTGGGTTAGGGTGCTTGGTTAGCGATTAAGGCTGTGACTTATAGGGGAGACAAAGGGTTGGAGATCTTCTGCTAATCCTAGCGAAAGGGCTAATAGAGTAAAATGCGTTTGCTTTTGGGGCTATGTTAGAGAACTCTTTGAGATAGAAATTTGCGGGAAATTATTTTTGAAATGTATGAGGTTTTCTAATATTCCTGGAACTACGTGGGGTTGATACTGTTTTTCTTTCGAAGAATTAATTATGTTCGAGGGCCAGTGTAATTTCAGGCTTAGCGATACTTAGGTCACGAACAGTTTGAAAAATTAGTTTGGATTATTATTCGAAACAGAGTAACTACAGTCCCACATTCGAGAAATCGGTTCGTAATATGCACGCAACGAAACGATTCGAACCTATCACCGCGGTATTCGATACTGAGTTACTTCAAGTTTAACTGCGAACTTGCCGATTACTCTGGATGAGAAATCTAAATTTAAATTTTCTTCAACTTCGATCCACTATAGATTTTATCCAATTTATTTTCGATATAACTTTTTCTCGTCGCTAATTTATTTTCATTTTAGGTAAGTAAATATTCTTCGCATTATTAGGAAGTAATTATCAATTTACAAAGTTTTTAACAAATCTCCTTCGAATTTTCCAAGAGAAAAAGAACAAATTGAGAAGAATAAGAGATATTTAGATCTAGAGTGGAGGATCTTCTAGAAAATCAAGAAAGATTCAAGGGTATCGTTGGAAAACGTCAAAAGATTCCCGTTTTATTGGAATCTTCTTGACCTGGTCCTGGGCATGTCGGCCCCGAGACCGCTGTCCTCGCTGGGCGATCTATATTCCTGGTTATCCCGTGGCAGAAGAGGTCCTGTTACTCCTAGAGGATCTCCCTCGACGTCCACCAGTCGTCCTGGACGGCAACAACCACTGGGTACACCCCTCTGCGAGAAATCATCAGATCCAGTCATGTCGTTCGCCAATCCATCGCCATTTTCAACCCGGTTTCGATGGCCAACGAGCACTTTTCACTTTCTTTTCCCCTCAATTCAATCGGTTTCGTCGATTTTCAACATGTTTTTTTTCATTCAAAAATAATTTGTCTATCTTTTAATCGAATATTTTTTCGATAATTAATCTTACTCGATTAACTTTGCATTTGAAAATTTAACGAATTATGGAGAATTTTCCAATGAATTTTGATGGTTTCAGGACAATTTGATAGAAAATAAAAGTAAATGTACCTACTGTGACTCACCGAAGCAGTTGAACAATTGTCACATGAAACTTGTACGTACATGTATGCGTTACATAAAATATTCTATTACACTAGTGAAATTCGAAATCAGTCTGAAAATGTATATGGAAGTTACAAGATATTTAATCCCGTATCCAGATACGGAAATTGAGAAACTTATAAAAACTGCAGTTAACTAGTTTGACTTCAAGCAAACTCGTATATTCGTAACAAGTTTCTGTAAGTGTTCGAATACTTCAGCGAGTTGCCGTAAAGAATGAAGCGTAGTTGAACTCAAGAAATAATAAATATCTGAGAGAGAAGCAAATGAAAAATATGAGGAAGCAGTAGCTTTGTCCATTGGGAAATCAATGGATTTCGTTCCCTACGTAAATCAGCGAATCGATTGTTCTATTCGTGCCAATACCTTCTCTGAAAGCCGCCAATTAATTAGTCACAAAAGCGTCGATCCATCTGCCAATTTAGCAACGATCTATTATCGATCTGTACCGCGTGTCGTGGCTGAAGTTTGTCGCTGTACAGTTGACACTTGATTTACGATGACTTCCGGTGGCTCTCTTCCGTTCAAAGATCACGAAATCTGCCCCGTGAACTGTGAAACTGCATGCCAGCCGTTTGTCATTAATCAAACATCATCCTGTTTTGTCGATTATCGATTTGTCGATTAGCCACGATGAAAGCACTCTTTTCGAATCAATTAACCCACAATGAATAACTTTTTGCCAATTAGTGCAACTAGTTCCGAGTATTAATACCTTGCTCTACGTTACAATATTCATAAGAATTTTATTAAGTACTAGATGATAATATATGAAATGTCTGTTCTTTTCTGCTAAAATAAATATGTTTTTGCTTTTCATCAAGGTTTATTTATTATAAATTCTTTCGCTGTGGTACTCTAGAGACTGAATATACTCTTCGTACTGATGAACAATATTTCCCTTGACACGTTCTAGCTGGGGAATTTAAAATATTCAAACGGACATCTCATTTGTTACAACTAAACAGAAAAAATTCTCGACTGTAAATGCTGTTTTTGTTTCAATCTACTTAGAACTTCGCTTGGACATTCTCTTTGATTAATGAGACATCAACATGGAATTATCCCAGCCTTATTAGGTATTCCACTCGCGACTAAAGGGCTTCCAATTAGAGCAATTAAAGCTTTCCCTAACATCGTAACAGTTTCGAGATTCTCTGATAAAATTGACAAAAATTTCATGTAAGCGGTTTTCACTAATACTCCATAGAACTTAGATAAGCGAAATACAAAGGTTTAGGGATCGATGTAAAAGAAAGAAAAAAAAAGCCGTGTGGGAAGCTAAAACGCTAAGAACACGAAAGTCAGAGAACAAAGCGAGAACGAAAGCTTAGAACGAAGAGGATGCTTTCGTCGAAACAGAAATCGTTTCGTTCACAAACGATTCGGCGGAGGAGATTAAACGTGTCGCTCGTTTTCAACTCGTTGGCTACGAAACCGGCCATCAGCGAGCTAGCCCGAGCTTTGAACAAAGCTGGCAGGATCTTCCTATTTTTTCTCTTTCTGTTTTCCTTTTATAATTGGGTGATCTCGTATGCAGGAATTGTTACGAAATGGAAAAGCACCGTAGCGATGAGAGCTCAGTAAAGCTTTCAGGAAACCTTCCAGCTCCTGAATTGTGACGCACGAGATACGACTAGGCTGATCTTCAACGAACTACTCTTAGCATCTCGTGATCCAGTGCGTGATCAGTCACGATTCAAAAAGAACTTTGATGGTCCTTGAGAAAAATTTTACTTGGTAGGAAAGGAATAATTTCTTTTAAACCAAATATGCCTAAATTTTCTCAAAGTAATATCATTTTTCCTGTACTTGGAGTCCAAATTGTATATATTACTTAAATTTGTATTTTGCATCAATTTGCCAATATCGTTAAAATATTGTATCAATAAAGACTATCTAGTAAGAATATCTATGATGGAAAATACTAACTATTATTATATTAATATATACTAACTAAAACACTGGGGGAAATGGTCTTGAATGACCAAAACTTCGACGTCAATTCATATCTTATGCTCAGTAATAAATACAACATTATGCTTCTCTTTTAATTATTACGTATTTCCTACCAATACCTATCTGATCGAGCACTCGATCAAGCAAGATAGAACTGAACAGAAAATCCAGCAAAGCTCAGGCGAACTCGTTCGCACTTCTGTACTGTCTCCCCTGATGTGGTTAGCGTGAAAAGAAATAAAAAAAGAAAAAAAAAAGAAAGAAAACAAAACGAAGTCAGGTGAAATAGATTCATTCGCATCTAGCAGCTGCATTCCACTCTGCAATACCTACTCTGCAAGCGTATCTAAGACCTATCGCATCTAGATTCGCATTCAGAACGAAGAATACTCGAAGCCACCGTTCCGATCGAGCGAATCTTTTCCTCCGTCCAAGATTTTTCCCCTCGTTATTTCAAACGGTGAAACCGAATACTCTCTCGGCTCTCGTTGAGAAATCGTTTACACTGTCGAGGCCTTAATTGCAACGACATTCAATCCACGGGCTTCGAATATTCACGCAATGGCACGGCTGAAGCACTACGCAAACAATCTCGACTGCACAGTCTCCTAAAGAGAACGCGGACGTTGACGAGCGCAAACCGGAAACGAGGCGACACTGCCTGCCAGGAGAAGCGCACTAACACTAAGCGGAATTCATAAAAACACAGATAGACAGAAGAAAGTAGGAACAAGACAAAAGAGAATGATGCAGTATTCGAGTGGAAATAGAAGAACAGCGGAAGAAGTATGAAAAAGATTGAAACGAAAGAGACGCTCCTCTACGAGAAACGGAAAAAGAAAGTGTACAAGATCGGCCAGCTAAATCGGATCACCTAAATATGTGCCTTGTTTAATTCTTTTATGAGAAAGCTTCTCACGACAAAGTTACACCGTTGATCATACGTATTCAGGCAATTGTTTAATACAAATTGAACATTTTCTGCTACTTGCATATTTCAGTTACGTTTTTCTTTTTATAGATCTCTTTCACTCGTATTACGTGTTCTTTATAATAAGAATTTTTAAATAAGGAAAAATTTAAATAGGTCGAAATATTTAAACCGATATTTCAAGAGACCCTTTTTATACGCTCTACTATACGCCATTTCAAGAGACACGTGTAACGACAGAGAGAATTTTTTCTTCGTGTCATTATATTTCTTCATAATACGATAAATAAGGCAGATATTTAGCTGAACCATTCTGTATAGAGTTTTGTATAGATGAAGAAGAAGCAGAAGGGGTTGCAGGAAAATTCTCGAGTCATGCTTCACCGGTCACCGCGATAGCCGAGAGCAATTAAGCTAAAAACAGAAAGTTCATCTCTCCCATCGACGTTCCATCGAAGTGGTCGCGAGACGTGTCTGGTAACTCGATGATTCCCTTTGGACGTTCTCCAGTTGGTTCTTCGTCTGCCATTTTGTTCTCTAGTCTTCTTTTCTTCGAGACAGTTCCTCTCCGTTATCTTCTCGCACCTCTCCAATCGACAATGAGCTTTTCCTATCTCTTCTCTTTTATCTTTCTTCGTCCCTTTTTATTTTCTTTTGTTTGTTTCCTTCGTTCGTTAATATTCTTTCACTTACTTTTGTCTGAATTGAGTTCGACTCTTCTAACACGTTCACTGTATTCGACATGGATTTATGTCGACACATAAAGGTTCAGCAATTAAATTGATACAATTTTTATTCTCTAGAAATTTTTAAATTCTAATATTGAAATTTTGTATGATTGCTTAATTTCCTAAAAATCGAATGGTTTGTTTTGATGGAGGAAACAAGTTCGGCTTTTGTGTGCCGCAAATTCAATTTAATTTAATGCAATTATTACTGGAAATATAAATTTGAAAGCCTTCCAGATAGAAATTTGACAGTGAACGTGTTAAAATGTTTTCTCTCGTTTTTTTTACGTGCTCTCTCGGGATATTTAGACTTTTTTACGATTCTATTAAAATTCAACACATTCAACGAAGGGTTCGAGCATATACTTCCATCGCGAGAGAACCGGCTCGAGATCCTTTTCGAACAAACATATTTTGTATTCGAAAAGGAGAATATCGTAGGGTTAGGTCGCTTGCGAGACTTGGCGACAGAGATAGGTAAAAAGAGAGACGAGAGGAGAGAACAGTCACCAGTTAAAATCTAACAGTTACAGTGGACAACGCAAAACAGAGAGTGAAACAGACAGAGACAGATAGTTTCTATACATTTCCCGGAATAGAGATAGAAAAAAGACAAGTAGAAAGAGAAAGATAGAGAGAGAATAATCGTGTAAAGTATCAGTCGTTGTGTTCTGTGTGTTTGTCCCTTCATTCGTGTTATTGTATACGGTGAAACGAAAATTATTTTGTTCACTTACCGGAAGATCGTGTAGCGATGGGGTCACTATTAAATCCGAGTGGGCACGGTCACCTTTTCTCTGAAAATGATGAAGAATGATTTAATCCTAATTTCTCAATTTCATACGAGTTTCAAATAATTAACCATGGGAAGTGAACATGTCATTTTGATGGTGCGTATGAACAACTTAAAAATGCTGGAAACTAATTAAACGATGATGTATTCGTCCATGTAGATGTGTTCACTTTTAATAAAAGTGGTACTATTTTTAATGCATTATGTCTTTCTTACAACAAGATAGAAAAAATATACTTTTTTTATCGATGATTGGTAAAATTTGTTTTACACAGCTGAAAAAACATAATCGTTCGATCATGGAAGAGTTCATTTCGATCTGACCAGATCGATACTATCGTAACTCAAAGCATACCCTTGCCATGGCTACCCGAGGCCTGTAAACCAAATCGTCGAAAGCAGCTCTGTCTTTGCTGTCGACGAGTTCCCTCAGCTCGGTTAGAAGAGTCAGTTTCTCGTGGGTGTTCAGCAGGTCACCTAAATTGACAACCAACTCCTCGATCGTCATTCGACGTGTCCTATAATCAGCCAGCAGCTGAGAAAGTGCAGCCCTCTCGCTTCTCGCGAGAACCACCCTCGCCTTTTCTTCCACCATCGCTGCTGTCGCGGCAGAAACCGTGTGCATACCGCCTCTGTGCCTCCAATCACTCGCAATGCTAAAGAAAATATTAACAATATCGCTCAATCTCCATTTTTCGCTTCAAAATAGCATTTACTACGAAGTTTCGATCGGTTTACTTTCAAAGGACTATAGACGGGGATATTTAAATTGTAAATTTTCATGTCAATTTAAATATTTATGGAAATAACTTTAAAATAAGGGAACGGATGCTATATTGGTGTTATATATATGTCGGGTTAACGTTATAATTAAGGGTAGGGGCCTGTAATGAATCTTCACTGGAATTGGTCATCGTAGTTATACAATCGAGGTAATAATGATTAGCACAAGTGTGGGTATTACAGAATCGACAAGTAACCACGTTGATTAGACGCTAATGACAATGGTCTTAGGTTCGATAACGAATCCGCGGTCAACGGGATAACAAGAATACTTTCTTCCAAAGTCTAAATCGGACTCGTAATTAAAACGTGAAGTATCCACTGATCGTAAAAGACGTTGTTTTCTCGCTAATGAGATCGCACGAGATTGTACCTCTCCGTCACGGTGATGCGGCAGAGGAAAACTATGATGGGTGTGTCTCAGGGCACGAGATCATCGGATTCGTCGAGGACAGCCTCCGCTCGGAAAGTGAGGGAAATAGACGTTGCTGTTAATTGGTTAATTTCTGTGTTGGTGGTTAGAAAAGGATGCTAGCCGTCCTTGAGAGAAAGTTGCTAGCGGGAAGCGTCGTACGTGAGGGAAGCAGATTTCCCGTATCTTCCCGTAGTAGGTGACAGATTTACGGATTGTTAGGATAAAGACTGTTCGTCAATTTGAAGGACCTTAGTTAACTAAATCCTAAGATCTATAGCGGGCCCTCAGGCTAGCTAAACATATATCGCGAATGATGCATCGACATCTGACAATCATCTTGCCCGAAGAATAGGGTCTGTGTTTGGCGAGCCACAGGGCAGAGACCATTGGAATGTTTACTGTTAGGTATCGGTACAATTATTTCTTTTTAGGGTGAGCTATGCAATTCTATACCTCTGTTAGGTAAAACGTTCATCCCGCGAGCGCGGCTACGTTCGGCGACTAGTTGTCGCCTCGAGCCTAAGCTTATTATCTCAAGTCTCGAACAATTATGTTTGGGTTAATTTGTAAAGACTACAGTATTGGGAATTTTCCAAAAAATTCCAAAGAGTCCTTTCATCTCCGACATATATATAAAGGAAGTTTACACTCTATAGTTTGGTTTAAGTAGAATAGGCATTTCTTACGTAGGACTCGGTGGTCGATGATTTCCTGGACTTTCTAAGAGCAGAGGATCGTGTTCGGTATACCTAGAGGTAGGCATGACGATGGGTTGACTCGTGGTGCAAGAATGTGGCACTTTTCCGACATCGCGAATCAACAGAGTCATTCTTTTGTTCGTCTTCAGAATTTCCACTGCCTCGTCGTGTGTTGCTTCCTCGAAATTCTGTCCATTTACTTCGATAATTTGGTCACCTACCTGGAAAGCACGAAAATACAACGTTATATCTTATTTCTTATTTCTATTTTTATATCCTTGTATCATGTACTTCAGAAAATAGAAATATAATAAATTAATAAATTAACACATCTTTCATACTATTAAAGTAAGAGAAATTTGACAAATTACAAGCTGTTACTACTAATAAATTCTCTTCCGTAACAGTAACAAACTTTTTAATCACATCAGTAGAATTTTGTAAATAAATTTTAGAGACTAAAATAGTTAATTTGCCTCAACATTATTATTAAGGTTATTTGATGTATGTGGAATCAAAGAAACGCGTGGGTAAATTGTAAGGTATTGTAAGTATATATATATTGTGAATATTAAAGTACAAAGTGTGGAATACAATGTAAGCTGGTCCAGATCCGCACGCTAGCAATGTTACCCTGAGACTAAAAGAACTCTGAAGCCAACGTCGCACATGTACCGCTTATTCTTTTGTCTATGCGCTATCGATGGCCTCAGCGCTTGAGAAAACCGAAGACCAGATGTAGAGTTTTCTCAAAAGTGGAGATCACTTCAACAATTATAAAATTTTGCAAAAGAGAAATCTATAAGTTACAATTTGTGACTTTTCCTGAATTTTAATTATAACGTTCTATTATAGAATCGTAGTCCAGATCTATTATTTAATAATTAATTAACAGTTTTCTTATATTATATTTTTTTCCTATATAGAAACACGATAGATAATTGATTTTTCTGTCGAAATTCATCGAATCACAATAGCCTGCGAACGAAAATCGGAAACGCCCTCAAGTGCTTGCCTTTTCGAACGCCATCAAATCTTCGCGATCGTTAGCGTTCGCTCGATGAAGCATCATTTCGATCCACTTTCGTCATCGAAGTGCTTGTCGGCGCCGCGCCATTCTAACTCAACGAACTAATTAATTCTTCCTGACATTGAATTACGTAACGAACTAATTGATACCGCTCGTTATTCGTGAACGTCCTGTTACGTCTATCGTATTTAATCGTAACCGCTTTTCTACGGACTGATTGTCTCAATATCGACAGCGAACAAATGACGTATTCACCTATAGGAATTATCGATATAAAAATTACCGTGTGCTTTCTTCTGCTAATTAATTAAACACAACTATTCTGAAGACTTGCGAGTTTCAAGTTATTTCATCGAAGCTTCTCTTCATTTTTAACATGTCGCGCTAATTATATTTATCGTAACAATTTTAAAGGATCCTTGCTAAACCTATAATTCAACAAATACCAAGTATTAAATTTTTAACTTATTTTATCCTGTTTCTATTGTCTTAATTATTATAAGAATCTTTCTTCCTACTTTAGAAACGTATAACTTTTAAGTAACTTTGCCCTGTCTCACTTTCAAACACCTTAACAATCTTTTAAACTACCTACTTTTAAAAATTTCAACTTTGTTACTTCATTCGCAGTATCAGCACGGAAGGGAATAGAAAAAGGAAAAACTTTTCAATTTTATCACCGAGAAAATGGTCTGCTGACACATCGAAGAACCAAGTCTAATAAAAATACAGCGAATCCATTGCATCGAAGGAAGAAATAAAATCTGAGATACTCTTACCAAGAGTCCAGCTCGGTCAGCTACGCTGTCCTTGTCGACCCCGGTCACATAAATCCCAAGGCCGTACTCAAGGCCACCCCTGATCATCAAACCAAGGGACTGACCGGGTTCGATGCAGAGCTCGACCTTCCTCGTCCTTGGACCGTACCTCGAGTCTCGAGGTGGATAAAGCGGAGGAGGTGATGTTGGACGACCTTGACGGTCGATCCAGCTGCAGGACTGCTGGCGACCGGAAGAAGACCACACCGGATGCCCACCTCTACATCGGGGATCCAACGCTGGCCCCCGCACTGTCATACTCAAGGTCCTGCATGATTTCAGCATCTGCAATTAAAATTGCGAATTTGTTCAATTTTGATAGAACACTATATAAATTTTCCGATTTTCCTGTTATTTTAATTGTGTACTTTAATCATATTTCTATTATATTAATTTCATTTTAATTTCCGTATATTTAAGCAAATTTCATTGTAAATTTTTGTGCACAAAACGTGCAGCTAAATGTACAAATTATCGTGAACGAAGATGGCTATCGGATTATCTGGATGCGACAGATTCTATGGAAAAGTATTCATAAAGAGTGTGGGAACGTTTTGAAAATCGGTGGAAAATGGGTTAACGTAGGGTGCGGATGGGCTGAAGTGGAGATTGGGTTAACGTGTGGTGCAAATGGGCTTAAAGTGGTGCTGGAAGAAATGGCAAGCTTGCAAATGACAAGAAGATCGAACTTGAAATTTTCGGAAATTAATATTTTCATGAAATTTGAAAGTTGAAAAAATCGAAATAGGAGAAAGCCCTAAAATTGAAAACGAAGAGACGAGAAATGATAAAATATGTATATAGAGCATAAGGGACGAGAAACATAAAAGATAAAATATGCAGTTCTTGCAGTGTAGAAGAGGTACAGAAAAGTGAAAAGGAATAATCGTAACAGTAAAAAAAGTGGAAAATGCCCACGAAGGAAACTCTTCGGGTTAAAAATGGAGGAAAAATTCCACAGATAAAAGATGCGAGCTTTTAAAAAACTAAGAACAGAAATATAAAAATCCCAAAACGGAAAACAGAGCGACGGATCTAAAAAGGAATACAAAAATTAAATAAAGACGTATCAGAAAAAATAAGGTAAAAAAAAAAAAAATAAAATCAAAAGAATCTCTCAATGCTTAAAATTAACACCAATGGTAAAATAATTTATATCCCAGTTTCAATGAATTTATTTAACCACATCCAGATATGAATTTGTTCCCTCTAACTGAGAAACTTTATTTAAACTGCTGTACGAAAGCATCGTTTACGAGTCTGCTGTACACTAGCTTCGAATTAAATGGAAAATTGAGGCAGGTTATTAATTCCTCCATAAAACGTAATGCCATCAAGGATAATTAACCTCTATTATTGGCCACTCTATTGAGTTCTTATTGACCCCCGGCTACCGAGCTGCATTTATCTTGCAGCTGATAAAGACTCTCTCGCTTGTATAAGTATAAACGTATAGCTGAAGAAAGCGATATAGTAAAATCGGTCACTGATTTAAATTTGCAATTTTCGATGACCGTAACAACTAACTCGACATGTACCGAGGACCATAAGAACTTCAAAGCCTCGTTCAAGGACATACGATATTAACTGAGAACTACTTTTTCCTTTGTAATATAGTAATATAGATATAGTAAGAAAATCAATTTTGAAATAGTTTTGCGCACCACTGTATATCGTTCAAATGCATATATTAACATACGCGGCACGTTCGCACGCTTAACATGCAAAATGAAGTTCCATGCCTAAGAGACGTATTATTTAAACGAGGTTATTGCACTTGATCGAATAAATAGAAACATCAGAGAACTTAGACCATCCTTTGGCCATTATTCAAGCTTCGTGACGGCACTCTTATGCAAAAGAGCCTACGGACACGCATCAAGCAGAAGAAGATTCCTCGCTGACGATGTCAGAATAGATCGCTTATACGTGTTGTGCCTCAACGAACTGAAAGAAATCATTGTTCGTCAAGAGTTTCTTCCGAGGCTACCTTGGCAAGTGAAACAGCCAACAATCGGCGTGTGTACCGCGTCAACGAGCAACAAACGATTTCTATCCCGTTTTCCAGCGAGCATAAAAGCTACGACACTATCGTTGGCATACGATCCTTTGTAGAATTTCCGAAAGATTGCGTCAGCTACGCATACGTGTAACAAAGAGATCGAGTGTTCTCGATCGCGTTTTTGTCAGCCGTTTGACTATCGGAACTGAAGCTTCCAAAAAAGAACTGATTTTGCTATGTTTAATCTTCCTGTGATCTTCAAATTTTTATATTTTCATCTTTTTGCTTTTTTTGTTCGTTTTCAATCAGAATTTATTTTTCTGTAAAAAATTTTGCAGAAAATTTTTTAGGTTTAAAAAAAAGAGAAGAAAGGTATGTAAAATCTGTTATTAATATGCGCGATTGTTCGTTTTATTTTTATAGTAAACATTTTCTTGAAACATTGACAACAAAGCACACACAAATCGAAACACACGTTAACAAAATTAAGATCGCAGTAAGGCTAATATTCTTCTTATTTTAATGTTTAAAGACAATCTTTATGCTTTCATATTTTCATATTTTTCTCAAACTACAATAATTCATTCAAAATAGAAAAATAACATTGGGTCGGAAATGATCTAAAGGATATATTCGGGTTAAAATCTTTCATACTATGAAGAATAGAAAGAAAAATAGTAAAAGGGAAAGTAACGTTACTACCTTACGTAGCGAAGAGATAGAAAGGAGTAAAAAAATTTGAAAAGAGGAGAATTTGTAGAGAGAACGAATTTATGAGGGATCAAACAAGAGTTTCGAAACGGATGATAGAATTAAAGTCGAAGAAGAACATGTAAAAGGAATAAGGTTGGAGCAAATTCAGATCTTCAGCGGAGTCTACAACCTTGGCGCGAATTAAATCAAACTGAAGAGAGAGAATTTCTCACAGAAAGATATACGCTTCGTGTATTAACCAAATCCAGTCGATCTTCAACGAGGATTTTTTCCGAATACGAAATGGTGCTTGAGTCGTTTGATTGACAGCAAAAATAGAAACCTATAATTGTACCTAAATATACGATTCTAGTTGAAGTGGTATAATGAAAAAGGATAAGTATATTATAATATTATGTTGATAACACATGTTGGTCAACGTGGTTTCTCTGTGGTTCATATAATCCATGTTAAATTTATTTTTTGATGGAGAGATACCTTTTTGTATCGATTTAAAAATACTTTAATACGTAAAGTCACGAAAATTTCTATTTGAAGCTTGCCGATTATTCCTTAAAAAGGTAGAGCCACTTTAAATTAATTATCAGTGGCATCTTTAAAAATATTTCTGTGAGTTTCTTAATGTACCACTCCGAATTATATGGAAAAATCTGTGCGATTCCACCATCGATCGAATAGTACTTCTTGTAAGTGCGTATGGAGCTCAAAACATCAATCGTTATCGCTCGCCTACAATTCAGTTTACGACCTCGCTATACATTTCTTTGCTCTGGGCTTAGGCTATAGATTGTAGGCCTATTCTCACGCCAGAAAAGGATAGAAGGAACAATTCGACAGGTATTTGTCGAGGGTAACACGCGTCCGAAGAAAATTGACACGTGTAAGGTCATGAAGAAGTAGACGGTGCGTTCGACGGTGACGCCACTTGGTAGCTAGGATATCGATCTCCTGGCACTCTGTGACGTCACATCCTGCCTATCCTTGACCCAGCCCGAATCACGTCCTTAGGATTCCATGCTTCTGGCCCACGGAGATGCAATTTTGTCGTATCTATGCAAGGCATGTACTTGCGTCAATGGTCTTCCGCCTCCTTCATCACGGAGGACCCATCGAGAACGCGTGGAACTTTTCCGATGAGGCCGCATAAATTACTCTGTCCATGTTTCTGGAATCACAACGCGATTCATCACGCCACGAAAATTAAGCTAATGGCACGCTTTTTGCGAAGCAAAACATTTGGTTGAGAAAGTGAAACGTTTGTCGTTGAAGAAGAGTAACAATATCGATGGACTTTAGACAAAAGCTTCCATTTAAGCTTCCTGGACTGTTCCGTAATAATTTAATTAACAAACAATAGTATTTATGTAAAATATACATAGATTTAAATTTTATGAAAATCTACAAATAAGGAGAATTTATAGAAGTCTTCGAGTTTTATAAATACCTATGTGAAATCTGTCGACAGAATTGATCGAGCAATCCAATAATTCATCCGAAAACTGTAAATCGATGACTAGGTCGTTGTCGGATATTCAGATATTTCGTATGAGTATTAATTGAAGTGATTGTGAGAGATTTTCACTAGAAAGCTACAGATGAAATGTGGTTTGACTACAAAGGAGGCAGAGCCTACAAAAGAGAGAATTTTTTTTAACTTCCAAAACAATGGAATTATTCCAGCTATTTCCTCGTAAAATCGTGCAACGGTCCATGACTCTGTTGCGATAAACGCAGAACGGAAATCGTGTTTCGCGTGTGCATGAGCGATTAAAAAGCCTCACAGATTCTTATCCTTAATGATCCTAGTGGAACTTTCGTACGTGATATTGGCTGAAAATACACAACTACTGTTTGTGTTTTTACAAAATGCATGATAAACATAGTTATAGAATTGTTATATGGGAAACGAAGAACTGCTGATTCATCCGTTGCAATAATCGATGCATAATAAAATGGATATTAAATAGACCGTATCTGTAACTAATATAACTACTATCTGTAACATAGCGATTATTGCATATCGTATTTATTATACAGTACTTATTGTAATATTCCATGGATGAAATAAATTTCTGTTTAAATTCCATTTGCTTAATTAATTTCATAGAAATACGAATTTGCATAAATATTCGAAGTCTAACATAAATAATATAGCAATGTATAATCAGAAAGCCGAGCATGCAACGATTCAGTAGAATATACGCGTCCTGGTCAGCCCTCCTTCATAAAAACATTACACAATATACACATAACTATCCGCACCCGTGATTTTGCATAATGGTTTTTACTTAGCTTACTTTTCTCTCTGTCTAAGTGGATTTTTGTAAACGAAATTTCACTTACTTTCTGAACAGCTAAAAAGCTGAAATTTTAATTCTTGCATCAGCAAGACTTTAGAAAAAAGTCGCTGTTTACGAGCCAAGTTTTAGATTTTCAACGTGTCATATAATACGACATATATTTTTGCATATATAATAACAAAAAATGATTAGTGAACAATCCAAGCGGCTTAGAATTTGTCATATACATGTATGTGTGATACACAAAGGAAAGTAACTTTTTTAATGAAGCATCATTAACGAATTGAATGTTATTATATTATTAGGGCTCATATTAGTTTAGTTTCAAAGTTATCAGAATTTTAATATTTTCAAAGACTGATGTCTTTGATACATCGCAAAGTTAATGCAATGAGTCCATCAGGTTTTTATTTTTAATAATATGAGTTCAACAATTGAGCGGTACCTTATTGTATCATTATCGCGTGTGTTCAACATATACAGGTTTTCCTATACATTATTACTACATTGAATTTCTTAATGATACTTGATAAAGAATATTATTTTTAAAGACCATTTTTTTTAATTTTTTTATTTAAAATTTCCTTCAGGCTATCAACAGTCCACAATTTCTCGCAGCGCAATAAATCAGACGTACAACTAGCCAGCTATGCAACACTAATTATTTCACTTTCATTGGCGTTAAACACGCCAAGATTCGTCGGAAAACGAGACCACATAGCTACGCGTAAATTACGAGGCCATTCAGAAGCTTCCGCGAAGGTTTACAGCCCGCGTATTGCCAAGCAAATTTCATGGTCGTCGTCCGTCTTCTGGGACGAGGGCCAATTAAATAAATAATTCATGAGGTCGAAGAGCAAGCGGGAAATCGTCCAGCCAAGTCGGCTGAAACTCTTTATCGTGTCCTGGCCAGAACTATTTCCTTTCGACGACATCATATACGTCATATAATCCTTTTCGACCAAGTATCACGTGCACATCCCTGTTCATAAATATTAAGAAACTTATGAAGACTTAAGTAAATCCGAAAGATTAGTAGGAAATTATTAAAACTTCTAAATAAGTTATTTCATCCGAAGTATATTGAACATTGTAATAACAATCTCATCAGTTCGATATAACAAAATTAATTCTCTTCTTGTCTACGTATGTGTCTTTCCATCACTTGTTATTTAGCTCCATGCGTGTTGTAGATAATATTACGATACAAATTTAGATTTTGAATAGACTTTGTAATGGCTGACTAAGACCTGTATATTCTACTGAATCGATACACGTTCGACTTTCTAATTATATTGCTACGTTATGATATACATATAACTGCTTATCTAATTTGCTTTCAATTCTTTCATTAATATTTAGATTAGAATTCTATAAAGGGCAAAACATAATTACTAGAATTTGATGTATTATTATGATTCTATCAAGTATGTTTAACAATCTTCGATCGTAATCTTGTATACATATAAAATTCTCATCGATCAATCGTTTTCTTGGTACTTTAGGTTAATTGCTTCGTATGAAACTGGTCGATGTATTAATAGTAATGGACGAAATTAATATTAAAATTTATGTATATTTCACCCTCGCGAGGACGCCACTCGAGTTCCGTCGACAAATCGGGAAGTTGTTCTGATAGTCGTGGGACCGACTATCGGTCTGGTCACTTTCGTGATTCCCGGCAATACTTCTCGATCAATTTCGCTCGAGATAAGCGACCTCGGTCGACGTAGGGGATGGACTACAGACGAGTAAACAAGTTTGGCGACGTCTATTGTGTGGACACCATCGACGATTGATTTCTGCTTCCCTCGTTTCGGTATAACATCTACATTGCTCATTGTCTAATCAATCTAATCATTGAAAGTCTTTTCATTATACAGAGTGTTTTGTTTATCTGGGTTAATATCTTAATTACTCTTGTTACTGCAGGAAGTTGTATTAGGACAAAGTTGATTCAATAGTAGAGAGGATCGATATCACCGCGTTACTCGAATACTTTTCGACTAAACGTTCTTTCGTACATGAAGTTTAATAGCCACGCTGGAGTCGAATTTTTCACATTTCGATGATCTTCACCCGAACGCTCGTAAGTTAAGTCGTTACGAAGGAATTGAGTTACCGCGCCATTGGAGCCGGAAAGTGTTACTTTATCGTGGCTTCGAGGCACGTGGATCAAGGGAATTCTTTGAAAGTATTGCAGTACTATCACGTACATTCACGCGCGAACAGAAAACGCAACACACCATGTAACGAAGCTCTGTCCGTGAATTTTGAACTGTTATTCACAAATTTTGTCACTATACGCTACAAAAATTTATACAGAACTCTCGATGCTCGTATGGTAACTTTATTTTACTTGGAAGGATCGATAAGTATGTATTCTCGATATTTATGGAAGCTCATTCTTGTCGGCGTTGCTCCAAGCGATTTAACTTCCGCTTTCTGGGTTAAGAGTTCCTTAAACAGCTAGCTGTATTATTCTTCGCCGCTGACAAGATACTTTTTACGACTCGCAATCAACGTAAAAATATGGAAGAACAGTGATGTACGTGTGGAATAATGGGTTGGTGGAAGCTCGTGGCGGAAATGACGCCGATCCTCCGCAACAAAATCGGCTCGTAACGCACATTTCCATGACAATCGGCATTTAGCTAGGCACGGATAAAAGATTCGATCACTTTCGCGAATTCTCAAGTGATCTTTCTGGGTCAAGTATTTCCTGCAATAGGTATAAAGGGAGACGAATTTATGGCTGCCTATTCACAGTTCCTCCTGGCGATGAAAATTCATGTTTGTTCAACCTTTTTCCGGTAATTTCAGATAAAAGTAGTTCTCGGTTATTTATGCTTGCCTTATAGATAATCTAAATGTCGCGCATTAAAACTCGAACTACTTAGGCTGCTTTTTACTTCCATCGCTACTTTTACTGTCGTAGAAAACCCATGATTATCAAGTGCGATAGTGTTCACAAAAATGTAAGTTCGAGATAAGAATACAGGAAAGCGAAAAAAAGCAATAAAGATTCGGAAATAAAATTACGCTAAAGGAATTCTAAAAGCTAACGTATATAATAATTCTAATCTTTTTAGAACACCCATTTATCTTTCCTTTAATCTCAAAACTTTTCAGCATATCCTGTTATTTTGGAGTACTACGCAATTTTAAATTGTTATTTGTCACTTTTGATACTCTTTACAACATCTGCTGGATAAAGAACAGACATGAGCTTTAATAAATAAATTAGTATTAACACTTCTACATACTCTGTGTGTCTTTACGTGTATATTCCAGAAAAATAAAACACGAGTCGTTCAGACAATTTTACATTTATTGTTGCTCGCAATATACGTTTACGTAACAATTCCAAACGTATTGTGAATATGCAACGAATATGAAAGCGCTTAAATATTAAAAAATTCCCCAAAGTAAATCCTTCTTCGCGTTAGAGGAAATATCAAGCACTGAGAAAGAGACACCAAGAAAAAATAAAAATAACAATAAACTTATCAAACGGTGAAAAAAGTGGACTATAAAAAAATTCCGTTAAAGCATAAACCCAATCGTCTGGAGCAGGATCTGAAAATAATTATCGATCCGGCGTGGATACGGCGGAGTCAAAAAGGAGTCGGCTTTTTCCGGAAATAGAAAAGGACAGGTTTGATACAGAGTGGCGACGATAACAAGAACCCGAAGAGATATAGAACGGGGAGCAATTTCACATCGATCTATCGTTATTCGTGTGCGAGTATCCCCATAAACGTGCACTCGATGAAACGAGTACGCCTTTTCTTACCAGAATTCCGGCAACGACGGGATTCTGAAGCAGCTTCCGCGGTAGCCTCGTGAATTATGTAGGGAGAAAATAAATGACGGGGATTCTTGCCGGAGGGCGCCGGGACGCCTGGCGCCGAGACGACGACCGAGGAGTCGAGACAGAGACGTTAGGAGAAAAAAATCGAACAGCGCGCGGGCTGAAGGGTAATGGTAATTTCAGAAGTTCGTGAGTGGAAAGCGTGAATTCGTTGTCATTTTTTTCTATTCGACCATTTTTCTTCGACTTTTGTGGCTCAATTCTTGAATGATTGAGACACTCTTTGGAAAAAGCTAAAGGAGTTGTAAATCGTAATACGTCGTTAAGATTGTTTCGGTGAACTGAACAACTCTATTCAAAAGATACAAACATCTTAAATTTACATTGGAACTTATGATTATTTGTGCTTATTGTAGTAAATCAATTTACAGAAATAAATCATTCGTTTTTTGAAAAATCGTCGTTAAGTCGTTAAGTTAAAGTTAAAAATCGTTAGTCGTTAGTCGTTAAGATTTAATATAATTTGTATATCTGTGTAGGAAGCGTACTTCAAATTACTTTTATTAAAATAATCGTCAGTTTTCATTCATAGCAGATTTCGCTAAGTGATGGTAAAATCAAATAGACTTTATCCCTTAAGAGCCTGGATTGCGTGGTGGCACAGCTACTGTCTGACCTTTGACAGACTTTTCTACTGGCGCCGTAGTCTTGTAAGCGAGAAAAGGCCGCGAGACAATAAAGCGGGATTAAGTGTGATATTTCAAGCTAATACCATCCAAATTGATAACATGTTTTTACCAAATGTCAGGATCTTTGAACGCAATATCAAATATTATAATTCTAATTCTTTTCCGGTATTCTTACTCACATTATATTTATTTTAAACTACTAGAAAGTATACACACGTGCTTTTATAGAAATAAAAATATGATTACAATAGATACCCGTTTATTTTCATTGCATCATTTTGATTATAATTGTCTATGCGTAATTTATTTGAGCGCTATAGTTATAGTCATCTATGTACAATTTATGTAAAAATGAAATATTTAATATTTTCTCTGAGAAACTTTCCAATCAACATCAGCTATTTATAACTGCGCTATCACGTCACGAGCTCTGTCCGTCGACGAAATTTCAAGCAACCGTGTCTGAACAGCATTAGAGCGGCTTCGTTTAATGGCACGGTAATTCCCCAAAAAGTCTATTACATCCGTAGTACAGTTCAGAAGTTCCATCTCGCGGTTCGAAATTCCTCGTCACCCTAATGAACTCTGTGGGAAAACGCGCCATAAATCTGGCAAACTTTTCGCGCGCTGTCCACGCTTCTTGCTTCTGCCGCGCCTATCGACCATTACGAAATAACAAGCCACGGCCACCGTTACGGTTTACGACGAGCCACTGCAATTTAATCCGTAGCTCGTTCGAGCGTTTATGTTCGATCGATGTCAGACAAGAAGCAGACCGGAGCCGGATGTCGGTCTCCGGGAGACAGCCTTTCGAAATAGCAAACAATTCCGGAACCCCGTTCATATCACGACGAGTTTTATCGAGAAATCCTTTTCAGGATGATCTCCTTAAAATATTAGTTTGATCGATTTATTTTATAACAACACTCATTAGGTCTTTTCTTTCTTTTCTTTCCTCTTTTTTTTAAATTTAGATTCTAAATAAAAAAAGAAGAATAAAAATAGATTCTAAATAGAGATTTATTTTACTTACTAAATATTACAAGTGTTGTACTTTGGACATTTCGTATTTCCAACATCTGAATATCCTTTCCACTTTTTAAATATTGGCTAATCATTTGTTAACGTACGTATATAATGCACAATTATTTTGATATTCTCTTAAAGTACTTGACATCTATGAGAATAAGATTAGGTCCCTTAATAAATATAAACATTCGTAGTAACAATCGCAAACGAACGTGAGGAAAAACCACAAACGTATTCCAATTCTAGATAGAACGTTTGTATGCAAGCCGACACTGGAATTTGAGCAATAGGACAGTACAAAGTCCGGGGCGGAAATTGGAGCTCGATAGGTGGACCTTGAATCAACGAAACTTCGTTTTGATTACGAGAACGAATATGCGACACTGTTATCCAGTACGAGCAGTGCGAACACACCGGAAACTTAATCCGTGGATTGTCGAACTGGGTCAACCATTTGACCTATCGTGATGATTCAGGAATCGCGGCTCTTCCAATTTCCTGAAGTCATCTGGGTCAAGGTTGCGCCATCTTTTCACTAATTAGACAGTAATTTCTAAAAACACGTAATAAATAATTTCTCCAAATCTCATCAAATATGTAATATATAGACGAAGATAGAATAAATAGACTCTACGGACTTTTTGAACAAGCCGAGAAAAATTGACCAAAGAAAGAGAGAGATCGTGCTTGTTTGTGATTTTGGAGATGATAAATTGCAAAGAGCACCCTCAGACAGTGCACTTTATTTCTATGGATACTTTTCTGTAACTGGGATCTTGTTTATTCTACTAGATTTTTTTTCTTACGCGTTTCTATAGAACGAGGAGCGTAAGTTTCAAGGTCGCGAACTAGTAGAATCACCGATCCGTATCTCTCTCGAGATTGGATTTCACAAACTTTTCAGAAATACAATAACTTCTTAACAGAGGGAGGAAAGGAGGACACCGATATCTTCTCTGGAAGCCAGAGTGAATTTGCGCACAGGCGATGGAATAAGTATCTGTGAGAAGCAGAGAAGTAACAGGCGATAGTTCTCTTGTTTCGAGCCGCGTTCATTTGACGACTTAAACGGGTAGCTTTTCGGCAACTGAACATCTACGTCTTTGTCTTACTTTCTGTTGAGCTTTTATATAACAAATAGTGTTTACTACGGTATTAACAATAGCTCTTTGTACAAGTTGAACCAGTTTTTAACTGCTATGTAACAAACGTAGAAAAATTGTTCATACGCATGTACATGTTCGTATTTTTCACACACATATCCATCCACTACTCTTATCAAATATAATTTTATCTAAAAGATCTAAACTATCCTTTGCCCATCACTGTATGCTACCAATATGTTTTCTCCCTAACAACTTTCCACCATACAACAACAAAATAATTAACCATCCACTGCTCTGAACCATTAAATCACCAAAATTTTCTTTGAGCCAAACAATATTCTATACTCGTGAAAGCTATATCAAAGAAATATGGACGAAGCGAGGCTACAAAGTAATCTAAATACATAATTCTCCACTTCTAGCCAAGTCACTCTCGAGGGTGAAGATATCCGTAACCCTGAAACAGGGTTGAATATATTATTTTTATGGTTCCCAAATAGCGAGATAGCTCGTGCCTAAAGTAGGCACATAGCATCGATAGAGGATAGGAGAACTTGGGCCATGTATTCGAAATTCCGAGGCGGTTTTCACCGAGGTATGTGCCTCTTCACCGAACCAGTCTGATACCCTGATGGGCCATTGTCGACGAGCTTTTGTCTAGAAACTCTGGAGCTACTACGAGAGTATGATGAGCTACCGGATCCAGAGATACCCATCAGAAGCGTTTACACCAGAGATTACTCGTGGCGTGGCTCCGAGCAACGCTTCTTTTCCATCCGGCCAGTCGATAGTACTCACCCTCCCTTTCGCCCTTTTCTCTCATTTTTTCATGCTCGACACCGCGGAATTTCAGACCTCGACGATGGACAAAGAAAGAGAGAGAGAGAGAAAGAGAGACCTGGCGGTCCATCGAACAAAGTCATTGATCGAACCCGTCTCTCCTTTCGGATACATTTTTTTCAGAGGATCGTCAGGGAGCTTCGATTATCAAGCAGGCGCTTCTATTGAGTCGTTCAATAAAATTGTCCCCTTTTACTCTCTACTTCTTTTTCGGTACTATCGTTATCTTTTTGTATATCAATGAGTAATTTATTTTCAAGGTATTCAAGATTTTACACGCTTCTCTTACACAAGATTTACATTGTCATCTTTTAGGTTTAGTAGCAATATCATTTCTTTTTATCTTTCTTATCCTATTCTTTCGTTTCGTATAAAAGACCACGAATTTTGTTTCTGCTTAATCGAGATGAATATCATGTAGGAAAATTTAGGAGGAACCTACTCGCTCATGTTAATAAACAAAACGAAAAATGCAGCAGTAACGAATTTTCAGATAAATTAGTTAATAGAAGTTGCAGGCGAAGCAATCTACTTCTTTCGTTTTAAAAGAAAACCTATAGAGTATTGCCAACCTCGATCTAATAATTTCATAGATGAAACAACGATCGAGCTCCAAGAAATGTTTACCACCGTTTCGGACGCTCCTGTGTCGGCGCTTCTTATAAGAAGAGTTCGTCGAAAATTACGATGTAAAATGTTTAAGCGATATTTCGAGCTAACGTTGGAGAAGGGCTAACCTCGTTTATAAAACACGGTAATATAGTTGAAAGTTTCACTATAATCCTTCGTGATCTCGGACGAGCTTCCAAGTTAAATTAAATAACGCGCTGGGTATCTTTTTGCTCCTTCGATAAAGTCCGAACTGACAAGCGTTTATTTTGGGATTGGGTAGAATTGAACGTCGAAGTTGGAAGTTGGAAGTTGGAGTTCGATTTAAAGCAACGATTCGCAAAGTTGGAAGTACTGTACGTATTCTTGATACGAAATTTGAAATTATGCAAGTCAGGCTGGGAAGAGATGGTATAGAAGCGCGGAGCTTATAGATGATAAGTGACGAAGAACACTTGGAATAATTGAGAACAAAGATCAAAGATATCTGCCGTACTACACCGCCGGAAGCACTCTTTGGCATCAATCGAAACCGATTCAGACAAAACGAACTTTTAAAGAAGAAAGCGTCTCCTATTTTGTCTGTTACTTTCTGGATATTTCTACTGTCTCGTTATGTTTATGCATTTTAAAGCGTATAATCTTCAAATTTTGATCTATTTCAAGGTCGGAATATCTTTTTCTAGCCTTCCTTTTTTTATGAATTGTGATTGAAATTTATTGGAAGATGAAAATGAGATGAAGGATATTTATATTCTAGAAAAGCACTCGAACCGTTCCGTTCGTCAGATAACACTTATCGAAGGAAATCGTCTGCCCCAGCCCATATAATTTAGCTGAGAGCCAGGCTGGTATTTGCGATCGATGGGATGGCTCTTAAGGTCACTCATAAATACAAAACACCCACGATCGATTGCGCACCAATGGTTAGAATGATTTAACACTGATTTTTGCTCGTGATCAGGCACGTAGCCAACGAATCGTGTTTAGGGAAACGTTCCAAAATTCGAAGACTTCGGTACGATATCGGTCCGTATGTGGTAGTCACTCTACATAGAGTCTGTAACGATTGTCATATCAATGCCTACAATCTAAAGAAATAGAATTTCCATATCGACATAAGCAAATTTTTATCAAAGCGTACCACGATAACTCAATCTGGAATTTAAACTTCAAGAATATCGATATCATCGATCATTGATCCAACCCTTGTCGCTTTTATAAAGATCGATGCCTAACTATAAAAATCGAGATCTCTGTGCGACAAAAATTTCCTTGTGTTTGTCATACGATATAAAACATGAGATGACACAATGATAAAATACAACACTACAATGAAAACAACGATCGTTAAAATCTACCGTGATACGATCCGCGCATGCAATAGAATGAGCTGGAAACACGCGCCAGCGCGTGTATGTGTGTGTGATTTATCGTTACGTAAGCCGGGTGATATTATGTTTCTGGTTTGGAAAATGAAAGTATAAACTCACTTTGAGGGCCTCCTCGTGGGTCACCGCCCGGAAGGGTGTGCCGTTCACCTCCAAGATGGTGTCTCCTGGCCTGAGTCCAGCACGTTCGGCCACCGAACCCTCCTCCACCCTCGAAATGTAGACACCCACCCCTGAGAACAATTCACAGACTTTCCATCAGACCGGAAGCTGTCTGGCGACTGGTCCAAGACCAGTGCACGCTATAACCTTCCACCCAGGGCGCGTTCTTTCCAACTTTTTTCCGTACGATCGTACTGAAAATGCACTCGCGATTGAGAAAAATGTGATAGACACGTGGCGGCATTTAAAAACGGTAGCACTTAAATAAATTATTCTTCGATATCGCTCGAAGATTGAATGGAAAGAAGAGTGGCGTGGAAATTATTGATCTATCCAGTCTCTTTTTCCTCCTTTTTCGATTTTTATTCGCCTTTTTTCATATAGGATAGAAATGTTGAACATAAAAGCTACTATGGCAAATCGAATATTTTGAATGAATTATACTTTGGTCAGACCTAACGTTTGTAATAATAGCGAACCATTTGCATGAGTTTAAATTGAATATTTAACACAATTACTAATTAATCGCGCTAATCCTTGCACATAATCAACCACATGGAACGAGTCTCTAGGAAATTCGCAACAAAATAAATTATCTCCAACTGGGTCGCAATCTATTAAACAGTTTAACGTCGAACGTGAAAACTTTTCCCATAATACGGTTGAGGAATTCAATTGAAAAGTGGTACTCGTGTTTTCTATTTTAATGTGCTTTAACGCGCAATGTTTAACTTTATCATGCTAGAGATTTCTTCGCTTGTACTTTCTTTCTCTTATGCTTCTCGATCGACCCTTTCAACCCACTATAAACCAAGAAAAATTCGCGCGAACTGCCAATTGTACTACAATTTTCACATTATTATTATTATGCATAATGCAATTATTAATACTTATTTCCTATCAAAAAAAAAAAATTGAAAATTCATATTTTTCATATCTGATACCAGAAATACGAGAAGCTCTAACGATAAAGAAACAATTATTTCTAAATCATTAATTCCAAATGCTTCGCTATTTAATTACACTGTTAGGAGGTTAATGCATTATTTCTATAAAGTCGTTTTAAAATCGTACGAGGAAGGTTTCGAATTCTTCAATCTTCAAATTGCGAGTAAAGGCACAAAAATTCTCGTAAATAGCAAGCGAAATGCCGCAGAAACGACACGATGAAAATCGAAAGAAAAAAAAAAAAGAGAAAGAAAGAAGTAAAAATAGTATAGTCCCCGAAGCATTTGAATCTTGAGCGCAGACTGTATCATGAGCTGCTTTCGAGGCTCCATAAATCGCGGCTAGGGAAATTGATCCATTAGAATAGAGAAGGGTGGGCCGTTCGTGTAACATGACGAGGTAAAATTCCCATTTTTGATCGCAGCCACCGTCAACGTGTTATATCTCCTCCGAGTCTCTGATGAAAACGCGCCGTGGGCAGAAAATCGGGTTAGCTTCTTGTGTTGATAAGTGAAATAAGATAAATAACGCATAGGGAAGTTTGGTTGCTGTTCTCCTTAGTTAAAATATTTTATCTAGCACTTTAATATTCTAAACTTCAGATATTTCGATATATTCTGAAAGATGAAAATTAGGTCTCGACTTATCTTCGCTAAATATTTTTATTTGAACGAAGAAAGGCGAAGACAGCACAAAAAAAGAATGATAAAACTTTGGTTTTCTTCAATTTCGAAATAACGGATAGCGTATTTTATCTAAGGAGGACAAAGTAAAATCGAAGAGAGAAATAAGGGATGTCACAGAGAAACTTAACAAGGGGAATGAAAGAAAAATAGGTGAGAAGAAAACGAGTGGGAGCACGAGAAGGAGCAGTAGAGTGCGGATGCAGAACAGTGAAACTGCTTGTAAAACAGAGATTACGATTTTGTGCCTGTGCGTGTTCTCTTGTGTCTCGCGAGCAACGTAATAGAAGGGCCATGCAAAACGAGTTTTCTGCGGAAATACGTTGCGATAAGGATTGCCTCTGATCTAGAACTCTAACCACAAGGAAATAAGGAAATGAGAAAAGAGATTACGTATTCCTTCTTCTCGACTTTTCTCTCTTTTTCATTATTTACCTACTTGCTGGGAAATATTCCATTTCCTGGTTATGTGCTTTTGTAGTGATGTATGGAAATCCCAGAATATCATGGTTAAATTGATCGTCTTTGTTATTTCCGCAGAAAGAAGGGAATATTACGACGCACTATATTTATGGTTGGCCTGGCGAATACATTGAATATATTTCTGGTATGATACTTTTCGAGCTCGTGCAACGAGAATTCAATGGCGTATTAGTTAGATGTATGTTTTTATACGATCAAATGTCTTTTAAAAATAACTTTTTCCCTGATAGAGTATTGACAATTGTATACTTTTCTTGCTGGCAAATTTATGACAAACAAAATCTTTGAACGTCCAATTCGTTCGAACGGTTCCTTGCTCGCACAAATTGTTCGATGAGCCTTTTCTTCTTGTAGCGTTTTCAGTTCTTTGAAACGAAGTACGTACTGGTTACAATAAAGAAGCGAAAACGCTTGTTTGTTCGAACTTCGTTTGATCGTTGTATTGAAGTGAATGTATTTTTTTGAAAAATGTTGAAAGATTATTAAATAAAGAACACGTTGAAGATAAAATTGTAATGATCAGAGATGATAGGAATAATTAATTCAAAATAGAGTTTCCCTTTATTCCAAGGAAGACCATGTACATAGAAGAATACTATAGATTCTCGTTAGCCTGAACTAATTAGGCAAAAGTTCCAAGTAACGGTACCGTGGTTGATGAGATTCTACGCCACGTATGTTTCGATGCATTATACATTACACAAATTAGCTGCAACTTAATAGCGATCAAACTGAGCCAGGCGTTTACGCTATCTTTTGTATCATTTTAATTGAATGCCGCACAAGACCGTGTTAATTAGCTCATTAACCGGTATCTAAAATTGCGAAGCGCGTCATAAATCTGACTCCATTCTCTGTTACATGAAGCAACGCGCACAAAACTTTCCTCGGTCATTTACTGAAATAAAAACAAATAAAAAGGGAAATTAAATAGATTTACACTTTAACGACGTATCGCGCCAACATATGTTCTATGTCAAATAATTACTGGGTTGTAAACGTTTATATATTATATATCTATTCAAAAATATATAAAATATTCAAAGTATACTACTCGTTGTAATTTCCATTAAATGAAACAATGTAAATAACGTACACTAGATATTAAATATATTAAATTAATATTAAATATAAATATTAAATAAATAACGTACGTAGATATAATAATGACCAAAGTCTTTTTAATATATTCTTAAGCTTTCGTATCGATATCTTAAATAATTTTTTAAATCGCTCTTCACAAAAGGCCCATCGTTGAAACGTTAATCACAAAACTTTCGAAACACGAGTATAATCCTCGATTCCTGGAATTATAAAAACCAATGTAAATTCGATCTAGAATCTAGGTATCTAGTGCATCATATTGCCAAGAGAAAGAATAAAATATTAAAAATATAGCTCGGAAAAGGACACGGGATTATACTTGCAAAGCACGAAGCATCATGAATACTTAATTCCCCAGATATTTGTCCTGGACAGAGAATAAAACCCGGTCGTATTATTCAGCAAAACTAGATACAATCGATGACCAGTTATTCGCGCGAACAAGGACGAAATTATTATATTCTATACGTGTAAAAAAGAAATAAAGAAAAAAGAACGAAATCTGGCGTTCGGACCAGATGGACGTCGAATAAACTTGGCCTGTTTGAAGCCATGGGAATCTTGTTCCGCTGGTAATTAATCTCTTTCCATGCCAGTAAGCTGAGGAAGCAAAGATTAATCCGGTTGATAAAAGAGATAAGAAGGAACAATGAGCTCGTTACGCGAGGCTCGTGTTGCCCCTGCCGAACTTGTGTCGTCGTCGCCACGGCTTAATAAAACTTCGCCGCGTGTCTCAAGCCCATTTAAGAACTTGATTTCCGCCTTGAGAACGCCCTCTTTCTATTTTCCTTCAAAGACGTCGATGATGAAATATCGACGCGAAGTATACCGGTGCTCTGCCTGCCTAAATACCGACATATTAATTTTCCTTCTTTTTGTACCTTTGTTTTAGCTTTGTAATTTTCTAGCTTTGTTTCAACAGTGTCGTTCCGATTTCATTCTTCTCTGAGTCTCTTTCTTTTCTTTAATTTGTTTTTTTTTTTTTTTTTTGAACGAGATGAATAGAGACGCTCTGAATACTTCGAAATAATCATTATAAATTCGTAACTGCCAATTGTAAACCATTGTTTCGTTGTATCAAAAATTGTCACTTCTGACACTTATAATTAGATGTATCATTTGTCATTTTAATTTTTCAATTTACCTTGAATCCGCGTATGTATCGATTCGATATTTCTATAGTTTCTTTCTTCGCTTTTCAATTAATTTTCTTCGTTTATAACTCAACACGTTACCTTAAATGGGCTTCGTATAATCCTAAAAAATTTCGCATTCGTGCCTGTCCGCAAGAATGTAATGGAAATTACTTGGATAAATATATAAGAGAGATGCGCGTGTGTGGGTATACATGTGCGTTTGTGTGTGCACGTTTTCTTCTATGAATTCATAAACTATGCGCATATGCATCATACACTGTCATGCAACGAAACGCCGGCGTGCTAAGCCTAGAGGTATTCTCGGTTATTATAATTGCGAAGTCCCGACGATAAATCGTCGGAAGAACGGAGCAGACCAGAGAAAGGATTCTGTCTTTATGAACATTCCACGCAAACTTTCGCGAATTTTATCATGGAGAAATGGTCCAGTTAAACGAACAATTCCGTTTTTCCTTATTTTAAACGAAGTTTTTGACCAAATGCAGCATAAAAAATGTATATATAATTTGTTTTTAGAAAATAATAAGCAAGTAATTTATAAACTGCTACAACGAGTATTTAATATTTCATGCTTAATTCTTCTTTGTTATTTCTGCATTTTTTCTTGATGCTCTTTGAAGAGACTGTATCTAAAATCCCTTATACGGGAAAAGAAGAAAACGATGAGAAAATTTCGCGGTAACGTACCGTAGTTCCAGTGATAAAAACGAGGTCATAAGAAGATAAACTCTGTTATAACATTCGACTTTTTACATCGCCACCTTTTTCCTCTTGCTTCCGACTAAACAAAACGTACCACTCGCCCTAGTTACATAACTCATCGCACGCAACTTAAGCTAATAAACATCGGCCGGAAACTTGCTATGTCCTCCACGTTACCCCTCGACGTTTCTTAACTCCTACACTTGCCTCCGATTGTTCATTCTCTTGTAAATCCAAACATTAACGTGTTCGTTATTATAATGGAAGAGAGCATTTATTATATTAAGAAACTTCATAGAAAATAATAAACAAGCTAAAATAGAGAGAATTAAGAAATTTTCAAAAGATATATCATTTTGAGCGATACAATTACTCAAAAATTATATCGCTCTAAATGATAATAATTGATGTAATTTTTGAGTAATTATATCGCTCAAAATGATATATTCCTTGACTAATTGCTACGTATACATATATACTACGTATTACAAAATAATGTCCACATATGTTACACACGTGATACCAGTATACGCGTCATCGATAGCTGACGTGTTAACAGAAAAACAAATTCGATGTGTAAAAAACTAAACCACGTGACGAATTCTCGACTGTGCCAACAGTGAAAAGAGGAATAAAAGAAGTAAGTACATATGTAGCACATGTTTAAAGGCTGAAGCTACTCGTCTTCCTTACTTCGATCTTTTATCATCTCTCGAGATCGAGTCCCCTCGACTTAGCTTAGTCGAAAGGAATTCAGACGACGTTTCCAGGCTAATCTGTCCTTATCACGCGTGCTCGCTCGGCAAAAGAACTCTCGATAATACCAAAACGAGCGAATTCGCGCGCCAACCACGGAGAAATCGCCGATTGAAACGCGTCGAAAACGAGGGCGACAATCGAACCTGCATTCTGATCTTCTCCGATGGGAATTGGTCGCGAGGTCAACTCAGCCACCTGTTCCTACTTTTAACGACTCTTTGACTCGATCAAGCCAGTGACTCGATTTATTGTCACGAGCACTTTACATAAATATTCGATAATTTAATTTAGAGGGCCGAGGATCATAGCGGTGTAACTTAATGCACTGCTAGCTTTCATAAAATTACGTTCTACATTTATTACTATGAAATATTCAATATAACGTTTCAAATTATAAAAACATGTAGCAGAGAACATAGAGCTATAACTTGATTAATTACGAATAGATTCGAATTCTCGAAACCTTGTCTTACACGTTTATAATCTTCGATTCATCATTTGATGCCCACTCTCTATTTTATGTAAATTATTCGAACACTCGAGAAATTAGAACTGGTTTTATATATTCTAGGTTTCTCATTTTATTATCATCGTCCAAAAATTCAATTCCTCTAATTGCATAGAAAAAACGACGAAGATATCTATTTTAAGGGAACTGAATCAACCTCGTTAAACCAACTTCCTACAAATTTCTCAAACGGGGAAAAAATTGTTGGAAGCAAAATTACCTTCTCTAGCTTTTATCCGCATACCGTGCAACCACGTTCCTAATCACTGGAAAATTTCCGTCTCTATATACAAGTACCGTAATGTGGGTCGTTACTTTTGTACAATCTAAAATCGACAGAGAACGAGTCTCTATAGAAAGAGTATCATTCGTCGAACAAAAATTCTGCTCTGTCTTTCTGTTTTATCATTAGCTTCCTTTCTCTTGTGCCACTGGTCGCCCTCTAGTCCCAAGCCCGGCCGATCTGCGCATTACACTTTCATGCGACATCGATCGTTATTCAATGTGTGTATGCATGTATCTATGTGTACATGGACGTGAATACGCGAGTATGAATACTCGAAAACCACGGGGAGATTGGAACGGCCACGAAATTCGCAACGATACAGGAAACTACGCTTGTAATGGCCTTCGTAACCTGTCGAGTGTCTTTGAAACGACCTGTGCAGCACGATGATGGATCGATTCTATCGACTGAATCATTCAGACGTTTATGATCGTTCGCTCATATACTTATATATGATTGCATAAAGTAAATTAAAAATTTAATCTACCAATTTGTCGTTTGAGTTGATAAGGAAATTAAATTTTTTTAATCTGAAACACCTCCACCTGACGATAGAGGCTCGAAATTTAGTTACGTAACGTTTGATAACGAAGTATTCTTGTTGCTCAAAAAATTACGACCCCATTTCTACGACGATGACTTATAAAAAATATTAAAGTACCATAATGTAAAATGCGGCGCATTAAAATAAAATTGTAAATTAATTTGAAAAAGTATTTCTGTTAACGACAGAAATTCGACATTTAATTACATAACGCTCGAAAACGAAATAATTCCATTCTGTGGAGCCGCGTGGTTTCTATCGCGAATAACATGTTAAAAAAAACAAAGTACTAAAATGAGAAAATTGTTTCTGGTTAGGACAGGAATTCGGAATTTATGTATGAAATGTTTTCCTTTCACGAAAAATTCGTGACGCCTCTTTCACAACAAAGGATATGAAACTTCGATTAAATCGATAAACGCGGACAGTTGACATTATTAACCTATCGTCACCTATCAGCCTCTTGCCTTTTCGAAACGGGGTAACAGGCACGATAAAGAGGAAAGGCGAAGAAAATGTTATATATCCCTTGCAGGAGAAACTTTTCTACCAAAGTTAAAAAAATACAGATTCTACGTAGAAAGAGTTCATGAAACGAAACGGTATCATCCCGAGCATTATAACGAAGATGGTAATGTTTTAAAAAAGAGAATTTTCAAAATGAAACAGCAACCTTTGTACAAATATCCTCGAACGTTCTATTTTCCAATAGTACTTCCACAACGTCTCTACCATTTTGAAATATACAGACCGCGGAGAAAGGTGCAAGGAATAGGATGATATACTTTATCACGAGATTACACGTCGTTTTATATCATGGTAGCCAGTAAATCGCATCTATTTTTTTATTTAAAAGAATGCCTACAAGCAAGGCGTCGTATTTCATCCACACAATACATGAGCGAAAAAGAAATAAGAAAACGATATTTCTATTCGCGTTTAACCTTTCACTCTTGGCCAATCAAGCCATTAAAAACAATAATTCAAGACTTAAGTACCCGTTCGTTTGATTGATAAGGCAAAAGGTTGAAGACGCCTAAAAACGAAGATCAGAGGAAGCTTAACAAATCGTTCGATCCGGATAAACGATAAACCGCTGGAAGTACGAGGCTCGATTAAGCGAACCTGTCTCGAATAGCGACCGCAAATCGCAACGAATCACGGTCGTCCAATGGAGCTCTCGTGTATTACTAATCGAGCGGGACTACCACAAGGATATAAATCATATCGATTAACGATCGTCGGCCGATGAGGATATAAATCGTTCGCGTGCAGTCTGTAAAAAATTACGGATCACTGGATAAAGGCACAAGTTCGTGCCTTTAATCACGCTTAACGTAATTTATATCGGTGTTTCAGAATTTTTTCCCACTGCCTACGTATCGTCTTTTTCTCGCGTTAACGACGTCCCTGGAAACGATAAAGCCTCTCTGCAATATTCACCGGCACCGGCCATCTGCGTTATCGCTGTACAAGTTTAATATAGCAAAATTTACGCTTTTCCCGGTATTAAATTCAAGATCACAAGAGTATAAGTATATGTTTTTTGGTTTTTTGACTTTAATCATATCATAGATCGATTTTTATAACATCAATTTTATCATTTCTCTAGTCCTGCTTCTGATTACTGAAACGCGTTATTGTACGGGTGGAAAAATTTGAAAAATTTGATAAGAATCAGTTTTGCTACTAGCCCTTTAATCAGCAATATACTGAACTCTTCCTCTGTAAAAAATGTAACTTATCTTCCCTGCGGTCGTTAATTAGAATCGTTACATCGTGCAAGAAATTTGGTCGATCTAGTTGAGATTATTTTATGAATTTATTAATATCGAATATTGCAATGGAAATTAAAGATTAAAAAATGAAGGTTATTGTCAGTTTGAAATTTCGAGCCATTCGTCTCAATCTCCCAGTGATCTTGTTGCTTTTTGCTTTGTATAATGCTAATGTTCCTTTTTCTCTCTCTTTCTCTCTTCCTTTCAATCTCTTTCACACAGTATCTCGTTCGTTTTGGTTCTTTTTTCCTTACATTCTCTCTGCCTTTTGGTTCGTATGGTTGATGAGTTACCTGACTGCGCTTCTGGTACAGCGAAACAGAAAACAAGAAAGACACACCGCCAGTTGGCTTATTTCGATTTCGACCGGAGCGAAACGACGCCAAGGTTTCGCAATTGTTTCTTCGAAAAATTACCACTAATCGATCATTCGACGCGTCCTACTTTTTTATCGCTCGTGCATGTTCTAGCGAGCCTACTCGCGGATAGCGCTGAAAAACCTTTTCTGTCTGCCTCTGGTATTTTAATTTAATGCATTCTTCGATTCCATTGAACAGGTAATAGTCCTATAAATAATTCCATGAATACTGATTCGCGCGAAATTTCCAACTCGATATTATTACAAAAATATTTCAAATAAATCATGCGAAGAGAATTCTTATGGATAAACAAATCAAGCCAAATTCGACGATTTTAACTATAAATTTCCTAATCATAAATTTGAATTTAAATGTCTTTCATATTCAGTAGTTTTCTGATTAATACAATTTGTCAAATTATAAATTCCATTATAGATTTTATATCTAAAAATGTAAACCCACCGAAGTAAATCTACTTCCAAATTTATTAATTTCTTAACCAAAATAATTTTTCAAATTAATTTCCTTCACGTAATATTCTACGCGTGAACAAACAAATTGTGAGAAATTTTAGGATTTCAGCCATAAATTTCGCGATTAAAATGTTGGATCACAGTTAAATGGTTCTTTTTTTTTGTGAGAACATTTCTCGACTTTCTAATTAACTGAACGAAATTTTCGAAGAAGCTGACGATACACCCAGATGTCGTTTCTAGCCCCCGTGGGATCCACGACGATTCACAGGCTCACACGACACGTTTTCGCGTTTCAAACCAAAAGAAGAAATGTAAAAAGAATAGAAAAAAAAGAAGAAAGGGTTTCACGCCCGAGATCTCGACGAGGACCAAGCATGAAGCGATCGTTTACGGTGCATGTGCGATACGCCGTGATCAAGCGTGAAGTTTACGAGACTCGAAACCGTGAAACCGGACCCCGACGACGTAAAGCGTAGAGCGCGATGTCGGGGATGCTCCTGGCATCCGCGGAACGTGGATCCCGGACGGGGACATTTCTATTTATCTTTGGCGTACGCGAGGAACTTCTCTGGAGAACCATACCAACCTTTTCCATTCTCCGTTATCCCTATCGAACTTCAAATTCCTGTTTGTTCGCTGATCCTGTTTTATCGTTTATTATCTTTCGTAATGACTGTTCTTTCTCTCTTTTCTATTCTACGCCCAAGGGAATTTGATTTTCTTAGATTACAGGTAGAATATATTTAAAAATCGTTTCACCGTGCAATTGATTGACAGCATATTGAATTTTTAGTGAAAAGATTCTTCGATATTGAGATTTTAGAGAAATATTTCTTTTTCATTTGAAAGAAACGATCGAGATCAGAAAGAGTTCAGATCCCATATAAATCTCAATGATCGTGAATGGAAACATTAAAAATATCTATTTCTGAATTATCTTTTCTCAATAACATTGAAATTCTCTTGTTTTTGAAGTCCCGAGGAATAACAAGTATACGCAAAGAACTATTTTTTCTCTTGACAGAAATAACTCGAGTCGAAAAAGGTTCGTATTACCTATTCAGAATGTCTCTGTTGCTTTTTCATTTGCTATAAAAACCAGTATGTTACGCTTATTTCGCGCTCCCCTACTGACCCTCCGATATCGAGCCGACGAAATAAACCACCCTCTTCGTCCGTGCACCAAATTTCTCGGGAAATTTACCAGACAGTTGTTTACCAGGCTCGATAAACAAGCGTCCGATATAAAAGACGATAAGTAAATCAGCCAAATTCCATCTCTGTTAGCCCGTCTCCCACCCCCTTTGCTCTAAATTACTAAACATTCCGTGGTGTAATTAATATCTAACGAGTATCGGTACCGTGTAGCTTACCTCCTCTCGACAACTATTTAAAACGCGCGTACGCTCGCATATTATTCAATGCGTCGGCTTAAATAAAGTCGAGAAGGCCAAGGTGAGACTTGGATTTCCTCTTGTTCTTTTACAATCCTCGCGTGCTCCTCAACAGAAACGAACGATACGATTCCCTGAACTGATTACACCGCCGGATACACTACGTGCAATTATACATCCGGTTAATCCGTTTCACTGGCGAACGCGGAAGAAAAATACGCGATGACCGCCGGCAATTAGAGCCGCGTCATTAAACGCTCGCAGTATCGTTGGTCAATTAGCTGGTATCGCTAATTACCCCGTCGAACGGTCGTCCCGTTGTAAATACTTTGAAACGGGGAAGGCGCATTCGCGCCTTAAGATCCCCTAAGGTCGCCTGCTATCGTATACTAATTATACTTTTTGCTAATCAGTGAAAGAATTCTCAGGCTATTTGATCGTCACCCTTGAAATACAACTTTTATTTAATTGGTTGTAATATCTTCTATATTTTATAGTTATTATACAGATGGTAATCACTGTAGCATTAGTATAAATATTGTAGTAATAATTGCTGGTATATTCATTTAATTCGAAAGAACAGCCATTGCTAATTTTATATATTTTAACAATGAAAATTAACGAAGTAGTGAAGTTATATGTCGTGAAGAAAATTTTATTAATTTTTTGCCATTTAATTAAACGTATTTCAAATTCAACTCGACTCTCGAATAGATATAATTAATAATTATCTGATTTTGCTTCTTAAATCAATATTACCATGTTTTCCAGAGAACTCCAGCATAGGCCAATCAACGTCAACGAAAATAAGAGAACCATGTCGGTTTCAATTATTTTTTCTTTTCCTTTTCAACGTCGTACTGTCCATCGGTCGGCGAAAACGAATGGTGACTTTCTTTCCGCGCAATAAAAAAAAGAAGAAAATAACGACAACACGAAGAGGGGAGAAAATCGAGGCGAAACGCGATCCGAATGTAATACATTCTTTCGTTTCCCCCGGAGACCGTAGCTGGAATGGAAATGACGCTTAATGATCGAAAACATGTTTTCTCTCCCCCGCCATTCCCTGTTTTCCGATTCTCGTTCCCGTGACGATCGCCTTTCAATCGAATTGAAATCGAACATTATCGTCAACAGCCACTTTATTTAATAATTCTCAAACGACAGTTTTGTCCACATTTAAATTTACTTATTACTTTCCATTGTGGAAGTTAACAGAATAGAAAATTAATTTTTAAAATCCTTTTCTTCTTGGTAACACATTTCACGACGGTCGCATAATACAAAAATATGCCTTTTTTATGCTATCGCTTGACCATTGAACCACAATCAGTTAATATTGAATATTTTTTCAGTTATAGGAATTTTTGTGAAAAAGTAATTTTGAATTAAAATACAGGAGATTTATATAATAAATATATGTCCGTGCATATAATAAATAAATGTATATAATAAAAATAATTAGTACGTATTAAAAGTACGTAAATTATACGTAAAATATACGTATATAATAGGCATTTTTATTATATAAATACATGCGTATTATTATTATATAAATTTAATAAATATATATCCGACTGGAAATGTGTCCATTACGTATATAAAAGAACTTTATTAATAAAAGTAATAGGACAAGTTACTGTTCCCGAAGAACATTCATTTTATACGTTTGTTGAGATAGGAATATAGTTTGAAGTGCAAACTTCAAGTTGTGCAATGAAAACTGAGTTTGAGGACATCGTAAAAGAAGCGAGTTACTTTATTGCTTTCATCGCTGCTATGGACGAAATTGTTTCATTCGCTTAACGGAAGGTTCGTCACGAGAACGACAACGGTGAAAATGAAAGACACGTGACAGCTGTGCTGAAGCACAGGAAGCACAGAGTGTCGATGATACGTCGATTACCAACGAAACAGGGCTAAGTCTGCTTAGAAATACGATAGAGAAAATCTGCAATAACCGTCGTGGTGCAAAGACATAAATTGCGATTTTGTATCGACCAATTGTTTCTAAATAATCTTATCGTGAAACTTTATACACTTTATAACAAACCTACTAATGTATTAACATACATACTTACTACATATACATTACAATATACACATAGAACTTATTATGCATTGGCTACTTCTGTTGTCACATAAAGTGCCAATTCCAATGATATTCCTCCAACAATTGTTTAACGTTTCTCAGTTATTTCTAAAACTTTTATCTGGAGATGTATCTGTCACATATTATGATCAAAATATAAGCAAAAAAATTTCAAAGAAACATATTAAACAGTACAAAGAAGCAAATCAAACAGTGCAAAAAAAACAAAAAATATTTCGCTATTTCATTATGAACTTAATTCAATATGAAATTCAATATTACTTACTAACATTTTATAAATAAAATATTGCTAAGGAAGCATCAAAAGAAATATCTATCGCACAACTTTCTTATGAATGAAATCGCAATTCAAAATCATCGAGCACCACGACGCGCGTATAGCAAGAAACGAGCGGCAATGAAAGTCACAGTTGTCGGAAGATACCTCGATCTTGAGGCGCGAAGTACGGCGATGGAGGTAGCCTGAAGGTACTTCGGATCTCACCTGCGTCCTTGCCACCCTTCACGCAGATCCCAAAGCCATGGTGAGAGTCCGGTGGATCTCTCGTCATGGTGATTGTCCTTACGGTGAGCTCCTGTAAACTCAATGGCTGAGAGCTCGGTGATGTCGGAGGATTCGCGGGATTCGGCTGCGATTGTTGCGACTGCTGCGATTGCTGTTGCTGCTGGGACGTTGACGATGGCGTGCTTCGAACAGCGGCGACACTCGCTGGCGAAGACGCCGGCGTTCTCCTATCGCCCTGTCGACGCTCGGACACACCATTTCCAAAAAGTCTGTGATGAAATTTCAATATTACTTTTTTATAATTAATTGGGATCTTTAAAGGTTATCTCGAGTGAAATTTCACCTGAACTTTTTAAATTTAATTTAGTGATATATCGTTAATTCTGTTTTAATACCACCGTTCTGTGATAATACAGTCGCAATTTTATTGGTAACCACTAACTTTAATAATATAATTTTCTACCTGGTGAGTGGACTACATAAAAGAAGACTCGATCTATAGCGTTCATTACATCATTTTAAATTAAACGTGATCTAGGACTGAAGGTCTGCAGACTACCTGATTAATTCAGAATCTTTGTTGTCTTTCCTAATCGCGTAATAGAATATTCTATCGATACCTTATCTTCTAATCTAGGGAATAAAAATAGCCACATTGTAACTTCCTAATAATAATCCCATTTGTTCAAATAAACATAAATCATTCTAAAAGCTATTTATAAGCCAATCTTTCCGTCGTTAAATGACCCTTTTGTTGTTTAAAAACAATATAAAATTCATTAATCCCAACTTTTTATGTTCTGGATCCTGGATAGCAGAACGAAATTCCTATAACGCCTTACTACACTTACATTTGCAAAAACTGATACCAACGTAGTCGAAATGAATATATTTCTATCAAATTATCATTCTGCTAATTTAATTCCGAACTTTCTGCATAAGAGACTTGGTTAACAGGTTAACAGACAAATCAGTTATTAGAAGTCTAAAAACGAGCATTGGAGAACCTACCGAAGCACCTGTTCCGGCGAAATAGCACCAGAGCCTCCAGTGGTGTGTCCCCTGTGCCTATACGGTGTGGTGTGCGAGGAATGGTGATGAGGAGCACTCGGTGGTCTCTCGACGATCGTGTAACTCGTACCCGGAGGGCTATAATATCCCCTGTGTTGACCACCATGATGCCTGCTGGTGGACTCTAAATCCTCAGCTTCGTAGCAACCACCGGTGCCGCTTCTGAGGAAGTGAGTGCCGCTGCGCAGGAAGTGCGACCCGCTACCACCGCCCCACTGCAGCTCCTGTAATTCCGACCCGTAATCCTCCGTACTGCTGGCCATGCCTTTGCGATCCGTTTTGTCAGATCTGGACACAAAACAAGGCAAACGATGGTCGAGTTTGAAACATAAAGAGAAAAGTTTTCGAGTACTCGGGCTCTCTGACTTTTCAACTCGAAATAGACACATCGAAAAATAGAAATTGTTAAAACTAACAAATGTTACGATGATAGTAACTACAAAAGGCATTAGCATATACACTTATCCTCCAATGAAGATCTTCTCTCATCAGATTTTACATTTCATCTTCGTACTTGTAAATTATTACTAAATGATACGAAGTTTAATGTATTTGGATCTAATTAGTTAGTACGTAAATACTATTAGTTTGTCCAGAAAGCGTCTTTCTTTTACAGACACCTCTTTTACAACGATGCATCTTTATACAAACATGAAACCTAATCTATCAAACGTTGTGATCTTTATCTTGATAGAACAAAATGTATCATACGTAATTCGATAAAATAATATAAAACGGAAAATGCTGTGTATTCATTATTTCCTTATAAAACGAAAGAAACTTTTCGAACGACCTAATATAAAAATACAATGATCTGTATCTTTTGTAGCTCTGTGGACATCTATATATTTCCTGTTTTAAGATCTAACGTACGAGCAGAATATATTGACCGATAGGTAATGCTGATTTAAATTTCCTAACATGTACTCGTATTCTATTCGATTATACATTTTAACCTTTAGGTTGTGGCATTTGACTATAACTCGAAAGTCACTATATAAGAACACATCCATTGCTAAATTTAACGTTCGTCTACGTGTCGCTAAAATCTAGTTTCCTCCACTATGCGGACTGGTAAGATAAAGATATGCTATAACATAAAGAAATAAAAGTTTTCTCTTAAATTTGGATTTAAGGAATGAGTGGATAAATTAATTATAAAGCGCAAAGATCGAGCAAAGACCCAAACGAACCACTCGATTCGTTAAAATCCCTTGGTGTCAAAGCAGTAACTTTTAAGATTATGAAAATACAATTAGCAAGTGTCTCGTTAGGGAAAGATTGCTAATAACCAAAGCGACTCGATGGAAGATAAAGAGGGCCGCGACCTGAATTTCCCAGATAGCACTGCATCGATCTAGAATGTCGTAAATTAATCGAGAATCGTGCCTCTCAGGAAATCGTGAAGAAGTTCTCGTTCTAATATTCACTCCGTGTACCATTCAAATATCAAACTAAATCGATCTCGCCCTTTGATCTAAAACTTTCTGAGATAAAGTATCGTAGTGTATAACTAAACTGAAAGCTTTTGGAACAATTGTAAAAAGGAGAATAAGCGAAAATAAATTCTGAAAATGATTATTTGTATGAAATTCATTAAAGTAATTTATCACGGTAAAGAATTGTATACAATTTTAAAATTTCTATACAGGAGAAATATCATTCAGTATTCAATTTCCAAATTACCTTCTGCTCAAACCTTATACGTACTATAGTGGCTTCACAAATCCCAATTCACAATTTCAAAATTCCAATTTTACAAAGTGCTTCGTACCAAATATGACGCTCCAGAAAACCAAACGATCTATTCTCCTTTGAGTCTCCTTAATTCAGAAAATGTCAACCCTTGCACAAAGTCATTTTCTTCTTTACCCTCTTTAAGTCGTTTCCATTCGTTAAACTTCTCTCGGAAAATTCGATAACGCATAACGTCTATAATTCGAAAAATTCTAATTCTTCCCTTCGCTTGAGATTCGAGTTATCTAGGTTCGACTGTGTAGGAGAAGAACCGTTTTTAGAAAATTAATTTGAGAAAATCAACGATGGCTGCTTTGATGTAGAACGAGTTTCTATCGAGCGACCATGAGATGACCTTACATCGACGAATGTTATTAATGCGTGACTAATGAAACAACGGAATTCATGGCGGGAGAAATACCCTTATCGCTGTCGATTAAACCGATAAAATCTGCACGTGATGTGAGGGCAACGGGGGGTCGGATTTTCCATAGCGTGGCGATGTCATAATCCCGACAGGAAACCAGCCATTATCGCCGGAAGAAATTTGAAAGTTCCCCCTTGTTCGTGGCGTTACGCCTCATGCAAAGCCGCCCATTCGTCGCTAGCGATTTGCAAGCCCCTGTTGAAATTTCTCCCTCGTGACCGATCGTCTTTCTTGGCGGCGTTTCCACAATCGGAGAACAACTTCCGTGACACCGTTTCAACTTTCGTAAAATATTGCCGTTTTCTCTTATTGTTCGTATTATTCGTATTTTGTATTTCGCAGCTAAATATGTTACAGCGACGAAGAATGTTACTAACGTAAATCTATCCTAGTCAAAAATTCCTGAGTCTTTCTCGTAAATTTGTAAAGTTCTTTGTAAATTTGTAAAGGACACGGTTCTTCGTTCAATCTATTTGGGGCAATATTTTCCACGCAAATTTGATTTTTCCCGATATTCTCTTTCTTTCGTTTCTTTCCATGAAAAAGAGAAACAAAAACAAAATACGTTCTTTTTATTGTGCACGGAATATCAAATGCCATTAACAAGCAACGTTGCATGAAATCCGTATTTTCATTTAATGTAAATTCCAATATTTTGTAATTTTCTATTAAAAGATTTTATTATTCAAGTGCCTCAGCATTGCAGCAGTATCATATATTATAAAATCATATTAACCGATATCGTGGAACATGTAAAACAATGCTTTATACGTTCGTACAAAATACGTAGTTCATGATAGGGTAGAAAAAGAATATAATATAAAAATTTCCCCGATGAGAGTCACGTTTTCGTTTTATCTAACATTTCATCTTTTATGACGTATTGCCTTATTTCTATTACGTTTCGCGTTTTATGGCGGAATACGTAATGACGGATATCGAATTTCGAAACAACGTTTCGGGGCAAGTATCGAACCATATTGGTTGAATCGTAGTATCGATGGTTTCAAATACAGTAGAACAGTGTCCCTAATATGGAATAATATTTTATAATGATCTATTAAACGTTCCCATTTGAATATTTTATGCGGAGTTATGTCGTTTTATGTTTTATAAGATATCGTCGTATTTCCATTACGTTTCATATTTTATAACGGCATACATTACGGAGAACATCAAAACTCTTGACGTATGACGCTCGACCGAATATTGAATTAATGTTTTTCTGCATCGAATAACTCTTCGCGGTTATTTCGCGAAAACATAAAATTGATATTAAATAATTCCGAGAGGACAATCGAGATATTGGCAAACGATATAACGAAACTATGGTGAACACCTCGTTTAATTCTCGAATAATTTTATAATCCTTTAACGTTGTTTAATTATATATTCATCGCTGTTTAGAATATACGATAATACAAGATTGGAACATAAGAAAGTTAAGCTAAATATAACTTTCGGGATAGTCTGAAGTATTAGTAAATTTGTTGCATTTAGGTATAGTAATTTTATTTTAAACAGTCCAAATCTATATTATTCGAAGTTGAATTATATACTCTTCTTTTATTCCTGGAAGACTAATAGGATAAATTTATGGTAAACGTCAAGAAAGGACGACTTAATGGCGCGAACTACTTTAAGTATGAGGTTACAGTGACTTTAATCTGTGCTGCAGTATCAATTTCTCCCTTTTCTACGCTTTCTTCCCTTCCACTCTTCCTTCGTCCTCATGTTTCTAAATCTTCCTCTTCTGCTTCTCTTCTTTCTCATCATTTTCTCCCCTATTTTTTTCTTTCCTAGATTTCGTCTGTTGGAATACAACGATATTACACACATAGACACAAATACTCTTATACAGACACCTACACAGGCATTTGAACAGGACACTTACACAGGTCATACTCATTACTGTATAGAGAGTGGGGTTCAAAATATTTAAGGGATCATGGGTCACTACCTACAGTTAGTCTGAGAGTAACTGGCCAACAGTCAACAATCCATAAATTCTTTACCTGCATACTTTGTTAATTATACCATATCACTCATTTATATTTTAAATACATTTGGTTCTGTAGTTCTGTTTAATAAATATTATTTTAACATAAACATTGTGTCTTCCACAGATTATTTATCTGAACTTTAAGATTAAATTCTAACATCGTCCTTCCTTCTTATATATAAATAAGTGCTTTTCTATATTGTAAAAAAATAATAAAAGATAACTTGACCTAAATAATGCCCTCGTTATCTCTATAGCGGAATTAAAAATAAAATCGTACGAAAGAGCGATTGTGTCCATGACCTGTCTATAATAACTGGTCTTTATTACGAAACGGACGAAATCTCCAACTTCACCTGGTGCTTGCCAATGAAGATAAGTGGGAAAAGAATACGAGGTAATTCCGCCTTCGGCTGCTTAAAGGATCAAATCGAATAAGAAGTTCATGCCTCGTGCAGACATATACATCTATATATAACTAACTAATCGCCAATATTTGCTATACATCGATGTCCACTGGATTGAAGTTGAAATATCAAAGAATTATTTACTCGATCGATTCCTAGAAAATCGATGTTCAAAGTGGGTTTTTCAAAATTGTAAGGAAACTCATAGACAAATTGAAACTTTGTAAATGAAAGTCGAGAAAAAATTAAACACGATATTTAATAGCGACATACTGGAATCGAAAACGTAATTAAATTACGCTTGTACTAAATCATAATCGAACGACGCTACAATTTTATCTCACGACTCGCACTCGAAATTATTTTTCCGCGACAAAACTGTTCCAATTTTTCACGTATTCCTTCGACGTAGTGGTTTTTACTGTTCACGTGCACGTATTTCTCGTTCTATTTTTCTCATGTACGAGTACCTTGTTCTTCGCGTCGTCTTATCGCACATCGCATTTTCTATCCACCATTTCAAACGTTTCTTAGAATCAAAGGAAGATTAATGCGGCAAACTCTACGATATCTTTCCTAGTTTGTAATGGTTACAAAATGATAAGTTAATTTTAAAGGATATACAATTTTTCGAAATATTTGCAAGACTATTGTTCGTTTCCATTTTTATGTGTAAAAATGCTCGTACTATACAGACACACGCAAGATCAACTCTCATGAACTATATCATCATGAATTGTAACTACTGATGAGATATGTATAATTTTATGTGCTAGATTAAGTTAGATACGTAGTAATGCTACTTGTATATGAATATCAGTGTGTAGAAGCATGTGTTTGCGCGGCGTCTCAAAAACAAATGTAATGTAATGTAAACTGTTCATTTGTTTAATAGTCGGGTATGGAAAAAAGTGCTGAGACGCGTGCAAGTGTGTATCGATGAATATCTTTGGAATCATTTATCAAATAAATATATAACTATTCTAATATAAATTCCAAGTGTAAATTTAGTGTTCCTATACCATTATTTCGGATCATTATTAAGATCCAAAATTCTCAACAGTAACATAAATTATAATAATTCGATTATATGCTTTAAACAATATATAATCTAAACGAAAGCATTCTTTTTCATTTTTATCTTTAATAATTATCCATATGCGTATTGATATAGTATAAATGTTTAATTCCAGTTATAAGAAAATATAATTTATAAGAAATTATACTTAATATAAGAGCACAACCTTCTAATATCTAGAACAATATGAAAGACGAGAGTCGCAGAGGAAAGATAAAAATATCGAGGAAACTTGCCGGGGTTTCTGGCATAAATGACAGATTAGATAGAGGGATCAACGAAATTGAACAGAAATTCGTAGCGTTCCACGTAGAATATTAATCTAGGGAGGAAGGAGGTGGTAGAGAGCTTCGACACCCCGTGACAAGTCGATTTTCTAGAACAACCGCGGCATTACCAGCGCGCGGCTAACGTTCTAATAGCGTTAGGAAGCCTCCTGTTACCGGCGGAAGAAATTTCGGAGTCATCCGGTTCGCGGTAAATGCATACCTATGCAAAGCCGGTGCTTCGTCGCGGATCGATCGTTGGCCAACGAGCGAGAGAATCGACTGGCCGCGGTGTTTAATTCATACCACCGACCGGCAACGATCGATTCGCATTAAGGTTGGTTTATATTAACCGCTCGGACACGGAACGATTCCCTTACCGTTCCATTAAGTCGAAGACATTTAGCGTTTATGCTATGAAGACTTCCTTACACAATTATTGAGCTAAAATTGTCAGTGAAATTTTCCAATACACGAGTTACAAATTATTAGATATGTAATTAGTAAATTCTAAAATCTAATAGATAATGACTACATAGAGACATATTACTGCTATATATAATAACCAATGGATATATATTATTATGAATACATATATGAACACAATATGTGAATATATATTAAGTTATTCAAAATGTTCCTTTCGTTTTATAAGGAAATAATAGACGCACAATGTTTTTCGTTTTATATTATTTTATTACCCAATAGACCTCATAAAAGATATAACTTAGAAAAAAAAAACGAAGCTGGTACCCCGCTGGGAGTAGCCGCCCACATGCTATATTATTTTTTATTTATATTTTTTTTTTCTTCACCAACAAGATATAACACTTTACCAAATGTCCGCAAGGACAAATTGTAAAATAACCAAAATAAAATAAAATAAAAAAAAAAATTATTTTATTGAATTACGCACGAACATAATAATAGAAATATAACAAAATGAATCATACCTAATTCAATAAAATAATATAAAACAGAAATTGTTGTTCATCTATTATCATGTTATGAAATGAAAGAAACTTTTCGGACAACCTAATATTATCATGAATAATAGTTCGTTTATCAAGGAAATAATATATTAGCAAAATAAGGTAATAAACTAACATTTACGAAAATAAAAAGTCCGAAATTTATCATTTTGTCGCGTTTAGTAGATACTTCCATCGTTAAATGTACATTTTCTCGTTGTTACAGAAGGACCACGATGTCCTCCGGTAGAAATCATCCTCAAGAGACGACGATTCTCCGCTACCGCCCCTTTTACCACTCGCTCGAGCGAATTACACGAATTCTCACCAGCTCGAAAATGGAACGGTGGAAACTTGGCTGTTTAAATCTACTGTGTGGCGCGTGATAAATCGGAGCTATAGTTATTTGATTAGCTCTGTTATTAAAGTTGGTCTCAAGGGAGGATGAAAGAAATATTATGGGGCAAATGTTTTTTCAGATTGAGAGATCGTTCCATTCGGAGAATTTGCTTTGGCTCGCCGGGAATAACTTCTCTGATGTAAATTTGTGAATAAAACTTGAAAGAAATAGCCTACCATCTTGACACTCACAGTTACAATAGCATTTTATTGCCTCAATATTTCATAGTCGATTTTAAACGGTTTCCAAATGGATTTTTCTTCCAAGAATGAAGACGATAATACGATAGTATAGACTATAAACACACTCAAGTTTGAAGCGAATGAACTGAACACGAGCGAAGATCTACAGAAGATCATTCTACGTGCAAAAATAAACAAAACGCGTAGAATTAGATTTCTTCGTTCAATGTTTCATTTTTAAAAACAACGAATTTAAACATCTATCAAATTGAAGCAATAATTTTTCATAAAATATATAACTAATGATCGAACTGAAGTCGAACACATCTGTAACCAAAAGTTACATCGTTCCAATGCCAAATAATATTTGCCTCTTTTCATATCTCATAAGAACTCACAACACTCGACTCGATTTCATGCGATCCATCATCGTAACTCGACGTTATCTCTCCTCTGCAAGAGGAACGGAAATATCGACGTTCTCCCCTTTCCCAGAGTAAATTTTAACCTCTGACCTGTACACCCGACTCCACGAATAATCCCGCAGGGTAGGTCGATTTCAATGAAAACCGGCAATTACCGAATACCGGCCAACCGACCGCAACATTGTTCAGCCGGCAGTGTTACAATTCCAACAGCTCACACAACCTACACCTGTGTCCTACCTAACAGGCCACAACCACCCGGTCGCTCCACCCCCTTCACATACCGGCCACCATAATACCCAGGAAACCGAGCAATTTCCCAAATAAGCTCGTCGACGCTCGGTTATTCATGCCGAGACAGCAATCAAACCAGTTTCTACCCTCGTCAGCGAGTCAAGCTTGACCCAACCTTGACACTGAGCTGAAGGGGTAGCTTGTTTGCCGGCGGGGGTTGGCCGCGGTGCAAGTTACCCCTGGACGTTCCTAGGGGTTGTAAGCGGAGGGATAGAGAGGGCTGAGAGTACGGAAGGTATCTGTGAAACGGTGGAAGAAGGCTGAAGAGGGGAGGAACGAAGGAGGGAGCGACAAAACGATGAAACAGCCAGGTGGAGGAAATGGTAGCGCGGGAAGGGTTAGAGAAGAAGAGAGAAGACACTGTGAAAACGCGACGGAGAAGAAGACTACGTAGGGTACAGTATGTTGAAGGGAGAAAGAGCAAACGATACAGGAAGAACGAAGAAGGGTAGATTAAGAGCGAAAGAGAGAAAGATAAAGTCATAGTGGGCGATGGAGTGGGTGACAGTAGCGGGGGTTGAGGAAAACGAAAGGAGGGATACCATGTACCCCGTGGTGCGAGGGTGGGGCGATCAATACTGCAGGAACACCCCCTGAAGCCGGCTTCATTCAGCAGCTCTCTTTCCACCGATTCTCGTGACTTCGAGCCGCTCTAACGTCGCTACTATAGTCGCCTATACTGCTGCTCTAAGAGCGCAAGGGGCAAACGGCACGATTGTTTCGAGATAATCGCTCCTTTTCCATTTAATCGCGTTAAAAGGATGAAAGAAATTCGCGGGAAAACGACACGCTTTGATTTTTATCGATTTCCGTACCACTTGAGAATTTTTGCCATTCATCATTCTCCTGTTTAGACTTTTTAAAGTAAGCTTTGATGAAGATTAATAGCAAATATTGTGTACGAAGAATATTTTTAAGTTTTTTCTCCGTTCTTTCCTGGTTTGTTTTTCTTTTTTTTTTTTTTTTTTTTTTTTTGTTAAGCTGATTATAGGTTAAGCTACCAGTGAATGAATGGATCTTGTATCGATCGGTCGAAGCACTTGTTTTCGTATGATGTTTAGAGTGGCACTAGGCTTGGCTCATTTTTCAAAGCCGTCTTCAATCAATCACGTCAGGAACAAATTGAATCATCCAATGAAGGAAACGATTTGTCACTTGGATACACATGGAACGAGAATAGGAAAGCGAGACTGATTGCCAAGAATTAAACTCATATTTTATTTACGAATCGACAAACGAAGCAAGTGGCTCGTAACAAAAACGACCGTTGTCGCATTTTTTGGCTGTTTAAATAACCATGCATTAGAGTAATCAGACATAGCACGATGAAATGGATATTACGAAACGTAATTTATATCTTGACTTATTATCGAAGAAAACATATTTTTGATTACGTACAGTGGTTCGTAACAGTATATGAACGTTTATCATAAAAAGCTTCTATGCAACTGATAATAATCTTTGATATCGATCTCCATGTGAAACAATTGAAAGCTAAAAGAATTACGATATATAGCAATGATATAAAGGAAACTCAATTTCGTATGGAGTAATCCGTGCTCCTTTGAACGCTTAATAGAATGATTAAAATGAGAAAATGGAGCAGAAAACGATCGAATACCACGAGTGAAATTCTCTGATGAATATTTTTCTATCAGGCGCGCTAATGAGAGCGTGTCGTTTTCAACGAGCCACGGAAGAAAGTGAAATCTTTTGAGGCGAGCACGATGCAAATTATCTTAGAGGATTACGCGGCACGCCACGAATCGCGTCTAGTATTATGAAACCCAGTCGACGAGAACGATCGGCTCACGTCGACGACGATCGGGACGAAGCGTCGTTGAATTTTCGCGCATCAATTAACGATTACCCTGCCGGCATGGTGATTCTATCGAACGTTTTAAATATAATTCTTCGTTCACAGCCGCGCGACGCAGCCAGGGCCTTTACGGTCATCCTTTCGCAACAAATACGTCATCATCGATCATGGGCCTCTTTATTAACGAGCCTCGTTGATGAATGAATTCCTTGCAAATAATTTTAACCATCTGTGTTTTATTGACGCTATTAAAGTGATATTGTTAATGTACAAGTTACTTCTTCTACTGTTTCCAACGATAAAATATGGAAAACACAAGAAACCTGGTGTATACATAAACTTACAAATATTCGTAACTTTGTTTCTTTCGAAGAAATTCCCTGACTTGTTTGCACTGAAAGTTCTGAAATTGTTAGTCGAATGTATCGCGATGCCGTAAAGTGTATGTTATGTGGAGTTCTCACGAAGGGTGGCTGACTAGGACGCGTGTATTCTACTGCATCGCTACGCGTTAGTCTTTTCTTCATTTCTGTTGACGTATCGTTGCAATTACTACGTTATTATACTATTATTACACATTTATGCATTTGCAAAAAATTTAAAGCTGCAGAACTTCCTTTGGCAAAATCATACTGATATGTTACTTTCAATTCGTATGTATCTATCTTACACGTACAATCCCATTGTTTTCCATAAACGCCAGAAATGCTGAGAATACTGAACAAGTAAAGTCCTTCGCGATTTTTAAATGAAATTGCAGCAACCATTTCTAGCTTCGTTTTTATAACCTTCCATAAATAAGAACATCGTAAAACTTTTATATCAACCTATCTAAACCTGAATCGTCTACGATCACTTTGCAGCAGCGTCCATTAAACCTAGGACCACCCTCGACTCATTGCCAGAAGTAATCAGACGTAGCGTGATCCAGCAAATTCTCCAATATTGATTTATAATTAAACACAGTCTTCCTTGTTCGAGACGAGCTGTGGCATGACGAAATAATAAAAAGCAGGACGCATACAGTTGGCTAAATTAGGATAGCACTAGAGGCGATAAAAGTCAGGCCGTTTTGAGAAACGTATCCTTCTTCCCAGGGGAAACAAACGATCGTCGAGAATATGTAACATTCCTTAAAAGGAAAATGTAGAAAAAGTACAAGGTGTTTGATAAAGCCAGGCAATATTTATAAATTGTGATTCTAGACATTAAAATAACGAAAGAAGTTTCTGTGACAACAAAATGTTGTTTGAGGCCTCTTTTTCGTGTTACAAATAATCTAATTTTACGTTAAAAGTGGACTAAAAAGTTAACGAATTAGCTCACTTTCTCTGTTACTTGCTCATTCTTCGTATATCTCATGCCGAGACAGATTATGGAGATTACAGATACGAGAACGAAATTACGGAAAAAGAACGCGACAAGTCACAGCTTTTTGTCTTTTATAAAGAAAATTGTTTTCTCTTATAATCAATTTTCACTTACTCTTTGCTCTCCTGATACTCGTTTTTCATTTAATCCGGAGATCAACATACGCTTCTGCTATCTAATATTAAGTTTTTTTAATTATTGATTATTCTGTTGATTTTATGCCTGTTCGTTTTATTTCTCATTAAAAAATTTACCATCCGTTTTACCTTTCATATATTCAATAAACTTCTTCATTTTTTTAATGACAAATCTAGGATCACGATTCACAAGCATCAGCAATTTTTCTAACGTTCTATACACAACAACGAAGCCACGAAGAAAGAAGCGTATGAGCGAGCGAGAAGAAAAAAGAAAAAGGGTCAGGCGAAAGGGCACGCAGTAAAGCGCGCAAAGAGGGTCGTAAAGCGTTGGGTAGCATCCGGTCGATGGTCAAGCATCCCTCTGGCGCGATATACGCGAGCTTTCCTTGGCTACTGGCAATAGGACACGCGGCCCTTCGAGAACGAAGAACAACACAGTCGCTGCGGCGACTGCAGTGGCGATATTTCACCGGGCGAGTCCGCGGAAAGGGGCATGCCTGACCTCTTGGTGTACTCAGGTGTGCCAACGTACACGACATGCACGGTCTGTGCACCGTAGGTGGAAACGACACGGCTCAGGTGTCCCGTGAGCACCCGCGCGCCCACGCCGGAGACGAATAAAGCTGCCGTTTGTAAATATTGAACGAGACCTAACTACACCGAGACCGATGTTGGGCTCTACTCGCTTCGCAGGATTAAAATGGATGCTGCGACTGCTACGGAGATGCGCTTCTGCAAAGAAACACTTTGTATGCTGATTGTGGGCAGAGTATGAACGTATAAGGAATGTGCTGGCGATGGTAACAGGAATGGAAGACAAATTAGAGATATATAGAGGGGATGCAGGATTAATATATCGTGGATGTCTATGGAAATTCAGATTTTTGTGTACAGATAAGTTGAGCAAGAAATATAATTGTAGCGGAGGATCCAGGTGTTGAATTTAGTACGAAGTTTAGTTGTTAAGAAATTGCATGAAAGGAAAACAACGTTATACGTGTAATGAGTGTTAAGAAGCGGTATAAGAAAATTGGTAGAAGTTTGATATTTGATGTCATGAATTAGCTATTGGGATATTCGCGGAATTTCTGTATAGGTGGCACTTAAAGAAAATTTATATAAATGTTCCAACACGTAAATGTTAGCTTGTAGAATTCAGGACAATAAAGTCAAAGGAAGGTTAAGAAATGTCATCGACGGTAATATCTCAAGAAAGATTGTAAAAAATAAATCAATTTGCCATTACCAAAATTTGTACTCCAAAGAAGTTTCTCTTTCAAAGACCACCTAATTGCCAAGTGTTAATCAGACAAGAGAGGATAAACAAGTGAATAAATCGTTTCTCTAAACTCTCCCCAAACTCAAAGCTGATTTCAAATGTCAAACGCAGCGATTACCCGAAGCAAGGTTTCGTTTGATGGCGAACAACACACGGTGGATAATAAATTCGTCGATTGATCAAGCACGGTCCGTCGAATTCCCAAACCAAACACCTCCGTCGAGCTGAAAAGAATTCCTGGTGGCGTGTTTCCGGTGCATCTCGCGAGCACGTGCACCGAGGCCGCACCGAGGGACCCTCAGTTCCGTTTTATCGATGCAAGCTGCCCCCGCCACCACATCGAGACGCACTTCCCGTTTCACGTGCCGTTTCACTCGGAACCGATGCATCTAGGCCGACTTCGCCTCCGGCCAGTGCACGCTCGTCCTACCACGCTTCCGGTGCCACTGTCTGAAGACGCTGACTCGATCAGGCGCGCTCTTCTATCGCGGATTATGTTAAAACTTCCCCTTACAGCGTTTTCTTTGCACTTAACGTTTGAGAACGATTGTTTGATCGAGAAAAGATCACGATTTTCATCATCATCCATGACCTAATTTTGTGTCTTTTTAAAGAATTTAAATCCTTAAGGATCCTCGTATGAGAATGAGTCTACGAGATAAAATAAATATAGTAACTTTAGGCAATACTAGTCTGTACAGCGATCCATAACATTTGTACGATTAAATAGACATTTTCACATACCGTGCGACGTTTAAAAGCGATGGGAAACGCTTTCGCGGATCGGAACGTGCACAGCTTTGTCCAACATAAATCCCACGTACCCAGCGGTGCACTTTCGACTCGAACGTGCTGTAACTTCGTACGCGTCCCGCGTTACAATGCGTCGTTTTCCTTCTCTCGATGGAATTTCAAATTTCATGGATAAGGGGAGTCACGTGACCAAGAAATTTCCAAGGGAAATATTTCCCTTAGAGCTGGATGTGGAATCTTTGGGGAAATCGGAGAAGAATCGTATAAAAGATTTAATTTTTAGAATACTAAGAGCCGAGTGATTGAACAATATCGTTCTTCGTTGAATTTTAAATATAATAATAATAAATTTAGAATATAAATTATATTTTTAGATATGTAACAGGATTTTATTATAATTTTAAAACTAATAATATTACCACCAACCATCAATAAACTCAAAGGAAACATACATCGACAGCTTATTATAAGTTGATGTTAAAAGTTGAAAGAACAAGTTGAACATTTCTTGGGAAGTATGACGTGTTCGATTGATTTAGGGCTCTGTAACATCATGTTATCGCAATGTTCGATGCTAATTAACGTGACAAGCCAACGGAACTGAACGGGTGAAACCTCGGTATTGGTAATGTGATTGAAAGCTCCATTTTCACGGCTCACCTGCCGTGTCTCTGTCAAAGCATGCGATCGCACGCCCTCCTCCGCGCCGCGATTCCTACGGACAGTGTGCACATTGCTCGACTCGTGCAGCCATTCCACACGGCCCACTATAAATACACCGAGGGACGTTCTATCGAACCTGATCGCTGCCACGACTCCACGAACACGGAATGAACCTTCTTATTTTCCACGATATCTTATCGTTTACTCGAAATTAATTTCTTATAAGTGATAATTGATATGAATTCTTATAAATAACGAATAGTAAAAAAGATAACTATGATTTATCTTTGACAAGAAATCGACGAAAACGATGAAACGAAACTTATATTATTATTGTTTCTTGGTTATTAGTAACGATTGCAGAAATTGTATTAATTATTGCGACTAAAGAAAATAATAATATCTGTAGACTTAATTTAAATAGCTCATCACACGCTTCGCTATATATTTTCCCTCTGAATCTACAGACATTTTTGTGCATACTAAACACCTTCATCCCAAACCACTTAATACGTACAACATTTATCATTCCAATCTTTCAATCCTTCTCTCGTGACAGTTTTATACGTTCCAGTAAAATAAGTAAAATATTCTAAAAAGTAAATCTACATTTGAGAAGCAATTAAAACAGCGCGTGATGTAACAGTGAACCGAGTACGAGAATAAAATTCAATGGAGATTCTTTCCAATTGTATTGTTTCTTGTATGTTCCTTTCCCTAGAAGGTAACAAAGGCATGAAAAGGATTGATCGGAGATTACGAGAGGAATTAATTCCGCGGGGGACAAGGAGTCAGTGGCGCGTTCGAAATTCTCGAGGCGATAATGACGGAAACGCGGATCACACTACCGCTAATGGTGAATTATTACGATTTAACGCAGCAATTAATTAATAAAAGTAGACGTTTCCCGTGAACGTTTTAAAAAGGAAACCGACTTCGCGATAACATCGAAGAAATATTGCGCAACGCGGCACCGCGATTACGTTACCAGCCTCGTTACACAAATCGCGCTGTCGTTAGAACCGACGAGCACAATTCGCCAATTTAACACTTAACCAAGATTAATCTTTCGCCACTGGCTAACTACCTCGGCGGAACGGCTAACAACCTTCAACCATCTTAATTACCACAAGGCTCTAAACCGTCGATTATAGCAAGCCACTAGAAAATGATAAATCAGCAGATACGTCCATGATATTTTGTGGCTGGTCCAATTTTTCAAATCGAAATCGTTAACCGGGATAACGAAGCGGAAAATCATAATGGACGTCGAAGTCGCATCGATTAGCTTATCGTGACGTTTCCAGACGAGCGCTCGTGGAACGACAATTGAATTTATGAAAAAAATTAAGCGTGTTGGCGACAAAATGAGTAAGATGCGAGTTATGATAGAAAATGTTAGATCGTTCGCATTTTTTACGGATTGAATCCTGTGAGTGTGCCAATATGCTCCTGAAACTCTATTTTATGTACGATTATCTTTCCCTGTGTGTGATTGCTTGTTAGAGTAAAGGGAAAAGAGAGAATTTTCCTCGACTGATTAATCTGTAAGCCGTTTAATTGATCATTATAAATGTTCCCAGTCATTGACTGATTTTAGTTCCAACGTACAACGAGCAGAATAAGAGACAAAATTACATAGTCACCTGATATATGGAAAAATGCTTCGATGTTCGTGAGTTTCCCGTGCGATGTTTCGCGTTAAGAAGCAATTCCGCGTTACGGTGATGGTCGGATTGGAATTAATATCCCCGTGGTAATTCGCAAAAAATTCTAAAATAAACTGAGAGGAACTCCACGGAAGGGAAATGGAGAACGTTCAGGGTGGCTAAAGCGGGAGGATATTCGAGTTGAAAATTCAACGCGGTACTTTCCTTGGGATTTTTCCTTATTTTCCTACTTTATTGTTTTCGTTCCATTTCCTCCGTTCTCCTCCCTTCTTTTTACTACCCTGCTATTTCTTTTTTCTACTTTCTTCTTTTCATATTTTGTGCAGCTTGTCTGGATTCGTGCGCAGTCACATTAAGAAGCCACGTTTACGTGACTACAACAGGGTTGCCACTGCATTGCGTGGCGACACTCGTGTCGCACTCGCTAATGTTGCATATGCGGAAAGCTGCACACGCCACGTGCGCCGAATGCGCAACGGGGAAAAATGAGCCCTCGAGCTCGCGAGAATGAACGCGTCGACGCGTGCAATGCGGAGAACGCGCCGCCGCGCCGGACTAGCCTCAGCAGTCTCGAGTACCGCCAGAAGTGTTTCCTCTAATCGTGGAATTTTAATGTACCAGAGTGGAAATTTATGGTAACAAACGTCGTTCACGATGGCCGAGTGGTTTCGAAGGAAACGATTATCCTGCTTCTCGAAATAGCTTTACTCGTCGTTCGTATTCGTTTTATTTGTGTAGATAGCGTAAGAGTGAATGAGAGAGAAAGAGAGAGAGAATAATGACGAGTAAAGTATAGACGAAATAGGTACATATACTCCTATGCATAAGCATCGGCCACTTATTGATTTTAAACGTAAACTTTAATAAAATAGGACTGTAGTAAAATTTTGTAAACTTACTATTAGCACAATCTAGTTTTCTTTGCTGCAATATTTATTTCTTGCTGTTCTAAGTATATTAGATATCCTATAACTTATGTAATTAATTATAAAACTATAATATAATTGCCTCGTATCATTCGCTAATAAATTATAAATAAGGATCAAAAACTTATAGTATCCCATTGGCGAACTGTGTTATAAACAAGCAAACCTGCTTTGAATTTTCATTAACCACGAGTACGTAACAATCGTAACATGCATCGCGATAACAAAAAAGATAATGTGTGACGATGCAAGTATTCAGTCGCGTTGCCCGGGGACGGCCGATCTTTTAACGAAATAGAAAGATCGAATCCATTTTCTCGTGACGGTTAGCGTGACGGCTTCGCGTGTAGGCAGGAGGTTAGCATGTGCGCGGATCAATGGGACAGTTCCGAACTGTCCTGGTAGCATTTACCCACTGGTATTTCATCGTGAAAACTAAACTTCTTTCTATCACCAACTAAAGCATAAAACGACTGAAAGCTAAAAGAAAAGAAAAGCGAGGAAAAAGAGAAACAAAGCGAATGACGAGACAAAAATGTTAGAGAGGAACTAGAACGCGTGATCTCTAGGGATCGAGGGAGCATACGTCGGACCAGTTGACGCAAGATTGAACAACGATAGTTATCTAAAAGGAAATTATCCGACGTTATCGTAAATTACTGTGAACGACATTCGGAAAAGTGCCCTGACAACATTTCACCTCTATTTTTTCCCTTTTTTCTCTTGTTGCACGCAGGTTCATACACGAGTCCTTTTCCAAGTAAACAATTCGAGACCGTGGGGGCAGCCTGTTGCATGAACCTTGATGCCAGATAGGGTTAATTTTGCGCTCCAGCTTTGCCCTCTTTTCGATTATCTCTCCCTATTCTCGCTGTGTGATATTCCTCTCTCCCTCTCCGCGCTTTTTTATCCTACTTTCTCTCGGCCAGTTTCGTTCCAAACTGTGCTTTTTAAGCATTCGCGTGTATTTTGTTTTTCATCCTGAGTGTGCTTTTTTTTATCCGACGCTCTAGATTTCACGGAGAAGTTTAGACGAATCTCCATGGATGCTTTAAAACGTGATGTTGGTATAGAAACATGCAAATGGCCAAGTTCGGTATCGAATCTGGGTTAGGGTTACAATAGGACGTTGCCGAGTTTCATCGTAATTAACGCGCGTCTGGTAATGCGCCGTTTCTCTTCGTCTAATTCCCCTAATGTGTATTAGAATCATTTTGACACGACAATGAGATGTAGCTATTGTCACCATAGGATTTCTACTTGAAAAAGTAGTTATTCGATCTTAGTTTTTGAAAATTCGTTGCATCTATTGATCAAGCAGGTTGCTGGCGTCTTATCTCTGTATATTGCATGGCCTCGTGAATTTTTGATACATTGGTAATAATTTAACCATCAGTGATATCATTGGATATCATTGGTAAACAACGTAGAAGTGTTTTGACTAAATTATTTAATTTTAGAGCCTTTGTTTTAACATGTAAACTATAGAATAAATATAAAAATTTAAATTATCCATAAGCTAACAAATTCTTTCGTATTATGCGAACAAATTGCGACATTGATATATAAACTTGATATTTTTTATCATTCTAGGCTTTCAAAAAATCTAGAAAGATTTTTAAACGCTTATCAGCGTCATCTGGATATATTATACAATTATTTGTTAAGCCAAACGTTTCAAAAATTTTTTAATAAAAAATAAAAATTCTTCTCAGGAAAGAAATTCATGGATAAAATTTCGCGTGCTAACGAAGGGTTAAATATCCTACAACAACGTTAATTTATGTTCAAGCTATATTCAGATATAATTCAACGATATCATTTGAAGGCTAATAGCGCTTTATTAGTGAGGATAATGTGATGTAAATCGAATGGATATATTATACAAATATTAAATTATTGTATTTTAGCAAGTATGACACGATCTAATGAATATTGATGTTTCGAGATTACAAAACAAATATTGTATTTTCGATCTCTGATATGTAATATGTAATTTCTGCTTAATAAGGTTTATCTGAAAATGGAGAAAACAGAAAAGAAGACTTGAAAATTTTAATAAACAATTAAACAACCAAAATTTGCAGAAGGAAGTTTTTAAGTTATAAAAGATCTGTAAATCGAAAGGATATAAAAAAACTATTAAAAGGCAGAAAACAAAAAGAGAGGACTTAAAAATTTGAATAAATGATGAAGAATAAAAATCATACACTGTGCGTAGAGAAATTGACAGAAGAGAAGAATAATGAAAATAACATTGAAATTTTTGTTCCATTCATTTACAATTATTATATATTTGAAAAACTGGTGCATTATATTATTGAAAACTTTAAGCCGAGCCTGCTTATAGCTTCGTATACACCACTTAGTCGGCCAGTTTGGTTATATAGTTGAACATTTATGAAATTAAAAACGCGATTAGACCGCGGTAGATGTTATCCTTCCACGCGACAGAAGAAAAAAAGACCAGAGGCAAGGAAAGGGAATCCCTGCATAAGCCGCAACACGACTTACCAAGGTAATTACCATTAGAACCTCGAGTGTATCGACTTTGTGACCGATTACGCGTAACTCACGAGCTCGAGAACACCATGCAGCGATAAACTCGTAACGTAACGAGCAGGGGTTGGCTTGGAGCGTAAAAAACCAACCTCCTTTAATCACAAGCTGGTTTTGCCTCTAATAAAAGTACGCGAGCCGAAAGGAGCAATGTAAAAATATGCATCGCACCTTACTACTTTGAACCTGGCTTTCCTTCAGCTGGCGATTTCTCAGGGTAGTCCGAGATTGACATATTTAGCTCAAATATCAATCTTTATTGATAATCAATAATTAATTGTATTATTATTTCTCTTTTTGACGATTTTTGATTTGAAGAATGCAAGAATTTGAGAAAATAATATTTCCTTTATCGTGTGATTTATTTTTCATATTAAACATTTTATGTGTTAATATTGATTCAATTTAGCATAGTATTTAAAGATTGCTGTCTTTGACTAATTAGAAATCGGTACAGTCATCTCTTCTCCGATTATACTACCATTTACACCTCGTTCTATGCAAAATTTCTATACAAAAATGTTCCACAAAACATGTCCATAAAGCAGTAAGCTGAAATTAAACTTTGTTACAAATAAAATCTACTCTTATTAAATCATAACACATAATTCGTACCACGAGTGTGACAAGGGATTATAGTATAGGCGGTAAACCGAGATTTATATTAAAAGATCGCGAATAAATATTCAGGTTGTTCCCTAGATCCATGATGGACACACCGGTTGCTCGCGAAAGTGTCTGGTACAGCGGACGAAAGCGAACCCGCTGGAAAAAGGCATTGAAACGAGGCTTGTACCTTTTCTATGCAAACACGTTTCATTATACGAGAACTGATCGGTCTATCGACACTGAATGCAAGGAAAAAATAATACTAATAGCTGCAAGAGAGAACAAAAGAGACGTAGTTTGCAAAGAGGGTCACGTTCAGGGAAACAGAGGGAATGAACATAGCGTGAAAACTATACGAGAGGAACAATACTTTCGTTGTAGCTGGTCCGTTAACTCGATGTATCAGTTTGCTATTCACACATGAAACATGTGAGATAAAATTGTATCAATGGTTTTTCATGTTGCGACTGAAAGTGTAACGAACAGTAACGAATGACCGAGCGTGTGGGTCTTTGCGAGCGTGTCCAATATTTCGCGGTTGAACGCACCCTTATTGGATGACTCAAAAGAGGAAATTGTGGCTTGCGTTGGATGTTTATCATGCATACGATATATATCAGCTTAACGATTATGTGTGTATTAATATGCGTGATTTAGGAACGGAAATTAAGTAAAAATTGGCGATGATGTTTTCGACACGTTGTCCACTAGTGTCATGCGTATATAAACGTTATAATAAATACTTTAAAACGAATTTAGATTTAATTTTCAGATACGAAATAAATTAATATACCTAAGCTACGTGCTAGATTTACAAACAATTGTATCGAATATATTGTACAAGAATAAAAGAAACGAAACATGAAATATATCAGATATTTTGCCATTGTCCATTCAAACAACGAATGCGTTAAAAAGGATAACTCTTATCTCGATATCTTGTGCGTTTAAGACGTAATCTCCATCGTGAAATAGTTCTCTCCATTGCCGCTGAAAACAGATCGAGCTCAATCAAATACCATGTTTTTCGTTTGAAAGCTAGCTCTCAGAATAAATCGCCCCTAATCATTTCACGAACACTATTATCTCGTGCATCTTTGAATAATTTCACGGGCTAATCATCGCGTTAAATCCCTATGATCATTCCTTAGATCGAATCATCGTCAGAAGCAGATCTCACAAATGGATTAATGTTGCAACCGACTGACTCACCTCGGTCCGTACAACGATTGAAGTGTATATCACTGGACAGTAAAATGCGGACGAGCATTGCTATTAGTTATTAACGTGTTCGCCCCCACTTCCCTTTTTTCCACAGAAGGCGTGCTCACGCACCACGTCACAGGCATCGATCCTCGGCCACGAGGTCGAGGGCTGGAAAGTGTTACGAGAGGAGAAAGGAGAGAGAGGCGGCCCAGTCTTCCGCCAGCCAGAGGAAACGAGCTGATTCAACGCCAGAGGCTCGGGCTACTCGCGTCGCTTATTAGCCACCAAAGGCTCCTGGTTCTTAGAAAAATTCTACCCTTCGTGCATGTCCAACGTGGGGATGGTGAAAGGTTACGAGGCCACGGAAATGGAGAACCGAACGTGGAAACTGTTCCCGCCTACTCTAGTAAATACAGCGATTCTTATTAATAACGTTCAGACACTACTATGTTCCACAGATTATTGCTTCATGCACTATGGTTTAGGACCATGAATTTAATTCATCGTATAATCGAGGTCAGAGAGATTCTATAGTTCGAAATAAGACGATAAGAATCTAAGAATAGGAAAATTACGTTGGACACTTTATATTCGAGAAAATCGAATTTACAAACTTTCTAAATATTCAGAAATTTGTCTAATGGCAGTTTGACACGAGTATAATCAATAGATTATTCTACGTACGAAGATAAGTTGGAAACGTAGAGTGAAGATTCTTCGTTCAGGGCCCCGTTTTGGGAAAATCGAATTTAGGAATTTTTCAAGCTAATCCTTAATTAACCCCGTTGAAACTCTGCTTTCGAAATATGTACGGAAAATGATTTTGGTGCTAGAGTGTGGTTAGATTAATCGATATAGCCGCTTGAAGCTTCGTTTAAAAACCTTGCTGTATCATTTCCAGCAACCATACTGGTGCAGGATGATTAGAAAGAGAATAAAAAGAGAAAGACAAAAAGAGAGAGAATTCTACTAATGTCAGAGACGAAGGTGGGATCTCTGTATCGGGAACAATCGAGTGAACGTTGAGGAAGATTAGGAACTGGACGGGGAACGGAAACATTGGAACGTTGGAGAATGCAAGAGGATGTAGGCTCTATTGTCGAAGGAGAGTTTGAAAGGGGCTCGCGGAAGTGAAAATTAAAATGAATGTCACAGAGAACTAGGGTCTTGTTCTTGTTCGGTAGAGTGGGGAAAAAGTACCAAGTTTTAGAGGGCTGGTTCCTTTTGTGGCGATGAAATTTTTTTCAAGGATGAGTACTTGAGAAATAATATATTTTTTTTACTCTATTATGAAAAATGTCAAAGGTGTAGAACATTCAGAGAGTAAAACATTCATAGAAAATGGAGCAAATGATATATGTTACAAAAACGTCATAATGACAACATCTATAGTTATCATTAAATGATTATTGTGCTGTTATAATAATAACGATATAATATTGCTTTGCATATAAAATAAATAATTATACTTTCCCTTTCTATTACTTTTTGAAGAATTATATTACCTTCCTGCGTTAATGCTAGAACCATGCAAATGATGGATTTCAATTTCTTTTTACAATTAGCAAAAACACGTGGAAGCTTTTGACAAATTTAAACGAAGAGACTTTCATTGAAATGGAAACAAGAATTTTTATCATACTTTAATTATAAATATTCATGTACACTGCATTTATATACACGCGAGGAGTTGATTATTCCAGTATTAAATATACATAAATGGCAAGAAAAAGTTCATCTTCTTATAAGTTAGCAACTGAGAAGCCTGTAATAAATTTACACGAATGTTCTTTGAAGACTTTACAAGCGTCTGGCGAGAGATTTAACCGATTACGGGTTCTAATCAAACAGGCGACGTCGCCGGTTTCCAATTAAGAAAAGAAAACAGACTCGATTTGCCTCGATTGCAAATCTTTCGTTGGAAAGCGAAGAACCGAGTCTACGAAGCTAGCAATTAGTCCACTTCACAGCGAATCGACGTTGAAAGGCTCGGTCATCGCCTGATGCCGCCGTCTTTTAACTATTTCGAGTCGTCGAACAAAAAACTAATGGCATCGAGTAAAATAATCGAACCGACAAATAATTATCCTTTTTCTCTCTCTGAATTTCCAAAGGACATCGTCCAAATTTTTCTCGATAATTTAAACCAGAAATTGTTTTCTTGAGATGTATCCTCCCTAGTTGAAGTTTGATCCTGGTACTGTTTCCTATAATTTTCAAAATTAAGAATAATCACATGATAGTCTGAACAATATTTGCTGTGGGAGAAAGGAGAAATAGAATTTATCTTAGCTAGCGAACTAGAAACCCGTGTACCGTGACACCGATCGACCATCCTTCACACGCTGAACGCCACGTCATCCAAAAAGTCAGTGACACTCAGTTTCGGTACTTGATGACCCAAAAATGATACCTTAAATCCGTGTGAAATTGAAATTGCTCGATCTTTATTTCAGTGACAATTGGTGTACTCGATATCCTTTTGCGAGGAAGGAAAAATGTGTGAATTGCCCAGTTTGGTATTGAAACTTACACGATATAAAACATCGTAACTAAGTACTAGGAAGAAAGAAATGGTGTCAGTGATAAAATATTTAAGAGAAAACAGCAGTAAAGTGACTATATAAAGAATTCACATGAACCGGTGCGTAACTTTCAAATCGCGTAATTCTAAGCGGTTTGTGCAGAAGTATCGGCGTGGATCAAACAAGAATTATTAGACCTTAACGGGGACCAAACGTAACACTTCGATTGTCACTTGTTTCAGTTCTTGCAATACTTTTTTAAATGGACAAAAATTCGGTACGTTAGAAGCTTTCCGAAAATTTGTTACTTTCTGTTATTTCTAATTCCTATACAAGTTTTATACTTCAATCGTCGATGGCTCTAGTATTAATCTTTGAAACTCGAAACTATCCCTTCCTAGTATCGCAGTAATGTAATGGATTCATTTACGAAATAAAACAGTAAAACATTTTCGCTGGCATTCGATCATGCGACAAATTAATGGGGAACACGATCGAACACGTTGAGAAGACGTGTTCGAATTAGTACGGGGGCACAAGTTCGTTAACTACACGTGTGTAGAAGAAAAGAACAGAGCACGCTGGAAGAACCCTCGTCCTCGGCGAAAGAAAAACAGAACGATTCAGCGTCGGTAGGCTACTTGCCTACGGTGACACCAATTAAGCCCTGAAATATCGTGAACACGCGGTTACACGAGCATGCAAACACCTCTAACCTAATTTACTTCGGGAGAAAGATTTCGTAAGCGATAACGTTTCAAATCAAGGAGCCTCTTGATTTGAATATACACATCACCGATCGCGTATATATTTGTGTCAAATTTTTAACATCGACAACTTTATAAAATTCCATTTCATTCTTCATTATTCGATCTTTAAAAGTATAATTAATTTATCGATTTATACCAATCTATAGTAATCAGTATCTATCGATGGAAATTACGTTTTTCACGACTATCAATGAAAAATTCTGCAAGTTAATCTGGTTGTGCGATACTGTTGAAGAAGGTTGCTCAACCTTCTTCGAAATTATCGATATAAAACGAGCCGTTAAAAGCTAACATGGCGATTAATTAGTCCTGAAAAAAACAAACCAACTTCCAGGAATTAAGTGAACGCAAAGCTCAAAGGAGCTTCAAGAGTCTGAAAAGGTGCCCTGAAGAAGAACGAATCCTTGATCCAAGCAACTTGTTCGAATTAACTCGCGCCGTTTGAGAAAAGATGGAGAAGGAAGAAAAGATAGCAGCAACCTTGTACGAGTTAACATTGAAACTTTCTTCGAATAAGGGTAGAGAATCGGAAGATCGCTTTAACACTGCACAATCAAAGTTTTCCTTGTTTATGAGACTAAAAATTATAATTAATCGCAATCTCTTATTTTCAAGTTACACGACGTTGTAAAAAGATTAACACGATTTTGAAGCGCAAAAAGTTCCAATCGCAACTTCAAAATTAATACGCACTCTGGCCATTCGTTTCGTCCTTTTTTTTCAACGTGATCGATTGCACGAAACGGAGATAAATCAGCAAAACGTCGAACGCTAAGTGCTTTCGACAAGCACGTTCGATTAATCGATTTTTCTACGCGTACTTTTTAAAATGCAAAGCTTTCCCTCGCATTGTGCAACGTCGCTACAACGTTCCAGGGTTTTCGGTAAGAATTTTTATCAAATTGAATAGCCTTGATTCGCCGAGAAGAGAAAAGTTTCAAACGAAACGATCCTCGAACGTGATCGTAATGGAAGAATGAGAGAATCGACTTTGTTCGTCGAGCAGTTATGACGACGTATTACGATCGATTTGAAAAAGACTGACTTGGTAACGAAGAATGAACTCCAATATAACTCGATTCTACGAACAGGAAAAGCATGAAAATACTATTGCTTCGAGTCGAGAATATATAAATTAGCTGTGTTGGGATATTTTCTATGTTTCACTAGATACATTTGAACATATATTCCTTTTTTTCTTAAGAGATTTATCATTTTTATTGCATGAAACTTATCACCATATTGATTTATGAGTTAAGAGGAACGCCGATAAATATTTTTTAATTTTTCAATGTTTCCTCAAACTTAAGAAATCCCATAACAATAGAAAAATAGAATTACATCGAAAATGATGCACAGAATACAGAAGAGTTGAACGAAACATGATACACCCTATATAGTTTAACTTTCATTTATCGTACTAAAAAGTTAGTCAACCATAAATTCCTCAGCGTCAGCATCGTCGCAAGCCATTTTATCATTCCCACGGTATATCATTCGGACTTCTATCATTCAGAAAGACCAAATGAAAATTTAGATATCGTTCATAAATCACTATCACAATCTATCACCGTAATCTATCGTCAATATTATATTAGGTTTTATAATAAATTTGTTCGTAATTTCTTTAAAAAAGCATCGAAAAACATTGCTTTGCGTAAGATCTGTTTAATGAACGATGGATGTAACGTTTTACTGTTCTTTCCTAATGAATTAAACGATTCAAAATGTTTGTTCTTTCATCGAAAAATTCCAATATACGAATACTCCGAGAACATATAGGTATTTAATTCCAAAATCAAATAGAAAGGCAATTTTGATATAGAACTGATCGGCAACATAGTCGAGTCATAAAATCGTTCTGTAAAAGGCGAAAAATGTGACTTACATTCTTCGCCTGCGGTCTTCGTACGTATCATCAAAGAACCACAAAAGCGTAGACTAATCTTCCACGTAAATAGTTTTACCTTTCTCATTATCTTCGAAATTGTTATTAGTACATCGCCGGCGTGAAGAATTTATGAACACGACGTTGTATATATAGATATATCGAGCTTGAGAGGTTACGCGATGTCGTAAAACGTCTGGAAAGATAACTGGTGGTGCGGTGGCTGTCATGAATACGTAATCGCGACGCGATCAACGTCCAAAGTAATTTCGAGTAATTTTTATCGGTCGGCCGCGAAAGGATCAAGGCGAACGACGAAGAGGAAGGGGAAAGAGAAAGAAGAAAATCGCGGGACGAGCATCGACGGTATTGGGAATTCTCATCGAGGGTCCAAAACGAACTCCGAAAATCCTGTTTTCCGGCTGAGAGCCTGATTTGCAATGGAAATCAGCCGTGAATCGTCCTATTTACATGTACCCCCGTCCACGAATGAATAATTCGAAATTGATCCCCGTTTGATAAATGAAGAAACTGCTTGGGAACACCCGCTGTGTACTTAAACTACGAGTTTATTGCTTTAAATAGCGTTAGGATATTAAAGAATCATCGGAATTACGGGTATCAGTTAGATTCTTATATCGTTGGTTTCTTAGAAGAATGACACATCTTGAATTTACAAAGAGATTGATTCTAGAAACGAACTATTTATTAACGTTAAAATTATCGGCCTTTAATATATGTATATAATAATATAGCTAAAAGTGTTATATATACGATTAAGATAAAATTAGTTCGCCGAAAAGTTGATCAAAAAGTCACAGACGATTGTTAATAGAACGATGATAAGATCGTTGTAGAGGTTGTTGTAACTTGATGGCTCAAGTTGGCAGAAAATTAATTCACCGTGACAGTCGATGTTTCGCCAGAGTTGCTGCTGCTCGACGAACTTATCAATCGAGTTTCCAGCAATTAGAAGTTGCTTCGTTATGCAAGCTTTCTTCGCGGCCCTGCTTTCTCGTGCTAAATTTCCTGTTTGCCATTGTCGTCCTCGCCGTTAATACAGTTTGTAAAAAATTCGGCTTTGTGTGAAAATACCAAATTACTTGTTGTCTTTTAGAATCAGATTCTAATTAAGAAAGAGTAACTAGAACATTCGAAACGAGTTGATACATTATTTCTAATTCGATTCCAAATTGGTTGAATTTTCCTAGTCCTTTACATTCAGCTTTATCGTCGAATCTTATGCAGTGAACTACCAGTCAAAAATAGATGAGCAACACAATGGCAGGTGTTGAAAATCATTTCTCGTATAAAAAGCATCTCTCTTCGCTTGGATAAAGTAAAATATAAAAGATCGACTTTTGGACGAGATTCTAAGAAAGAACGAGTGAAAGATCAGAATACTTAAAAAAAAATTCTCGTTACGTAAGAAATGTCTGTTTCGAAGCTCGAAGAAAGGAAAGGGTAACTGTCTGGAATTTTCCATAAACCAGTACTTCTCTCGCCTAAGCTTTTTCGTTATTCTTTCAACATTCCATCCTACGATCCACTTCAACGGATTACCAGGAAGAAAAAGAAGAAACAGTTTTCCACCGAATCTATATACAAAAACCTACCCCAGCCCTATTGCTAGCCATCGAACAAAAAGTTCGATTAACTCGCCCATTTCCCATCAGACGCAGACGTTCGAGTAATATCTCGCAGCTGCAACTACCATCGAATCGACAGCATAGCCGATATGTCCCAGGGACAGGCGGATAATCGCGAGCAAATATACAACGGCCAAACGAAAAACCTTCATTGACAGATCTGTCAAACGAGGAGAAACTCGACAACTGGCCTTAATTAACACAGCGGCGTGTGTTCGAAGTCTTCTTCAAAATCCACGCTTTGGAAAATTCAGCCTAAGTTCATTTTGCAATGAACGGTAGCCTGTTTGGTGATTCTGTATGGATTGTACTTTTTTTGATAGCGATAGAAGCTGGTACATCGTAGGAAATGTTGTGTGATACTTATCTTTCTCTATCAGTACTCCACAGCCGTCGAATTCCATTCAGAATCATTAAGTCACTTAGCGTAATGAGCCGGAATATTTTATGCCATATTCTATCTCTGCTAATGTGCCCCAGAGATTCTAAAATTTGAAAAAAAGTCAACTTTCTATTGCATTATCTATTCTTTACCTCATCTTTTCAAAATTTTGTTATCTTTCAGAAAACTTTTTGTATATATTTAAATTTTGATTATAAAAAGTGTACTTAAATATAACAAATATATATATATATAATGTCAGCTTTTGTAAAATATCTACACCCATGCAAGACACCAAAGAAATCCGTGATATACTCTTTTATAACTATGTCCTTCTCTCTAAGCAGTGTGCACCACCATATGGAAAGAGAACATCGAAACGTGCGTTGCACCTGAAGGGTCAAAATTGAAATTCGACGAGTCGTCCTGCACGAGTGTAACGCGAGGTCGTTCGAACGCGATAGATCGATCGCGCTATACCACATCGAGAGGAATGCGATACGGGATGCGAGTCCGTGGGTAGGAGACCAGAGAAACGGGGGCGTGCAAAGCGGTTGCTAGTGGAGGTGGAGGCGTTGATGGCTAATAATAAAAGCAAAGGAATGTTTGCTGTACGCGTTGGAAACGCGTCAGCAGGGCAGGGGTAGAGAAGAACGATAGGAGACAGTGATAAAACCGGGACAGTGATACGGATGGAAAATTGATGGAAACAAAGGCTGACGGAGGCAGTTTCCAAGATATATTCTTGTTTATAAGTTACAGAATATAAGAGAACTTTAGGTGAAATAATAATAATAACCCTGTTGTTTTCTTCGGATCCATAGGCACCGATAGAAACACTTCTGACGATTTAAATGAAATTATTTTATGTTTATATATCTCATATATATATATGTATATATTAAAACGATATTTGTTTTATTACAGTCAAATACGAAGCAGAACTTACTATCGGTTATCGAAAACTTTTCCAGCAATCTAATAGAAATAAAGATTTCCAGATACAGGACATGTCGTTTTAAAATTCCTCTTGCATATTACAAATTATACGAAGCAAGCCATATAACCGCCGGACATGTCATCAACCACGGTCAAAAGCGAAACATCCCCGAAGATAAAACCAAAAACGGGGCCAAAACCGGACTTGAAGCGTGTCCGTAGAAAGGAACAGAATATAAAGAACACAAAGGCGAGTGACGAGAAGAGAGATATAAAAGTGTAAGCGGGAAACAAGTGGAAGTTATGGAGATAGTACGTGACGAACACGTAAAATGTGGAAAATCTGGTGAAAACGAGAAATGGCTGAGAACGAGGGAATATCTACCACTTGACTTTAGAGTTCTTCGTGGCCAGACGGAAGCAGCCTAAACGAAGATAAACTGCGGCCTCAAAGAAACACGCAAGATAAGGATAGCAAGATGCGAAGATTTCGCTGCAGATAGCAATGTTACGTGTCGCAAGAACCATCAGAGTGGTTTTTTAAGGGTTGAAACTGGTCTCGTGCCGATTTTACGGAATCAAGCGTGCAGCCAAGTGGAATCTGTGCTCGATGGAACGCACGTGATCGTTACAAGTGGAATCTTTCTTTTTCACTAGCAAAGGAATCGCGCCGATAAACGCGGCTTTCTTCCACCCCATTTTTTCCCTTCTAGAATTACACGGGTTGGTTGTAACCATAGTTGTTGACGAACATTTGTAGATTTATATGTGAAACGTGAACAAAAACACCGTGACTGTATTATATATTAAATATTTTCAAAGCGGCAGTCAGCTTATCGATCTCAGCCTGCAGCGTGATGCAAGTTTTTGCATAGCGTGTGCTTTCAGGCAGACGTTGCTTGCAAAATGGAATTTTTAAGCTTGCGATTGAACTTCGACGATAATGGTTACGGCTCGTCGATTGATCAGGGTGCTTAAAATTAGCACTCTTAAAGAAAAGACGTGTATATAAGGGATACAGGTGTACAAAAATATAGTTGGAACGTTCCAATGAATGAAAAGTTTGAAAGCTGGTACGAAGAATAGAACAACTGATGGAAAAATTACTTGAAGATTTTCAAGGACTAAAGAAACATTTCTACAAACTCCTACAAAACTATGTATCTAGTAACTATCGAATCTAGCAAACTGGATATTCAATACCGACTAACAGAAAAATCTTCAGAACCTACCAACTAACATTACCGGAACGCGCATCCTTCAAGTCCAACATAACGGGAAGTTACATATACGTAATTATACAGGATCCTTCGAGAATCTCTAATTCAGGTAAACTCAAACTATATCAACAAAGAAATTTCCAAAACGTAACTTACTTCAAAATACTCATCCTCCGGATCAAACACGTATAACAGGATTATACGTGTACTTATACGAGACCAATTTATGCATGAAACACTTAGAGGACTCAGGCTCGAGAACCAGTATATTGTTACAGACCAAAGAACCTTAAACGGAACGTATGACAGAGTCCTTGTAGTTTCGACAAGAATCTTTACGATCCACCGAGGGAAATCGAACTTCAACCACTATCCTGACATAAACCTAGATACATCCTCTTCATAGAAGAGACGAAGACGTTCGAATGGGAATCTCGCGGGGACCTCTGCCATCTCGCGCCACGGCGGAGCGCGCTTCGCGAGAAGCAGCTTCCTGTCCTTGAATTTGTGGGTTCCGAGGGAACGTGCTCACGGGGTCGATTCTCGAGACTCACGTTTCTTCTCATCTCGCGTTGAATCCAGGGCCGTGCTCACGTGCGGCTGTCCGATGGTCGCACGGTCGTTGCACCGTCGGGCCTCGTTGCGGCAGCAGCCTCGGGAACAACGACGTGAACCGTGACAACGACGACGAGGAGGATGGATACGAAGATGAGGTCGAGGGCGGCGACGATGACGATCGACCGCGACGATGTCGATACGGGACGAACGACGCGCGTAACGACACGGAATGGCGAGCACTCGGTGCAATCGCGAAGCACACACGAGCGACGAGCATCGCCCCAGCTCGGCACCAAGCTCACGACTGCCTCTCGAGGGCTTAGCTGGGGGTTGCTTCGACTCCGGTTCACCGGTTCAATCGGTGGCTGGGGGTGGCCTCGGAGGGGCCAGGGGTACAACGTTAACCCGACACACCACTGCCGTCTAGGGGCTACCAAGGGAACGTGAAGATTCGCCAGGGCGCAAGCTCCGCCGTTCGCCACCAGCGCAGCCGACAGGGTGTCACGAACATTTCAAGCGACATGGATGTGTAAAGTGGATTCGTACCGGGAGCATTTCACATATTACAAGAGCACTTTCCGTTGCAAAATTTTCTCCTTGGCTTCGTGCAAATACGTATATACTGGATATTATACGACGGCAGTTTGGTTCTCTTCAAGGGGTCGTCTAGGGAGAGTATGGGTGCACGTGCACTTTAGGAATTTTATACACGTGATGTAATGGCTGTTGGAAAGTTTCTGGCTGTGGTATAGTCTTAAAATATTCCCGGAAGAAGACGACTATTACGTTAACGTAATATGTATTCGTTAAAGTAAATAAAATTATGGTACATGCTATGTTGTAAAACTTCTTATAAGGAGAATTTTGTTAATACATGAATTAAATCGAAATAGAAGTATGACTTTTGGCTAGGAACTTTTTAGAGCTACCATAGCACATATGTACATATAATTGACTAACTATAATAATGTTTATATGTTTAATTTTAGCATAGGCTTGAAATAATAAAAACAAAATTAATTAGCCTTTTTTAAAACAGTGTCATACGGATATCATCATAGGACAGCAAGAATTAATTTATATTTTTTCCACATAAATAGGAACCAAAATGTCTATTCGTGATTTCAAAGGCTTGAAAGGAAAACAAAGGAGAAAACGAAGCAGAAATGCATCTTTGTATCTACGAGCAGAAATATATCTTTGTTCCTATGAATAGAAATATATCTTTGTTTAATGGATTCCCAACCGGAATGCCCATTTGTACGCAGTCACTGTTAATTCAGCGACGCAGTAGCAGCTGTCGATCACGGCTAGACACGCGATGCCAGCATTAACTCTCTAAATTAAAGCTATGACGCGATACGGAAAACAAGCAAGCACACGAATAAACAATACTTTCGTGATCGAAATACCATTCTTGATATTTCAAAAAAATGCACTTTCTTGCATATCAAATGCATAAAGTCACGCGTGATTCATAATAATACTGTAACTTCCATAAATTCAAAATTGCTGAAACAGTGTCGTACCTACAACTTTGAAAGACAACATAATATTACTATATGGTACATTAATCCCAAACAAATTTTTTTAATTATACCTATCAATGATTCGATTGTTTCCAAAATATCCAGTTATTAATTAAACTAACATTTCTATTATTTCCAACAATTATCAGCTGAAGGAAAAGAATCTCCGACGAAGAAAGCTCTCAATGTCACAAAATCTCTAAGTACAAACCTTTCAACCACAAATTTTTGATTTACAGAAGCTACATGTGAACCCCCATTCCTTTCCCCATGATGTTCCAAGTGGTTCGCTCATAATCATATTAACCACAACACAGCACACGTGGCAAGAAACAGATACTAAGGATCAATTAAGGACTTTATCGGCATGCACGTTCGAATTCCTCTGGTTCGGCATTTCTGACGTAAACCAGTGACCCTGAACCACTTTGGCAGACTCGAAGCGCGATATTGGGTACGCGTGTCTAACAGCTCGAGGAAGCTCGCCCTTATCGCATCGATCGTACCGGAGAGGACAGAAACGAGGGATATAGATCACCCTTCCTGTTTCGTTAAATGATCGTATGCCGTTTGTCGAAACCATTAGCATCGATTCCACCCCCTGCCGTTTGTTTCCTTTGTTAAATGCGACCGGGGAACACCTACCTGCACGTTTTACCGCAGTATCGGGGTACTTGCACCCTCGCGGTAGGTGATCAACAGGTTCGCGTGCCGGATGTGCTGGCATACCGGAAGTCATCAACGAGGCCACACGACGTGGTTTTCCACGGTCTCGTACGGTAACGATCTGACCATCCTCTCTTTATGTTCGAAATAAGCGGTCGTAAAAGTTAGTTCTCAACTGGATAAACGCAGTTTGGATAAGCATCGATGACACGAGGAACAGATATGGATTTTCTAGGAACTTCTATAGGATAATAAAAGAAGAAATTTGAATGAAATGGTTCGTTGAAGGTAAGGATCAAAGATAGATAATATGAAATAGAATTAGGATAAATATTGTTATACCTAGGGTAAAAGGGATGAATAAAACTGTAGATCCATCTACTCTCGTTTCTTTAGGATAATAAAATAAGAAATTAGAATGGTTAAAAATAAATAATAAGGAAGAGAATTGGATAAAGAATACTATACCTAGGATGAAAAAGCTTAGTAAAATTGTAGGTCCATCTATTCTCGCTTTTATCGACTCGTATTACACATAACTTCTGCGAATTTCAGTAAAGAATTGACGCGTACACGAACAGATACAGCTAGTTAGAGACGTTTCTTGGAAAATTAAGGTCGATAAGAAGTAAGTACAAAATTGCCTAAGCTAAACGATACATCAAGGATCCAGACACATCGGCGTAGTATTTCACGAATCCGACGTGCTTGGATCTGCGGTTGTTTTTTTTTTTTTTTTTGTTTTTTCTTTTCTATGCTTCTCACTTGCCCTAATACGAAATGCATGCAGGTCTTTGTAAAAATATATCAACGTACGTTCACACACGTTCTAATGTGTTTTTTAGCTTCGATATCGGAACGAGTATTTGATATTCATTCGCATCAAATGTATGCATATACTCAATTTCGGTTTTTCTTTCTTTTCATTTTGCGATTAAATTCAAAGCCGAAATGAGAAATTCCAATATCACAGAATCGAATCTCTCTGTTCCTCGCATCGCTGTCATAGATGCGGGACAAGAAAAATGAATCACGGAATGGACGAATGGCTATTTGAACAATTTTAGACCTCTTTCTTTTTTTTCTCTCCTTTTTTTTTCTCTCAATTGCAATGCGGAAAAAAGTAATTGACAATTGTTTCATTGGGTCCACTTGATTCTCGCGGCCGATCGACTACGCTCGAAGCCACACTACGACACTAAAGTTATGTACAAAATCACAATGTTTTTCTCGCGGATACTCATTACTTGCCCGTTACAATCTTCATCGCCGTAATCTCTTAGAATCCACAAGGATTTCTTGTATAAATTACACATGACTACACACAAGTGCTACATTCGCGCACCTCGCAAGCTACCTATTACATCGTTTGTCTTTGTTCGTTTCGCGTGTGCGTCGATAAGAGACCTAAATGACTTACACTAAATATAATCTAAAACTACATTAGTCCGCGATCCGCACAAATGACGCTAATGTTATATTCGAGTACCGTGTAGGCGGGTAATGTCGTGTTAACACAATTATGCGATGAGCGAGAGACAATGAAAGAAACAAAAATTGATACTAAAGACATTGAACGTCGTATGATGTCCAAATGTAATATGTCACTGTCAACGCGTCGTTCACGATTATCACTTTAAAAAAATTTCGCGACATATCGAACATTGGTACTGTCATGGGTAAAATGTGAAAGAAAAGATGATGTGAACGCACCATCGCAAACCTAATGAGATTCTTTCGGATTCTCAACCAGAACGTTCTTCATAATGCCCTCCTATGAAAGGGCGCACAAAGAATAAATAAATCTCCTCTAAATATTTCAATTGACATGATTATCGCTCTGAATATTCCATCTGACGCAATATAGCAAAATATTAATTACGAAGTAGCCTATTCTCTCGACATTCAACACTACCGCTTGTGACTCGTCTTGCTCTTAGGACTTTCTGTGACGCTATCGTTAGGCTCTCTTCTAGGTCGTAGAATGAAGTTCAGATTGTGCGCGGTATTTACGGCGTAATAAACGTTCGCCGAGTTTGGCAGAACCATCTCACGATCAGGAAGAACCTGGGCTAGCGTATACTGGTCGGAGCTACCCTCTATTCCTAGCTTAAGCATCGCGTTTCGTATCACTTGCGGGGTCCTTTCGTTGTTCGAGAGCATGATAGACTTGTAGAGCACCACGCCCTCAGTCTCAACGTTATCGCTCTCCATGGTGACTTTAATTATGTAAAAATCTGGTGAGCTCTTGTGCGAATGACTTGGACTGGACAGGCCAATGACATTGGTACTGTTTCCATTGGCGGTGATGGCAGTCGGCGGTGCTAGTCGGTTGTGCTGATTCGTCGCTCCGCTTCCTCCGCCAGAGCTTAGAGACACGTCCAATGATGGCAAAGACGAGCTGGAGGAAGAACTAGACATCTGGGACGGCGAGGTGCGCCGATCGAGAGAGTTGTGCGGCGAGCTCGGCAGAGAATCTAGGTCGCAATAAAACTGGGAGCTACTCGAACTCGACGTAGAGGCTATCGAGTCGTTTTTGCGATGACCCTGATGACTCTGCAAGATAAGTCTGGGCTCAGGCTTCTCGCGAGGAACAGGTGATCGGGAACGGGTTCGTATTAACGAGATCAGGGAGAGCATGCTGACCTGCTTCTTCTTGCCACGATTATTCAGAGTGTTTCCAGGGGGCGGCGGCTCGATCTGACAGCTCAGTTTGTATGCTTCCCGATCATCAAGCACCACCACGGAATGAAACCAACGATCGAACAACGGATCCGTACTGAAATTGTACGCGTTCGCTGCGCCTTGGAGCAATCTTATCCTAGCGAGGACCTCGAACTCTTTCCGTCTTTTATCAAAGTTGATTAATCCTTCCGCTATTGTATCTGGTATCGCAGTGTCTATCATAGTGAGATCCGTTAGGAAAGTTCCTAGGTACGGTATCGTGCCATAGCTGATATTCTAAACAGAGAAAGTTCGTTAGCGGTTATATCCAACATTGCAATCAATTAATCAAGGGATACATAAGTATTTGGTACACTTTCAAATTATTGTAAATATATAAAATAGTTCAAATGAAGTTCTTTAATCTAATCGTGGCATCTGAGTTTATCTCAGACGATCATATAAGTACAATCAGTGGATATAGATAAAAAAATAAACGCAAAAACTTAAAACCCACGACACATATTAGACCATGGCTACGTCGTACCGACGCGTATCGGTACTTTTGCCTAATCCACCCTACAACCGAAATTCATTGTTTATTGTGAATAACATACACATGTAATACTCATCTTCTTGGACAATAAACGTTATAAAAAAAAAAAAAAAAAAAAGTGGATATAGATAAGAACAATACTCGATATTAATTAATACGAACAAAACAGTAAGAGACGCCTGAATTAAGTGACTTCACGCGTTGTTCGATGACGGAATAATAGAGGAATTGAATCGAATTTTGATCAAACTGCACCAAGTGTCCAAAATACCTACGCACATGTGTAAATTAAAAATTATACTTACTCCTGCGTGAGTATTCTGCTTCTGAAATAACTTTTGCAAATGCCTATCACTTCTGCCTGCAGTGTCAGCAAACTTTGCCGTACCTTCCTTGATTAAAAGCTCTCGCTGCGTCCACGCGTTATTCTCTTCTGAAAAGATTCTCTCCAGTTCTCTAAACAGCTCGTGCTTCTCTCTGGGCATAGACTGCCAACATTTCTCCAACCTATACACAGGGTTACTCTGTAAACCGGACACGATAGCCTTCAGGCTACTAAAATTCTTCAACACGCGTAGTTCTTGAGCAATGTCAATCCACGTCTCGAGGATCCTCGCTCGTTCCTGAGGCTTCGTCGTTGGGTCCATCAGTATCGTGGATATGACTCGAAGCGACACAGCGTTGAATTGATTCACGGTCGCCAACACCGTGGCCGCGTCGTGACTTCTCGAACGATCTCTTCTGGACCAGACAGCACCTAGGCACTGATGGGCTACGAGCTTTTTGAACACTTCGGCGTCCATTCGGGTTAACTGTTCAGCGAAATGCCGGTGTGGAACTTCGGGGAAACTATAGTTCGTCCAGTGATCCACGATCGGATCTGGGGAACCACGTGGTAGTCGACCATTATCGTACACCATACAAGAATCTGAAAGAAAAGAGATGATTTAGGACGATAATATTTTCCTGCGTAAATAGAAAATATGTATTCTTTGAATCGATGAATCAAATGGATGAGTTGTACGTAGTAAGTTCCTGTATTTATCTAAAGTAACACTAAATACGTCATATGTGGTATGATAAACTTCCGGTTGACGTGTAGTGTTACAGAATCGACGAACGAAATGAGATGTGTGATAATATGTATCGATTGACGTGTGTTAATATAATACGTAAAGACTGGAATTTCTTGCTGTATTAAATTATCACGACTAAATTGTCATTCAAGACCAAAGAATTAAACAATGAATATTTATAAAACAATAACTTACTTACAATATTTTTAACTGCTTATTTATTTTTTAATTTATTTAATTTATTTATTTTATTTATTTCTTGCTGTATTAAATTATCACGACTAAATTGTCATTCAAGACCAAAGAATTAAACAATGAATATTTATAAAACAATAACTTACTTACAATATTTTTAACTGTTTATTTATTTTTTAATTTATTTAATTTATTTATTTTATTTATTTCTTGCTGTATTAAATTATCACGACTAAATTGTCATTCAAGACCAAAGAATTAAACAATGAATATTTATAAAACAATAACTTACTTACAGTATTTTTAACTCTAGAAATAAATATTTATATGTTTGATTTCCGTTGTTCTACAGAGTCCACTACGTATAGTATACGATTAATCAATTAATCACGTAGGATATAGCGTTATAAAAGTTTCCTTACCTAATTGATCTTCACGCTGAAACCTGTGCAAGCGATGCCTTGCCTTGAGCTCGAGTTCCGAGCCAGGAAGTCGTCGATGCGTGAAGTCCAGGAGTCTACTGAGCAATGGATGATTCGGCGGCGACTTCCAGTCACCAGGATAGGCATCCAGCCAAACATGAAGAGCCTGAACTAGGGTCTTTCGATGCTGTTCACCTGTCAGGGCACCGGATCCTTCGTCGAGAGCGTCGTACCTTGCCAACAATAGCTCCAGCACTTCTCGCGGCGTGGTGAATGCACGATATGTCGCCAAGAAGACATTGATGTATGTCGACTCGAGTTCCCCGTCGTCGTTCGCCAGACTCTCTACCAGCCGCTGCACCGTTCCGGCTTTCAGGAAACGCACTCTCACCGTCTCCCATTCTAAATGCGAAATCTCGTCGTCTGAATCCTGTGGAAAGGATATTTCAAAATCGTTAAGTCGGTAAATCTAAAAATTACGGAGGTTGGACATTTTTCAAATTTGCAAATCTGTCAGATTTCGAATATTTATATACTGGCAAGATTTTTAACAAAAAGATTTAAACGTATGAAAATTGAAATGCAAGAATCGAGGGTTTCGGAAATTGGAAGATTCATAAATGGAAAATTCAGAGACTGAGAAGGTACTAAAGGTACGGAAATTGTAAAATTAAAGAATTTCATAATCAGAAATGCAGAGGTTTGGAAATTTGGAAACTAAGAAATTCAGATATTCGAAGGTTTGGAAGAGATTCGATATAAATGAATACTGGCAAGATTTTTAACGACAAAACTTAAACGTATGAAAATTGAAATGCAAGAACCGAGGGTTTCGGAAATTGGAAGATTCATAAATGGAAAATTCAGAGACTGAGAAGGTACGCAAAGGTACGGAAATTGTAAAATTAAAGAATTTCATAATCAGAAATGCAGAGGTTTGGAAATTTGGAAACTAAGAAATTCAGATATTCGAAGGTTTGGAAGAGATTCGATATAAATGAATACTCACCGATGCAGAGAGACTCCTGGTAGGCCTGTGATATCGAACCTTCTTCAGGTACACCGTGTATATGACGCCATCGCCCCTTTCCTCGCCCCATAAACGCCACGTGGGCTGCAAAGTAGAAGCAAATGGCGAAAGTTACGACAAGAAAAAGGCAGACATCCGTTGAGGGTATAGGTAGGCGGTGACGGCGACGTATACAACGAGCTACACGGGCAAAAGCACGCCACCAGGGGATGATTTACGCCATTAATTTCACCAGCTACCCCCTGTCATGCACAACCATCTTTCTAACGGGGACAAGCTAATCAATGAACGTCGTGCACTCGGCAGATTTATTGAAATAATTGACTTCCAGCTTCGAATTGACCTCGCTCGTCCATTTTACAACTTGGATCGTGATTAACCGGATGAAACGCTTTATCCTCGCGATCTACCGTCTCTCCTCTCTCTTTCTTTCTCTCTTACAACCTCATTGTTTCAAGTTACAAGAATTCTAACTGTTTCTCATTTTTAACAAGAATTTACGAAACCAATTTAGCTACGACGTGAATTACATTATGTCGACAATAGACTTGAGGATATCCTCAGATCGACTCCGTTCCAACAAAAGATTATCAACTTTTGTAAAGAAGCTAAAGTATCGAATAAAATCTAATAAGCCACCGAATATAAAAATAGTCGCTAATGGTCATAGTAATCGATGCGACTTGAAATAAAATAAATAATAGTAATAATAGTACAACTTGAATCACGATATTTAGTCGTCTAGGACAAAAGCATACTTACGCGAAATATCAGAAAAACGATACTCTTGTATCTCTAGAAATAAATATTGTGCTTAAGCACACATTGGTTTCATCACGCGATTTCTTTCCAATACCAAAAATATACTTAAGAGAAATAGCGAAGAAAAGAAACTCTGGTATTTGTACCATTAAATAACCAGCCCAGACGCAAATTTATTTCATCGCACGATCCTTCACCTATTTTCAGCCTGGTATTCCAAAACGCAAGCCGTGGATGGCAATTACAGGAGATTATAAACGAGCGGCTCCGCTGAGTCTGGTTTTTAACAATCGTGCAAGCTGGAAAACCAGCCGGAACCCTCGTTTCCTCTCCCCCAACGCGTGGAGACCCGAACGAACAAAAGGAGACCAACAGAAACACGACTACAAGCAGCAGCCTCATGCAAACACGAATCGAGAAATAAACATGCCATGTTCAGTCTGCGCGAGTCACTTCCGGACACCATCGTAATTCGTAATATCATCGCGGTACGATAAACACGGAACGATAGGAAGTCAGGGTGAGATCTTTATCCAAGTGTTTTCTTTGTGATTCAGTACCGTAAACTGCAGGGGAATAACAGCCGATTTTAGATTTTTAATTGGTATTTAAGCTTTAATTATGGCGCGTGTCTGCCTGCGAGTTAAGTAATTTTCATAAGTCAGGAAATTTATTTACGACGAAGGAGAACTTTAATATTTCATGAACTTGTTACAGAGTTTGCTTTTGCGTATGAGTTGTTTGTGATTGCTTGTTGCTACTGAAGATTATATTTAGATCAAGAGTGTTTATACATTTCGAGAAATTTAAATACAACAAAACGATGGAAGAATATAGAAAATTTGCAAAGTAACGCGAAGGAATTGCATGAACGTTCACGATCCAGTAAGAGTACTTAAAATGTAAAAATCATGGTAATATCCTCGTGCTGCACCGTAAAACTTATATTTGTATGAAACGATTTGGAATATCGTACTGGAAATACTATTGCTATTGGCGTACTTCTCTCCCCATATTTTTATCTGTAATCGTGATTTTTGAAGAAGTCACGCGTGTCTTCGAGAGTCAGAATTTCCAGAACTCTATACTCGATAGCACCACTTGATCATCGAGAACACTAGGACTTCGAAGCATTCCAGCTTTACGATCCTCCATGCCCTAAGTTTTCCATCGCATTCCTAGAATTCAGAGATTTTACGAACTTGGAAATGTCCCAAGTCTTATGGGACCGCAAGAATTTCGAACGTTCGAAGAATTAACTACGAAAGACATGTCTAAGCTTTATCCTGAATAATAAATGTACCACTGATAAACTGTCGCATTATACTTATTCCTTATTTCTTATTCCTCTTATATATCTTAGGTTTGTTTCCATTTGAATCATAACGACTCGATAAACAAACGTATATTGTAGAAATATATCTTATGGAATTTATCGATGTTATTCGTTTTATAAAAAAAACCAATAACTCAATGTATAATCAAAAGCTTGCCAACAGAACAAAATTTAAAACACGAGCACTTTCCAAAGCCTGGTACCAAAGTACATTTTACACGTCGTATCGATAAGAAAGGCAAGAAGTACTTATACAACGATCAGATGTTTCTTCAAATTTTAAAATATTCTAATCTCGGGAAATGTAAAATTCCCCCAAAATAGACGTGGTATTTAATTGTATGCTATTTATCGATAACTGATATTATATATCTGATACTGATAACTATGCTAGCCATGACATTTATTACAATATACGTAATTTTCTCTTCGAATCACGTAGACACCTAGACAGGGAGGACAAGAGACTCGACAGACTTAACAACAGACTAATTTCTTAGCAAAGGAACTAAGATCTTGGAATTCACAGCCAATTACATCCTCGGAAACTGCTGCAAGGGAATAAGTTAAGGGGCCTTCAAAGGAACAGGGACCACTAAAAATAGGATTCTCGTTTGAACACGCTGCACACACGTTTGCTGTTTTATTTGCAACGCTAAAAACGTCACCAAAGTTATCCGGTCCCTCCGTCGGATAACTTACCTGCAAACCAACAAGAAAATCGTAATATCCCCTCGTGAGGAATATACGGAGAACCCGTATAAGATCTCTCTTCCCTTTCTCTTTATATCTTCTGCGTGTCTTCTATGTCTCTCTTCACTCTTGAAGTCGCGTATAGAATCACCACAGAAAGAAACAAACCGTGTCATTGCCATTTATGCCTCTAATATGCAACATTTACTAACTGCACTGATAGAGACCGACATATGCATACAATGTACAGCCATTGGATCGATGGAACTACAAAAGGAAAGCGTTTCTACATGAAGAATGGAAGTAGTGCTGCACTACTATCTATTGATTGCTAATCGTACGCGGAAGCTTTTATTGTTGACGATTCGATGGACGATCAAAAGGGTAGAGGGTTTCAAGAAGAAGATTTAAGTATAGCTTAGTCAACAGTTCAGTAGTTCTTTTCTTTTGTATTTCTTACTCTTCTATTTCTATATTCTTACATTTCCTATATTTCGAAGAAAATAAATTAATTTTCTCTCAATTGAACGATCTAAATTTCAGGTTCTAGCATTTAGATCTTCTATGAATTAGAGAGTCGATTGTTCTGCTAGTGCCGGTCAAAAAATTTGGACAAAAATGTTTTCCAAGGCACGAGAATCCAGTTAGATAATAAAAGGCAAACGGCAAGGTATCGGCAAGGATGATGAGAAAAAAGATAACCTGAAACTGGCTACGGTCCCGAAGAAAACTTGCTGCGTTTCTCGATTCTGACGAGTTCTGTAAGAGCGGAGTCTAGATACAAGTATAACTCTGTTGAAAAAATGTGGCTTACGTTCCGGAACGAACCGGCAATTAGAAGCCTACAGGGAGAACCCGAGCGTGACTTAAGGTCCTTATACAGCCCCCCTCCCTCTCTTCGTCCTTGGAGACGCCTCCTTCGAGCACGTCAACTGTCCATTGTTCGTCAGAAAATTCTGTCGAATAGAAATCTGTCTGCGTCGACTCCGAAGATTTCTGCAATTTTGGTGTAACCGCCGCTAAACAACCGTAGGAGATTGCGCCTGATTTTTGCTTTCATGTGGTTTGAAGTTATCGAACCTTGGCTTCCCTGATGAACAAATGCAGACTTTTCTTTCTCGTGTATCATCTCGAAAGCAGATATTGTACAGAGAACAATGAGAGATATCGAAGAAAGAAAAAAAGAAAAGTTGCACGTGTTTTTATATCTACAAAATAGTTACTCGCACAAGCAACCTCTGTGAGATGAACGTGTCAATCGAACGAACCCTATTAAGCCAGAAACATCCTCCTCGTTAACGTCCCAAATAATTCGACCGCCTTCTTCGTTCGTTCAACTCCTCCCCTTTGATTTCTCAGAAGCTTCCATCGCAAAAGACGTTGTTGGAGCCATGTACGTGGCAAAGTGAACCATCAGTGCTAAGACGGTACCAAAAGCGACGTGTGTACAAACTACCACTACCTCCTCCATTATTTCAGCGTCGGCCTATAAAAAGCTTAACATCGGATTACCACGAGAAGAGGAATGGTTTGTGTTGCGATCGATACATGGAAATCCACCCCGACTATCGCGATGCTAACCTCCGCCTCCACCTTTCAACCTGCGCAAACATCGATGTTAAAGTCACGATTCGAGAAACCCGTTGGAATATTCCAACTGTGAATCAGACAGGGTCACCGTGCACAGCAGTGACGGTTTTGCCATCGATCTGTCAAATTAGATTCTGTGAAATGGCACGTCACTCTATTTGAAGCAAGGATTTCTCGTACGAATTGCTTCATCGTTATTAACTGATTGCGAATGCTCGTGCAAATTTGAACATACGCGAACGTCTAGATGTCAGACATGAATTTGTTCAGACTTCTACGTACAATAAAATTTCGATTATTAGAATACCGGTTAATGGAACGATATTTAATTATGGATTTTTAGAAGAAAATTTATGAACAACGTAAAAGAAAGAACAAAAAGATTGATGTATTTTCAATCTATATTACCTCTAGCCAGTAAATTGTACAATTTTACGAAGATATAAGAAATAACGAAGAAATTATCTATTGAAGAACATTTTTTTTTCTTTCTTTTTTATTTGGAAGTAGTTTACAATCAATTCTCATTGAGAATTATACGTAAATTATTCTGGAGTGGTATTATAACGTGAATTACAATAAATGATTATCGTATGTTTGATTCTAGCTGAATCTAATGTTTAAATCTAGGGGGTAATGTCTTTTTAGTCTGCGGATCTGATCCGTCGTGTCAAGTAATTGAGTAACTAGTGGGTTTTGGTTGTTAATTCTTATGTTATATCTATTACTGAATTTGCATATTTCTTCTTTAACTTAAGGTCGCGATGTATCGTTTCGTTGGTAACATACCAAGACGCATCTATTAAGGATCTTAGAGTTCTTGATTTATTATAAACCTGTATTGTATTACATTCCTTCATTATATTTTTATTCAATAAATCGTAAACGTTTACGAAGATATGGAACAGAAACTAGAAACATTTTATATATTACAAACCTGTGTTAATCCTAGGCAATAATCATCAAAATGAGGATATAATTCTTATCTCGTTCCTTAGAATCGTCATGAGTGAATGTAAAATTTAACGCTCGAAAAACCATATGAAATAACGAAGAATAAGAGAACAGAGGATATCTGTACATAAAGGGGCAGGATTCGATTTAGTTTGGAGGCAGACAGGCAATAAACGTAATCTGCGATCTGAAAGAATCACGAAGGAACGTTCTAACGCTATAAATAAGATCTATAATTATTGGGTACGAGTATTAGAAACCTGCGAGGCAATAAAAGGAACGGATCGAGAGAGAGAGAGAGAGCCGTGGCCGCCACGGAGCAGATAACAGTCATTCTGCTAAACGGTTTCGCAACGCTTCGAGCAACAATTTTCCAAAGCCTGTTAGATAAATTCACGCGATGATCTAATCCTCCGGAGTTTCTGCGTACACGTTACACCCTGCACCATCGTCACGAATCATCCCGTGGGCTGAGCATTCCGTGCATTTTTACTTTTGCCCGCGGTTACTTTATTTTTGACTTCGTATACAGTACTCTATTCCGCAAAAGTCTTCCGACAAAAACCTACAATAGTGATTCCATAATGATGAATAATCATACGTTTTAGGAAATATTTCCTTGTGGTAGAAGATAATTCAACGCTATTTAAAGTCCAGATCTAATTCAGGAATATTTTTTAACACTCGGTATAGAAAACTCTTGTGACTGTATCGCATGTATGATAATAAATCATCTTGACAATTCGCTTGCTATAATATTTTACTCACTGTAATATTCAGAAAGTGGAATTAATCTCTACCTAGATTCCACTTCTTTAATTGCGCTTATAGCAGCAGTATAAATTTGCATAAAAACTCGCAGTGTAATTATTAATCGGTAATTTATTCTGCAAAAGATCTCAGATACTTTTATTTCAATAAATTCTAAATCTGCAAGTCGCGAATAGTTTTATATTAATCCTAACACTTTTACGTCGTATCGTACTTGCACCATACGATTAAAATAACCTGACTGACCTAATTTTATTTTCGATCCGATGTAAACATTCGATTTCCTCCATTGGTTTCTCTACCAAGTGTAGCTACTGACTAATCAGAAATCCTCTATAATTCACGGATTTCCGTTTGGTAACAATAACTTAGCGAAGTGTCTTCCACGTTTTTAACGCGCTATTTTAAAATGAATGATTCACCGTCGAGGAGACTTTTGACTAAGAGACAATACGAGTGATCGAAGAGAAAGAAGAAGGGGTTGCGTCGAGTGAGAAAAATGTCGCGTGGGTACCAAGACGTGCCGGAAGTTCAAAGAACGAGCGTTGATAAAGCGGAGCTTTGTTGATGCCCGTCACAAAAGCCACTCACGTACGCTCAGTGTGTGTACTCTGAAACACCTCAATAAAGAACACAATGCACTCAAACGTGTTAACAGTGCCGAAACTTCTCCAAAGGGAGATCAGGGCCAACGATTCCAGTCTTTCAGCCTATTCTTTCTTCATTAAATTCGAAGGACACATACATAGACATGTTAACTATTGATAACTCGCTGGATTTCTTTGATCGAGAGTTAGGGCAGTTAGCTACTCGATGCTAACGAATTATGATTGTATCTATATGAATTGTAATTTGTTAAGATTAAATGAGAAAATTGACTAGTCACGTGATATTAACGTTTGTTAAAATCGACTACTTTTAAAGCCGATCGTATCTCCTTTTGTATTGGAAATATTAGAACATTTACGACAAATTATAGGACGTTCGTACTACATAAAACTTTACTATAAAAAAATAAAAATATTCTTCGTACAAAGTGCAATAACAGCGTCGATCGCAGAATTCTATTATAGTTTCACGTGGACCACGATCAGAGACAATTAGTTTACCAAAGACAGTTTAGATTCTTCAAAACGATAGACACAAAAATAGATAAACATTGCGAAATTGCAGATCATGGTTATTTCATTATAAAAGATAATTTTACAATAAGTTCTTGTGTCAGGCACGACAAAGATCATGAATAAGCTACGTAATGAGCCACAACTGCGAACAGATCGAAAGTGTAACGCGTGTCTGGCGAACACGTTGCTCAGAAGGTTTCATAAACAAAGAAAATTTTTTGCTTCTCAAGGGAATTCGATTAAGTACAAACTGCTGCCGGTTTCCGGTCAGGCAACGCATAATTACACGGCTCCGTAGGTCGGTACGTAAGGTACGATCCCAGATAAGCAATTAAACGAACTGCTGGCAGCAGCGAGGATGACTCATGTACCGGTAAATAAGGTGTCAAAGTACCTTTAATCACTTCGCGTTCCCGTTCTCTTTGTATATACATATACTTACTTACGTAACCCAATTTCTACGACAGACGAAGATCACTACGTTTAAAGAAAACAGATAGCAAAACTACAGTTAAAGTAGTGCAACGAATGACTTTACGTTACCATTTCTCACTAAAGTTCCCCATTTAAATTCAATGACTATGCAATAATTCCGATTATTCCTAAATATTCCATATGTGTACATTATTTATTTGCTGTAACATTAGTTTACTCTAACATATATATATACACGTTAATATTAAGGTCTCGTATCGTCTGCCTGATCGTGACATAATTCTATCGCCAACTACTCAAATCGTCGGCTCTATCTATGAGTCAACCGCAGATAAAAAAAATGTCAACCCAACATATCGATATTTTCCTATTCCATAACCGTAAAAGCATACAGAATACTAATCGAATCTTATCCCGTGTAGGACGAAACGAAAACTCCTAAATCATGCAAACGAAACATTTGTTGTTCCTCGCATATATAATTCAACGCACGGCACGTGCGAACTCTAAAATAACAAAGAATTGACGTAAAATAGGAAACTACCGTTCATTAAACCGGTTAGAAATCGATCGATTGACGTAAAGAAACTAGGTAATATTAGGAAGGGAAAAATTTATCATATCTACGAAACGTGCCGCATCACGTGCCAAATGAAATGGCCATTTTAATAATTTCTACAACTGGTTGCACGAACGAAAACCAATTTCCCTGATGGACAACTCATTATTTGCTTTTAATTATCGTCCAATTATCCTCCCCTGAGTGATATGTACGTGGATGAAAAGAGATCCTCGTCGGTTTATTCATCGTTGATTAGGTCAATGTAACCATACGTTATCGTCTTTATTTGCATGCAGTACATCCTGGTCATTAACGACAACGATACAGTTCCGATGGCACTCTGACCCTGATTACCCGATTTAACCACTTCCACGTGTGCACATTTATCAACAAGCATGCGAGTATTTAAATAAAGTTCCCGCGAAACTAAATCATTAATGCATGGGAAAAAGCCGTGTACTAAAAAAAATGTTCCTCTGAATATATCTCAGGAAAAAAATTATGATTAATTACGACATTTTTCTGGTGTTAGTTGTACTTGTACGACCTCGTTTGTTTCTTCGACTCCCATACAGGGAAAATATTTTACTTGGAATCGTTTCAGTCTAGAATATATAGAGTGCGTGGTAAATGTACTGAACGACGTAAAAACAATATTCGATTGATATGTGAAAGAAAAAAGTTTGATAACAAGAGCGTTATAAAGTAATGGAAAAGTTATTGTCATTGGATAAAGACAAACAATGGAAAAATTCTTCTTCTTCTTGAAGAATTTACAGGGAATGTAAACGAAGTAATTTAGTGTTTCATATCCCTGGCTGAATACGCAGCACAATGGTTCTCGTCTTCAGGTTAATTCTAACATTGTAAGTTTGCCTTTTGTGAACCACACTTTCTCCGCTTGCCCTTTTTTCTTGAATAACCTTTTTCTACACACAATAGCCGTAACTGTGTAAGTTTCTCGCTTTGAAAAGTGAATTCTTGGAATGTTGGCTGTTCCTTTCAAATATTTCCAAATAAAGAATTGATCGAACTGTGACGTTTTTGTGAGTTTCAAAGCCTCACCAGGCTTTGTCATCATTTGTATTATATATTAATGATATATTAGTACGAATAAAGAAAGTAGTCTCATTGGGGCGATCCCATGATTAACTCACATTAAAATATATCGATAAACGCAATATACTTATTCGAGGAATATCGATATAAAAACATGGAAATTTCCTTGTGTCGTATACCAATCTAATTGAAACATTTATGATGCAACATCTGATTCATTAAATTCATTTGACAATTCATTATGGTGAAACAGCAACGATACACGATGCTTTTTTCTCGTTCTCATGCACGAGGAGGTCATTACTATATATACAACAAACGTTTAGGCATGCACAATAAACGTAGGTGACACACTTACGAATCACAGAAATACCAAACAAATTCTACGTGCGAAAGCAATTTCTTCCGATAGCTTATCATTATATCGTAATCGTGTTGCAATGACATTTCAGATTATGCGTTATTTAAAAAAGACTGCTAAAAGCATCAAATATACTTCCAAAAATAGAAATCCTTATCGTGAATGATTTCCTTTCTTTCAAATTTACTATACTCGCGAATATTCTGTATTATTTACTATATTCTATATTATATTATATATTAAACATACGTATAATGTAATACATTCTGGCTTAACAGCCATAACTGCGATAACACGAATAACTGAAATCGAATGATCAATCGGAATACTAAAATTTTCCGAATTTATCGAGGAAACGATTCGTAATCGAAACTCGAGGAATGTGTCCGAACAAACTTTCGCATAATTTATCGGACACGAACGAGAATTATCTAAGTCATTTAACAACGGAACAACGGAATCGCATTACTAAGGTAAACAAACAGGCTGTGAAGTTTCGACATTTTCTAACGAAATAGAATCAGATTTTCAGCCGTAAGTTCGACGTGTAAACACTCGATATTTCTGGTGATTGAACGACGCGGAGTTTCATCGAATTATTCAAAGCGCATCAAACGTATAGCTTTGCCTAGAGACGATTTTAACGCTATTAAAATAAGTCAGAACGACAGATTTCAGAATTTGTTGCTTTTGCAATTAATAATAAATGCACGTAAGTAATTTTAACAAAATCAATATCGATCTTCGTCGAAATGGAATCACGAATATAAATAATTAATTTTATCGATCTCTTGTCTCTTATTTTAACCTGTCACAATGACGAGTACCATTATTATGTTATTTCTAAAAATTAATCTTGATTTCTATTCTGAAGCTCGTAATCTTAACATTCGCTCTCTAACTTGTTGCAAGCAACTCTTCTACAATAATCAAGCGCGAGCTGAAAACACGTTCGAGCACACCACGCGAAATTCCTCGCTGAAACTAGATCTCTACAATGCTCGTATAACACTTATAACCAAGGGATTTTCTTGTGTATACGCGGGAAGTCACGTAGCATGGTCGAACCCCGGTTGAAAATTAACGCTACTCGATTACTTTTAAACATCTGAAATGTTTACACGTGAAATAGAATGAAACAAGAGAATCATCATAACCAGACAGCAACGCAAAGAAACATAACGAACAACAACGAACAACGAAGAACTAAAGAGAAGAAGAACAAAACAAAAATACTATTATAGAAGAGAAAAATGATATAAAAGAGAATATGAAGAAAGAAAAGAAGCTTGAACGAGGAAACAAACGAATGATGAATTTGTTGCCAGTCTGTGTTTACCTGCTGCACGTACCACTGCGTGGAATTCTGGTTCTTCCTGTGACTGCTGGGCTTGCAGGGCGCGCAGAGCAGCAAGGGCGCCAGTTTGTTCACCCCCTTGACGCTGGCCGACGCCGGGGGCGACGTTGGGCTTAGCCCGTCATCCCCCAACACGGGCCACAGCATCCACGTGTGAATGTCAGCAGAACTTCCCCTTCTTCCGTCACTTCGATTCTGCCTGTGCAATTCGTCTCGTGATTCATCTGACTACTCTAACGTCCACCGAGCTTCTCTCGATTCTTCGGATCGAATTACACGAGAACCTCGAAGATTTGTCTTTTTTCTTATCTGTATCGCTCTCGCGATTTGCATTTTTCAAAATATTGCCACGGATGAGACGCAAGTAGCACTTTTCTTTGTTGTTTCAAGCGTTTTTTTGAATTTTGAATGTTCAAGAAATATTACAGATTTTACGTATTCCATATATTACACGTGACTGGAGCACATTCCTTGATTATTTAACATCGTATCATTTATTCCAATTCAACAGGAAATTTTAGAACTTGAAGAAATCGATCTTCAAAATACAGCTTGTCTCGAATTTGCTCACTTTTGTTTCTCTACTGAATCTTCTTTGAAACGACAAAATTTCACTCGAAGAACGATAAATTGAAGAAACAAGCACAAGGAGATATATATACCGTGTCTCCTGAGAATTCGTGTTCGAACACAATTCACAAGTCTTTCCTGGTTCGTTGTCGCTTGAAAACTGATCGATAGTCAATCGCGATACGGGTTCGAACTTGGTCGCGAGTCACGACGCAACAACTGCCGATGAGCAACTGCTTCGATTCCCACCAACGACGTGAATGACGCCACAACAAGAGCGTGCGTCGCTTGACGCTCTATTATCGAAATCAAATTGAAATGTTAAAAGTGCAACTTGCGATCATCGATAGAAGACTACAGAAGGTCTCTTTATCTACTTCCACAGTTCGTGAATTTTCCATATGAAATTGCGTCTAGTTCGATCGAGCTGCTCCGTTCTCGAGATTCTCGTTATCGAGCAATAAAGCAATGTATTAAAAGTAATGCAAGAAAATTCAAATAGTTCTTTGATTCTTAGTCGACGATGCAAAAGGTGATTGGCTATTGTATAATAGCAATACATAAGATAATGAACAAAAATATTGACACAGACAAGATTTTTTCCTAAAATCCGGTGTAACTCTGTAAACATTTCCTTGTTCGATATTCTTGCGGAGTAACTTTCGAGCTCAAAGTTTAAATATATCGTAATTCATTATCATTAAACAATTGTAAAGTTTCGACTGGGTATTGTAAAATGCGCGTAATGATCGACGCTAGAACGTTTTGTAAATCATTTTTTTGAAAATAAATAATCTAGAAGCGATATGAGAATCGCTATAAAAATATTTACTGCAACAGAAGATTTTGATTTCTTACAAAGATATTTATTTCAGATATTTTTGAAAATATTTCTTTAGAATGGAAAATCATAAATGTTTTGAGAAATCAAATCGATGTCATAACATTGCTTCAGATGTATCTTACCAACAAATTTGATGGCCAATCGAAATTTAGAATAATCTAACACAGAACTATAACACAGACTCAAAGCTCCAAATTACAAACTCGACGTTTCCACCTACTTTTTATGAATATACTTCAACAATAAATCTAATGAGCTTCAATTTACAAATTTTCTAATCTTAAAACTTATATTTTAAACTTCTACTATTTTTTTATCTCGTCGAGAAACTATTGATATTAGAAAATAGAGAGAGATCTATGGAAAATTGTTGAAACATCAGAATGAAATTTAGATAAAAAATTTATTAACACTGACCTTACCAGCCCCGTTCAAATGACCAGGGAGCTTCCAAAATTTAATTTAGAATTCTACATTCATTGTTACTTCTTTCGTTCATTTAACTTTATGTAAATTCCTATATTAACAAAAATTGAGAAACTGATTAATCAGGGAATATAAAAATGATATACAATAAAGTTAGATGAACAAAAGAAATAACAACGAATGTACAATTTCAAATTAAATTTTGAAACCGATCATTCGGCCGGGTCTGGCAACATTAGTGTTAATACAAATATTACGTATATTTTGAAGAATTTGTTCGAAACGCAGTCTATTTTAAAACAGAAATACCATTTTCGCTTATTTTAATCAGCGAAACGTATGCAGTACGTGGATGGTGTTTATTAAAAATCTTTCTCAAACTACGTCAACAATCATTTTGCCTACGCACATCGATTGGCTTTCGAAGGAAATGATCAAACAGAAGCTTTCATGAACATGATCGATCCTATGATAGCTGGCTACTGGATGTTTAAAGGTCGAAGGAGTAAACGATGGAAAACATTTTCGTTAAAGAGGATGTTGCTGCCGTGTGGGCGAAATTACGCTTCCTGCTGCTGAAAATCGCATGTATTTTCTAAACACTCGCCAACTTCGTGACTTTTTACATTTTAAATACCGCATTAACCAACGAACGAGGAAAAAAAAAAGAAAATTCGTCGCACATCCTCTGATTGTTTATGCAACTGTTTTTATGCCGTAGCATTAATAAGAATTGCCATTTGCAGCGTTATTATTATTCAACCTTGTATAATATCTTGTAAAATTTTATTTTATCCACTTGACATTATATCTTATTAGTATTCTGTCCTTCTGATATTATCCAATCTATTTATAATGATTATTTGTTCCCTTGGACTTGAATTAGTATTGATATTGGGGATGAAAAAGTTGCAATCGATATATTGTAATCGATTCTGTCAGAATTAGAAAGCATTTTGTTTACAGAAGATTAATGTAACATAAAAGTGAATATATGTAACACAGGAATAAATCAGGTATTGGAACAGAGAGGAGATTTTAAAATATCTCGATGAAGTTGATGTTCAGGGCCGACAGAAGACGTATTTTTCTTGTGCGTAAAAACAACCTGAGAACGATATTTTTTCCCATTTTATCAAACTAATCTACGATGTATGACCGCCAAAGTCCATTCTATGTGTCTAGAACTTCCCACGTGCCGATTCGTTACGCAGCAGTAACACAATATCGTAACGCGAACGATAAAACAATACATACAAGCAGAATAAAAATTGCGAACATTAACAAAGGAAAAGAAGTTTCCTAGAAATCATGCAAAAGACACGAGGGATTTTCTTCGTATGATTCACAGAAAGAAGGACGATTTCTAGCAAAAAGAAAAAGAAAAAACAGGGTCAGTAATAAAGAACGAAAAGGTTCCCTTGGAAAAAAGAATCGAAGGAAAAACGAGGACATCGTCGTTATCTACAATTGTCGAACATGAGAGAGACACATAGATCGGGAGACAATAAAAAGAATAGAACCTAGAAAGGTGATTCAATAGGACGTCCCTAAAACGTGGAAACGATTGAGCGAAATCCTCGTGGCTCGATAAAAGTGTCGATGCCCGTCAACCGTCGCGGCGACGCCTCGTTTCGATAAAACAAACGCCCCGTCGCCGCTTGCCACGAAAAACGTATGGTTGTCTGTCACAATCTTAAACCCCTTGCTCCTCGTTATTTTTCGCGTACCGTGCTTGCAAATTGAATTAACCACTTGTCCACGACCAGCCGCGATTCGAAAAAAAAGTACTCCGTGCGGATGGAAAAAGCTTAGTGTCCGTCCGAACTTTGAACCAGACTTCGAATCGAAACGTGACTAAAGAAACTTGTATAACGATATCTGTGTGATTCATAAGTTGAAAAACATGGACTGCGCGGAAACAGCAGTTTTACAAGCATTCTACACTCAATTGGGAGGAATTAACAAAGAGCTGCGAGGATTCTGCTTGATAAATGTCGCGTGTCTGTTACATTAACTTGTCTTTTTGTAAGTCGACATGACTATGGAATTTTTTTATTATAATTCAATAATTTAATATGTATCTATTTTGTCATAGAAAGAATATAATACTTTATATATGGTACTTATAAATATTTCTGACATTTTCCTACTGTAATTCAATAGTTTCATTAAATATGCGCTCGTTAACTTTCACGTAAATAATATTTTTGTCTCTATGGTAAAATATATATCCCTAGATGCGTAAGTTACGATTTTATTTCTGAAGCAGGAGAAAATATGAGAACACGTCGTTATGTTTGGCTTTGCGATTATCGATTCTATATTTAGGCGAAGCTGAAGCTTTTTTCTACGCAAATTCTTAATTAACTTCCATTGTTATAAGTACAGTACATAGTGGCATTAATATTTACGATTTATACCTTCACATTAGAACTTTTATAATTAGAAAAAATATATACTTCGGATTATTTGTAATGTCAACGTGATAAATTGATCGTCTATCTTCAAGATAGAAAGAAACTGGTTAGGAAGATTTATCGATTCTTGACAGATTTATGGAAATGGAAAATTTGATATAAATTATTATGGCAGATCGTTCCGTCGATTAGAAATTATACATATACGCCTGTACGCGTTATATGTATTTTATCTGGAATATCGAGCAATGGCTGCTCAAAGATCAGGCACTCAGATTGCATTATGCAATGTGGCTATAGTCCATAAAGGGAGCTGGTGGACCGCTCCGTAGCAGGAAGTGTGTTTTAAGTTGCAGTGCGTTTCGTGCGAGCATGAATCATTTGGCGGCTCAAATGACTCGGCTGTTACGTTATTTTCTTATTTAACGCGTGGGACAATGAATGCCTTACGAATCGTTCGAAAACTTTGAGCCGAATACTGCGTTCTTAAGCGTATGTACCAATTCATTGAAATAATTTATAAAATAACTTTATTCCGCTCTGATAATAAAAATATATTTGCAATAGTTATTTTTAACTTGCTAAAAAATGATCAGATACTTTACATGTCATAATTTATGATTACAGATTATAAATAAACAACAGACGTAAATCCGTCTGTGAGTCAGAATATTCTAATATTAAAAGCTTAATGAAACGATTCCTTTGATAGATAACTACGAAGAATCGATTGCGCGTCTAGAATAAGCAAATTAAATCCACAAATTGGATTCGTTCTAACGGAGACTCCCTACGAAGACTCGTAGCCAATCTCGCTCGATAAATACGTAATATAAGGTCATGGATGTGTTAATACGTCATGTTACTCACCGCAAGATGTAAGCATTAACAGAATTGTTTGTACACAAGTTCGTCAGTCAGGCGTTTAACAAAGGCAGAAGGTTAGAAAGAGTTTTCTATGCTCGTGAATAAAATACAATATTCTCGCTTAGAGGAAAATAATTTATTCTACAATTAAGAGTTTTGGAAGAAAGTTTGTTACAAATAACAAACCGCTTGAGAGAATTGTTATTCATGAACATTAAAATACATTATTATAGATTACTACACTATTATATCACAAGAACTTGGAAATAAAGAAAAATCTTTTAGATAAATACGAATTTTATATATTGTTTCATCTACTTGGTCCATTATTAAGAAAAATACGCTTGTATCATTTTTTATCGAAAATTAAACAACTATAAATCATTATTTTTTGACACCATCCAAATATCCTGAGTTGTTCAACATTTTCTCATCCGCATAAATTTACTAGCAGCTCTAACCAGCAACCAACGTTTTTTGGTAAAATATTTCAAGTTCCTAAGTTTTACGTCAAGGGTCGACCTGCACTTAACATCAACGTCGTGTCACCGGACACTAAACACTTGGCCTGCAGTTCACAACACGTCGATGTCACTGGACGTGAAATTGTTAAAAAAAGACAGGATTTCTTAATTCCTCTGAATAATAACGATATATGCAAATATATTTGACATACGATTTTTAACTAATAATACCAACTTCCTAATATATTTGCTACAAATAAGGAATGAATTCGTATTTCATCTACCATATATATATTCTACCATAGATACTCTTTCAACCACAGTGCACTTTAGCTATAATCGCATTCTGAATTTGGCCACGTAGCATGAGAGCAGTTCCATCGGCTAATTTCGAACGACCACAACCCTCTACGAAACTGCCAGGTAAAATCGTGTTATGTCCTGTTATCTGGTAGGGGCTGAATTCCGTCCCTCGGTCAGGACAGCCACTGGCGGTGCAAACATCATAGAACGGACAACAATAGCCCTAAGGAATTTCTCGATTTGACTTCTATGTTGCAGCAATTCGGGGTCCTGAAGTTAAAGTAAAAAAGATATTCAATTTATGACCGTGTGAATTAAGATTATTGAGGTCTGACTTATAATGTTTGCATCGCTAGTGGCCGTCCCGACCGAGGAACGGAATTCAGCCCGTACCAGATAACGAAACGTAACATCCTCCCTCCGTTGAGAGGGTACCGATCAAGATATTATGAATATAGAGTTAATTAGATCTTCCATCAAACTTCCTCTCGATTGTTTCTATTGGATCAGGTTGGTTCAGGAACGAGATGTTTGACATCTCGATCCAAGATGCTAGTTGCCGTCTTAACCGTGGCCATCCGGATGATATCGTCGACGCCTGGATGAACCTTGATGACTCGGCCTCAAGACTACTACATTGAGAGCACGTTATCCTCCCTGATAGTTGATGACCGTGCCTTAAGATTATTGCGGTCCGACATATGATGTTTGCGAACCCAGTGGCCGTCCCGACCGAGGGACGGAATTCGGCCCGTATCAGATAACGGGACGTAACAAATCGTTTTCAGGGAACCCAAGAAACTCGAGCACCCAAGTACAATTTTCTAGCGTTCGTAATCTCGAGCAAGAGGGAAATTGAGCTTGCTCAGGCCACGAGAAGGAAACTATCAATTGTCATTCTGCGAATCACGTCGAATGTCGTAAAGTCAGACGTCTTTTCGACGAATGCCACCGACAAAGAAACGAACGTGTATGGCAATAATATATAACCGCGAATTATTCATATGGCCGATTGAGAGGAGGCCCTGAGTCATTTCAAGAATAAAGGCCGCGCAAGTATACGAAAATAAATATTTACAGATTGTATACAGGTAATTTAAAAATCCAACGAATGCCGGCAAATGATTCTATACTATACCGCGTTTTTATTTAGTTTTAGAATTAAATACGTATTTTTGCTATTCCCTTGAATATTTTTAAAATGAAGATTGTCATAGCATTAATGGTCGTCGTTGAACTTTTCGAAACTTTATATATATAATACATATTTTTCAAGCCTTAAAATACCTAATATTTGAATATCAAATGAAGTAATAATCAGAGAATCGAGAAAAATTAAATCTTGTAAGGAGGACAATTTCTTTTAGTATTTTACTCATTGTCTTAAGGAGCATCATTAAGATATAAAGGGCCGCTGTTACTTCAACCATAAACGCGCTTTACGTAAGAGAAGAATTTTAATCTTCAAAAAATTCGAAAGTTTCTCAATCCATTATCCACGAGACAGAAATGAATTAAAGACATCTGCCCTTCCACCCACTGTAGCACTCATAAATGAAGTAAACTTTGCTATAATTAAATATGACCGCGACGAGAGATAAGACTCGCCAGTGATAAAAAGGAAAGAAAGGGAAGAGGTCGAATCTGATGCGGATGTCACTGTTACATTAGCATACTCGATCCGGTTTCGAAAACGCGAGTCAACCTTGACTCTTCGCTGTTCCCTTCTCGCCAATCAAAACAATAAAAAAGAAAGCAAAATGAAGAGGATAAGAAAAAAAAGAGAGAGATTCGCTCAAGCAACTGTTCTTTCGCGATTATCCACGGTGAAATTTCGAACGTAGCCCGTGTGATAACAACCGTGTTTTTAATGCCGACTCGTAAACGTTCGTTTCGAAATTCGTGCCAAACGTTCGACCAAATTACTTCGTTCCTACGTTACTCGACAAGCTACAATGATGCACGTGCTATGAACCGCGCGTTCACAACGATACACGCGCGATTCATTCAACCGCGTCCTCGAAATCCTAGTTGTTTGCCATCTATTTGCTGTATTCTAGTTGGTATCTCGCGTGCACTAGAGCTGGCGGTTTCAACGTAGAATTTTTGGCTATTCAGTCGGAATGGACTTTGTTAAAATAAACCGGGAGGAACAGGTTGGATTTAACCCAATCTACAAAGCCAATAGAGCGAAGGTATTTTCATCGAGGTATTCGTTTTTCTTTTGTTTCCGGAATGAAGAGATATAGAAAAAGCGTGTGTCAAGAGATAAGGTAAATATTAATCTTCTGTAACTAAAACTGCCACTTTTTTCCCTTGATCTGAGATTTAGCAAATAGCAATTATAATAATGAAATTAATTTAGCGCGGAGAATAGGGTGTTGGTGTTTCAATGCAGAGTTTAATCACCGCAAGGGATATTTTGTATTCGGTAATGAACACGTTCTTTAATTACTGAATAATTATAACAGAGAATGAAGTAACGCTAGTAGAGTGGTGTACGAATAAAATATAAGAATTCACGATAAAACTAATCAATATTATGATCAATTTTTTGGACCTTTAACAGTGAAGGAAATACTGGCGGGACATTTACAAAATTTGAAACATTTTAAGAATGTAATCGGAAATCGGAAAACCAGCTGGCAAAAAATTCCAACCGCGTAATCGTCTATTTTTACACGTTGCGATACACTGTTCAATTTTTCACGAGACGATCACGCTAATAATTACAATTAAGACAACGGAGAATAAGCTGATTATAGGAACGTGGCACATAACAGATAGCTTAGTCATACGCCGTTAATACATAGGTGCGCGATCGTTTACGTTCAACACTAGGCGTGTAGAACATGTGTAACTTGTGACAAAGCGTTCGATTTTCCGAAGTGTTGCTAGAACCCATAAACCTCCTTGCTATGTTCGTATACTCTTAAGAGGCGAGTCTGCTTGCTCTGATAAGATTTGACCAAGCTGTGTGCGTAGAACTGCGTATTTTGACGAAATATCGTAAATACGAGAAATGTGGACTAATTGATAGAAAGAACTAATAGAAAAATACCAATCGCCTGATATACTTTACAACCCCTTTTGAAGCGTTCCTTTATAACTTATAACGCCTTCATTGTGTAGCTATCTCTTATATCTTTCGCTCAGAAATATTTTTATATCTTCATATTGTCACATAATATTATTATTACATATTTCATATAACAGTATTCGTTGTAACATATTGTTCGTTATCTTGTTTCACTTCTTAAATCTTTTCATCGAAACGAACAAATTTGAAAATATAATAAAACATTATAAAATATTCGCTCATATAACGAAGTTTCTTAGTCGTTTATTTCATCGTCAGACTGAAAAGTTCGAACGATTAATTGAGAAAATTGTTTTTAAGCTTGACAATTTTATCTCACATCCTTATTGTTGAGTTTGACAACATGACGATAATACCATACGCTCTGATAGGTATCAAATAGTCGCGATAAAGACACAATTACAAGGCGTCGTGTCAATAGGCGTGAGAACAAATTGAATCTTTCAAACGAACGAATTGGCATCGCTCTTTGCATTCGTGACAAACATTTCCATGATGAAGCTTAGATGTACGTTCAATGAAATAATATAGTCGAAAGAGTGATTATTCCTTTCGTTGAATCTTTTATTAAAAATATTCAAGTATCACGTAACAGAAAGTTTTCTATCTTGTCATACCTAGCGTGTATGTTTTATTATACGTTGTTCTACAGTTGGTTTGAAATGCAGTACACGTACAAATCTATAGGTACTGACATTAATGTACTTAGAGTCTAGAAAAATATCGATCAATCAGTGGAAACAATGTCCCGTTAGTACATCGTAGAATTTCTAATGAAACGAAAAACAGAGTGGCTCGATATCTTTACGAGATCTCATGGTCACAAACAGTACTCACGACCGCAACCTTGCAAACCTATTATTCTCATCGTTCGATCGTTGTTTACCCTTAAAAACGGGAATGTACGATAGCTTGTAAACGGAGCAGCTCGATCTCTACGAACACAGTTTCAAACTTTCGATTTTCAAATATTACTTAACCTTGCCATTTTCTTCTCTTTTAATTATAAATAAAATTCATATAATCTCTGTACAATTTATTCTGTACTTTTGTTGCAATGAAGATGTCAAATTTAACGAACGTATCCAATGTATTCATTTATACGACGTTTTAACAAAAGTATCGATCAGAATGAAGACCTTTATTATTTCTAATAAGTGTATTCATTTACTGGACAATGCTGTACGCACGCTTGTTCTAGTAGACGTCGAATCTTATTGCAAGCGAATGAATATTTTACGTTTCAACCTTCTTTTTCTTTTAACCGAGGCTTCCGATGTTTTAAGAGAATCATTAGTATACAATTGACATGAGAAATTGCGTATTCTTTTATATTTTTCTCACGCTTAAGAAATTTTCTAACGATAGAGAAGTATAATTTGATCGAATGAAATAATCGAAAGGACGTTGCAGGGTTAAATTGCGTTACTCGTGAATATATTGTCTTATGAAACGCATGTACATTGCCTAGTAAATGGCACTACACATTTACTGAATTAACACACATTTGCGAGACAAAATTTACATGAGATCTTAATATTTGACTTTCATTGTATGTATTAATTATACCTCAATATTTAAATTTTATTTGAATCTTTGGAAAAATAAAATGCCTAGAATAATTTTACGAACGTGTGTTAATTCTCTGTAGCACTCTAATGCACCTAAATCCAGCTCAAAATTCCAACGATCCAACTATTACTTACCACAGTCTCTTCCAGGAGAAGAAAATCGTGCGTTCGAACAAAGAAGCGAAGAACTGGACCCGAAATCCCCAAGAAACACGACTGAAACTCTGGTAAACTTCGTATACCTCAACACCTGCCCTCGTACCTTTCTCTCCCGTTGGCCTAACTTCTGTTTCAGGTATACGCACGAACACGCGCATGCACAAGCAACGTAGGCGCCTATCGTAGCCGAAAATTGTTGAACGCTGGCACGCCGTGAACGAAGTACAGGTGGTCGTCGATGGAACACGACCAAGGGAGAGAAAGGAGAAACAGTCACGCGACCGTTTCACACCGGCAACAACAAAGTACGTACCCGAACCGCGCGGCTCGCCGTCCCGACAACGACTGACTCTGAACGCCGCGAACACGTAATTCGGCCGAACCGGCTCAATGCAATCGGACTGACCACGCTCTTACGTCGGCCACTCGTCTCCATTATCACCGTGGGTCGTGCATTGACGTAAATCTTCGTCGCCCGTAGTTGGAAGACACTAGCGACGATGATGGTTAGGTTTCAAGCGCCAGGATATTTGCGAGACACGCAGGATGTACATTCATGCAAATAAATGGTATGGAATTCATTTTTCATTCGTTGTTTTGATATAGTAGGGTGTACTAGGATGATAAAGCGATTAATATCGATCAACGAAGGGATATGATTGAAGTTTTGGAATTGGAAGATTTGTAGAAATTTCTAGATTAAAAGTTTGTACATTTTAATAAGTGCAATTAATTTCAATGAGATCGTAAGAGGCACGGGCTACAGGATGCAGCAAGGTTATTTTGAAGTTAATTCGTGTTTTGATGTGCGATTGACAAGATTGTCGTACGATATGAGAAATGATCATTTCTGATGAATCTTTGAGTTTCAAAATCTTCAAAAGAGATTTGAAGAACGAAATGAAAATATAGTTTCAAATTGATATCTAGATAACAAAAATGAAAATATTTGTGTTACTTAAATAAAAAAGATTGAATAACGTTTATTCGTCTTAGGATGTCCACTTACAACTCTTGTAAATTCCAGTTTTCGTTTAACCATATACGATCACCAATCGTCTATGATACAGTACTGCTATCTGTCACATGCCACGGATAAAGTCGATGCATGACATTACCATCGGAGGACTCGGCAACTCTCGATCGATAAATTCCTCGATTCGATTCCGCTAGATTTTATCATCCATAGGAACTCGTGACGAACTGTCATTCCCATATATCATTTTACAATACAGTTATCTGGAGAAATAATAGGAACACGAGTATTTGGAAAATACTATGAACGCATTGCGTAAAACGATTAATAGACAAACTTACGTTACAGTTATCAAAAAAATATATTCAAACATGTCACACTTGCAATATGATTGAATGACGTACTTTGATTCATGCCACGTAACAAGATCGTGCGTCAATTTTATAAAATATCGTTTTTAAACTTTCAAACCGTATGTTATATGACGAAGGAAAAGAAAGATTACGAGTCGAGATTCGATAAAGAATAGGTATGAAATAATACGCCAAGAAATATTACAGCATTCGAAGCATTAAATTTATCCCACAATGACCAACTAGCATAATTCCTTTCCCAGGCCTTGAGAATCGACACGAATTTCACGTCTGATGCGTCGCAAATTACATCGACAGAAACGACGACTAAATTTCTATAGAAAAAGAAACATCGCTGTACCTCGCACATCGAACATAGTACTTCTCCAACGAATGTGCACGTATAAAGTGAAAATAGTAACAGACATTAGGCCAATTATTTGGAGCGTAGAGTAGTCAGACGTACATATTTTTCCGTGATGCGCATCGCGTGCCAATAATACCATAATCAAACAGACTGTTACCGTGAGCATAGAGGAATTTATGCGTGTCTCCGCGTCTCCACGCGAGCACGTACGCACGTTCCCCTTCGAATCGCTGAATTTTATTTCGGTCACGCTTTCTACATGAATCCTGGAAACTCGACATTGTCTCCCATGATTACGCGTAATCACTGCGTTATCTAGGTATCAGCTAAACGCGTATATGAAGTGAAAATTTCCTTTGGCAAATCGGAATTAGGAAGTGTCGTATGATAAGACGAGTCGATAAATTTTGTTCAGGCTTAATTTTATATAAATTATGATATATTATTTTTATTATATAGATTATATTATAAAATTTGGAATAAGATCCCTTGAGAATAAAGTGTGTGTTTTTTAAATAGAATCTCATGGAAAGATATATATATATAATGTAATCGAAGGTACCTAATCTTCTATGATCCAAGTCCCTCGCTAAACTTCATCGAATTATCCTAAATTTCTTTCAATTTACCGAACGAATCTGTCGAAACGATTTAAAGCGTGTTACAACATACCATAGAATCATAACTTTTAAAATGTAAAAATGAACTTGTAACTTTTGAAATACTGTTGAAATGGCAGCGGAGACGATTCCACTTTGCAAAAACTCTCTGAAGCAAAGCAGCTACTTCAGCATCAAGATGTTTGCCCGTCTCCTCTCTGACACAATGGTGGTAGAGTGTAGAGAGACGGAGCGTAATTTCATTCCCCATATAAAGCGACCTGAGTCATCAAATTCACCCTACACCGTGCTCGAGGGTGACAGAGAACCGCGCAAGGGTGGCTGAGTACAACATTCCGGTCTTTATGCTACGAGACCGTGAAACTATCTTCGGTTGTGCTGATTTTTTAACGGATTATATTATTACAAGAACGATCATGCAAGCAGATAGTGCCACTTTCATTTACGATGCCACTTTTGTCCCGTTGAAAGAATACCTTTCGCTTCAACCGTGTCGCCAGAAAACCATTTAATCACGATCTTTTTAAAAATGGATGAAAAGTGAAATGAATCAGATTGCTGATTATTTAAGTATATTACGTATTTTTTGTTCGTCTTCTTTTATATATTTTCTGTTATGTAATACTTAAACTATGAATATTTCAAATTCAGATTATTATGAATATAACCAAAAGAGCAGAACCCAAGCAGCAGTTTGTTTTTCCAATAAAATATCATAGCAACTATTACTTAGTTTTACACAATTTTAACTGATTAATGATCTTACATAATTTTTGATGTACATTTTGTTGCAGCTTTACATTTGCCAAAAATAGCTACATAAACATCCGCAGAATTAGTAACATTTCTATCTTGTTGATTTTTTCTTTTAAATATTTCTTTGCGAGGATTGTTCTCGCTATTTAGCAAGCTACTTTTTCACGTTCCAGAGTAAAGTGCAAAATTCTTAAAGAATCGACCGCTTCTTTAAATTGAAAGAGATCTTTGCGAAGCACAAAGCCGTCTGAAAGCCACTCTAGACAATGTCGAGTCCTGCGGGGGTGGTGAGGTGGTACGATCTGAAATGGGCACGTGGATCGATAAACAATTGCAGTCACTGGTGACCAACTATATTTCATTCGTTATCATCTACGCGCTACTGGAATCGCCAACCTTCACGTGATAAATGCAACCGTGACGTCGCCAGTGTGACGTAACCCACCATCCACTACGTCATCGTGTTGCAAAGTGATTAAACGTGGCCGTAAGCCGTATTTCAAAATGATTTATGGTGCGGAAAAATGTGAACAATAGTCTAAATATAACAGCTGAAATTTAACATCTAGTTTGAAAGGAAATTTGAAGGCGTGTAAGTCAACGAATCACAGCATTTGGTCATTGAATTACAATCACTCGACGTTTTTAATGTCCTTATTTTTTTTAGTAGAATTGTAAGATGTATCGGAATTTTATACAGAATGGAAATTTATCAACAGCAGCACACATACAAGTTAATAATTCGAAAGAATTATGTAGCAAATTATGCTCTGTGATTTGATACATTTAGTATTAATTGTCGTAAAAAGTATGAGATAGCGTAAACAACGCCGCGTATATATAATTATCTATATATTTATGAATTTGTTATTACACGTGGTCCTAATTCGCTGGAATTATTTTATCGTGTATGTAATACTACAGCATATAGTTCGAATAATTTAGAGAATTAATAACGAAATATTCGTTGAAACGACTAAAAGATTATGACATTTTTTAGAAAAAGAAATTTGCATTACGTCCTGTTTAGAATTAATTGCTCTTTTCCTCTTTCCACGAAGTCACTTCCAACGAATGCCTGTCTATATTTCAACTTCTGGGAAGTTGACATCAAGACGTGAAATTTACGTTTTCGCGGATTTCGCGGTACGTTTATACCCGCAGCGTGCGAGATCATATACGTGACTTGATGCATTTCGCTCGCTGGCACGTTTCGATTCGTTTTGTTTCACCTCATCTCGCTCTGTTCTTACTCTGCCTGTAATTCACCGAACAGTAAATCTTGTTAGCTTGAACGCGTACTCCAACGGACCACTCGTGTCAGTCTGCACAAGAGTATGGTTCAGGACGTAAAATCGATACCGAGTTTCTCTCGCCCCTAGAATTGGCGGGAAACGAACCCCCTTGTGTTACACGTTAGGGACCAATCTGGAGATATCCTCGTTCCATTTTTCTCTGTTTGGACACCGTTTGCCCTGATTGTTCGTTGATTAAACGAACAAAAAGCGGATCCAGTTATAGCGAAAAGTATGCACGACATGGCGCATGAGTAAATATTACAGAGAATAATCTTCCAACGAAGGCAAAAAGCTCGTTGACCTGTCTCTGTATCTAAAAATATGCATGTCATCGAAAAAAATACAAATCTGACTAAATGTACCTAAATATTAGATCACAAGAAATGAATTTAATAATGCAGCATCCTAAATTTAATTTAATTATCACATTTTATTCCTAGCAATTCACCTTTCAATAAATCAGTACGTACGAACAAGTATAAATCGTGAGAAATACGCTTAAAAATTTACCGAGATCCAGTTCTCATCCTAAAAACTAATCGTTCCAAAGTAGACAAATTGATCCTCCAATCACCATCACTTCGAACAAACCAGTGCACTAAAAAGTACAAATTCTTCGCAGAAAGTGCCCACAAACGCTTTCTCTATTCCCGAAAAACCATGAAAATGTATAATGAAAAATTTAACGGTGAAGAGATTCGCGCCTATTGGAGCCTCGTTATTCATAGCCTCTCGCTTTTGGACCAGCAGACTACCGGTAGTAATTACGATCCAGCCTGTGCTGTGTCAGTCTTAAGGTCGTTTACTTTCGTAGCGACTAGGCTGTCGAGCGTCTGTTCGCGTGTACAAGCGAAATAACTCCTAGAAAGCCAAACAGAGTCGATAAAACGTTCGCCCTAGGCGAGACGATGTTCATTAACCCCGTTACTCTCTCGTGAAATCATCCGTGCACGCCGGTTTCTTCTTCGGTAGAACTCTGCCTGATGAATCTCCTGGACATCCTGCGAGTTCGACGTGTGCCTTCATACGGAAGAAACTAACTAACGGAACACGTTTAAACATAAAACGATGTATCGATGCTGGAACAAGCCGATAAACCGAACGATGGGATCGCTGGCTACGATTATTTTGAAAAAAAGCGACTGAGGTCGTAATCGTTAGATGCTTGATAGATGGAAGATGATAGGATTACTGGTTGAGGAAATATTGCTGATGGGAAGTGGAAATATCGCTGATGAGATTTACGATTGAACGAAACAGTTATAATCAGTATGGTACGGAATCACAGACGTTTGATCGAGGGGAATATTAGGTGCTAACCCTAACGTATGAGCAGAATTTTGCAAACTTACGAGAAAAAAAAAGAAAGATAAAAAGATAGGAGAAATAAGAAATTGTAAATGATAAAGAGTTATATAAGCGAATGAAATAAAATTTAAAAATCATACATATATGTGTGTGTATAATTCTTAAATAATAAAGCATTGTAAGAGACTAACAAACGAGAATTTCAGTGAGGAAATTGCGCCAGAATTCACAATTATGTGAAGTAATTACGCTAACTAAACCGTGAATGCCGATAAAACGGAATTTTCGATGCGAAAGAATCGAACGTACTAGTTACAAAATACGTAAACAAGAAGCACGTATGTAGTTATAGTGAATAAATTTCTAATCGTAGACGGAGCGAGCTTCGCTCAATAGGAAATTCACGGAACACCCTCAGGCAAATGCAATTTATCAAAATAATTTATGCTAAATAATTTGTTAAACTTGATCGGAATAAATCATAATTTCAAGGAAAATCAAGGTCTTTGAGTAAAATAGCCAGGAGCTAAGGACGATACGATCGTTATCGGACGTTCTTTGGTCGCGAAAGCTTTTCTCCACTTTCACACGAGAACGAACGATATAAAACACGTGTTTGCCAGCAGTGGTAGTCAACTGTCTGGGTTCCCAGCCATTAGAGCAAACAAAACCCGTTTCTTTGTGCACACAGCTATCGAGAATTCAATTAGTAGCAGTGCCCTAGTGATTTAAATCATCATATGTGCAACAAAGTGGCTGTTACCACGCTATAAATTCATTTCCCTCTCGTTTAATCGATTTTTCACTTATTTTTTCTTTCCTTGTTGAAAAGAGATAATAATAATAAATTTCAAAGCCTATTTCATGGGCTGCAGTTCTCAATCGGCGTGAAAGATCCACCTCGTAATTCTTGACCGAAACAGAAAACCAAAAAAGGATTAAATTATTATATATTTTTCTTCTCGATGAACTAAAAAAGTTCGTCAAAAAGTTTATTTAAATAATTGTTATGACACCTTAAAGTTTATTTTTTCTTTTTATAAAACACATTTTTTCTTTAAACCCACCAAAATCTTTAATTTCACACTATTTTCTGCCTTTTTTGAGTTCGTCGAGAAGAAAAATATATAATAATTTAATCCTTTTTTGGTTTTCTGTTTCGGTCAAGAATTACGAGGTGGATCTTTCACGCCGATTGAAAACTGCAGTCCATGAAATAGGCTTAGAAATCTGTTATAATCTTCCTTTTTGCTTTAAAAAAATTTTTTTGTATTCGTAAAATATATATAAAACCACATCTCAAAATTCAATAACTTCATTTCATTCTTTGCCTTCTAAAAAAAATCGCAAAAAGACGCTGTTTTAGAAAATTCTAATTCAGGACAGCTCCTTAAGTTAGTGGCATAGCTTGACTTATTCAATATTGGTCCACATATACAATAAATAACATTATTAGTATTTTGTGAATGTTCCAGAGGTTGACAAAACATGATATTTAATCCTAAAAAATCAAACGAAAAAATAGCGTTGATGATCGATTGACGATGTAATGAATTTTGAAATTACTCCTTTTCTAAAAGATGACTGATGTGACTTGTCACATTTTTCGCCTGTGATCGATTTGATACGTCTGGCCAAAGCCATTCAAATATACAATCTCCTTTTATTTTACAATTATCTCTGTCGATCGTGGAACGCGCGAAATTGCTTGGCCGAATTGCACCACGCCGAAACCTTGAGCGATTTCAGACTCACGTATGTAGGTGTTGTGAGTCACGGAGACGCGTGCGTGTCCCACGCGCGACCCACGAATCACGTTTTTACGTTTGCACGAAAACCAATCGCTTCGATGGTGGTCTGTTTAACCTGCCAGGTGTTCAAACGATATTTTTGATATCGATAAGCATCGATAAAGAATAATGTAGTTTTGTTCCGATTGTGCGACAGAGTGTTGCGACTTGCAGTCACAATGATACCGATGTTCGCGGAAATGATATTCCGATCAAGGTCGAATCTGTCGAAAGAGTTGGACGGTTCAAGTCGGTCAAGTCCCTGACGGTAAACTTCGATCTTAACGCATTGTAGTAACTCACTGGTGACAAACGTGTCTGTTTTTAATTCAATAGTCGTTTGCTACAAAAGAATATTAAGAATAAGAAAAAAAAAAAGAAGAACGTTGAATATAAAAATAATGGAAGTTCTTTTATACAAAGATTTTTCATGCAAATACGAGAGACAGAAGTCACGGACTATTTGATTATATGAAAAGAAGAATACAATTCACAAAAAATATAGAACTATTGAATGAGAAAGTATCTTTGGAGCTAAGACTGTTGGTTGAATATGTAACGAAAGATACTGATACGATAGGCAATATTGCAACTGGATAGAAAAAAGAAAGTCATTCATATCTCGAATCGTTACACAGCAATTTTCCCTTCAAATTGCAACAGCAAGTTACATACTTTATTAAGTAACAACCAATATTCGTCCACTGAGACGGTCTATAGAGTTCCGCAAAAGTAAAAGCGGATGTTTTAATCTCTCTAATCGTAATCCAGCTGTTTGTACAAACGTACGACTTTCGTAGCCGATAGGAGTTTCACAACGCCAATAAGAAACTGCTCGAACCACGATACACTTCCATGATTGACGTCCGCAGGTCTGGCCTCCTTGCGGTTTCAAACCTCTTAAATGTAAACCAAGACGTCGATATTTTTATATTTCTCTTTTTAACATCGTGACGAATCACTTTTCCTTCAGTTTTATATTTCTTGCATTACGTATTATCTTAAAACAGTGATAAAAGTAGCAGAAAGGAATTCCATCGATATTCGTTCGTGGCTTTGTAATTCTGTTCGATCTAATCGTCTAAATCTGCGAGTAACAGAGAAGCAAACGTATAACGTAATTTTATCACCGAGAATCATTGTATAATTGGAACGTCATTTGAACACTACAAAAAATAGATAAGAACATTTTTAAATAACATTTATAATATTTATGTATTCTGTTTTGTGTCTGTGATTTTCGTTTAGGATCACGCACATGCCTTGAATATTATCACCTTCGTCTCGTTAAGGGAGACGTTGTCCTTCATCGAGGCAGAAAATCACGTTAAAGGCTTTAAGTAGATCTAATATCTTAAAGAAGGCACGAGCTAAATTCTCCGTGAGACACGCGATTACAAAACAATTGGCAAGGCTTGTATTCCCATACATAGGATGCTTATTAATTTCCACGGTGAATCTTCCTCAGATACTGAAGTTTATTCTATTTTTATCGCGCGACTCTCTAATTTTATAACAGAATAAATATCCTTCCAATTGCATTTGAGGCCAATTCCAGTATGACGTATCAGTCCTAATGCCTCAATATACAAATATTTCAATAATATTGTTCGATCGTTCGCGGAGAGACGCGATCTCGAGGAAGCGCGTCAACGGCAGTCGTAAATTCCCGTTACGATCAGATAATCAACGCCACGAAATGATCGATCACTTATTTCGTTTAGGATAATAAAGGTGGTTAAATTGATTATAACACTCAAGTAACAGGTTACAATATACACTTTATTCCAACAATTTTCTAGACATAGACAGTTACGCTCGGTGCGTATAGATACAAGTTAAATAGATGACTGATCTAAAGATGGAAAATCAGTCAAAAGATGTTGACTGATCTAAGGACGACAAACCAGAAGTTCGGAAGACGATGCTGTCGCAGAGGAAAATTATTGCTGGGGATTGGTCGCTCCACCACCGGCCGTTTGCAGGTCGAAATGACCGTTGAACTGGGAAAAACCCGACCTTCGCATTTTCTACTCGATAAAGCAATAACCATAAAAAACATGTCGACTTGAATATATTTTATAACAATTAAGGGCCTTAATGGTAAAATATAAACGCTTAATTTTATAACAATTCCTTAGAATTATTGCGATCCGACTAATTATATTTGCACAGCTAGTGATCGCTTCGATCAAGGAATGGATTCTGGTTTACGATTCTGAATTACCGGACGTAGCAAATGTATACTATTTGTCCTTACCTGCTTAAAATTTTATTTATCTTTCTAGAGGCTCATACAAACATAGAAAATCTTGCACGAATACCCGTTACTGAGAGTCTAGCAATAAATTACAACTTGTAGATGATTAACACGACGCACCATACGCGTCGGTAGCGGTAAACGTATTAAAATTCGTCTCATTCGCGATCCAGTCGCCACAGGATTCACGCGTTCAAGGATCCGTATCAATTCAGTAGGTCGATTTCCTATCCTTTTCTTACATGGGTGTTTTACTCGTGAGATGGACTCTCGCATAGTCCAGTCGTATCGATTTCAGGTTGGAGAAATGCGTGGCCGCGTGCAACGTATCCAGTGGTCCAGGTTACTTTCACGTTTCCGTTCAGTCGACGTCGACGAGGAACAGAGATCACCGCGGGAAACGTAGACAAAGAAGGAGGGGAGGAAAGCGACAGATGCGAAGAAAGAGAGAGAGAGAAAGAAAGGATTCCTCTCGTTTCGTACTGAATTCTGAATGAATATCCGCCTTTCTCACGATCGAACCACGCTCGTGAGAAGATTGATTCGTGCGAAGCGCGTACCGGAGAATTGGAGCATCTCGCGTCTTTTCCATCGTACTATAAGAAAAGCGTGCAAAAGTCTCAAGCCATATCTCGTAATTGCCACTAGAATCAGTTTTTCAAGAAATATTTCTATATCGTATTGTATAAAAACGAATGTGTACATACAATGGCTTACGAAAATATACGAATGAAAAATCATAGCTAGCGAAGAGAAACGTTGAACTCCGATTTTATTGAAATGTTTGTCCCTCGATAATTCAAATAAATGAAATTTTACTGTGCTTTTAAGATATCAAAATAACTAAAAGAAGAGACTAATTTGTCTACACGACGATACGATTCAATGTAGGAAAAAAATCTAGAAAAGATCGCAAGAAATTGGAAGAACTCATCTGGTCGACTTTTTTCTACGAAGGTAGATTTTCTCTTCACCTTGAGTCGAATAACTAGAAGTAACAGTACCCGTGGTATTGGCACGTCCAGCATCTATCGAACGCGCTGGATCGACTAGTTTATCGTTCGAGTTTCTTGCACAAATTCCTTGTTTGTTCTATCGAGGAGCATCTGACCGAAGACGTATTTCCCGAAGGAGTGTCCCGGAGCCTATCTCTCAGGTCTTCGAACCAACAATGGAGCAACTTCCAACTACGAAATAGACCTCTTTGTGTAACTGCATCTTGACTCACGGGACGTGCGATACGTCAGGCAAATATTCGGATTTACATATCACCATTGAATCGTCACAGTTTACTCGAGCCACGAACGTGCTCCCTTTCCTTTTCGATGAAAGCGTGACCCAACACGGAAATCAAAGTATACAGATATAGGGTGTTCCAAAAAGTGAATCGAAAGTATCTTCGTTTGGCGAGAACGCGGGCAAACTGTACTATGCTACATATTGCGTATAAAAAACGAGCGTAACTTTCTCTTCCATGTTTTTTTCTATGCTGAACGCTTGAAAGAAGAATCAAACGTTGTGCAGTTGAATAATATGTGTATTATAATTGGCATATCTATAGTTAAAACACGTCCATTGCCGATTGAATTTTTACTACGTTATTATATATTAACCTTCTCATTTATGAATTATTTAACAACCAGAAATATTTTTCCGTATAATTAATCTAGTTATCGTACGATGAATAAAGTTTTCACTAAGATTTTGTCGTTTAACCCCTTTCATGGTCAATGTATTTCTATAGGTTGATATTTTATTAAAGAATAGCAGGAACTTAACTAAACAGGCAATTAGTTTTCATGCAATTAAATTTGCAATATTTTTTGGAACATCCTGTATTGAAGAGTTCTAGCCGTTCTTTACGTACGCGTTCGCGATGCCCGCACTTCTTTCTCGCCTCCTGCATTCCGCGACGCGCCTCGTTAGACTTGACACGTATTACTTTGCATTCTCATAAGCGTTATGCCGCCCTGCCTTTCTCATAGCGCCAGGCAGAGCGTACGATGGCGCGAGATCGCCAAGGAATCGGCAGCTACGAGTGCTCATAGACGGTCAACGCGATCGAGAAGGAAACTTTCCGGACAACGTTTCGACTACCGACAAACGAAGGTACTAGAGGCTACTAGAACAAGCAGGTTAACGTCTTTTGCACTTTGAAACTATAAAATTTTCGAAGAACATGAGAGCAATTAAATTTTGAATTATTCATTAATTTCGCTCGGTATAGCGGGATTTTTTATTAAAATACTTGAGAAAATACTCGAGTCTGAGAATAAGTAAAGCTAAATGAATTTATATCTTTTTCTATATATAATTTACAATATGGTACATAGAAATATTAATAATTTCTTTTGATCTTGCCAATAGGACTTAGTTATATAAACGTAAATTCTTATTGTTTGAACGTTGGTAATGCAGAGAATCGATAAACATCTATTACGTGAAATATTTGTCATCCAATATCGGTCAAATACAGTTCCAGTTGTAAACAACGGGAATAAGAATAATATTCCAACGTTCCAATTACAAGCCGTGAAGCAACGAGGGTATGTAACACACGAGAATGATATGGTCGACCGATTAATTTCTAACATAAACAGAACGGCATCCCTCGATAGTAAGCATACCTTCGCGTGCGCGAGGCGTGCGCAAGTTTCATTGACTCTCGAGTTATTGAACGTGTTCCATCGAACTACAAGCTGTCCGTTGCATTACGATTTTGTCCACGAGGCAAGAGAGGAAAGGTCAACGAAACATACTTGAACAAGGAACATCATATATCGCGAATAAAATTAGAATAAAATTAGAATAAAATTATCATAAAGAAGACAAACAAGAACATGTGATCTTTGAGTAATCCCTAAGTGAATGTAGCAAACTTATTTGACTCTGCTGCGACCCTCGAAATTTTATGTCTCAATCTTCTTCGATATCTCTAATATAAAAATTATCACATAGGAGCATAGACCTCTTCAATCGTTATGAAATAAAATATTCAACAATAATCCATAACAACAATGATCCAACCTCCTGGATAATGGTTAAGAGCTTGAAATATTTTTGTAATTTTGGAAGAATACGATATGATCTAAAATGGCCGAAAGAACGCATTAAGGTTAAGACCACGTCTTAGTCGAAAATCGTATTCTACTCTCGTTCCATTTTGTCTTGTGGCTAACCGGTGGCGAACTTACGAAACGTAAAGCGAGTTTCACAACTCCAGCTATCGAGCAAGAAATATCACTAGCCGCAAGAAATTACTTTTACTCGGTACAGACTCATCTGTCCACTCGGATCACGTGGATGAAAAACACGTGACAACATCTGAGTTATTAGCAATTAACACTGTACACGACGGGACAGAAATATGATCTATGACCTTTCTTCTTTTCCAGATCTAAACATACTATTTCATTATGTATGAAAATTATCGGTAGTAACAGCACTCTTTATATAAAATCAGGTGACGACAAACGTTCGTAAAACTCGTTAAATTTTGTTCTTCGTAACTATCGAATTTTAGCGACAAGAATACGTCAGTTCCCGGCTAGAATCCCATACGAGTTGATTAATCAGCGTAATTAGTAATTGTCAAAAGGTCGAAGCTCGTTACAAGGTAAATCGAAATCAACTCACGCTGACGACATTGACGACAATAACCCTGCAATTTTACGATTCTCCTGTTTAAACATTGTATCGTATACTTCCTGTTTCGTTGATTACGTAAAAAAATTACGATAAGGCAACGTTCCTTGTGTCTGTCGTTTCATAATATTTTCAACTCGCGACCGACTGTTTTATAATACACCATTCCCAATACGCTAAACTGAAATACATACATACATATGTTTCCTACGAATATTCCCGCCAGCAGGAATATTTCCTTCGGTGACCGCGTTTACGTTAGACAGAGATGAAAGAACGAAAGATAGAAAGAGACAGAAAGAGCTTTCAAATCCACGATTATTTCCGCACGGCGAAGCCGCGCGTTGCTCTCTGTCAACTTGTGTATTTCGCTGGCCACGATACACGGACACGGAACCAGACGCGACAGAGAGACGGAACAAGAGGGAGCAATAAAAAAGAGAAAGGTATGATAATTACCAAGGAGTCGTCCCCATTGTCAGCGCTCATAGCCCACCGCTAGCGCGAGGGAATTCGAGATCGTCGTCGTGGTCGTCGTCTTCGGTCCTCTTCTCCGCCCTTCCGGTAGAACAACCTTACGCTCGTCATTCTGTGGCGTATCCTAAATTCGCAGGACACTCGAAGGACTCGTTAATAGACACCAATGGTAGCGCCTCGCACCTGTCATCTGGCATTGCAACAACGAATGCGGCTTGTTGGTGTGATGGTTATAACGTATATAGAAAGGGATGAGATAGAAAAGGATCGGTGACGGGAAAGGGCAGACGTAAGAGAGGAAAACAGGGAGAGAAAGAGAGAGAGAGAGAGAGGACACTGACACATGAAACGTCAACGACACTAGCACGCCGTTGTATTCACCGTTCGAAACGAAAGCAAATTTTTTTTTAATTACGCCATCGACACGCGTCCCGCACCACACGCCACTTCCATTCGATTTAATCTGCGATTTTCGTGTTTCATTGACCGAGCAAGAAAGAAGAGAGCCCGAATATAAAATTTTACCGCACCAACCAAACTAACCTCCGTACAGGCTCACGGGCAGGCGCTAACTTCCAGCGGCACTCAACTCAACAACTTGCTAATGCTTTCCCTTCCATCACGTCGCCTCCCACCCCAAATCACATACAAACTGCAGGTAGAAACGATTGGTTTGGAATTGGACTATATCGTCACACAGAACAAGTCGTTCGTGTTATCTTTTTGAAAATTAGTCGCCCGTATCAGTCACTATATCGGAAGTAATTTGTAATTTGAATAATATCGCGAATAAACGTCACCACTATAAGCACGGTATTCCCGCTACGGACGCCATGTTGGTGGTGCGCGCGCAGCTACGCTCCAAGGCAGGAAATTTGAAGAGTAATTTAGCGGTATGTTTAAATTGTCATTGTAGAGAGGTGTTAATTTTAGTTTACGAGGACAAATTGCTAATACTAATTTACGATGTTTTGTAAGATTTCCGGCTTCGTTCGTGTGAATGGTAATAAATGTATGTTAGTGCCCTGTAATTGCATGTTATCGCAATATTAAATAAGGACAAATAGGATATAATAAAGGTAGGAAGAGTATTTTTACACTGCGTTACTTGCACAGCCGGATATACCTATGCAACTAAAGTAATTAATAAGACAGGATCATGAACAATATATTGAAAAGAATAACATAAAAAATATGATTTTTCATGAACTGCTTTCAACATAATAGCGATATAATAAACAAAGGATCTTGGGGAATGGTATCGTGAATATAAAAAGACGAAATAACAAAGAACGAAACGACGCACACATAATAAGACAACACATTACACGGTAGACAAGAGACTTTTTCACAACATTTAATAAAACACTATCAACTAGGTATGCCTTTTTTTACTCAAATACTCTAAAAGTTACTTACATACGTGTAGTTTATATGTATATTTATGTCATACGGAGGTGTCACATCCCTCGCAATGTCTCAACACGTTAAATCTATGTTCCTTTTGTTTCTTCTATTTTCGATAGTGAGATTTCGTTATCACTGTACACTGACAACAAACGTAACGATTTTAGGCACCAATCAGCGACGATGAACACAGTGTAAAATATGGAAATAGAAGATCGTCAAAAGTGCTTGGGAGCTGACACATCCAATAAGTATGTATAAATTTAATACTATCGTCTTATCATTGTTTTCTTATGTGTTATATTTTAATCAATCGTGGGTATAGCGATCAACGTCCCGGGATGCTAAAGAGGTCTATGTCTGAAAATCTACAAGGTGAATAACAATGGGTGTGCAAAACAACATCCGAACGAGATAATATTTGCCATCAGACTTTGTTTACCGCAATAGTTTTTCAAAAAATGAGAAACCTCGCGCGGGTATCTTTTCTTTACTTTGTTCGTGTTAACTCTTACCTTGAAATTGCGAATATAGATAAACAACAAAATTGAGCCGTTGATCATTTGGGTTCGAGAATCCTCAATAATCGATAACTTATACATTTTCGTTAAAAAGTTTTCACATTTTGCTATCCTTCGCACAATGTGCGTGATATTAAAAAAGGACCTGCAATTTCAAGGCGCCATATGAAAGAATGAAAAAAATATATGAGCCCTTAAACTTTATATGTTCTGTAGACAGCGTGCGCTTAGTATGCCAACCAATCATGGTTCCTCTAACATTGGAAACATGTAAGTAACCGCGATGTTTCTGAATTTATTACAACACGACGGAAAATCTATTCTCTATCGTTATTTATCATCGTCTGTTGATTGAAAAACCATTCAAACTCGATCTCTTACTAACTGGCATAAAAAAGTCCCATAATTTATTTTCTTAACCTACGATCCTGGCAAACTGCATTTTCATATGCACGAGTATCACAATCGTTCACATTTCGTGGTCACACATATATATATATGTGTGTTTTGTGTGTACAATCATGCGCCTGTCTTCCTTTCTAATCAGCAATGCGAACATCTTTCGAATTCGCTATAAATACTAAGTTGTTCGCCATCGCAGCTGTCACACGGATCCGAAAAAACCTTCTTTTTTTCTGTTTTTTTTTTTACAAAGACACAAGGCCCGCAATCCTAATATTAAAGTTAAGTATTATAAACTGCAATCTAAACTGATCCCATATGTTGTTTCTTGGTCACAACCTCGTTGAATATCTTCTGCAACTTCGTTTCAAGGAGACTGTTCATGGAGATTTTCGACGAAGACCTTCCCCCGAAAATCCTTCACCGAACTGACGGCCCCGGATTCTCTTCACGTTTATTGAGAACATCGTCTTATCCATTCGATCAATTATACAATCGACAACCTTATAATAAAGGAACAAGGACAATGTCTCAAGCTTCCATCCCGGGCGGACGCACACGTATCCGCATAATTTTTCTAACGACATCCACGGGACTCATCGTAGTTAAACGCGAGTAATTTTCGAGAAGAATCTTTGTTCTATTCGAAAACCACATTAACAATTTACTTACTCGGATTTATCTAACGCATGGAAGTCTATCTGGTCAAATTGCCAGCACCTTCTTATCGAGATATTTTTTCGTTATCTTTTTTTCTTCTTTTCTTATTTTTTCGTTCGCAAAGGTTTCCAATGACGAAAGTTAAATTCTATTTTTCGTTATAAATCACTATGGGTCAAAAACGATTTGACGGATTCGCACATAGACAATTCTTCGTATCTACAGTTTAACCTAGGCGGATACAGTCTCAACCATTGACTTTTTAATAATTTCCCCAAAGTTTTCGTCACACTCTTCCGTACTTTCCGATTGTTGTTCGTTACCTTGGTTCTTTTCTACCTCGACCTTGGTTCCATTCCCGTGATAAGTACCATGAGCCGCCGGCTCCATTTCACCATAGTACGAATATCTACCAGACAAAAGTTCTGAAAATGGTTCTAGTTTACCTATTTGTTGAACCACTGTATTCATCGGCTGCACCGAATTTAAATTCGTGTATTGTGATCCGGTTGTTTCGTCCTGGGCAAAGCTAGTTTCGTAACTGGATGAGTGTTGTCCGGGATGGACCTGGCAGTTTCCCTGAATTGATCCGGCGTCTTGCCCATAAGGCGCATAGTGTGAGAACCCTGGATTTCCTGGCACCGTTTGGAATTGCGGCTGAAATTGCACCCTAGATGTAGAAGGAAGGTTAGCGTAAGGTTGATAGTCCTGATAAGTAGGCTGTTGAAAGTTTACTCCGGCACTTGTTTGGCCTGAGAACGTTTGAAAAGCTTGACTAAATTCAGGATGAAGTTTCCTTTGAGGTCCCTGCGTACCATCAACAGTGTCTTCGTTAGGATAGCAATCGTCTCTAATTGCGTAAAGATCCAGACTATCCTCTCTCGTACCAGGTACTTCTGGCTGACAATTCGTCCCGCCGTCCCTAGCGTCGTGATTTTCGTAATGAAGCGTCGTAAATCCACCACCGTTCAAGCACGATTCCGTGGTCCTATTCTCCATCACGGATCCCAAATTGATTTCTCTCAAAGGACTTCTGCCGTTTTGATTGTCGGACGCGTCGTGATCTGTACCCTCTTCTTCTCGTTGCTTTTTTTCTAACTCCAGTCGCATAAGAGTATGAATGAAATGCGTTCGCACTCGTACTGGATTGAACTCAATCCTGCCTGAACTATTCGCACAACCATCTCGGGTACATCCACAAGGAAAACCCGCTCTATCAACCTATTAACATATATCACAGTCGTATCATTTAGTTGTTTCTTAGAAAAATCTATCTGACTCTATCGTATAGTATTTAGTATAGATCTACTAACCTGGCACTTTACATTAGCTCGACTACAAGGACAACTCTCTGGATCGCAATATCCTTTGCACCCACAACCGCAATGTTCTCTGCTAGCTCTAATGTCACGGCACTCGTCCTTTTCGACAGCATCTATTCTACGTACTCCAGCCGCCCTAAGTAAAGCTCGTCTCTGCCACGTAGGTACCGGCTGCAGGAAATAATAACTATCGATATCCAGTTCTTCGTTATCGCTTTGTTCCTCGTCCGTATCATCGCTCGGATCCTCGGAGCTGGAGGCTGCTTCCGATACGCAATTTGCAGCACGCTCGGAGCGCAATTGAGCTAGTCTAGCACGATGAATTCGCCTCTGTTCAGCAGCATGCTCCGATAACGAGAACCGTTCTGCATGAGTATGCGTCGCACTCATGCCAAGGGTGCTGCCACCCTAAGAAAAATAAATCAATTTACCACGTTATATTCATACATACTATATATCATTAATACTACAACACTAATATATTCTTTGTAATATTTATGACGAAATAAAATCTGTATCGTATAAAATATATACCTGAGAAGGCACACAAGTGAAACCCTGTGCCCTGGGAAAATAATACACGGTGACAGCGTCGAATTGAATATTGCGTTTCTTTTTCATAGATTCTTCTGTATTGCTTCTCTTTGGACTAGGAGCCTCGTCCATGCAATCTATCAATCTTCGTTTTAAATTACTCTTTGGAGGGCTCCGAAAATTCGTCAATGGTGGTTGTGGTGTACCAGGTACACCCACATTCGGTACAAAACTGTCCAATTGATTCACAACTGAAAAAGAATATCGTACTTTATATTTTCCTATCATATTCTTGCATATTCAGAAATATGACTGACATATCTTTTATAACCCAATATCGCAATTATTAAAATTAATTTGTCAAAAAATTCTTTTATTTATAAAATATATTTTCTTTAATTTCAAATGGAAAAAAGAAGAAGTTACACCAAAGAACGATGCGTTTAATTACCTTTTTCTTTATCGGAGAGAATATCATCGGGTATCCTATCCAAGAAAGAAGTTTCGGAATCGCTTTCGGGAACCGGTGCAGGCCCAGGATCACCGGGTATCTCGCTTCCTAAACCAGAATCGCTTCCATCCGATCTAACTTCATCCCGCGCACCAGTGGCAAGCGCTAGGCTTTCCGCTGAATCTTCTGTAAAAGCTTCCGGCCTCTCTGGCTCCAACCTCGATATGATCTCCGGATTAATATCAACGCAGCACATGGACTCGTTCTCCTGGCACGATATTTGATCAGAAGCGGTATCATCCTCACATCCACGTACATTCGTCGTGGTTGACATTTCGGAGCTATCGGACCCGGTTTCTGTTTCCGTCTCTGTATCAATAGCTTCTGGGACATCCGTGGTAGGTTCCAACATCTCTGGTGAACTTGGTGTCGTTTCAGACGAATCCAAATTGTTCAACGGCTGTAAATCCTCCGTAGAGGGTAAAGGCAAGGAAAACACTACTTCCTCATCCTCTGCTAATTTCTCTATTACCGATGTGGCTGGCGTTTCTTCTTTTTCCGGCTCCTCTTCCGTCGCCGCTTTTACCGTTTTCGGCAATATTATCCTTTGCAAGATCACCTTGCATTTCTTCAAAGAGATAGTGGGAGTTGATTTTATCAATTTGGTCTGTTGCAGATCGGATACTACAGGAGAATCGTCCTTCTTCTCCTTATGGTCCTGTGACTCAGTCTTTTGGACACTGATCTCGCAATCTCGCCTTTCAACGGAACATACTTTCTTCGACGTATCTTTGGAATCAATCCTTACATCTACGTTGCTATCATCAGCCTTGCACGCGGTGTTCTTCTTCTGTTTCTTCTTCGAGGTGACGGTCATATATTTCGCATCTTTCTGTTCTGATGAGAAGTACTGCGACATATTAATGGGATCTATCTTAACCATTAATTGGGGTAACGAACTTTTCATCATCTGCTTGTTTAAAATCGGTGTTGTGCAAGCACTATTCGTAGGCATAGTATCGTTACACGAGCACTCCTCGACAGGCTCCTCGCACTGTTTCGGTTCCTGGCACTTGCTGAGATTCCTCTCGGGGCTGTCGCGCGACAGCGAACAACAAGAATCCTCGTCAATAAACGAGTCCGAGTATTCGAGCTTTTTACAGGGCTCTACCAGCGCCTCCTCGACGCTGCCGTTGGTACATTCACCTTCCGGCGACGTCGCTACTCCGCAGACCCTATGCTCCGGCTCGGTACAGCTTATCTCCTCGGAACCGTGATTCGTTTGAGAAGAACCGTCCACGCTTACATTCGTTGATAACCTACAACCACTCGTTAATAAATCATCGATAATCCTATTGTTCCTTGAGATACATCGACTGTTGACATCGTCGTCGAACAGGCACGAGTTCGACGACAGGGATATCTCACCCAGGGTACGCTCTCGGAGGCTCACCAACACCGGTGAGATCCTCCTCACGTCGCTTCTTAGTTGATTCGATTCATTCTCCGAAATTTCAACGCCGATCCGCTTGATCTCCGCATTGATCGGCAGAAAATCGTTGGCCGACCTTTTTCTACACAACGGCGATGAGGTGGTAAATCCTGTACCGAAACTATCATCCACTTTAGAATCGTCTGTCTGTTTCTCGGTACACTGAACCGACAACGACATCGACATCGACGTCAGCGTCGGCGTCGGCGTCGGCGTCGGCGTTAGCGTTGGCGTCGGCGTCGACGTCGAACAATCTTGTTCATCCACGGATTCGCTCGATTTCACTTCTACATCGTTACCCGCGTCTTCAGGTTGCGTCTTATCTTTCCCAAGTTTCAGACCCATATCGGAGAAGTCTAATTGACCTTGGCCGTGTGAAAAGTCGTTCGAGGTCTTGGCCGAAGCCTCACATAATTCTAGATTGTTGAACACTTGGTTATCGACGGATCGACGAGTAGCATCGTGTATTTCTTCGGTTGTAGCCATCAAAGAATCGGCATCATTGTCGCGCTTCGTTGGTCCGTTTTCCGATGTAGTTGACGACGACACTGTCGTCAACGCACCAATCGTTGGCGCTGATTCTACAGTCAATGCACCACCACTAACCGTTTCCGCTAAATCAGCCGAGGTAGAATCTTCTTGAGCTTCTAAAGGACGATCCGGAGCCGAAGGTAATTCCATCTGGAGCGTTCAATCTGCGGTAAACAAGAAACACAGAAACTCATTAAACTTATATCATGTGCGATCATTAATAGTAAACAATATTTGCAAATGTTCGAAGAAAGACCACAAATTAAGAAACGTATCTTATTCTCTGAACTCCATATTCGTTGCTGATGGATACGAGAAAGTAGATTCGACTGGATTGAGAAACGAAATTTCACAGAAATAGAGAAGATCCTTTAACGATGGACGTCACACCACCGGGATCAATTCATTGCTATATCATTCCGTGAAGCGAACTATTCTAGTCATTTCAAGGTAATCATATTTTCCGCGTTGGCTCTTTCTCTCAAAATATCATAAGCAAAAGGACGAAGAGGAAGATGGAGGGATCAATAATCCGCGCGCCGATACCGCGCACCGGTAAGCGGAGAAAGACACGACGTGACGCCAGCGAGAAAGAGGAAATAAATCAATCATAAATGTTCTCCGTGATTTTGTCGCATCGCGTATCCAGAAACGTTTGCGAATGCTACGCGGTTATCCCCAAATCCGCGTGTTCTTTAATCTGTCGATATCTTTCTTATCACGGCACCAAATATAAAAGGGACTCTGCATATAATCCTGGCCGGAGATTATTGATTCAAAGCTGGCAGGAAAAGAGGGGTGGAATGGGGAAGGAGGGGGAGGTTTCTGTCTGCCTTCGGTTACCATGCGCACCTTGTACCCCTTATATACCAGAAAACTCCGCGACTAAACTAGGTGTAGGAGGGTTCTTTTCTTCTGTTATCTCTCCCTCTTTCGTCTTTTTTTTTTTTATCTATTTATATCTGTATTTTTTTCTTAATCCTGTTCGGTTTGATTTACTTTCGTTTCTTGTATTCTATTTTTACCTTCGAGCCGCACGATCTTCTGCCCCCTCCACCAACCTCCCGCACCACTCTGTCCTTTCGCGAAAACCGAACCTCCAAACACGAGGCTCGACCTCGACAATCCGTTATCACGACAAAGCCTTTAAGTCGTTTCGCAACTCCAACTGCCTTCATTCTGCCCGCGAACTCGTCTGCCGTCCCTGAGATCCGAGCGATCGGCGTCCTCCATGGAGGACAACCGTATGGGCCTTGAGCAGGAGCAGAGCATTCAACAATGTCTGACTGCCCACGGGGCCTGCACGCAAATGGCCTTTTTCAGAGAAACGGTTTCAATCTAATCGGTGATCCTACGATAATTCTTGGAAAATTTTCGGATTCGAGAAACGTTTACTGGAAGAACGTGTCACGGCAAATCACGCAGATGGATGCTGAAGATTCGATATCGTTGCGTTGAATGGTGTCCGATAATTCGAAGCAATAATTTTTCCAGGAGCGATAGTTGCAAGAAATACGAGTAGGAGATCGTGGAACTGGATACGTGTTCTTCGAGTACGAGCACTAAAAGATATATGACGATGATCGAGGTTGGTACGAACGAGATTAAACATGGAACGTTTTAGCAGGAAGACATCGTAACTCGGTGTAATGCAACAGCACGGATCCGAAGAGCAAAAGCGGCTGTGCGAGACGAAAGAAGAGCTGAGCGGAGAAGCGGCTTTCTCGATGAGAGATTCAAAGCAAACGCGCGAGAGCAAAACAAACAGGAATAATATGTTCTCTGGTGTTGCGAAAACTAGGTGGACGTTCACGAACAGACTGACTGAATATTCCCAGGAACAAATTCGATAGAGAGAAAGAGAGAGAGAGAGAGAGCCGGCCTCCTCTCTCATTTGATGATGATGATAGTACTCGGTGGCGAGAAAGCGAGGGAAATATGCCTCTAAGTGCGGAGAGTATACTCGCAGAGAAGGAAGAAGCGAAGCGGAGGCGCGTGCGTCGCGTTCGACAGCTCGGAGCAGAGTGAGCGGAGCTGGCTCGACGCTGCGTCGATGACGATTCCGTTCGGCGCCGCTACTCGGTCACCTTCGGGACGCCTCGGTTCTCTCCTCCGCACTGGTGAAGGGTACACGCGTACTTTATACGTAGGAGTATGCGTGTTTGTGAATGTGTAATACAGTGTATGGTGCTACGAAACGCCGTGGTTCTCAACGGGCCGATCGAACGCAATTCAACTCTCCAAGCGATCAATCTTCGCCTCTATTTTCGGTCTTTTTCCCAAAATTCTACCGTGGTGGTTGTCAATGTTCGAAACATGCAGGACAATATTTATCCCTAACGGTAGTTAGAGGAAAACCTACGTGTCGACGGAACAATGGATTCAAGTGGAGAGTGATAGAGTTTTTCGAACGAGACCGCTCATTGATTACATCGGTGAAATTCCGTGGCCTTTCTAGAGTAATTCTATTTTCTGCGCACTCTTACACGCCACTGGCCGAGACACACAGCCATAGGTTACGCCTACGCGTACACACGCGTGTAAAATTAACGATCGGTATTATTAACTTTCCTAGATTAAATACATACTGCCTTTAGCCTTCTTCTTTTTTCTTTTTTTAATCTAAACGGGTAAAGAAGTGGATATCAACCATAGTTCACAATAAGAAGTGGAATAGTACAGCTACCAAGTAGGCTTTCGAATACGATCGAAGTAGTCGATCGAGTTTTTCAACGAAGTACGAGGTATATATGTTACATTCATTATGAAACGCACGAGTAAAAATTAGAAAAATAATTCACGAGAACGTGCATCGTAGACACGTTCCGATTCAACTGTTAGACCATGCAGTTATTTAAATTAACCTCGTTACACTTGCTGGCGGACAGTCGTCGATTATCGAGTATCATCGGTGAAAAGCTTGGCTACAGTTCCTTTGCATGTGTAACATTGTATGCGGCGACATTTCCGAGCCTAGCTACAGAGAACTCTAGCCCACTGTATATCTCTCTTCTAAACCTCCGATACAAAAGTCCTTGCTTATAAACAGGAAATAGGAAGATCTGACCGCGTGTAACTACGAAGAATCGCCACGTATTATCGATCCGAACGATTGACCAGCCTCCGTGAAACATCCAAGGTAATGCCCGTGTTTGTCCGAAGGACTACGATATAGCTCGTGATATAATGTCTCGACGCGTTTAGAACCACAACAACTGATCGTTTTTAAATCGCGAAATAGTCGAGATCGATTTACAAAAACGACAATCATGAAAACCACTGATATAGAAGATATATTCACGGTATACCAAACAGGTTTCCATCGTTACATAAGCGAATGTACACCAAGTGACTATATCATTCTTATCATTACCCTTGCATACGACTTTTTCCATCAGATTCGCCAAAGTGCACTCGACGATCCAGAAAACAAAGTCATGCACGAGGTTAAGTGCTTACTTATCATCGACCTGGCGTCGATTCTAATAGCGGAACGAACCGGTTCGTATACTAAAAATCTACTATTGAAACCTAATTTTACAAAGGTTAAACAGAACCCGGTTTTTTATCGTCACCTAAATATTCGCACAACCATCCGGATGTTTGAAAATTCATACGCGTAACACGATCCTCCGGTTCTTGCTTCAACGTAATGCATTTTAAAAGTGGAAAGTCCTGCATAGGTGGCGCTGGTCGCAGAATTGGCGCGGTATTGTCTACGAGTACTCCAGCTCTCTCTTTCGTGATGTCTTTCTCCTTTTTCCTCTCTTCGTGCTCTCTCCCTCGCCCTCTCTCCTTCTTTCTCCGCTTCACTTGCCTTTCTTCGTTTCTCACATTTATATTTTTCTTTCTCTTTGTCACACGCACACAGAGAGACGAGTTTCTCTCACGGATGAGGTTCAACGAACGAGAGAGCGTGGCGCTTGCGCGGGGCTGCACGACTGCCGTAATTGTCGCTACGCTGCGAAAGTAGAAGGCGTACAGCGACAACCCTGTGCTCGTCTCCTTTCAGTCTTTCTTTCTGTCTTTTCCTCCCCCGATCTCTCCTTTTTTTCTTATTCCTTCTTCTTCGTTTTTCCTTTTTTCAGCAAGAAAGTAATGGTACATTCATGCCGCGACAAAATATCAAAAAACGACCGAAAAAGATCTCCCAGCCCTACGCGGCCTAACACTCGCGTTATATGTTCTTCCTCTCGATGGCTTCCACACGAATTTTTCACCTCTGCATTAACCTACAGAAAAGGAACCCGGAGACTCAACCGGTTACCACAGTACTTCAATACTCGTCACTTTGCAGATGCCGTAATAAATGTTACGTCAAAACATTTTCTTAATGCTTTTGCTATAACTAGATTGCGAATGTTTATGCATTTGTGAAAAATTTCAAATATACAAAATATCCAAAACAAGGTACTCGTTGTAATATTTAAGATGAAACACGTCTATATTTATCTCCTTCCTAAATTATAGGACGCACAGACTGCGACGTCGTTGATATTGAATGAGATATAATGGAAATGAATCAAGCGTTGAAGGGTAAGCTAACTATATGAGGACAACCCTGATTTACTGAAAAGGTCACTCGGATAATCCTTTAATTACACGCGATCGCGAACGGCGCTATTCCAAAAAGATGAAACACGACCCGGTGTGCTTTCAATTAGGCTTCATTGAAATTTTACGTCACGTTGCGCGACGCTAAACGTTTCAACGTATCGCGACAAACGACCGAACGATTTGTTACGTAAGCACATAATTGAGCAGCGCTGAAGTTAGCCCGTGTTCGATTTCTTTTCCACCCGTGTGCTCTGTTGTCGTTTGGATTGAATATCAAGGTCGCGTTCTTGAGCCACATCGCGAAATTCTGCACGTCTCCTGAACGATGTTTACCCATCCTCATACACACTAGAGTGTGCATACGTCGCGACTCGTAAGCGTACGCGCGACGAACAGGTGCGTGGCAAACCATGAACATATGTATACGAGTTATAAAGATTGACGCTGTAATCGTAGCGCTTTCCTGATCGAGCATCTAATCTTTGTCATTTTTATTCCCGTTTCATCGTTGAAGTTTCCACTAATGACTAAATAATTCGCTTGGTACCCATAGCCTATGCACGGAGGTGCGTAAGCTGCATTGTTAATGAGATCTAGGAAGACAGTTTTGTTGGATGACCAAACAGTTTATTAAACTACGCTTTACCTATCCAACTCTATGTATACGCTGAGTCCATTTGTTTCCGTAAGGTTTTCTGACGCTTTCTATAAGCAACATCTGACTAAAGTGCAGAAGACAGAGTTCGTCCAAGTTGATTATCAGTACCCGTTCCCTTTCCTACGGTATCATATATACATGTATCTACCAAAATTTGCACTGGAGATCGGACTAGATTTTGAATTTCTGGAGACAGTCCGCTGATCCACAATTTGAGTTTCTCCCGTACAACTTGCTAAGCTATTTTCTATTTAGTTGTACTTCGTGTAATCGAGGAATAAATACACTATATCCGATCTTGTCTCTGGTACACAACACAGAATGTAGTGTCAGAAGTGGGACACCCAATTTGCGAAATCTCAATTTTACGCTGAGCGCAGGTACGTAAGTGCAATGTGACAAAGAAGGAACGTTCCCCAATCTGCCGTTTAGTCATCAAGTAGAAAATCTATAAAGTACCATACGAAATACCCAACGCTTCTTCCTTATATTTGAATTGTTTTTCTTAAGTACTTAGAATCGCGACCCTTTAGCTATTTTAAACAAAGCATCAGTTTCTTTGAAGTCGTCTGTCAGGAGTTCGATTAACTCTCTTCGCTGGAAGCCAACACGTAGAAAATTGCCTAACGTCAGTGGCCCTTGTCCGCGCGTCGGAGACGATGCAGATTTTCAGCAAGTGAAGACATTCAAAAGGGACAGTTTGATCGGGCCTTGATACGAATTTTCATGAAAAAGAACCGAAAACGTGGCTTGGCCCCGGGTACCACCGGCTTTTCTAAGCTCTACAGCGGCAAAGAACCAAGGTGGGGGCAGAACGAGGGACCGAGACGAGGCATATTAAAACGGCGTGGGGACGAGCGAAACGCGAGACCAAAGCAGTTTTACAACACCGGCAGACGCTGCGATATTGCTCCGTCGTGCTTTCTGCTTTCTGGGAAAGGTCCGAAGCTCTCTCTCTCTCTCTCCCCACTCTCTCATTTTCTCTTTCCCCTACCCTCTATTCTCTCCCCGCTACACCCCGTCACTCTTTCACCTACACGTTTGCACAACTTTGAACACGACCTACACGAACACTACCTCTTTCTACCAGTACTTCGTACACACTCTCATATCCATACCTCTATCTCTCTTTCCTTCCTTCCTCTCTTCCTCACTACCCCATTCTCATCAGTAGTATTTCTCCCTCTTTCTCTCCCCTATTCCCCTGATCTATCAACACCACCTATCCTTCTCCCTCGCAAGATACTCACACAAATTCCACGCTTTTATATCCGTGTCTCGCTCGATCTTTCAGTTACCCCCATCTAACCCTCACTCGCTTACACCCACGCCAGTCTTTACCATTTGCCTCTTTCTATAGCGAAGGCTGGTAGTATCTATCTCTATCCACATTTCGTTCTCTCTCTTCAATCGCATCTCCTGCTCTATCTCCATTTCTACCCAGCTTCGCTGGTACCGCTTTCTCATATTCTCTCTGCGCGCGCCACTATGGCGCATCACTATAGGAAGATATAGTGCGGGCCCGACTACACCGCACGCAACTATACAACGTATAGTAGTACGGCGCAACGCGGCAACGGAAGACAAGGCCGTACCACTCGCGGCGAACTGAGGATACGAAAACAGTTTTACACGACCGACGCCAATGGTCTACGTACCACCATTATGATAGCTCGACAGAGTAAATAATATCGTGGGTATTCATTAATCAAGTAAGTGAACCTTGATGCGGAACGTGACACACATCGAGCGAATTTTTCAAGGGTCGAAAATGTATTTCTTTTTCTCGTCTCCCTTCGCCGATCTATGTGTCGTGTTGCACTACTGACGCGCAACACTCGCGGGAAACGTAGCAACCAAACCACCCACTCGAGTATACCAGTTGCTAATTCGTTTTGCTCATAGCCCCCTCTTGCAAAACAGAATCACAAATCGAGGCGTATATACATATTCGTTCGCATATTTCAGAAACATAGCGAAGTAACGTATACAGCTTCTTTCTACGTGCACCAGCATAAACGGGTGCTCACGGAAATATATACCCATTGTACCATCGCGGAATCGATGTGTGCGTGAAGAGGGTTAGCATCCTACACGATTGAAGAACACGTCGTGCTACGTAGACACACGCTATGTGTCGATATGTGCGTGCCTCTTACACAACGTAAACGCTCGGTAGTGTAGGTTGCTTTGGCATAATAAGAGCGAGGGAGCGGAATATAATGCAACCTCCTGCGCTCAGTGGCCTCCCTGGAAGCTGTGGAATGTACCACCCACCCTGCCCTCCCATTCTATACAACCGAGAGAAGAGTCGTGCGGCGTTGGTCGTTGTAAACACTTCGTCGGACTATTAATACTAAAAATCTCGAATCAGTACGAGACGTTACTCTGTGATACTAACTGGAGTTTTATAGGTCGTTACACGGAGGTTAAAATTATTTTTAATAGGCTATTTTCGTCCCCTGATTCACTCTCTCTAATCTTCTAATTATGCGAATTTTCTCCTTTTCTATTTTTAGTCGGATGTACATTTGAAGATTAAAGGTGTTACGGCCGATATCAAGGGACAAAAATTAATTTTACCAATCGTGGCACGCTAATCAATCATGATTCTTCCACACTTCGTCCAAGCTCAATTCCGTCAATTACTCGAGCGAGCTATTCGCCAACGGCATCGAGAACTTCACAATAACTGTGAGTTGCACGCGCGGTCATTCATTTCGCGTCTTGTTGATAAGTGGAACTCTGATTCGTTGCACACGACAACATGCGCCACTCGTGCGGGCGCGTGCCCATATAAACTGTAACGTATCGGCCATTGTTGCGTGCTCCGGATACATTGTCTCGCGGATTGCTTCGCATCTTTGTCGATAGTCTTTTCAGCATCTAAACTTTAGTGCCATAATTTTCATCGGTAGAACGTGTCGATCGGTTTTATCTGAGAAGCAGTAACGCAACCGCACTAAAGAATATATTCGGTGAACAACGAACGACGAACCACGATGCTCGTTAACATCATCGTTCTTCGTCTAATATTCTTAATGAAAAAACCGTAAAAAAATACTCTTAAAAGTATGCACGATTAATAACGGCGAATAATCGTTACATCGCGACAAACATTCATGCGTATCCATATTTGTTACCATCAGCAAATGTGTGTATATGTATTTCTTTCTTCGTTTTCCGAGAAAAAAGAAGAAACAAGGCAGAGGAAGAGAAGGAAGAAGGGGAGGAAAAAATCTGACAAGAAGCAACACGACCACGACGATGTTAAAGGACAAGGGTGGAAAAAGAGAGGCTGGGTGGTGGTAGCGAAGAGACGAACGAACCTATGGATATTTCGCGAGGGTGCGAAAGAGATGGAGGGTGAGCTGCGGGGGTGTATATTGGGACTTGTAAATGGGGGTGGGAGGTTCCACCTCCGGCCGAATCGATCCCACCGCAGTGTAGCACTATAGCAGTCCACGTGCATACATACCATGGATTTCTCTCTCTCCCTCTCTCTCTCTCTCTCTCTCTTTCTCTTTCGCTATTTAGTTCTCCTTCTTCCCTCGTTCTCTACCCCGTTCGTTCCTTCACCCTCGTACTTTCTCTCGTATACTCTCCACACTCGTTGCACTACACCGTAACAAACCGACGCAGCTGCGCCAGTACGCGTTCGACCGAGTGCAGCCGGAACAGGATTTCTGGATGCTGAATGAAACTTTTTTTTAATGATCGTGATTAATACGTTGACACTGTTTCAACAGACACGATGCGGCGGTGGTCGTGAACTTTTACGGGTTCCGTGTGGGTGACGTTCCGCGATGTGAGATGTACAACGCCAGGTTCTGGACCAAGCACCGCTCAAGCGGATGAAACATAGCTCTGTGGACGTTGATGGATTCGCGAATCAGCATCAAAGGATACTAAATCTCTATTATCTGCTCCCGGCAAAGATGATTCCGTTCCGGGACCATCGTGAATTCCGCCTGATCGCCTCCGTATTCCAAAATTTTGTATACACCACCATATCTCACATTATTGGCAACTCATTGAAATATTCCAAATTTATGTCAGCATCTTAACTTGCACTACCGATCATAAGTATTAACACATTCCGTACAATCGAAATAATATTACCCATTAATAATAAATCCACGATAGTCATATTATAAATTTATTATTTCCTTTGTATCGTATGTGTCTTGTAATATAAAAGACTGAATAAAATTTTCTATACTATACTGTTCAAAAGCAAACAGTAGAACAATATTCAGAACGCCCCTGTTAAATTTATGTATCAATTTTTACGTTTCGAGCAGTTTGAGCTACACGATAAGTGGGACTGTCGGTTAACGCGAAAACCAAGAAATACAGGCAGAGGGTGTTATTATAAATCGATAAACGCAACGCTATGGTATATCCTCGTGCGCTGATTGGACATCCTGTACGAGGATTACTGACACGTTCATTCAATTCGTAGTACGTACTACTCGCGCTCAGCCGATGACTGCAGTCACAGAATGCGCGTATATGGGTGCTGCAAATCGAACGCGTAGGTGGGGGAGGGATGAGGATGGAGGAAAGGGAGGAGAGGAGGTGTGGGAAGATAACGGGCATGGAGTATTATTACGTGTGTCGTGGTACACAATCGACATACACATTCTGCTATGTAGAGCGCAGGCTGCACGGGTTGTACCCAACAATTTGTCGAGGGTACGGAATCGTGAAAATTTGAAAGGAACCAAGAGAGAAAGTAGCCGGATTTCGACGGTCAACAACAACCACGTTTCTTTCCCACAGAACGATTCCACGGCATAAAAAAAAACACACAGAGACTGTCCTTGTTTCTCGTTATCGAAAAAAAGCAAGGAGAGCCACGTTTCAATGCGAAAAGATGAAGTTTTTAAAAGGAGGACTGTGTCATGTTGACGACACGATTTTGATAATGAGACGACAAAGAAGTAAATCAAGGTTTATGAACACTTAATGAACGCTTAGAACACTTCATGCGATAGGGTCCCGGTGTCTTGTATAAATAAGGAGTTAATGGCCAGTTATGATTCAAGTTCACGCACAAGTGTTCCCTAATTACATTCTCACGTCCATATTTTCCTGTAAAGCCATGCTCTCGGTACGGATTATACGGAACGTTAACACGAGCTAAACACGAAGCTGGCACTATGTTAGCCGGTATAGCGGCCATACCCGTCGCTCATTGTACTCGGTTCAATAGACGAGACTATAGGTTTCTCGTACCACCGATGTATGCGTTACATATGCGTGTGTATATACATACCGGCGTGCGTGTTCACGTATCAGAGCATTAGGGCTTATATGGGACCCTTCAGTCACATTTAACTGCGATGCAATTTGCAATTTACTATATTTTAATGGAAACCTAACAGATATCGTTGTTCAAGATAACATTTTGAAACTAATAATTTTACTAACAATTCACTCAAAATTTCTTGCAAAGTTTTACAGACGGAGGCACAGAGAATTTTATTATTATATGAGAAATTAAATATCAATTTAATCAATGTACATTTTGATATCGATTGAAATGGTTTGTGAAAAAAATTATACAATTACAACTTTTCTCGTGACAAGTCCCTTTCAGCCGCTTAACAACTCTAAACTTCAATGCCAAAAACAATAACTCATAGAAAGACCTATCGTGGCCAATTCACAAAAAAAAAAAGGGGGAGGAAAAAGGGCTAAAGCAGAAACCACTGAACCATGTATCACAGACAGATATTGCAAGGTGATCGAATCATCCATCGACCGATGCACTCTGGATGCATCACCATATGCGCGTATATGAGCGTGGATCGTGGGCGGCGGACACATGCATCGTCGATTGACGTGGGCATGCAAATGCTCGACAGACTGAGACAGACCCAAGAGAAACGGCCACAGTGACCGGAAGACATGGGCAGGAAAAAACTTACTTTATTCGTTAACCTGTTCACGGAGGAGAGATTCATTCAACCTGTTACGACCGATTGTTTTGCCGCACTTGTCGGCAGACGACCGTTTTAAAGTGACTGTTGCAACGGCTTCCTCTAATTATTGCGTAATTAGTACTCATTTGTTGCACACAAAGTAGAATTTTTATCGTTTCTAACGGAAACCACACAGTGTAAAGAATCTTCATATTGTTTCTAAAGAGTTAAGTGTCAGCGTTTATCTCGCAAGATGTGGCACGGTTTGAGCGAAATTTTGCGTCACCACTGTCACCAGAAGCTCGAACCAGCTGTGCAAAGCAAGCAAAGGGACTAACTGAAGTTATTTGAAAAAGCCACAACTTTTTATAGGAAGTACAGGCCCAAGGTCTATTCTAAGGATATAAAAAGCTTTGAGGAACGGCTTGTAGTTGTTTTAAGATCGTATTCACGCAACATATTCCTGTATTCAAGTGCAGAAGATCAGCTACCTAAAAGAGAATCATGATACGGAAATAAATTTTGAAAACGTCATCATTTGAAATGTCGAAAAATTTCACGGCAATTTTTGTTTCGAGCTCTTCGATAGCGGCATGAAACAAAATTCTAACTTAACGAATATCGTTTAGTTCGAGAAAGTGGTTCATTGTAATTGGTTAACTTGAATCGCTCCGCGAGAAATGTATCGTCCAAGAAAAGTGAGCAAGGGAAATACATATTAGCAGCATTGAACGTTAAAAATAACATCGGCCATCGATCGCGATGATCTGAATATCGCTTGTTATGAAACCAACCAGGATGTTTAAGGAATAATAAAATTCGTTCGTATAATCTTTTTATTCCTTTATCATCAGACTCAGGGTGAAAGAAGAAGAAGAAGAAGGAGAAAAAGAAAAAGCAACATCCCCCGACGAAAGAGTCAGTCCATGAAATGAACTCCTGGTTAACGGGATCATACTGGCGAGGCCAGCTCAGTGTCTTTACCTCCTCGATCGCAGACGTCCCTCGTTTTCCTCCTTCCCTTCTTAAATAGACTCTGTTCTTTCTACTTATCTGTCGCAATTTGCCGTTGTCTCTGTGCCTTTTCAGACTTCCAATGATTACGAGTATCTTGGCATCGATCGTTTGGCAAATTGAGTTCCAGATGCTCGAATTAGAAAATTTAAGTTAGAAATAATTTGCTTCTTAGAATCATCTTAGTTAAGAGCTGCACTATATAGTTATTATTTAAAGTTATATCTCTCTAGTTAGTTTTGTTAATTAAAAGAGGCTCTTCCTAGCAAATCTCTATTTCTTTTCTGTGGGAAAACACGCGTAGTATAGTCGTATTTCTCGTACACAGGAATAACTATTTTCCATATCCACTTGTTCGTCACTGCTTTACCCGTGTCGATCGCCCCTCGAGGGTCTTCTTCAGGGTTGAAGCCGCTTGCAAGATTTCCGATATCCGTCAGGCTTACATAAAATCGAACAAAACAGCCGGGGAAAGACGTCAAGCTTCTGTTATTCGATAAAAACTTCATCTTCGTCTGAAATATGCGACCGCCTTCTTGCTTAATTAGATTGCCATTCGAACTGGACCATCGCCACTAGCTTGTCTCTATTTTATTTATATTAAGTACAATACACTCGCTAGGCAATAGTATTAGTGAATAGATCACCGACTGTATTAGTGTGGATCTCCTTAATTTATTTATCTTAGGTTTGCCTATTGGAGTTTAATCTTGCATCAAATATAAGATTATTAACAACACTGTGAGAAGATGTACTACAATAGCTCACGAGGATATTGCAATGAAACTAATAACGTCTAACACAAAGATGAACGGCACGAAATTATTGAACCTAATACTTGGTTTCTTCTAAATAATATGGTCCTTTTGTGAGTTCTCATGGATGTTTACAGTGTACAGAAAAAAAGAATTCATTCTTCCGTCGCTTGAAATAATTATTTCAATTTTTCTTTTAATATTCAATATTTTCATTCACGGGTAAACACGATACGATGATAGAAAATATGCAAGGAGCTTTCTGTAGAATAAGATAAATGTTCTAGAATATTCTCCTCGAGCCATGTCTCGTACCATTTTGTCGAAGAATTTTCCAAGGAACTGCAATTTTCATCTTCAATAGGAGGCTGCGTTTGAAGTATGGAACGTAAATACATTGGTCGATATCAGAGAGAAGTTCGTTAAGTCCACCCCTGATTTATATCAGTACTTAAGAGAACACTCCCAACCCGTAGACCAACCCCTAATGAAAGTTGTTCCCCTGTTGTATATACACAGTTACACGAAGAAAATTTTCGACTGTCGTGATTCGCGGGATCGATAAGCGTCAAGTGTAGCGGATCGATCGCTAAGTAAATTACCTACTTGCAAATTTAGCAACACTGCCCAGTTCTAATCCCGTGATTCGATTGCTACAAGTATTCAATATAGTTTGCTCGATTCTGTTTGCCAAAAATGATCTTTCCTTTGGAAAAATGTAAAATTTGCATTTTTCTTGATACAAGAAAGTTGTTCGCGAAAGTTTCTATTTCGAGAAAGTTGTTCAGGAGCTTGAGAAAGTTTAACAAGAGAACTGCGATTAAAAGGAGGATTAAATTATTCAGAGACTCGATCCATTAACTTCATTTTCTGAATGTTTCTTAATTTTATGTGTGATTAATTTCTAATTCTGAAGCAGGTGCATAAGAGATAAATATACAATAATCGCCTTTCAGACTCGACAAAAATCAATGATAGTGTTAAAGGTAGTTACGTGCTTTTAATAATTGCAGAAACAAAAGATGTAAGTTTCGTCATATCGATAGATGTGATAGTTGAAGCGTTAAATTGGTCCGTAGAAAGAATAGAGACCACAGAGAATCAACGGTCATAAAATACAACGTGTTCCAAACATCTAACTCGAGGTAACATTTATACCGTCTTATTTTAAACTTTCTTCTCTGCCCAATTCGCACTGCCAATTTGCCACAATCGACCCCACGATATAGCAAAAACACAAGCATCTTACTTACAGTAAAGATATCGTTAGACATCTAGGACTGCTTTCCCCGTACCTCACTTCGGAATTGCGGCATCCTATACAGATCGTCCCAGATTCTGGAATCGTCCGGTATACTTCAAAACTCTGCTATTTTCCAAGCGAAAACGCTGCCTCTGAAACGCATCCACGATCGATCGACCTACGTTTCATCGAGCGATCGCAAGATGGGCGTAGGACCATCTCTTCATGGACCAGAATAGCGTCGGGTCTGACGTCATGTAGAATGTAGACGTAGTAGGACCAACGACACACGGCCTGGATGACGAAGAATGAAAATATCGTGGCTTCTCGTCAAGCTCGCGTTACACACGCTACATGCACATGCATATGTCGACGCGCGCGCATTCACAATTCGTGCAACGCACGCGCATACATGTACATGTATAGGGTGGTTAGCAAGATACTGATTAATAATAAAACGTAATAATTTTAAGATAAGAAGAGATTGCTTCATTTTGATACCTATACAAAAAGCATGATTCATTGTGTCCAATATTCGTAAGCCTCGTTTACATCAATTCAAATAATATGAAACTCCTTCAGCAAAAGACCTGCTGGTCTCTTGATTGGAAAGATTCTTTCAAGTTTCTATTCCAACTCTCGTTTAATCCTGTTACTTCAAGAAGAAAAGCTCTTAATTGTACTGAATATTACAATATAGTTTGATTCGTTGTGATTCGTCTTCTACGTGATTTTAGATTGAAATTTATAACGATTAAAATCAGGCAATATCTTGCCGAGCACCCAGTAGGTTCGTGTCGTTGCAACTCGTTAGCGTCGCGACGTGCGAGCGTGAGGTATTCGTAATGTTTCACGAGAATGACGTCATTCTCACGAGGCACGCGCACTGGATGCACATTCTCCGAGCAAAAACCCCGCGGATTCGCCGCCAAAACAAACCAGATGAACCTTCGCGGTTTGCCAGCTCCCCCATTGTTTGCCGCGTTGCTTAATATACTCTTTTTTTATGCAGAACAAGGATCACGCATTAACCGAGATACAGGTTTCAAAGATTACGTTCTGAACGTTGCATCAACTTAATATACATTAGGTGACAACCGATCGCATTTATATCAACTATTATATATCAACAATTATGGTTCGATTTTTATATCAAGTATGTACATAAATCACTATGAGCGTCGTACAGATCGAAAATAAGCCGGGACAATGTAGGGCATACTTTGTTCGGTACAGTCATTGGAAAGTGTATTTCTCTTAGAAAACTTTCGTAGAATATCCGCACCGGCCCCGAATTTACTGCAGATAGAGTTGGGAAAGTAATTTCTACGCAATAAAACGCTACAAGTGGATCCGGCCGTAACTTTTCCGCCGCCATGGAAGGCCACCACCTGGGTGGGTTCCGATCGTTGGATAATTCGCGATAAAAGGGGAAATCTAATTAAACTTCGTCCCCGATACCGATAATACCGGTCATCTCCGATGTCGTTGTCAATCGGCGAAAATGCAATTTGATCTAGATGAGCGAGAAAAAAATGCACTAAAAAAAAAGTGATCGAACCACTTTGGTGATCAAAGGAGAAAACAGGCCTGACCCAGTTTTCGCGATTGCGGTTACCTCCGTATGAAGGAACTTGCAATAACTCGTCCTTCTGCCGTCTCCTGCAATCTTAAATCCACTGACTTTCCCATGTCCCTTCTTTTCTTCCCCCTTTGCGATCACCTTCTTACGCGTACCACGTGCACCAACGATAAAAACGTGCAACCAAGTGTATGGAATCGTGTGCTTGATCAAAAATAGACGTGGCATGAGGAGAATTAATGACAATACAATTAGCGACGGTGCTGGAATCTTAGGATGGAAAGGCACTTTTTTCATTTAAAAGACATTAGTCTTTAACCGTTGATGATAAATTAAAGATTTTTTGTGAATAGCATTGTATGGAACTTTGAAATTACTTTATCATAAAATAAAAGAAAATGCGAACGTCCTGGTGGTCTTTACACGGAGATATTTCTTGAAAATACGATTAGTTGTCATTCTGAGATCAATAAATAGAGAATCTATAACGTGCAGATAGCACTTATAAGTGTGATATTTCAACAGCGGAAACTCGATAATGGTTACATTCCAACGTTAATTCGAGGATTTAATTACGTCGATTTTTCTAGGTGGAAATTAAATTATTAATAGCTAATTAAACGATGAACGATAGGTTTTTGCCGGACGTGAAAGTATCTTAGACGACCGGTAAGGTAGAATGCAAGTAGAACGAACGCACGAGCGCGGCCTGTTGCAAAATCATCCTGAGATTGCTAGGTCCGACTGGCTGGCCGAGCACTGCAAGAGTTTCACAACGGCCATTGTTAGATAGAACGATGTCGAAACCGCATCAATTTTAGAGGAAACGGGGACGAAATGGAAGACAACAGTTCCGAGATAACCTCACCTGCGTCTCGCTGTATTGACCTTCGAAACGGCCTTCATAAAATTTGTAAATATCTTCAGAGTTAACAAAACGGTGGCTCGATATTTGTTGCCGTTTTTTAACATTTTTCGCTTGTTCCTTGTTATGTTCGTAAAAGTCTTACAGTGTCGTCTGTAAATATTGTAGTATGAGCACTCTAATGTAGATATTTTATATGTTCTTATATATTACGTACATAATATACGTTTTAACATATTTAAGTTTCTAATGAATACATAAACATCCGCAGTCTATTAATTGGAAGTAATAAGAATAATTGGAAGTAACATTTACTAAAACATAACAATAATTTACCATTTATTAATTTGAAGTGGTATGAGAAAAAGCCCAAAGTCACTAAACCACAAGTAGTATGGTCCAGCGTATACTCAGACAAAACTACAAAGTATAATTTAGTCACTTGTAAATTGAGACGAGTATCAAAACAGACGATATCGTGGCAGGATAACATAAAACAGAAGACAAGTCCACCCTCTGTGGTAAGTGTCCTCCAGCGTTAAATTCATTGCCTCTCATAACATTCGAATTCATGAAGTGAAACACGATAACGGATTTCCATATAGACTGGCGACGCGTACGAGCATTGTGTCGCACGAAGGACAAAGCGAAGGGTGGAAACTAAAAACGGATCTATACGTTCCATCGGAATGGGACGCCAATAGAAACTTCGACTAAGAACTTACGAAAACTTTGCTGCCGTTCTTCGTGTCCGTGCACTTACCAGTGTAAGCTGGATCAAAAGAACCGGTGGACGACTTTATGCAATCTTTTCGATAGCATTCGTTCCGGATATTTTGATTGTACGTTAAGTCTTTGACTCTACAACTTCAATCCACTTGGGACTTTGTAAATTGTTTCGTAGATATTGCACGAGCGTTTCCTTTATAGAATTTATACGGATTAAAAATTGCTGAAGTCAGTTGGTATAGTTATGAGATAAATTCGAAGGTTTTATTACGTTAGAATTTCTTGTTATTTAGATTATATTTTGCATTTCTACAACAAGTCAGTCTTTACGATAAATATAGCCATGCATGCTATTATGTAAACTCCGTCTCCACCTACTCTCGATCAAGTCAAATCGGCTCCACCTTACCAATCATGTTCTTCCTACTGCATTTTACCATTTCAGAATCGAGGAACGTGTCATACGTTAAAATACGCAATTTTTAATAACGAGTACAATTTAAGTCAATTGGTTGTCATAATATTATGTCATTGGTTTGTTGCGTAATATCATAGATTTCTCAATCATCTGTAATAGGCTTGTATCTTAAGATTTAACAAGTTTCTCAACCATATAAGTATGTCAGGTTATCATTTGAGTTAGGGGCGTATAGTGAATCTTCACGGGAATTGGCCATAGTTGTTATGTATTATCGATGATAGTTATTATCGATACAAACGTGATTAATACAGAGTTTAACAAGTAATAGCGGCGATTGAATGATCGAGATGTCGATGACAAGGAATTTAGGTTCGATAACGAATCCACGGTCAACGAGATGACGAATGCGATGTGATACACGATTCTGGTGTGACTCAACGTACTTGTCCCCGGTATAGGTAGAACTTATGGGACCCTCGGTACAAGTGGAATTGCCCTCATATACTCCTCTCCGTACCTCTCTGTACCCTTCGGGTCAGTCTTTGTTTTCAAGGAGAGCTGTTTACTTAATCCATATCTCTGTTAGGTATACGTCCCTCCCGTGACCGTGGCTACGTTCAACAACCCGTTATATTACTTTAAGCCCAAGCCTATTGTCATAACTCACGCACACATAATCAGATTAAATCATAAATAACTACTTCTAAGTTTTATTATTCAAGTACCGCTAAATTCCAATACAAAAATTCCAAACGAAAGGCCCCGATGTCCTTTCATTTCCGACAAGTATATTAAGATACTCTCTTCTAGCAGTCAAATAGCCATCGAAATTAAAATTCAACAAAACTGGATTTATCGTGCTTTACCGTATGGTTCTTGATTATAAATCAAAAATACACGATGTTCTTGGAAATAAAAACTTCTAAATCGGCCATTGTCACAGTATTATCCCTTTCTCTCAATGTTTACCTCGAGGTGTACGGAAACCTATAATTCGTGTTGGATGGAAGAGCGCCAGAAACGACTGGATAGAGTAGAAACTGAGGATTCACGAGGCGTCCGGACGCCGCGCATCAATAGCATTGGTGTTCGTGATAACGCGTTGAACGACGAATCAACGTAATAGGTGGCCTCTCGATTTCCCCTGGAACTGACCATTCCTAATTCCACAGTTTTACCGTGGATCGCGGTTAATCTCCGCTAGACTTCACTTTCCCCATTTTCGGTTTCCACGGAGCGCAAAAAGGGACGAAAGCCACCGTTCGATCCGATCGATTTGAAGAATAAACGATTAAACTGCATTTGTGGAATTCGCTAATGACCATCGCTTGTTCCGCTTGTTTGCTCAAGCGCTAGAGGAGCGTTGGTTAATTCGACAAGTTCAACGTTTTGAGTCTTCACTAAACGTCCTATTAGCTCAACTAATTAAACTAATATCGTATTATAGAAATAAAAGTTATATATTAATATAGATGCTGAATTTATTGGAAATTTATAGAGCTCGTCTAAATGTCAATAAAAATTCATAAAAAATGAGTGTTAACACTCTGATTCCAGCTACTAAAACGAAGCGTTTCTGATTGTACGTTGTACTTACAATTAGTTGATACGCTTTGAGCATACACAACCATATTATATTTAATAAACAATATTTCATTTTGATTCTTCGAGTATTTCGTTTGATTATATTATTAGAATTTGTTCAATGGAAATTCATTCTAACTACTACCAAATCCACATAATATTTGAGGTACATTCGACGTTTTTAATACAACAACAAAGGATTAAATCGGAGGGAAGCGTATCACAAAACGAGATGCGTTTACCGAGAGAAACATTCAGGAACAAAAGTACCGTTTTATGAGGTAACATTGAACCGTCTAGTAACAAGTGTCTGAAGGTCATCAAGGCTTGAAGGCCATCGCGTGATAAAAGCGACGGTTCACAAATCCACGGCTCAATCTCAGCCCGGAATTTATCCCTCGATCGAAGCGGCCACTCACCACGTCAACACAATTAGTTGGATCGCAATAATCCTAAGAAACTGTCATAAAACGGGGCTCTTTGATTTACCATTAAGGCCGTTAACTGCCATAAAATATCCCCAAATTAAGAGGTTCCTTATGGTTATTGCTCCATCAAATAAAAATTGGGGAAACCTGGGTTTTTCCATGTTTCCCGGGATTCCACCCGCAAGTGACGAGTGGTGGAGCGATCACCACCGAACAAGAGTTTTCTTTTGCAACAGCATCATCACCGGACTTCACGGGATCTACGACAGATCAATCGACATCTCTAGACTGATTCACCGACTTTAGAACAGTCAACATCTCTTTACCGAGTTTACACCCTTCAATCATTCACCTACTCACTTATACCTACGCACCAGCGTAACTAACTTCTCTACAAAATTGGAAATATATAATATTATAACCTGTTAAACTCAGTGTTATACTCATTGAACCACCCCTATTATCCTAATCAAAATAGGGGATCGATCTGTTCGAGGCGTCGATTATTCTAATCGTAACGGGAATTTACGACTCCCGTTGACGCGCTTCCTCTCTGCGACTGATTGAATAAACACCATCTTGGAATCGAAAAAGTCGGATCAAGGGGAGTCATGTTATCAAGAGCCCTTCACGTCTGATGGCTAACCAATGGTTCATAACCCTAACCTATCGTAATCTATCTTTACCGCGGGGGGTTAACTCCTGACCACCAGATCAGCACTGGCCTGCGTCCGTTTACACCCCGAAGGGACCGAACGGACAAATGACGGTAAACAAACTCGTGGTCCTTTTCCGGACGCCACTTGGTGTTAACGAGAACACCAAAAAGCTCCATTGGAAGAATGGAGTAGCGGACAAGTGAAATAAATAGCTTTCAACTAGGATGGAGGAAGATATTTCACCGAGGAATCTGCAACGTGGAAGAAACACTCGTGGAATGTCTGGATCGTCCGAATAAGTTGCGACACTAGACACGTCTAAACGATTTTAGAAACGTTTGATATAACATTCGCCATTTTAGGATGATCGATAACCTTATTCGCATTGAAATTATTTTACTTTCTGGTCCTTAATGGCTTAAGGAAGAGGGAAAGACCTCGATATATCATCATGCATAAGTCACAGGTCATTTAGCACACTTAAAGTAGGAAATGGATGCCATGATTAAAAAATGAAACTAATACTTCTTAGCTATGTGTATCATAAGGAAATGTAATAATAAGATTTTATTTACAATTAGATAAAACCTATGAACAAGATTTATAGGGACAATTTTTGGCACCTCTGCAAACAGGGAAATCAAAAAAAAAGTAAGGAAAAGAAGGAGAGGTTTCGTGGCTACCACTTTAAGTATTTATGTCGTAGTTACAACAATGGAAATAATATCGGTTACTTGGCAACGCTCTATTTAAGAGATCAAGATTTTCTACTTTACCATATTTGTATCGCCTACCATTTCTTCGATCTCACTATATATTCTGTAACTATCACGTATTAAATAGCTCTCTGGCAAACCACACACGCTTTTTCCCTCTTTCTTTGAGCCCACCCCTTCATTTCAACCCCTAAAGCCTCTCTTAGTCTTTTTCATAGCTTCGAACAAGATGACGAATGATCGACGCTGGATTCAAAGATAACAAGAATCAAAAAACAGAGAGAAGAGATTCGTTGAATAGGGATGAAGTGAGAGAGAGGGGGGCAGAAAAGAAAGAAGAAGCGAAAGCAGTGTAGCAAGCCAGAACCGAGTAAGAAAAGAGATTTTTCTCTTCTGTGTTTCTCAAATCTATGTATGCATCTGTATCTTTGTGTTCGACACTGAAAAGAGAGAAATGGTAAAGAGATAGAGACAGGTAGGGGAAGGGGAGAGGGAGAGGGTAGAGGGAGAGAGAGAGCAATAATGTGTGGTGGTGGAGAGACGAAAAGGACGGTAGAACAAGAGGGGAGGGATCAATGCCGGTTGCCAGGGCAACCACGGCACCTGATCTTCATCCATCCTGGACCATACTTCTCAGTCCTGCCCCGTTCACGAGAACGAACTGGGACGAAGTGTCCTCTAGGATACCTGGACTGATTTCCAAAGGTTATATCGTGTCCAGATTGAAACCTAAACGGGGAACGTAGAACGTCAACCTCATCCAATTGAACTTTCCAATTTAGACCTTATGTACATTCTGTTTTGAATGTTGACAATAGAAACCAAGTTACAGGAGTAACATAATATCTTACAAACTTACAAAAATTTGTTTTAGAAAGTCATATAAGTGTTGTAGATATGTCTTGAATCTATGTATATTTTTATGTAGATTCAATAATGTCTGGTTCTTATACAATATTCATATTTTTCGTTTGATCTGACTCCAACATGCATCTTCCACTGATGATTATTCTAATGTTTTATCCTACAACTGAGAAGTTCAGTATATGAATAGTCAGCAATAAAGGAGAACGTAAGATAGCAAAGAAGCTAGCACGTTTCCTGTAGAATCGCTTAAGACTGCGTATTAGGTTCTGCAGACCAAGCAGTACAGTTAATGTGTTATTCCGAAAACAGCAGTACTGCAATAACTTTCTCCTATTCCTACCAACAACCATTGCAACATAACATCCAACGCCGGACTAATATATCCGTCCTTATTAAAACGTATATCTACCATAGATTCCTATCTTTCACTAATTAACAAAACTAACTAATCTTTACCTTAAAAAAGAACTTAATTAAAGAAAAAAGAAGGTAAAAAAATGATCAGTTTGAAAGGAATTCAGCTGCAGAGAAGCTACTACGTTAGTCAAGAGTCGGTCGTTTCCATGAGCCTCACTGCGCATGCTTTTGCGCATCGGGTGAATAGATGTTTGCTTCTTTTTTTCAACTGTGTTCGTCCGGCGTAGTATTCCGTTCGTTCGCGAAGATAATTTATCTCGATTTATCTGTCCTATCGGAAAATCGTTCTAGCTGACAAAATAATCGTGCTACGAGAGATATAAAGGATTAGTTACAATGCTGTTCGGTCAGAGCAGATGCGACGCGCGCGTTTCTGCGCATCAGCGCGAGTTTTGGCGGGTCGATGCGCCATTGTTGCCCTGGCGGCTGTGTCCGCTTTGTTTTCATCTCTCTCTCGTTCCGGTTTCTCTCCCCCTACTACCGCGATCCTCCCTCTCTTGTCTGCTCTCTCATTTCATCATTTTTCTCTCGACGCTCTCACCCACCCACCCCTGGTCCTCTGGTTGTTCGTTAATGAAAAATAATAAATCCAAAACTATTGAGAGAAAAAAGAAGAAAAAAGAACAACACGGAGCGACGTTGCTAAAGCAATGAATTCCAGTTCACCTTACGTTTACATTCTCACATAAATTTTTTTTTTTTTAGTGAAATATATACGATTGGTTCTTTCGATAAATGTTGTTTGGTTATAAATATAAGGAAGAAATTTAATTGAGAAGTTCAGTTTTTTTTTAGAAATTTGACGTGGACTGCTTTCGTAATCACCAGCACGCATGCAGCGCGTCCTTGATACTTCATGTTGCAAATCTTATAGATAAAACTATTAGTTGAGTAATTTTTTAAATAAAAATTAAGTAAAAGAATCATACTTGAACGAGTAATAAAAGTCGACCAAAGTGTAATATTGGATGAGACGATTGTGACAGCACGTAAATTTGCGAAGCTATGAGAATAAATACAGAATTTACATAAATTCCGTTACGAAACAAGCTATGGGATAAGAAAGTAGAAAAGGGGTGTCTGATATGCAGCAATGGATGGTAGATATATCGTTATCACGCGAGATATCGTAACACACATTCTTTCATGGTTAGACAGCTAACATGACTACACATTCGCAAAGAACTTTCTAGCATAGTTTACTGATATTTTCAATTCTATCCTCTCACGTGCACTCGACCGACTAGTGTACTGCTTGTGTAATTAAGAAAAAGGATTAAAAGCTCAAAATTTAAGTCATTTAGTTTTGATTTAGCGATATTTATATTTCATGGCACCGAGTACTTTATTTAATTAAATTGAAAATATTCCATGATATAAAAAAGAATGCGTTAGCCTCTTGCAATTGTAACTCTTTCTGCATTTCCAATAAAAAATATAAATGTTACGGTACATACTACAAAAGCTAATAGATTCTTATGAAATAAACTTTAGCATAAAATGATATACATTGATTGGATAAGAATTTTAATAACACCAAAGGTCAAACATTAATCAACCAAGTACAACAAACTCTACGAATAAGAATATCACGATGAAACTGTAACATTGCAACTAATTAGAATATATTATGTTTTCTTCAATTTAATTTATCTGTGAATATTATCAGTTCAATTTTTTTCATATCATATGTCAGGCTATTTTTAAAATTGTTAATAATATATTTAATGAATAACTTTTTGATATCTTTTATAGATTTCTATTGACGTCAAGTACGGGATATTTCTGAGTAAATCGTAAAAATGAAGGTTGACAAGTCTTATGTATAAACAGAGAGAACTGTTGCTGCGATACCGATAACGGAACGGTTCGTCAGACATCACTTTCGGTTTGGTTGATAAACAATATTACGACTAGAATTTATTACAATATCATTAAAATAAGCAAAAAATTAGAAAACTTTCGAATCGCAGCTTTACATTCGTACGTTTCAATTATTATTGTCCCTCGTATAAAAACAAAAGTGAGCTAAGATAATTCAATCAGACGTTAATCCTTGACCCAACGACAATTTTGGTTCATCAAGTATTCGTCATAAAACAGACGCTATACTCCAGTCAGTTACGTACTTGTATGCTGTGACTTGATGACTGTGTGATATTTTTAAAAGCCGCAGGAAACGTGTTATAATTTATTATTTTTCTAGAAAATGCAAAATCTAGGATTTCTTTACATTTCGAATTTATATTTAGTAATACATTATAGGCAAGTTTGTAATGTCTGACACAATAATCGATATTCTATTCTTTGTTCGTTTCCTATTAAACAAATTGAGGATAATCACTTATTGATACATTGGTAGAAATAATTAGAAAATGTGAATAATGATATCGTTCAACGAAGGACTCGATATTGATATCATATAAATGCTTGGAATAGTACTTCGAATAATCAAAATTGAGACAAGAAATTCAATTTTAAACAATTTGGTATCTGACTCAAATATAAATATAAATAAACTTCTATAAAGTTTCATAAAGTCCATAAAATATTTCAAAAACTAATTTTCACGCATCATAATAAAGTACAGAGATACATGATTAAATAAAGATATTACATATGGTTACAGTATCCTTTGAAAAAATGGAATTTCATATAAACTAACCTAACATTACTTTCATCGTACTTCACTGTATCGAGCGAACTTGATTATATGAAACGATTTCCTGATCACGCAGTATGTTTGCGTAATGTCGCCATGATGCGCGTATACCTCGACAATCGGAGATATGCGCAATCGTAAAAATTAATGTATGCCACAAACTTGTTGCTCGTATTATAAAACGCATTCGCGATGCTTATCCGAAAATTCACGTCGATGTAACGTCGTTGGTGAGATTGGCTTTTATCGTTAATACTACACGTCACGCGTACCAATTGTCAACGTACTTTTATACACCTGAGATAAGTTTCGCCGGAAGTGCGTCACGAGTAACTTCTTTTGTTTAGCTCCACAGATACGGATGGAAATTTCTTTCCGTGTTCGGCGATCGAACCCGAATTCTTTTCTATCAAACAAGTTTTACCAATTTTTCGCCATATGTTACATACCATCGTTATCATATTAAAAAGGAAATCTAGGAATACACCTTTTTGAATTTAGAATAGATCTTCTTGGAACCTCAACTACTAACTATGTATATTTTTGTCATTACCGCCAACGTCACTTCTCATATTATTTTATCATTGTGTTACAAAAAGTAATCTAATATAATTCCTTTATTTATTAATATATATCTGTTTCTTAGAATTTTTAGAATTGGGAATACTCAAATGCTAGAACCTCTAAAAATTTCGTTTAAATTATGGAAATAGATAAAAGTCATAGAATAAAAATGTTCTCTCTCTCAAACTTCGCTCTAAAAAAAAATTAACAAAATGGTTACAAATTACTATCATAAAGAAAGATTAGTACCGTTTTTTTTTATAAAATTATTAATAATTTCTCTGTACCTCATTAATTAAAGTCGTATAAATAAGTGTACATACTCGACGAGAATATGATTCATTAAAAGAAAGTACAGTTATTCTACTATAAATTTGGAAAATAAGGCATAAACGTAGTAGACCGGAAGTAGGCACAGGAGACTGTGTGTCACGATGTCAAGCTCCAGGATGAAGAACAATTTAAATATTTTGCTGTTATTTACCTTACATTAGCAAGAACCAGAATACTGATATCCTATATCATGTGATATCCTATGGTACGTATTGGTCCAGTCCTATATGATCATTCGTGAACGCGTTAATCCTTCGTCGAAAAACATCATGAGGCAATGAATCAACTGTTTCAAGGTATTTCAACCTTAATTGACGTCAACGGCAAATAAGCACAGGCTGGTCAATGGTTTGTTCACAAGTAACTGCGAAATGTGGTGTTAGTCGTTCATGAAAACAGATATTTCTGTGTTCCCCTGTTGAGACCTCAACCAGATATCATTCAATAAACAGAGTGCAATGTAATTAAATCCTACGATTACAACTTCAAGTATGTTTAAGTTTGTTTCAAAGCGATGAATTAAATTAGTATACAATTTGTAACATTAATGATTTGGTAACTATGTTTTCGTACATCTTTCATAAAAAAAAAAGAAAATACTGAACAATAACGAACCGCATTTTTTAAGAATTAAATAAAAGAAGGAGATCGTAAACCTTAGCAAAAGTCTCCAAGTTTAACCTGACTAAGAAAATAAGTTTTGCGTGCCAGATATGTAAAAAAGACTACCAATAGCGACTCTGTCCTGCGTCTGTCGCCCAATCGAAAGGTAAGGTTAGTTCTTTCACTCACAATGGAAAATATTGCTCTACGTACGTATAAATGTACAACGGAATATTGTAGGTTACATTGTATCAATCTTTTTGATATATCACTACGAAGCAATGTTGACCGTAGATTGTTTCGTTTTAATTCATCAAAAAACACAAGAAAGACAAGGTTAATGGACGTAAAAATACGTGATAGCGATCGAACAACGAAGACAAAGAGATTGCACGAACTAGCCGCGATTATGACATCATAACCTATCAACCGTCTCATCTTAAAAACAATTGCGTCTCGAAATCATCGTTTTATCGTACTACTCTACTCCATACTCTTTCGGAATACAGAGGAAAGAAAGTTTATTACCGTCTGGTATATCTGTTTATTTAGTTCATCCCTTTAAACTCCCTGTTTGTTCTTTTAACTGCTTTAGTTTTTTCTATAGAAATGACTACGTCATTAAGTTTGTAGTAAGAATGATACCAACGATTTAGTTATTACAAAGTAGAAAAGAATATCATGTTCGTTGTGACTTACCAATTTACAGTCGATCGTCACATTTTTATGTTGCCCCAAGTTACCAGCCGGTCGAGCACGTCGTGGTTCTGACACTAACGAACTTATTCACGAATCATTTACGGAAACAGAAGCACCGTAAATCAAATGATCACACCATGGCGCGCAGCAGCAGGCTGCAGACCATCTTGAAGCCACCGATGAGACACGCACACAATAAGCCCAGTGGAATCAGGCACATACGGTGTAAGGTCCTCCCAGAAGGACGGAAGACGATCGAGTGAATGCTCCATAAAGTGGCGGCCATGACGGCGCCACTTGTCGAATCTTTTAAGCTTCAACGAAATTCATCCTACAATTTGAAAATTAATTCGTCTTGTTGAATATAATGCACGCCGTAATACGTGACTTGCTTTTTCTACAATTTTAGGAAGTAGAAATTATGTTTCATGTCAATACTGCGTTTGATTTCGAAAAAATGTTCGAATTAAGTCAAATTAGTAATTCATCATGCAGTTGCCGTGATGGCGCCACTAACCAAGCGCGTGTGCGATGACTGATAAAAATTATCTATTTCTCCTAGTATATAGTTGTCTCTAAAGATTAAGAATAAGTAAGTAATTGTTTTATAATTGAAACTATGATTCACCATTTCGAAGTAGATATTCAAAATTTTATCTTGATCTATCAATAGTTTTTATCGTTCATTTCGTTAATTATAGCAATAGTACGAAGATACGGTTTATTTTCAACATAGCGAGGGTTGATCGATTTTCATTAAACGACTCACATATTTCTAATACCTTTGCAAAAAGTTAAATCGAGTAACACTGATTCACTGAGAAACTCGAGTCTCGTTTAAAAATAGGCTCCAAATGCATATTTGAAAAATAATTGGTTACACCCTGTGGTGTACATAACCACTTTATCAATGTATTAATTTGTTTCAATGTATTTTGCAATCAATATTGTATAGTACAGTTGCCCTGAAAGAACGTCAATCGTTATCCATATGAATTTCTTATCTCGTGCATGATAACAATCTACAAAGATAATATTTACAATCTTTTTTTCTATTGATGTCTAACGAATTTCTCTCAGAGCATCTGTCGGATCCATAACTTTCTTAAATAGATTTTATTCGAGCACTAAACAGTTATATCTACACTCTACAACAAACATCTTTGTCTGTTTTCGTCGTCAGCGTTGCGTTTGCACACTTTTATTGTTAATTTAACGACCAATGTCATCAAGAATTCCACATATCATATCAGGAATAATATAATAATAGTCCTTATTGCTTGCCATTTAACGGCATTTAAAAATTTTTTTACAACATTCTATCTGAATCTATCGAAGGACGGAAGCTTCCAGAGATAAGGTTCAATAATTTAAGGGATCATTGCTATTGACTAGGAATACTTCCGTTCTTCGTATAGAACCTCGCGTTCGATTATTCCCGCAAAAGATGGATATATTCTTGGCACATCGTAGTAAACTCTTAATAAACGCATTATGTATATAAATAAGTTATACAATCGATGGCTCAATTCGAATTATTAAATATATATATCTATATATATATATAATATGTATATGAATATTTAAGATCTGTACGCGTGTATGACTAGAATATAATATATATATTTATAATATCTCGACATGTATCACATGCTATATTGACTATCGCGTTACCGGACGGGATTTGGAAATTGTATTCCTCATCCTTACATCATTTCTCTCTCTGGCAGTTAATATCTAATATCTTAAAAATGAAACAGAAAGTATACAAGAAAAAATCATCTAAGATTGTTATTTCTTTTTCTCGTTATAAATCGATTTCCGCTTCACCAGAGACAGAAATATGCTGTCATTTATTGCTCATGTTAGTATAATCGTAGCCCGTAAAGTAATTACTTTTAATTATTAATTGATAGTACTTTCATAAACTTTCATCTTAGGAGCATCAACCGTAAGTACTAGTATTGACTTCAGTGTTTATCGAACTCGTAACAGTGTACGTCGCCCCCTTAATACTTCTCCTTCTAATACTTTCATTGTATATCAACAAATAGTCTCGCGTTCGAAACTTACAGACTAGGAATGTACTATAGACTTAATGTTAAAATCGAATCTATCAGATTCTGTCCTCTGGAAGATTAATCGTGTTGCGTGTCATTAAATATTCCCGCAATATATTCATAAAAATCGGTATCCACACTAAAAGTAATACCGTCTACCTATTCTTCCTTTATTTTGTAAATCGTATAGTAAGAAATCCTTTAATACTTCTAACGCTTCTCCCAACGCTCGTCACATTTTTTAACATTTGATTCGATTCTACATCTAGTCGAAGAAACAAAGGCTCGAATCTTTAATTCGATTCTCCACTGGCTACAGTACCATCTGTCGGAGGTCCACCTGCTGTGACGCTTTGGGGGTCTGTCGTAGGAAGTCCTTGCATATCCTGCACACCTTGGAACAATTTGCCTGGGAACCCATGCAACAAATCGTAGGAAACAGGTGTGGGTGGTAATGCAGTGGTGTGAGCGTGTGGCGACTGTAAAACCGCTATTACTCTTCTCAGTTCCTCCAAAGCATTCCCTGTATGATTTAGCAAGGAATAATTTTATAAACACGATTGAAATTAATACATTCATAGATAACATGCTGAGATCATGTTTTATTTCTTGTATTTTTGTATAATGTACCTTGCATGAGAATATAATTTTTCGCCAAGAGGAGGGTTGCAATCTTGGACAATTTTCTTACGGACGGACTATGGGCGTAAGGAATCACGGATCGAAGTTCGTCAAGTGCATCGTTCAAATCGTGCATTCTTCTACGTTCTCTGGCGTTAATGTTCAATCGCATGCTTTTCCCTTGACGAGTAGTTTTTGATTTTGGCGGGCAGTTCAATCTCGATGCCCCGGGTCTATAAACATTAGAATTAATAAATATATTGTTTAAATGGGTTACATTGAATTTTATTATAGGCTTTCTGATACCTTTCTTGATCTGGTCTATTTTCATCGGAAAGAGCACTCGATGAAGCATGCGGTTGGGGCTGCTGCTGAAAATAGAAACCACCGAGGCCGACGGCACCCAAGGGAGTCCTTCTACCAGGTGCACTCTGAGGGTGTTCCGACGAGTAACTAGCTGGAGGAGCGGAAACACTAGCGTGAGATGCTCCCGGTACTGAATACATAGACTCGAGCGATGCTGTTGATTGTGGTGGTAATGGATGCTGTAATAGCAGAAAATGGTGAATAGTATACACCAATCGAAGGTAAAGTACCGCTTAAAGTAAGTTAAAGCTTTTTTCTTTTGTTTCATTTTGATCTTTATACTCGTTACTTGTGTGTACACCTATTTCTTTTTTGAAGTCCATTTTTATTACAGTGTCATATAAAAATCATAGAAATAACATGAGAAACAATTTTATAAATTTCATAGGTTCCCAATATATCAAGGATCATTTGTCATGGTATTTGTTTTGAGCAATGTAATTTAATTTCTTTGCTAATGTAGGAATTCTTAAGGACAAACAACCTTTCAATTTCTGAATGGTAACTATCCAGATATTTTAATCGTTTAATAAAGACCAAATTTGGAAAAATGTATAACCATAACGATTAATACACACAGCGGTACGATGTTCCCAAGCCCATGTAGGATGCGAAGCCGAACGTTGCCAGGAACCTTGCTGCAAATGCGCCTCAGGAAGACCCTCTCTTCTATCGTCGTCCTCCGTGGAACTGCTCTCGCCGTCGTACGATCTCATTTCTCAAACGACTATGGTATTCGTTTCAAACGTATTTCTTCTCTCACTTCCGTCCAGTGTTTCCGCGGATCACCAGAGGCGGCTTCTTCGCGAACATGAAAACGTCGGTTGATCGGTTATCATTGTTCACGCGTGAGTGACGCGAAGTATCGAGCGAACGGTATCATCGACAAGCATAATATAATCAATAGTAACCGCAACACTTACCGACAAATTTCTTTCCGCTGATGGTCATGCACAGCGCAGGATCCTCCGAATGCAGCGAGGATCAGCAAAATTTTTTGCGCACGACCGCGTAACCGGCCATCTCTCCGATATAAATCCTTCTTTGATCGTGGTACAATCCAAAACCGCGATCCAAACGATTTAATTGCAATATATTGTTTGTCTTTTCTTTCTACCGTTTATGATAAATTTAATATGATAAAAATAAGTCACTGTTTACGATTCAAGGCGACGCTAATCTCAGCCATGTTACGCGAAACTTTTGCAGCGCAAGCTGTTTGCCTACCTCTCACGAGGTAACGTTTGATCATTCACTCCTCTGTCTTTATTATTTAATTGTCGCACACGTGTTTTCCTATCATCTATCGGCGTTTCTTTTTTTCCATCACTCGAGTCAATACATTTGTACTTAATGAAATTATCGCCCACAGACGAGAACTCGTTCACATACACGAACCACGCACGCGTCTATTGTTTGCAGACGCCCTGCGCAGAGGGTGAACTGCCTGTAACCCTAAATGTAGTTCGAGCCTCCTCCGACAGGACGAGTGACCATCGGCTGGTGGATGCTGGCCTGGACCAACGCCTGGCGAACCCTGGTGAATATCCGAACAAGTTTCACGAGATGATGATACACTCGCTTCTTACCATCTGGATAGGTCGATGCCCAGATGGAAAGGCCCATCGTTCGAGGGGGTGCAACATCGTTTTTTGCTCTTTCCTGACTTGGATGCTTTCCCTACTTCGAGGGGTGACTTACTTTCAGTATCAGCCACAGCAAAACAATCTTTGTTTCTTATTTAGAATTTCCATAACTACAAAGGATAGGATAATGAAGGGTATATTAAAAAAAAAATAGTCGTAACTTTGAAACTCAAGTTCTTTTGATAATTTTTATAGATAATATCATTTTTATATTAATAGATAATATTATTTTAATCCTTCTTTTTCAGTCTACCCTTTTGTCTCGTCTTGTTTTTTATTCTTATATTTCGGAAAGGCTAATTATGGAATAATATAAGGCGCATTACAGAAACGATCGTAACTTTGAAACCTAATTTCTCCTGAATGGATAAATTTACTCTCCAACTTTCTACTATTCTAATCCTTCCTCTTTAATATACTCTTCTCATCTCGCCTTCTCGCGATATATTTCTTGTCACGAATGACAACGAGAATTAACGTTGGAACGGATAAACTTCTCGAAATATGAAATCCATCGTGCATTTTTCTAATCGCACATACCGTTGAAACTCATTTGATCTGTTATTCATTGCCGAACAAAGAGAAATTCAGAAACATGGAAATCAATGAAAAAATGAAAAATGAAGGAGGGCGGGAGAAAAAAGGGCGCTGAAAATTTCATAAATGGTAGGGGTGAGCAGCGGAAATGCAACGTAGAGTGTATCACGATTCGTATGGTCTTGCATGTAACGTTCCAGATCAATTTTGCGAACAACGAATAGGGTCTCTCTCTCTCTTTCTCTCTGTGGAGTACGAAATAACGACGGATCGACGGCTGACACGTTCTCTACCGTGCGTTATACCTGACCGTGGGCATAATAACGCCGAAATCAAAACCGACTACTCGCACACACGTCGAGCCATATTGTTCACTGCATCTGTCGTGTGCACGACACAGGGGGTTGTCATTCGCAACGAACACGTTCGACGAAAACTCTGTATCGCCGGCGTTCGACTCGCCTTTGCCCAGGTACAATGGGAATTTTTCACCGTGGCGTAAATGTTTTTGTCTCCTCTTCGTTTTTTCTTCTTTGTCGGTCCTTTGCCCCCCCTCTCTCTCTCTTTTTTTCATTTGTTTCCCGTTTTAATTAATACTCCGGGAAACAAGGCAAGCCGCACAGAAATGGGCGCAGAAAGGATTTTCGTCAGTTTTTATGTATAACTTGCGATGAACATTCACGTTTGAAATTATACTGAAAATCGACAGAGTTGTTTTCTATTGTCTTTTTGAAGCATCCTTTTTTTTTATCCTTTTTGTAATCGTGGAAACTATTGAAAAATAGAGTTTCAATTTTGCAATGTTCTATTTTTCGTTATAATCTTCGTTGCGAATTGCGAACGTTGGAGTAAAGGAAAAAAGGGAAACTGACAAATTGCGATTTTCATTGAAAAAGATGTCTTCCGGTGAAGCTGTCGTCTTGGGGAAAGATTAAAATAGATTTATGCACGGTAGAATATTGCGAAGACGTACCTAATAAAAATACCATCTAGCTCCACGTTTGTCCGTGCCAGGAGAAAAGGAAATTTGTTTTACGCGAATGCAACTAGAATTTCAAAGTGTCGAGAGAATCCAACTACGTCATACTTGGCTCGGGACCACATGTAAAATAGATCCATGAAACCCGGAAACATTTTGCGTGGATGAGATTTATACAATTTCCAAGACGTTTTCCAACCGTACATTCATCATGTTTGAAGCTTTCGACTTGTCACAAATATCTTGAACCGTGCAACTTCAACTATCTTATTTTATGAATTTATTATAAATGCTATTACCTCAAACTTTCTCTATTAACTCTTTCACAGCAGAAGATTCCTCAGTTATGTAAAAAGGTATTTATCTGCCAATTATTGATAATTAAACTGTAGATATTTATAAACATAACTAGAGAAATAAGTAAAATTGTTAATGTACTTTCTTTATAACAAAGTATCGAGTTAAATGAACGATTACAACATAATTTATCCATAATTTTCTCTAATTATAGGCAAAATATTTATTCAGAAATTATCCAGGAACTTTTGAACAGAAGTATATGTTCTATAGCTTCGGAACAAAAAGCTTGATTTACACCAACTTTCTTGGAAGCGTCTTCCACTCCTAGAATTTCGAACATCGATAATACCCTCGAGTCTGAATCACACGATATATCCATCCCTCCTGACCGAAATAGTGGTTGGGTGTATGGGTTAGTTTCACTTCTATTCGAAATGTTTACTATACGCAATTCGGCATAATGTTGCAGTCTCTCAACCCCTGCTGAGTTCTCGAGGTGGTCAAATCTTTGGCACAGAAATGAGGGCTGTAATACATATCTATAGCAGGCTGGAATTGTTTAAGGAGCTAGCGAGTGTCGCTCCCTCATCGAACTTCTCTGTTCAAGAGGGTTGTATTGTACTTCAAATTCACCAAATTATACCATCGTACTTCGCATCTCAATATGAATGGATACATATTGGAAAACGTAGATTCTTTTCTTTTCTCTTTTTTGTGCGTTTGTATGAAATAGATTAAATTGCTAAATTACGTAGAACGAAATCGAATTTACTTCTAGGCGATTGCATCCGATAAATTGAACGCGGTAAATTTCCTATTTGTGGGAAAATAAATACAGAATCTTTCTAGGTCGAGCACCCTCCGTCGTAAACGGCTTGTTCGATGGAGCAGCCTCTCGAATTTCGAGCCAGTTGGAATGTGACTGACGACATTTATCTTACCGTGAGATTTTAAACAACTTAATACTCTCTTTGATACCAATAAAATAGAAATTCATTATTCCGCATCATAAACTGTTTCAATCGCACTATAATATCGATACTACGTGATACATAGAAACCTACGATAAACAAGCGACAGGAATATGCTAATATTGTCATTATGAGTTCGCTCATTCCTCGTTCTTGCGGAAACAACAACAGTAAGAAACAACACGAACAAGCCTCCAGCGAACGAAGCGACCAGAAATGGCTAGTATCGGCAAATAGACGAGATTATTTCCGCGATGGCAAAAGAAAAGATACGTGTCGAAGACCCCGGAAGGAGCGATTCTACGTGCGCGCGGCTGGAAAAAGGATCTTTCGCGTACGCCCATGTAGAACGGTACAAACCTCCATCCACATCTAGCGGGATCCAGCGTATACGAGGACACGACGAGAAAGCGGGCGTTCGTTTAACACCTATAGATCGACTTGGTGAGGACAGAGAGAGGGCGAGGGAAGAGACAGAGAAGTTGGAAAGCAGAGGGACGACGGAGGTGAGAGAGCAAGAGAGAGGCGCAGCAACGGTTCTCTGTTCGGGGGTGGTTTTCGGTGTACGAGGGGCTGGTCCGACCGATGGAAAGTCCTGAGGGATGAGGGAGGAGGTTGCCAAGGCAACGCTCTGCCAGGCTCGGCTTACTTTAGCTCTGCTCGTGCACTCGGATCAATACAGCATCACCGTGAGTTCCCGGACCAAACACACCCCCTCGACACCCGCCCCTCCCACTACCTACCCCCTTCTTCCATCTCCGTCTCATACCACGCTGCTCCCTCGATCTTCTCTCTTTCACTAACAATTTTTCTCTTTCTCTCTCGCTTCGTTTCTCGATTACCCTCTGGCTCTTTTCATCTCTGTTTCACTGTCTGCTCGTTCCTCGTTCAACTTATCCCCGGCTCCGCTCCTTTTCCTCTTTCCTTCTCTTTTATTTGCTGAATGTACGCGCCTCTCCCTTCCGGGGCTCGTGACTCGCTCTCCTCTCGTTCTCTCCTTGTTTCATTCTACCCGTATCTATTTAGTCGTCTCTCTCGTCCACCAGCCAAGCTGCCCGTGCCCGGCCGTGGGCTCTCGGTGCAGTGATCGCAAAAATTATCGCACCGTTTTCGGTAGGTCATCCACGAAAACAATCGAGAGCCATGCGAACGACGAGACGCGGTTAATTAGAGATTTACTGACAGAAGGAACAAGTTGCGGTCTTGGATGAACTTTTTCTACCGTCGTATTATTTTTCTATGCGATCTTCCTACGGAAACGATATAGATTTTTGTTTCTTTTTTATCATTTTTCTCGATACTCCAGTGGCGAGGGTTATAAATACCTGACCTTAGCTAGCTTCATTCACTGCCCCCGTCACATTGATCTTTCCTTGAGCGAATGTTAATACTCCAATTCATTTCATGCATATTTTTATATTAGAACAAGATGATGCTCATATCACGTTCGAACTGTTTCTTCGTTTAGTTTCCCTCGTGATTCTAATTAGCATTTCTTTCGACAGTTACAGAATATCTGAAGAGATCCCTCTACAACGAGCACGTAGATTATTCTTTTCTCGCAGTTGGCACGGTCAGTGTGGTTTCATCTGAAAACCCAGCCCGAATTTCAACGAATAACATCGACATCTAACAACTTTCCAAACCTAGCCATCTCAGAGAATGTCTTTTTTCGTGGCATCAATGTACAAGTGGTTGCACCTAAATCGCTCACCTAGTAATCGAAACGAAATTCCTGACCACGATTTTCGAATGCCAGCGTTCGAGATGGAAGCAGCTCCGGACACACACACCCAAATTTAAACGATCGATGTAAAGCGTCATCTGCAATTCGACGATCAATGCACTCCCCAGTCATCGTCGAGTCGGCGTTGCTCGTCGAGTTTCATTATTATCCGAAAAACGCTCGTTCAGAGACGAGGAATAATTACAACTAGCCCGGAAAGCACTCGTCGACTACTCAAATTTGTTTCAACAACCCACGGAATCGCTCTCTCTCTCTCTCTCTCTCTCCCTCTCTCTCCATGTCTCTCTTTCTCTCTCTCTCTCTCTTCACACGCTGCTAGGTGCATTCTCGTAAACGTCGAATCATATAAATTGCAGCGCACCGATTCGGATGGATCGTTTCGTTCTTCGTAATGCGCTTCTTGGCTGATGGCGTGACGTTCGAGGGTCGAGGACACGGATGGATCAACAAATTCAATCGGACTCTGATCGTTTCGGTTTTATACCGAAGCAAAACTCGTAGGGGATGTAAATCACTCGTAGCAGCCGTTCACCGCTCCATTTTCTCGCGTTTTATCTCTCTGAGTCATCGATGAACTTTTCTACCCTGTCACGGAGAATTAAAGAAATAGAGGAAGAGAGAAATGGTAAAAGAGAACGTAGGTAGTTTTGACGACGAACGCGCTCATCGATTCGCGAACTTCTTCGGACGTTCTTTTTCCGTCGAGCGGAATTGGAATCGCGGAATTTTGAACTAAATTAAATTATCGACGCGCTGAAAAAATATAAGAGGAGAGTATTGGAACGAGATGGGCTCCGAGCGACGGCTGCAAGAAGATATAGTTTCACTTTCTTTTTTACATGATTTCTCCACTACTATTGTATAACTTTACGTTTGTTCGTTTTATTTCAAAAGTAATTATATCTTGTATTACTAAAAGGAAAATAACTTATTCGTAATATAGAAACAAATATAATACGTGAGATCAATTTGTGCAACGACAAAGATGGAAAAGTTCGCCATCAGAGGAGAAAGGAAAAATCATGGCGGGTGTCGAGCAGCTTAATTGACGATTTCTCGTCGGAACTACAGCAATGTTGTACACGATGTGCAGCCCTGGTTTCCCACGCGAACTTAGCCAAGATCATAAACGCGTGAAATCGAAGCCTGCATCTCGTAGTAAGGTACACGAGAGAACTTAAATTAATTCGCGTTTTTACCAATATATAGTCAATGAACATCGTATCTCGTCTCGTATACGCGATAACTCGAAGAGGTAATTTGGACGATAACTACGTGATCGAGACGAGCAAGCTTCGTAGATAGTTCGTTCAGAGAGATAAGAAGACGATCGAAAACGATATATGAGATTCAATGGTCGATTAAAAAAAGGAATGCTCGTGGAAACTGGTGGTTGATTATGATCAACGACTTCGAGCCCAGCGGCACACGGAGCAAAGGGTGGAAAAATGATAAACTTGGAGAAAGCCGGTAATCGGGCAGAAGTTCTCCGCGAGTTTGCCATGGAAAACACAAGGAGACACCCTCTCCATCATTTTGCTCGTAAATTCAACGGGATAAGAGGGGTGAAAGAGGACTCCGTGTCTGGATGCCAAAAAAGAACTTCTCTCGCTCGGCTCGAAGATTAACGAAGAGGAGGAAGATTAACTGACGCTTCCTCCAGAGTGTACTCTTCGTCCTTTACTTACGTGCACAGAGGCACGACTGTCTCTCGCTCCGAGCAACGTGTCATCGGGAAAAATAATGGCCACCGTCGCGGGATCAAAGGCTAATCGGAATCCCTTGTATCGTCCCGTGACTCGTTGGTGAAAAGGTGTTTCAAACGAGCAAAGTAGAAATGTAGAGAGGAAGAGAAGGCGGAGGGATGAAACGTACGCCGTGGAACGGCGGCGAACGATTGGAGAACGAAAACCAGACGAATCGCCGTCGACTTTAATCCCCGGGTCCCAGTATCGCGACCGTTTGATATTATAACGATTCTCGATGAAATCTGGCGAACTACGCGAAAGCATCGACTTTTCCCCTATCTATTCTGCTGCCCAGAGTTGCTCTAAAAAATTGTCGGAGCCCTTCACGGGTGAAAACCAATTTCTCGTCCTTTCAACGGCCAACGATGTGTCACTTCTTCCGGGTCTTTTTACAAGGGAGGACGAAATCCGTCGTTTTCTTCGTTGGTCGCGTAAAAGCGGGCGAGAAGTGTCGAAAATAAAAAGAAAAGCTACATGAAAGGATGGAAGGGCGAAGGGGAAGAGGAGGTGGACGTTCGAGTAGAATAAGGACAAAAGCAATGATCGGAGAAGGACAGGCAGTTGAGTGCAAGAGAAGCAAAGGAAGAGGAAGAAAGGCACAAATGAAATTTAATAAAATTTCAAGCGCGCTGGTCGGACCGTACACAGAGAGCTGCCGGGTCCGTTGGCGGTCACCATGGAGACGCAGCTTCCCGCGCCCCGCGACGTCACTGCTCCATCGATCTGCAACCCCTCTATGGATATCGCCACCACTATAGTCGCTTTACCCACCACCACCACCACCACCACCTCCGATACCATCACCAACACCGACGACATCGGCCGATCTTCTCTGTACGTTTGCATCCATGTGCGCCTCTTTACACTCTCCCCGTCCTACGTTCACAATCCCCTGGACCGCGTAATAGTACGTGGATGAGGGTGCACATACAGAGATGTTGGCCATGTATACGTTCGTGCACGTAGACGTAGGAGCAGCCCGTGCAGCAGCCGGATACTCACGCAGCCGTGGCACGGTAGTACGCATAGGGAAAGTGAGTAACCTTGCCGGTTGCCTGGCTGGCTGGTGTACACCTTTCGAGTCTACCTTCGTTCCGAGCTAGCAGGTGAGGGTGGAGTCGCAAAGATGAACGCGAGCACAGAGAGCAGCAACGAGCGAGACGGAGAGAGGAAGAACCGACAGAGAGAATGAGAAAGAGAAGGCAGCCCTTATTTCTGCGATTCGTCCGGTGCACCCTTCGCCGGATCGCATTATCGATCGATGGATGGGTGCGAACGGGGCAACGGCGAACGACGTCCCCCTCTGTGGACCCCTCCTGTTCTCTTACACTTTTCCTTTACTTTAATACATCATCGATGACTCTTCTTCTTTCCGTTCTTTTTTGCACAACTTCTATATACTTTCCTTTTTGCCTTGTGTATTCTTATGTAAGGTATCCCACTATTTCCTCCTTTCCATGATCCTAGTAATATAATTAAATTCGAGTCACGGTGAAAAAAGGCTGCCACTGATCCGTATTAGTGCGCTCGCGCTTTTACACGTTGATGACGATACGAGCTTTGCTGTGCTCGCGTGAAAGAAGGATGCACGAAACACACGGAAGATGTTCCCCAACGACGAATTAAATTATCTCGATGCTAAACACGATGAAAAATGAAAATTGATGGCAACGATATTGGCAACAAAATAGTTAGATGAATTTCTTTTCTTTTCTCGATCGTCCTCTCTTTGATCTATCTTCTCGTTAATTGTTCTGCTTCCTCATTAAGAGGAGGATCTACTCTAGACCTGGGAATCTAATAAATTAACCGGGACCTCTGCCTCTCTACATGCGGTTGATTCTTCTAATTGTAAACCGACGCGCGGCGCGTTCCTCTTCCTCTTTAATTTCATTAAAACTCACGTTGCATCTTTCTCCGTCATTTCAGCACCGCTTATAGCCCGTTAATCGAATCCACGGTTAAGAGCGCAATTTATATGGAGCACGGACCGCCTTCTTTCTCTCGCTTCTATTTTTTCGCCGTCTCTTATGCCACGATCCCGTGGGATTCAACGACGAAACACGCAATAAATAGCTCCGCCTTCTCCTTTCTTTGCCGTGTTACTTTTTTACCTTGCAAGAAAATACTATTTACATCATTCTTTTATCGTTCATCTCCACATTGTTCTTGGTAGGTCAGATAAAGGATCTGAAACTCGCTGCGGTATGTTCAGAAATAACTTTGATCGCGATTATCGCGGTACCGTAAAGCATTTATCTAACGTTTCGATGCAAATATTGTATCCTGGACAAAGCTTTATATTCTATATGAATTAAAATTTTCCACCAATTTCGAAATTTTAATCGTAATAGGTAAAGCCTGTACCCGAAATAAAATCGCAACGAAAGCAGTTTAACGAGCAGAACCTCAAGCGGGTCAATCTAAAGTTTTATTACGAACATATACCCAAATTTTTCGTCAATTTAAAAATGAGAATTAAAATGGAAATAATTTAATGAACGACAGGGAACCAGTTTAGAATTTTATTACAAATATTATATTTCCAAAACTATCTATTTATTATTTATTCAAATTCTTCGCCAAGCTTAATACTTTAATTACCACAGATATAATCTGTTCCGGGAAAAACAAAAAAAAAAAAAAAAATCGGAACGAGAGCAGTTTACTGAACAGGAGGCAAGCCAATCGAGAGGGCCTGACGGACATCGGGTTGCGCCGTTTACGCGCGGCTAGGGAGGAAAGGAAACACCGCGAAACGTCATTTCCTCGAGTGTTTTTCTTTGCCACACAGACCGCAACGATACGCAGGCCATTTCTGCCTTTCCCGTCTATGGGGGTTGCTGGCCTCCGGCAAGCTACAGCTGATCCCAAATTTTATCTCCCCCCGTGACCAATCAGGAGGTCGGTGTCCCGCACACGATCGAGCTAGACGGTGTGACGCCAGTAGTCCCGACGGATTTTCACCCTCGGAACGAACCCGACTGCGCGGAACCCTCTTCTCTCCGCTGCGTTCCTCTTCTCTCTTCGCTCTCTCTGCTCTCTTCGCTGCGGGATCGCTGTTAACAACGACGCACCGTGACCGAGAACCTCACCACGTCCGAGGAAACGATCAGTCGCAAACACGCTATCTCGATATTTCCATTTGCTCTCCTAATTTTTTCCTCCTGTTTCCTTTCTTACATCGTTAACAATTATGTCAAGCAATTAGTAATTTGTCAACATAGGATCTTTGATGTTTTCTCAAATATAGTTTCATAAAGGTATATGAGTCTGTATGTGCAAAAGTATTATCCAGCGTTCTCATCGTAAATTAGACCGAACAAGTTTCCATTTGAAAGGAAAGGAAGATTTTCCTAGGCAGAGTTTTATCGATTCCCGAAAAACGACCGATACGAAATGCAGCCTTGACAGTCGGTATCGGCTGTCCGTGTAACATGAGAGAGGGGTAGGGATAGGTGCATGGGAACCACCAAAATTGGAAAGGCAATAAGGGTGTACCGAGGGTGCACCTCGGCTCATGGGGGTTGCCTAGCGACCCCAGCATCCAGCTCTCTTTCTTCCGTTTGGTAGCCCGTGCGCCTCTCTTTCCCTACCTATCCTCCTATTTACTGGCTCGTGCTGCCTCTCTCCCCTGTCCCCTCCACTCTTTCATCCCCTTGCCATCTCTCAGCTTGGGTCGCCCCAACCGTAGAATACCAGCTCTCTCCGAACCTTCGTCCGTCTTTCTCCGCCCTCTAGTTTCTTCCCGTTCGCTTCTGTCCGTCTCTGGAAATACCAATACGCTCTTCCTCTTTCTTCCACTCTCCGTTACGCTGTTTTCCACCACCACCAGCGCCGTTACCGCGTACACCCCCTTTTTTTCATCCGTTGTTTCTTTTTCTCCCTGATCTCTTTTCCATTCGACGCTCCGTAGTACTCTTCCGTAGGCTCATTCCCACCCTTCTGCTCATCCCCATCTCTCTGTTACTCTCTTCGTTTCTCTGCGTTTCCCTTTCCCCTCCCTGGACCATCGTCCACCTCTTCCCTCCTCTCACTCCACGGTCCTGGGACCATTTTTCCATCTTCTCCTTTTTTCTCACTCGTTCTCCTTCCTTCCGACGAGCGCCAGCTTCCTCGTTGGTTTTCCGTGTCTTTTCACCCTACGCCAGAACCCGGAATAGATACTCTTTCCTCTTTCATCCATCTTGCCCTACAGTTTCGTCCTACTTCAACCCCCTTTCTTTCGTCCCTGTCGCTCGTTTCTCCCGTAGCCCGTTCCCCGTTTCTCCACGCAGATTCCCTTCCTTCTCCTCTACTCGAGGGATTCCCCTTGCTCCCGGACGAGAAACTAGCCCTGCTGCTCTCGCAAGGAGGCCGTGGCCCGAATTCTATCGACCCACGGTGTGTACCTACTATCAACAGCCTTCAGCTTCATTCACCCGCCCAAAAGATCCGGTTAAGAGATTGCGTACGCACACAGAAGACCGGCACGTGTTTTTGTTTTTGCGACGTTGGCCGGCTTCCGCCGGGGTTGCACCCGAGGAACACCCGGTAGTCGTCGATTTTTTTTACGATCCGACGCGGCGCGGCGAACTGCGAGCGACGAATTGTCAGAATCGAGTCGATTGGAAACGATGGCAATGCAGGCTGGCTCAATGAGATGAATCTTATTGGACAAAATTCTTTTATTTATTTGTACACAAACTTTTTTTGGAAAAATGGAAAGATGCGGTGAATGCAAAAAATATTCAAATATTTATAGCCTCGTTTCTCAATCAAATTTTTTTTCTGTCAGATTCTACATTTCATTTTCTTAGTATCAAGTCTTTTTTTTTGTAGCCGTATTATTCGCAACATTATAATTTTAATATACTTGGATTGAATTCGTTAACATGTAAATTATATAATTAATACATTGGCGTGGAATTATATTTTGTAACCACTGTATAACGAGGATTTCTTAAATTACGCTACAGGTTACTGCTGATTCACTAGACATTGTACTAGGCGATTGACTATCATGAACAAGCCAGTATTTTCCAATTCTGTGAAAATTACAGAAACCAGGGACCCGGATAAAGCGGATTCAATTCATATTTCATTGGGACGCGAATGAAATTTTATTCGTTCACGCATGCATGAAATACGCCATCCCTTTTAATAATAAATCGCGGCACTCGATGTTAACCCGTAATGGCTGTTTTGTCAAACGGTAATTTTAACGTTGTACCATACCCGGAGAATATTCGATATTGTACCGGGCGGTAATTGAAATGGTAAGTCTGAAAGGGAAGTATAAAAAATAGAATGTGAACAAGGAAAGCAATAGGATATAACGGAACAAAAAAAAAATAAAGAATATCGTAGAGTAGAAACAAAACACAACTGTAAAAGCCATCGAAGTTCGAAATTGGTCGAAACGTCAGCCAATTCCCTTTTTAGAATTGCAATCATCACCTCTACCAACGTCGATAACGCTCGTTGCCTCGGGCAATTTAATTCAAACATAAAAAATAATCCCTTTGATGATAGGTGGAGGTCGGCTGGAACGGAGCCAGCGGTCACGGAGAGGCTAGCTCCATGGCCAATCTCCATTCTCCGCGAGATCTTCGACAAAAATTTGTTTTCTCTTCCCACATCTCGTTTTGGCATTTCCCTATGTTCATCGTGGAAAACACGCGTATCAAAAGAGAACGACCGTCGATCTTCAACGTCGTAGTTTGTAATATAAAATGATGCACCAAAGTCTGCAAAATTGAACGTAAATTTGCAAATATTTCTTATAAAAGACTGTACGACACGATAAGATCGAAGGTAGATGTAAAACATTAATATAATATTATTTGGTATTATATTCAATCTTCTCTAAGAAGATTCGTCATTAAACTCCGATCACAATTGAAACTTCAATACATTCGCGTTTAGATTAGCTATGAGTTCGATCGATGACAACATAACGAATCTTAAGACTACTTTCTTGTAAAAATAAGAAATGTGACTTATCATATTCTTCTTCCGTAGTCTTCAATTTCAAACGTTCTTTTGTTCAGTATTGTGTATACATACAATGGCTAGAAAAGGTATTGGCACATCCCCTTATTTTCCACTGTAGCAACCATTTATTCGTATTTCATTTTCATAGTATTAAATATTCAGACTAAATACTTAATATTATATTCATAATTAATAATAAAAGTACTAAATAAACAAAGTTATATAAAAGTATGGAATGATACGAGATCTAATATACTCGGAACCAATTAATTAGTATATAAATGCTATAACAAATACAGTGGGATGCCAATGCTTTCTGTAGCTATTGCAAACATTTTTCACACAAAAAAATTAATTTTCCCAGAGATATAATTCCACTACCTTGAATTACAGATTGCACTCCGTCTCCTAACTTTTATTAGTTCCCATTCGATTAGTTTGATATTCTATTGGTGACAATCGATCTTTTCGTAGACGAAGGCTATATTTACATTTACATGTTTGTTGACAGGGACGCGTCCCTTACTCTCGCAGCACACAAATCTCGTTGGCTCTCCGCAGGAGTCACAAGGATTCCGCTCTTCTAACAGCAGGTGGCTATTAGACGGACACGGACACCGGTGGCCTCCAGTTTTACGGTCTCCGTAGTCCTTCCACCCGCGATTCGATTTTCTCCAATCGACACCGACAACCATGCAAGATCGAGATAATCCCGGTGATCGTGATTCACTTCGTTCCGAGAAAGGTAAAGTGAGTTGTTTATTGCGCCGCGCCACTGGTAACACTTTTACGTTCGCTCCATGTCCCGCCGGCCGTTTATACACTTCCAGTAGCCAGTATATTTTTTCGAATTGATAGTCGTTCGTTTATTAGAGAGCTATTTTACTACGTCAAACCCACCTTTTTTTTTTTTGTTCCTCCATTTTTAATAGGGTACGTAGTGCTGTCGTGTGTTTTTGACGTTTATATATGCGAAATCGTATATCTTGATTGATAAAACAAATGACTATGCGTTTTTAGAGAATTCAAAAATTTCCCTGATTTATGTGCTCGGAGATTATTTATCTCTTAACCCTACCAGAGTCCTTACATTTACACTTATTATCAATTTTTAATTGCTATTTGTTACGTTAACATTAACCTCGTAATACACATAAAAAATGGAATATTAAATGCAACTCCACTGCTGTCCAAATATTTGTACATGTGAATCACGTACCTTGATTTATAATAAATAACTATATATTTCTAGATCAGGTAAATTCAACGATATTCTTAATTTATATCTTTCATATATTTTTTCACTCTCATGCTTCATCTTTCTTGCATTTACATTTATCTAATTGTTAATCGATAACTGTTTTACTAATATAAATCTACTTAGTGAACATGGAAGACACTTAAAAATGTCTAAACATTAGAAATAGTTCTGATGGCAAAAGCCAAACCAGTGTCTGACCAACAAGTGTCTAATACTACTTACGTTCTTAAACAAGGCGCACGGTCTTTAATCAAAACCCTCTCAGCCAATGCACGTAGACGAAGGAAAAAAAAGGGATATTATGCGCAGCATTTTATGCAACGTTGTAGGATTAATGACTCTCATTATACCTTTAACAAGAACGGGTACAAAAGAAATTAATACTCACTTTCGATATCAGCGCAACGATTCGGTTCAGTTGGTACGCCGGTTAAATCGTGCTATTAAAAATAATTAATCGCCATCAAGTTCGCGCAATATTCTCGCAAAACTGATTTCTCAGATTAAGCATAATTATCAATTATAAAACGCAGAAGCAAATCGACGAAACGTTACAACAACTTTCCGACGCGCTCGTAAAAGGATGTGAGTATGAAGGCATGAAATGTTCGTTTTTCTTTAATTGAGACAAACGTGCTTTTAATTCTTAGCCGAATTAGTTTACTAACCCTTCCGAGGCGAATTTTTCTTTTAATCCTGTTACGTTCTTCCATAGTAAAAGTTATCTTGGGATGCATTGTCTTATTACCTTTAAAAGGATTAACGCAAGTATTATTGCTAACGAAATACGACGTTCGTGATATTAATTTCAAAAAAATACTGTTTAGAATTTTATAAGATCTTAACAAGTCTACTCTATTTTTCATCTTGAAAACTGATATGGCTGCAAAGAAGTTTAAAAACCCTGATCAACGTAATATCGTACTTTATATATAATTAAACGCTTTTACTTGAAATATATTCCGTCTGAAAATTAAAGCAGTGGTTAACCCCTTTACACGCGTATCGATAGAGATACGCGTCTTCGGTTTACACACCGACCATGTTAATTACGTGTTAGTCGTACGCTGTAGTGCTGGACTAATATGCCCGCAAATTCGTGACGCGGCTCGTCAATACAGGTAACAGTGCAGTGTATTTCCATCCATGTGCCGCCATGCAGTGTAATTTTCCGCGTACCACTGATTAATACCGCCTCGATATAGTAAACCGGACAAAGATACTATATATATTCCATCTATAATAATGTTCTAATAAATTTTTCGATAAACACCCTTCTCGAACGTCGAAGCTTTTGATGATAGATAACGTAAATATTTGATATCGTTAAAAAAGCCTTCCACCTCTGATAACCCTTGAACCAGCTTTCTCGAAAATACCACCCGTATCCCATAACATCGAACACAACGTTAATTTCATTAAAACGTTCGATTGGAATTACCAAGTTGTCAGTCGTTTCGTCTCCGCTAATTGCCGATCAATTTTCCAATTTCCGCGGCGTTGTTGCGGCTTGCAGAAGGAAAAAAGAAGCTCGTCGAACGAATCCAACCGTACCAAACGTATTTACGGGGAGGAATAGCCACGTAGAATGTTTCGAGGCTGTGTTATTTCCTTCTCGTATCCAAGCGACAAGAACGATCCGGTGAAAAAAAAGAAAAGGGAAAAAAGAAGAGAAAAACAAGGTCCACTTTTTTTCCTCCTCGACAACATCATCTCGAACAGGAAAAGAACTTTCGAACTCGAAAGATGGCGGAACTACGGCGTGGAGGGATTGAAGGTGATTATTAGAAGAACGAAGGACTGGGTAATCGACGATACCATCCGCGCGAGAAAACGGACCGCCTAGACGGGGATGAAACTTGGATTTTCTTCGCCGATCAACCTTCCTTTCGTTTTATTCTGGTCGAGAAACGCGGCTCGCCGGTGTGCGAGCTTTAATTGATATTAGGAAGTTGAGAAAAGAAGGAAGTAGGGCGGAACAAGTCGTTAAAAATGTAGTGGACGGTAAACTTCGAGGCGGTTCTCTCGCGTTTGCTCTCGATGAAAATCGGCCCGCGTTTTTAATTGCTTCCCTACCCTCGAGCAAGCTCACGGAAGATTCTTCTTCAAAGAATAACCGCGTCTTCCCCTAGCGAGCGTTGGGATCGTTGCGCGACCGTGTGTTTTCTTGCAATGGGAACTAAGGAAACGGATTTTAATTTTCCTTCGTTTCCTGCTTTCTTCGCGCGGCCCGGTTGAATTTCAGACGGAAAAAGACTCGACGCGAGCGTATTATTAGCGAACCTGCCGAGAGCACCGTCGCTGAGAGCAAGAAACGGAAATGGCGCGACGTAAACGAGTCGTTCCGCTCTTCCGCGGATAAAGTAACAGTGGAGGTGAGATCAAAGTCAAGTCCTTTCTCTTTTCCTCTTTTCTCTTTTGTTTCACCTGCAACGAGAAATAATCTGGTAAAAGAGCTTTTTTCCTCGATACTTTGATACGAGACGCGAGTCTGATCGCATTAAACAAAAACTCGAACATAGCATGCAGCCTCCTATCACGCGAGAAACGGGCTTTTCTTTTTGTGTATTCCCAGACTACGACTGGTAGATTAACTTATACTTTCTTTGTTACGACTGCGAAACCAAACGCGAGACGAAATAACGACGTTTAAAGTACAAAACGACCAGATTCTGCTAACGTTTATACCACGATAAGCTCTGTAGCGAATAAAACGCAAACACGTACGAAACGTAATTAGATTTTTGCGTCCATCGCCAGGCACGTTCGGTATACCTCATTTCAATGAAAAAAACATTCTCGTTTGTCTCGTCCGTTTCTCGAACGTCAGTGCACAGGTACTCTCCCAAGAGACGAGTCCTGGATGATACGATGCGGGAACGTGAGCAAAGAACCGTCGTGAGACCTTGCACCCGAAATTCCCACCCCCTTTACGCGGCCAGAATCCAAAGACCGCGGGGGATCTAACGAAAACACCGAAGCGAGGCGAATCTCCCTCGTTTCTGGGTGACTCGTGGATGAAAGAGGGATGACGGGTGAGATGGCGAGGCAAAACGAGAGCGAAGCGCGCGGGAACAGAGGAATTGAAACACATTACAGGTCCATAGTAGGTGGAGGTAGGGGCGTGCTAGGTTGCCAGTCAAAGAGGGAAAAAGAATTAGGAAGCAAGGAAGGAAGGAAGTAACGGACGAACGAGACCACGCGAGAAAGATATAGTCTCTCTGTGATCCGACTCTCCCCTGAAGGTTGCTCGTGGAAGAGGAGGTTGTACGCCCTTGAACGAAGACGGGCAACAGGAGCGTACGACGTGCATCCCTTTGGACAGAGACGAATGCCTCGGGAACGAGGAGAATGCTAGAGTCCCGTGCGCTGGGGCTCGGAGAAACGAGAAACGCAAAAACGTGAAGGAAAGAGACAGAGGGAAGAGAGAAGAACAGTATGTAGTAGAGAAGAGAAGAGAAGAAAGGCGCGCGCGGTGTATGAAGCTCGATTTTCTGGGTGACGCTTGCGCGACTCGTGTTAAAGCGCGCTCGCGCCATCAGCCAACCACCACCAGTAACGACAACGAACCACCTCTCCCTGGGCGACGTGGTTCTGGGCAGAGCGACGGCAGGCGGGTAAACGCGAGCACCCGGCAGAGAAGCGGCACCACCATCAGTGCGATCACGAGCATCGCGAAGCCTGGTTTGGTCGCGGAAAATGCGCGGCAGGGGTGGAAAAGGGCCGACGTGAACGTACCACACAGCCTGTGCCTGGCTGGCTGCCCGCCGGTTTTCGGCAAGGGAGGACACAGCAGCAGCAGCAGCATCAGCAGCCTGTTCGTCACGAGCCCCAGAATACTCCTGGAGGGGGCTGACTCGGAAGGGGAGGAAGGGGGGAGGCTCCAGAGTCGGCATCCTCGGTTCTAGGGTGGAAACCACTGCCACCGACAACGAGGGTTGGTGGGGAATTCAGAGAGGGCTAAAACGAGAGGTGGCTTGGTGGGAGGGAGAACAGTCGATCCCTGGGGCACTACCAGGGGGATTGGGGGTTGATATCGAGGGGCAGGGCTAGGTGGGCGAAGACGGAGAGGGCGCAGTGATCCCGCGACCATCAAACCAACAACATCGTCCCGACACAAAACGGCGCATCCTGCTGCGCCCCCTTCTTCTTCTGTCGCTTCTGCCGCTTCTGCTTCTTCTTCTTCGTCGACACGTCCTGTTCCATCGTAGTCGGCTACGGCGGCGTCCACCGAAGTTGGCTCACGCATCCTGGCTTTCTTGCCGCTTTCATCCACGCAAGATGTCGAACACGATCCTCCACGATGGATTCCATGGAGGTATCCGAGAGATTCATCTCCTGGACCTGCTGTCGATGGACGATGGAGTATGGTTCTCCAATACGGTGACCGTGGCTGGGAGAAGATCCAGGAGACGTTCGATCATCTACCATTGGATCCACGGAACACGGAATTCATTTGCAGGTAAAGTATACGAGGATTTCTCCCATGACGATCTCAAGGTCAATCTTTGGTCCGATATGTTTCATTCCGATTTTCCCTGATTGTGTCTTGCCGGTTAAGGTGCCTTTGATCGTAAAGCTTTTGACCTTCTTTTGGCGGCTCTTTCGCGACATTTTGATGATCCTTGATGATCTTTATCGGTACGTAATTTCCTTTTTTATGTCCCGGGCTGAGGTAGTTCAAGGTTACGTATAAATCAGGAAGTGACGTTTACAAGGCTTCAGGGTCATCGATAATACGGTCCGTTTTTTTTTTTTTTTTCGTAATTGTTGTTTTGACGTAATTTATATTCCATAAAATTATTAATTAATTACATAATTATTTGACGACGATTATTATTGCGTCCATTTTTCAATTCGTTAATATAAAACGTAGAATTTTTCCCATCGTATTAATATCATATTGTATTGATCGAATAAAACTCTTGATTAGAAAATGTACAGACTTGAAAAATTATAGTCCGTGAGGACTGTACCGCGATGACCTTTGGTTACGTCAAGTTACATCATTCGGCACAGTCGATCTAATGACATATGGTCAACTACGAATGTCGATAGGAGAAAAGCATCTGTGTTACGGAGAATCACCATATGTTATGATGCCGGTAACGTTTTCTTTGGCCTCAACGCATCATTTTTAAAAAAAGCATGCGTCCAAGATAAACATCTCAAATGATGATACAAATTCATCGTACAGTACGATACACTCGTTACAGTTCTACAGTATATCTACGATATTATTATTCAAATACTTCAAACATTACAACCGAGTTACTTAATCGCTATCGTCGATGTTATCTCTCTTCTTCCAACAAGATTACACAAATGTTTCTCTACACGCAGATGATAACTGATGAGACGTTCCTCTTTGTCGTTCTTCGATGTCGTAAGGACAACGTAACATCCTGACTTCTATAACACCCGGTAGACGAGGTGTTCCCCTATTCCGCGTAAGTACATTATGGTGTGTACTGTTGTTTTATCAGTAGTGCAGGATCGCCATGGCTACGAAGTATGAATAAGCCGTTGCCGGCACGTCGCCGCTAGCTGTCTAATTACCATTTTCGTAATTTTCTGTCACGAAACTGACTTTCAGTCGCCATCCTTAAAATCAGCCCACGATCGGCCCGGAGGTCTCCGAAACTGTGACGAGAAAAATCTCTCGCCACCTATCGACCACCACGATTCCGACTACTTCCGCAATTCGATAATCCTCTGGGAGGGATCTATCGATCGTTCTGATACCAACACTTATCTATACTACACTTTCAAAATTTATTATCTATTCATTAAAAAATGTATCATCTATCCAATGATCTTAAATATCAAGTAAGTAAAATTCGCAACAAAACATATGCAATATTCTTGAAATACACATATTTTCAAATTCATTACCTGTTCTGCTAAATATTAAATAAAATTTAGAGTAAAAATTATACAATTTCCTTTGGTTAGAGTTGTTATTATTAGACAAAATTATTAGATTATTACAGATGTATCTAAAGTTTTATATCTTTTATGATCCTTAATTATCGTTAATGGTCCTCGAACGACCGTTCTAATTGCGTGAGAGACCGTCTCGAGGATTGGACGATCCCGGCGAGACAACTTATCGAACTGTCAATATGTGATCAGCTGACGAACTCGGCTGAGGGTTTCAGGACGGATTCCTATTTATAACCAACCGATCGGTCGTCCGCCGTTCGACGTTCGACGCCTCGATTACGCTAGAAAGATTCGATTACCAACGCTTCAGGGTATTTAAACTTTCAACGATCTTCCCATCCGATTGCACAAAATCAATCCTCCACATTCTACCAATCTTTTAAAACCATTATCCACTATGTGATTCTCTTTACGTGACAAATTTTCAAATATCCAATATAGACGATAAAATTCTATCTTGCCAATAACGTACACTTATCAATTCCTTAATTCTATATGTAAGTCAATGACAGTCGGTTCTTTAATTCTATAGATAAAGCATTATGAAAAAGAATTGAATAGAAGACACAATGAAAAGCTGTTGCTGACCTACGACCACTTAACTGCCTCGCAGGGCCGAGACACCTCTCCTCACCCCCTTGTCGCAAATGCTACCTCATCTTCCAACTCTCCCACTATCGTTGCCTCTCTGTTTCGCTCATGAAAACTGTTCATTTGTTCTAGATACCAGGTAGAACCATGCGGTTCGTCGGCCCGGTACCAGGGTTCTCATGAATGGAGGAGGGTTCACCAGGATCGATGAAGAGGGCGTGCCTTCAGGGGAGGATTGGTATCCGTGACGTTTTCAACCCCACCTGAGAAGGCCGCAAACGGAGTGCACGTGCTCGATTACGTCATAAGGATAGCCGGGACTGGAGCGAGAGTAAGTCATTCAGAGATCCTGTATCGCTGTTCGTTCCACGGTCATAAGACTCCACTTCCAGTTCTCACCGTAACTGTAAATTAATGTCAACTTTACGGTAAGACCCATTAGTTTCGTTTCTTTCTCATCCTTGATCTTCTTGAATTTTTAGTAGTTCAATTTTTAATAATAATACTTCCTGTTAATCTATTCACCGTTCTTTTCGTAATATATTTGCTTTGAAACTTTCTTAATTCCTTTTTTATATATTTCTCAGCTTCGTAACATGCAAGACCGTATAAGATTCTCATAGTTAAAGTCCTATAGTTCCTTTAAATTATTTCTTTTGCGTTGTATAATTGCACCATAAAAGAACCTCGCCTTGCAACTCAAAATATTCGTAACGTGCACAAATCCAAGTATCCAAGTAGCAGATCAAAATTCCCAAGTTTCGACATTCTCGAGACGAGCGTCAAAGTCTCCATAGACGGGAATTCGCGTCCTTGGGATTTTATCGCTCGTATAATTAGTGTCGTACTCGCCACGCCCGATTACCCACCCCTATTCTACACTCTCGAAAACAGCTCTTCTCTCGTGGTATAGTTACCAAAACCAGGTAACGATCGTTTTCTTTCTTGCGTCCCGCGTTTCTATCTCCGTAAAGTACCATTAGATCTTCGCGAAATCTAATCCAGATCAATCGTCCCAAATTCGCTTCCCCTATTCTTCTTTATCATTCAGCCCCTTTCACGAGGCACGACGCTTTTTCCCGAGAAATTAATGACACTTTCGACATCCCATTGCAAATGTCAACGTTGGCTAGCATTTAAATAACTTCGTATTAAATTCCTCGTCTCCAAGGGTGTCTCCTGCGAGGGTTAATAGGCTGAGATCGGGAAAAAGGGTGGGGGTTGTCGAGGTTAGGCGAGAGGGGTGGGTGTAGCGCGAGGAGGGTTTAAATCGATGGATGAAACCCCCCTCTTGGTAACCCTGACCCACAGTTCTGGCAGACGAGGTCCCAGCCCTTCGAGGGAATGCCCCATTGTGCCACGGAAACCCCCGTTTCTTCCTCGCTTGACGGATGTGAATTGGCCTTTAGGGTGATTGTAGCTTTCAAGCACGCGCTGGACCCCGTTGCGCGCTCACACAACATACACGCACACACATACGAACACTGTTACGGCCCCCCATATCGAGACACGCGCCCTTTAAAACGAGCAACACCCTTCTCAGCAAGGTTTTCGGACGAGTTTCGGTCTACGGACCCCTTCGCCCTTTACTAGGACACTCGGCCAAAGAGATACGCTCGGCCAGTCACCTCTTACATCACGAAAATTATGGGTTTTCGGATCGAACAGCACGATCCGCTATTGTGTCTCAAAAAGGGTATACCCGTCTTTCAAAAAAATTCGCTCGAGCTACTGTGTAGTCGTATCTCGTTGTTTTATGGGATATACGAGTTCGTTAGAGATACTTTGTTAAACGAGGAACTTTTTTTTTTATTGGAAAAGTTTCGGTAAAAGGTGTAAAAGTTTGCTCATTCTCTCGTTTGGAGGTTGTAGACGATCGTACTTGTTTGTCGAAGTTGTGTTAGTGTCTCAATGGAATATTTTATGAATGAAAACGAGTATTCTTTAAAAACCCAAAAATTTTTGATTCTTCACATTCCTCGATAAATATGTTAAAATTAAATAACGCAATATTCGTATTCGAAATGGTAAAATCAAACGATCGTATACAAAATTTCCACCTTATTCTTTCTGTAGCTACTAATCTTTCCACGTCAAAATTTATCGTACAACGTAAATACCTGACAAAGGAAAAGCGATCTATAAACCGTGAAATTTTCAGTTTCCCACAGAGAATTCGTAAAACCACGTCGAAACGGGGCGTAACGTAAGTCGTAAGATACGGTTATGTTCTTTTACGTTGGTAACTCCGTGGCGAACATCCATCAAGATCCGCGTCAATATTAGTCAGAGCATCCCATATGTCCCTTTCCACGCGAGGAAAAAGTATGGAATGGGGTGGCTTTCTTGATTATGCGAATATCTACAGACAATGGAACCCCAACGTCAGCTGCTCCCCGGCCCTGGATATCACGGGGTCGTACACCCTCAGCGAAATAAGCAATAAGTTATGGTGGGACTGACGAACCCCCCGTAAACCCCCTACTCCGCGTACCAACACCCTCTAACCACCCCTGATCGTGGGTCCATAGGACGAGTGGTATCGTTCCATAGTATAGTTTCGACGCTCATCAAGCTCAGTTCGCATTGCGACGTGCATCGCGCCGTGTGCTCGCCTACGCTTTTTTCCAACCCCCGCGCGTGCTCTCGATATTATCGAACGTATACATACGTGCATCGAATACGAAACGCATCCGTTGAACGCGATACGTTTGAACATTGTTCGAGTTGCAACGGTGATTGAGAATTCGTTGATCGAACATGGTGTTACGACGTTACATCGTTTTATTTCTTTCTTTTATCCCTTTTATTTTCTTTTTCATCTTTCTTATATCACGTTTAGTTTTATATTTTTACATCGGGATGTTGACTTCACTGTGGCAGTAACTCGTCGTCGATGAGTTGACGGAGTAAAGACGAATAGAAGAGGAAGATACTGAAGAGACTAGTGAATATTTCAGTCTGTTGGTGGATTTTACGCGGAAGAAGATGGAAAGAAGAAGTGAGATGATGGAAAATACGAAGATGCGTGAGTCTGTGCTCCTTGCGTTCACTGCGGGCTTCCATGTGCCAACTTTTCAAAATTCATAAGGCACGCGGTGAATGCCAAGAGCGGACCAAATTCAACGTTCTCTATCGCAATACATCTCCACCGTAGTTGGCAGTTCACGGATTTCGACGATTTAACTGTGCTCGTTACTTTTGCTACGACAGGTCAGTAATGAGTTGAAATTTCCATGTCTGCGACTTTGATTTTCATTACGTTCGATGATTCATTTATTTTTAATTTTCCCTCTTTTTCTATTTTTTTTTTTTTTTTTTTTTTTTTTTTAGTTTTATACCTTAATAATAGTAGACCGTAAAAGTGGATCGTAGTAATAGTTTTGAATGATTTCAAGTAGGCGAGACTTCAGTAGTTCAAGAAAATCCTTTTGTTTTCCTTTTTTTTTTTTTATTTCTCCTGCTAGAATTTGTAGCACTTCGCCAATGTGCCTTGTATAGATCTTCAGTTTGATAACAGAATGAAACTTTAAGTTTATTGTAAAATGAGATCATGTACAGTAACAGCTCCTCTTCGACTGTGTACATATGCATTCTTTTTAACAATAAAAAGAAATATTGTTTACCCCCGTCTATTATACCTGCGTCTCTCAATCATTTCTCCATCACGATTCTCTCTACTTCTTTCTCTTCTTTTTTTCTACTCCCATCGAGTGCCTAACCATATCAGGTAAGGAACCTTGAACTTTCTCTTTCTTTCTCTCTCTCTCTCTGCCTCGGTCTCGGTAATTTCACCCTGTGAAGAACCTTATTCAACACGTCAATTAGTTTTTCACAATCTACGAACCGGCGAAGATCCCCTAATCCTCATTACGTGACCACGTACGATCACAGTAGTATAAATTACAATACTTCACCAACTTCTCCCATTCTACCATAATCTACATCCCCATTATACTCAATTCATTCCCAATTTACCACAACTCATTTTCCCACCACGTTTCCTTGGATATATTTTCAACCCTCAAAAGATACCAAAAACGATCCACGCAATTCTACAGAACAACGAAGGGAGCCCTTCCTACGGTTTGTTCCCAATCCCTCGACTTTCTCAAGGACAAACTCGTGATCAAACCCAGCGATGATCGTAGAGCGGCATCAACGAGCAGCAGAGACATAGAGAAGCAGGGTTAGCAATCGTTTTAAGTGTCCCAGCGTGGCACGAGCGGCGATAGGGGTGGGAGAGAGGGCTTAAAGTCAGCACCCCCGTAATGGAAATTGGGGAATTCCCGAACGTACGACGAAAACGGCTGCTTGTATCGACCGAGTCCTCATCCGCGGAACGGGCAAATACGAGCTGCCGGTGGCAAGAGGGGGTGACTGCTAGCATAGGGGGGTGGCAAGGGGTGAACGGAGGTTTAAGGGTGGACGTACGTTGCCTGGCAACCCATCCCTTCTCGCCAGCATCCCCCTGGACCGCCGCGGCTCCAGCAACGATGCCACGTTACCAATACCAACCGCCGATGCTCTGTGCTTCCACCTTCTACCAACGCGGCTACCGAGAGCTCGATTTTCCTCTACCCCGGTTATACGTATACCCTGTTAAAGGAAACGCGTTCTCACTCTACAGACCCGTCCAACACTCCAGCAGTTTCTTCCATTATTCAGGCCCGATGCTCAACCACTGTCCCTTTTCGTCGGTTTCATCCCTCCACCTACCAGACATAGCATCCTCTCTCTTTTTCTTTATTTCCAGCTTTCCACGGGGCACCGCGGAGAATCTCCGCCGCGGGTAATGGACGTCTGTGCACGCGAATTAGAAACGACGATCGCGAAACCAAGCGTACGCAAGCTTTCGTTATCGGAAAAGCGGTTCGATTGCAACGGGGGTTGGGGAGGATACGCCGTTATACTCGGGATTCGAGATGAGTTTGTAATAACGTAGATTATTCGATCGGTGGAGAGAGTATTTTGTATACTCGATTATTATAGAGAAGCTTTTTTAAAAAGAAAAATAGCAATTTAGATTATTCGATTGTTATTATAGATTATCGGAATTAGTTTGTTCTTAAATTTGTAAATATAGTGTAGAAATAGTGTAGAGATGATCGAGTTTTAGGTTTGAGAAATCTAGATTATTATTATTATTATCATAGAAAATTCTTTTTTTGCAAATGGAAATAATAAAGACACGAACGTAGGGAAACGTGCCATAATTTCGAACCGTAAAATACTTTGAATTTGGAGAACATATTTTATTCGAATAAACTTTTTTCTTGCAAATGTGTGCAATGAGGATAGCAATACAGGAGGACGTAACTGAGCCTTAAAGGATCATAAAATTCGGTTGTCGTATAAAGCTTGATCGTAGCAAAGTATTTTTTTCTGTAAGTATATAGATTAACAGCAGAATTTTAAACCTAAATTTAGATATCGCGAGGTTTCGCGTTTTCAAGAATATAATTTTATAAATATCGTGCGATATTCAAGAGTAACCTCCATCGTCCGATATCGACGGATCTATCTTTGCTCCTCGCCGAGAGTAGCGATTATTAATGACGCGAGTCTCGGCATCGTTGCAAGAACCAATAACATCTTAGATACGTAGATTTACGTAGATTACGTAGATATTAGAACGACCAAACTACTTTACCTTATATTTTATTAGAACGAATGTTTTCGATTGATCAAGAACTGTAATTAAGGTTTGAGAGTGTATATATAACGTATTTGTGAAAGCAAGGTATGTGACCGATTTACTAATAATACATTCGTATGAAGAAACATGTTTAATTGCATGATGTAATATGGTTGGAATAAACGAGCATACGTAACCAATGCATTGCACATTCTTTCCAGTGATCCACAAAACGCATCAAAATGATAAACCCGCTCCTATAATTACCAAGTTGTCTAACCTGTCGCTTCTGATTATCTACAATTGTCGTGACTTTCACCAGCATAGAATTTTACAATCGTTCCCTTCCGCGTTCCTCTCCTCGTCGAGCAGACAGCCGATCGAACTGAATGGTCGCTGGAACCATCACGCAATAAAATGTAACCCGAACGAACGCTTGTTAACTCTCGTTCCTCTCCTCCCTTTTACTTTTTTCCCATTATCTCCATCCTACATGTTACGGAGATAAAAAAAAAAAAAGAAACTAAGAAACCTCATCAGCATAAAGGATACAGATTTCTCGATATTTCGATTGAGATAAAGAACAGTCGTAAAATTCGATCAATCATTCATATCTCGTATAATGTGATATAAAGACTCATAAAACATCACACCATTCTTGAGTTTCGTAAGAGATGATAAATACCGTCAGAGAGAAGATTTCTATCGGAAGCTTGCCGAAAGTCCTTGACGAGCCTCCCTCATCGGTGTCCTGATCATCAATCAAATCTCTTCTCAAGGTAAAAGCACGGTCGTTATCTCGTAAGAAGCCACAAGCTCCGTGGTGGATAGTGAAGCGCGAAAGCAACCTCCTGGTAAACCATGCATCAACGAAAAGCGTTTTCATAGCACGGTGAAGGCCGGTCGAAGGTAAAAGTAAAAGGTATGCCATTTTCGCCACGCCACCCCTGACCAGCTCCCGAAATTCTCTCGCTCCATCTCCTCCGGCGTAGGCGCGACAAAGAGATTCAGATGAAGGTCACTTTGCCAATAAAAAGAAGCTGGAAGCGAGGGATGAAAGGGGGTGGACGTGAAACGAAACAAGACGCGGCCACTACAGAAACGGCGATGCTTTCACCCTTTGCAATTCGATCAACGAATAAATTTCATTCAGGTGATATGTTCCTCGATAAGAGAGGGCCAAGCTCTGATACGCGTTGATTGCAAATTAGTTGATTTTATGCGACCATGGAGCACGATTAACGGCCATCCCTTTCGAGTGGACTCGCTGCTGAATCAATTTACAAGGGATGCTACTTTTTTCGAGTACTTTGAAGTAGAAAACTGGAGTTAGATTGGTAAAGAGAGAAAGCGGAATTGATTATTCTACGAAGAGGAGGTAAATGGTTCCACGGCTATATAGACCGATGGGCGAGGGTGATGGGAGAAAATAATTTGCCCACAAAGATAGTTAGACACCGAGAAAAGTTACACCGGGTGTAAAAATGTTCGATCGAGGCAACGTAGCGGAAGAGATACGGACGCCTCTTCCACTATCCTTTTTAAGTAATCTTATACGAACAATTTCAAGAGAGCGAAACGTACAAAGGAAGTATTACTATATTTCGAAACTCCGGCTTCGAGTTAACGTCGGTTCTTTTATGAAACACGCTTTAAATATTTCAATGTAGGTTCATCAGCATCGGTTGAGAAAGACATCGATATCAAGGGACGGTATCGAAGCATCGCGATAGCTGTGCAAGCTTTAATTACATCCTTTCCAGGCCCTCGTTCGACGTTGCATCCAGATAAATGAATATTTATCAACCTCTTCCCTCATCTTCGTTGGGCACATTCGAAATCTAATCCCTCGTCTAAAATGTGGGGAATGGTTAACGCAACTATGTAGGAGTGTTTACCAACTCCTCGAGGGTCCTTCAACTTTCTTCGACCGAGTCCTTTCACGTTGCCGCAAATTACGCAAATTATCGGCGGTATCCGCGTTTCCCCGGTGCTCGTTCCGCCTCCATGGCCGACTATTTCGACGTCGTTTCCGGCTGACGCGAGGGACGCGTGTACCGTAAAATCAGCACGCGAAATCATAAGCCGAATATGCTCGTCTATAATTCACCGGATTACTCCAGCGTGAAGTTGATTCTACCAGTCAGCGCTTTACCGCTACGAGAAAAAAGAAGAATGAATAAATGAAACAAGCGTTTCGTTCAGTGAAAAAGGTGGGGGGAGCTAGTTGGAATTTTTTAACGGAGATATAAACCAGGCCTCGGGAAAAAGTTTCCAAATACTTCCCCTATCGTTCCGCGATTCACCGGCTGTAACACGGTCCATTCCGTGGATTTTCATCGAATAATCATTCGATCCTAATGTCGTCACCTCGACCGTCGACCAATGCTACCGACATCGTTTCTCTTTCTCTCCCTCTCCCTCTCTCTCTCTCTCTGTGGTCCAGGGAGAAGCTGAGAGCACTCGAAACACGCAAACAGAAGGAACCTATATAACGAAGGCGAAACGAAGAAGAAACTGGTGGAGGAAAAGAAAGAAGGAAAGAGAGAAAAAGGAAAAAAAAGTTGAGCCCGAGCAGGAAGGAAAAGGAGACCGGAGGGATACAGGGAGGACAAAAAAGGAACCGGGGGAAGGAGAGAGGAAAAGAAACGAAGACAGGAACGCGATGAAGGGATCCGCGCGAAGAGAGGGTTAGGCAAACGGCGAGGGGAAGTATAGGAGAGAGAAGCGAAAGGGGGAGGAGAGAATCACGTGGGAAAGGGGAAAAGCCGAGATACGGGGAGAGATCAATACGAGGTCGCTAGGCAACGAGCCTCCGGCGATCTCAGTCCGGGTAGACAGGGTGCCGCCACCAACCCCTGAAGCCACCCACTAGCCACCCCCCGAACCGACCTGCCTCCCGTTGCTCTCTGAATATACCCCGTGTGCTCGCCTCTCTCTTCCCACCCTTCTGGTTACTCCTCATCCTACTGTTTTTCATCCTCTCTCTTTCCCTTTCTCACTATCTGTCTCTTTATGTTTCTCTCTATATGTTTCTCCGCCCTGTAGCCGGCTCTACTGCTTTTCCTCGTCGTCACCAACCCTGCTATCTCCTGCGGACGTACACTGCCTTCGAAATCTCTCCTGCACCTGGCTCTGCGAGGCTCTTGATACCGCTTGCAATATTTACGATAGCCGTTTGCATAGGAATCTCGATTTTGCGGCGGATACGCTCTCGCCGGTTTGTCGAACTGTATATCGAAAATCAGCCTTGTTATATCTTTACCTTGTCTCACCTGTGTCCAGACCGATTTCTTTCTTCGCTTGATTTTTTCTCTTCCCTTTTTTGCACTCCTTTCCTGTGCTTTTTTTATGTTACGTTACCGTAGGTCCCCTCGTCTGGTCTGCGTCAAGCGATTGACTTTTTAAAACTCGTTTGAAGATTTTTACAAAGACGTTGGACGGTCGATTGATCGACAGGCAAGAGGCGAAGAGGAGAGCCTGTGACCCGGATGTATCGCCACCTGTTGTAGTGCCGCGCTTACGTGCGAAACGTTCCCAAAACGACACTCCACTGGGAAAAACAGCTCGGACTTTGATTGCGAATTTTAAGAACGTCCGCTAGTTTCCGTCATGAACAACGTGCCGGAGGATGAAATTTCGAAAGGTGGACCGATTGTTTCTGACGGTGATCGATAAAGCGATAAAATGAACAACGTTGAATAAAGTTTCTGCCTTCGATCCGACTATTTTTATCGCGATAAGGAGGACGATAAGCGAGAAAACGGCCCGATCGACGGGCTCTCTTCGACAATCGAATTAACGTACGATGCTTCTGATCGCTTCGTCGGGATTGAACACCAAATTCAATTATATCATCGATAAGGACAAGTATGCCGATGGTCGACGAGATATACGGCTGCATGATACATAAATGGAAGATAGTATAATCGTTGTTCCAATGGGACGATAGGTTTAATCGGACAATTGGCAGATCATGGCTACGCCACGCAGAATCCAATGCTCCGGTGGATGGTCCGTCGGGAGCCATATGGCGATTACGAAGTTCGTCGAGTGGCCAGTTGTCGACAGAACACCTTTTCTCTCCGTGGTCTTGTACACTGGACAGGTATATGTGTATCTTTCCTCCACATCTTCCTTTTTCATCGGTATCAGCCAAATCTGCCGGAACGAACGCGACAGATTGTAGGACGAATTCAATTATACGCTTGCTTGGCGAAGAAAATACAGGAAACAAGAGAATGAGATTTTGAAGAAAAACAAACAGATAGAAAAATCTAAAAGTACAAGAATCGTTTCTTTTATTTGCTTTCGGAGACTTTTTCAGTGTATGAGATAGATAGTAACCAGCATATCGATAAGATATCAAAGAAGAAGTAAAACTGTTTTTGATTTGCTTTTAGAGATATCTGAGTATAAATAAGTCAAAGGTAAGAAAACGTACTTACATAGGGAACAACGTCGTACAAAATTTTCGGTAATGATTCGTCAAGTTTCATCGTGCTCGTGTTGAAACGAGCTCCATCGAGAAATAGACCGTAAATATAAACACCATCGGTTGGTGGTTCAGGGAAAACAGTCTCCTTCAAAGGGACGAAGTCGTAGACGAGCAAATCTATCGGTATCGAATATTTCCTCGCGTAGTTCTGTTGTGCGCCAGTAAGAAACGCCTGTGTGAAGTAGAAACCAGAGATCCAGAAGGTTGTCGGTGGTCCTTCATCGTACCATAACTGCAGCGAAAAACAAATAATATAGAATGTCTCGAAAAGAAAGTATTATTTCCATCGAATCACTATTGATATCCTAAAACGAAAACTTCTTGCTAAAATATCTTCAATCTACAGTTTCATAAAGAAATAGAGAAGTATTTGAGCACTTACTATAAAAAGAACTTTTGAGATTGGATATATATTAATGTATGTCTATATTTTCGGATTTGTTTCAAACCCTAACAGCATAATGGTGACAGTGATGTCTCATTACATCGCTAATAAAATTACATGAAGTTTAATATAACACATGTAATATATTCAAAGAAATTTAGTATAGCGAGTGACCAAATATTTTCTCAAGTCATTCTATAGTACTTTGTTAGAATCTTAGACTATCTATCAAATGGAACAATTTATAAGGCAAAATAGCACAGACAAATAGTGCCTTGGAAAGAATATTCAAAGATTCATAAAATTTCGAACATCGCGTGAAAATGTTTCCTAAAAATATGTACGTAATTACATTTCCCATTACGAGATCGCTGTGATAGATAGTCAAAGATCTTTCGCACGGTATATACGTGCAGATACCTGAAGAAAAGCGAGCCTCTTCAAGAAATCCTGTATATAACTGCCTAGCGGCTTCAACGATGGATAAGAGTTCCTCATCCACATCTTCGATATCTTTCCAGTAATTATCGATACGTAGACCTCCTCGAGGTCCGGGTTCATGATCACCAGACCTTAGATTAAGTTCACGAAGCCGTGAAAAATCGATAGACACCGGCTGGCCGTCACAAGCTTAGCCGTTTACCTTTGATCGCCTTCTGAACATTTATGAGGCTATTCCTGATCGTTTGCAGAAGCTTGTTGAATCTTCCCATTTCCTGGACTAGCACCGTGTTCATGCTTTGATTATATAACGTTGGATATTTCTCGAGTGCATCCACCAGATCGAAGTCGTCGGGCAACTTTGACAGAATATCAGACGCTACACCGTAGACGATCTCGTCGGGTGATTTTCCTACGTCTGTTTCCGTTTCTCCCGTGTCCTAATTGGAGGACGGAGCAACACAGGGTCTCGTTAGTCGTCCGCACGATTCGTCACGCAGAATACATTTAAGGAACCCTATTATATTTTGTGAAACACGAGGCGAGCCGAGGCGACCGCGTACACGCCTTAATTGTCTCGAAATTAATGAACGAAGATAATGATAACGACCGACCCGTGATACCAACAACCGAGATTTTCCGCAACGAAAGTGGCGAATATTTTTGATACAGATCGTGTTCACCATAAACCAAACTACGAATCTTCAGACTTACGATAGATACTAGAAAATGATGCTTTAATAATCAATACATTTAATAAGATTTAATAACTTTTCGCTATGAAAATTCATAGAATAATCGAAGTACGCATAACAAAGTGGTATTACCTTTCTCTTCGACTTTTTCAGCTAAGCAAGCATGAGATATATGAATAATAGAATAACAGTATATATTTATTATTTACAGTTTGAATGAATTTGGTTTCAGTATCACTTACTTTAATATCCTGAATAGACTGCAGGATGAAACACGATATAATATTAAGACATCAAATTTCCATATGAAAATCAAGTTTCATAATAGTAAACCTCACCTGCGTTGCCAATAAGGAAGACAACATCAATGTAGTCTCCTGCTGATCCTTAATGATATCCGCATTGTCGTTCATTCCAAAGACACTAGGAGCAGTGGTCATTGGAAAAGATCTAATATATTCAAGAAATTCGTCATGATCACTGACTTCAGGTACATAGTATATACCACTAGGATCGAATAGGTGTTCCTTCTGTGCAATGACTTCCATACAATAAAACTTCACAAGAATCGTATTTAAAGTTCTCCTATCCCATTCGTCTGTCACGCGACCGCCATAATTACATTCGCCTACGAGACAAATTAATTTTGAGTGAGAATTGAATTTTCTAAAACAGTACACGATATTCAACAATACAATTCCTTGATGAAAATTGACTAGGAAATATTTCAAATAGTATTTTACGTTGGTGCAATGTTGGCCCTAAATGGGTTCTTTTAAAAAGAAAAAAAGAAAAAGAGTTTAACCACTCAACTAACAAGTTTAACAAAGTCTAACAATTAATGCGATACCTGTTAAGTATTTCAAAGCCGTAAACTGAACGTCATCGTACTGATCCAAGAAGATTCGCAATTGCAGCGCACTGATCCGTAGGTCGGTCTCGTTGAACTCATATTGATTATTCCAACCGATCGGCCCAAATTTCCTGCGTTCTTGAACAATCGCGTGGAAAAAGCACAAGGAAAAAAGTAGCTTCTTGAAAGCCTCATTTTGCTTGCAAGTCTCGAAGAATTCCTCATCGCATATTGGGTCCTTACGAACGAAGCAAGTATCAAGTATTGACATATGATTTTAAAAATGGTATACGCTTCCGAAGATTTTATAAAATTCGGAACAATTATTTTTCGAAAACAGTATTAGAAACACTGTGAGTCGTATTTCTTTTACATTACCTGTAAAAAAGATCTGATTATATTTGCTCTCAGTCCTTTCGGTGGCTCGTTGGTCATTTTCACACCATTCTGAAGGACGCTAACTGGAAAATGCTCCACTGGATAACTTGTCAGCCATAATCGGAAATCTGGATGCACAGTTCCAGGTGTGAAGCTTTCACAAATCTAGAAAAAGATTTTTCTCTCTCGCCTTTCAAATTTCTTGCTCCATCATACCATTCTGCCGCTTAATGGTCAGCCAACAATTCGGTAATACCTTTTCCAAGTGTGGCATAAAACTCTTGGCAAGGTGACAGTTCTGTAGAACCACCCAGGTACCATTTTTCACTCCCTCGTCGATTAGCTGGGCGGCGATAACTCCTTGCCCTTGACCCAAAGAGAGGGAGAACAATCGGTTTGTACCGAAACCTTGATCGTCGGCAAATTTCAGTAGAACCGCCATAGGATCGGCGCCAGGCGTTAACACGAATATGAGGGGACTGCAGGAATATGAATCCGCGAACGACGATACCAGGTCGAAGGGCGGTGGCTCGATGTACTGTTGTCCCAGTTGTTCTACCACGAATTAATCGAAAATCGTTCGCCTTAATACGAAGCTTCGATATAGCGTAATACCAAACCATTTCTTTATTTCTGTCTTCATCTTTATTTTAATATATCTACATTTATATTACTATTTTATTTTGTCCTCATCTTTATTTTAATATATCTACATTTATATTACTATTTTTCTATATATAGCGAGTCACGAAAATATTTGAATTATTTATTATATATTTAGGGATATGTTGTACGCTATATAAAACTTTTTGAATTTTGGTTCGCGTCGTAATGAAATACGATTGTTATGAATAGTCGTGAATTATAATTTTCGAAATATTCAAAATATCGCGTGCATGAATTCTTCTTGACAAATATGTAAGCAACGATGCGACGTATTTTTACATGAAGATTTTTCACCTTCTACAAATTGCTGGACGGCTGGCACAACTTTGTCAGGACGCATACATCGCAGCACGATCATTCTCTCGAAAGGGTTGAGCTTGTCGTAAGGCGCGGGGAACGTTAAAGTGTGAGGCTCCATATGATCAAAGATGGCTTTCCAATCATTCAGCGTTGTCTCGAATGCGTTTTGAAATCCCTAAACGAAAGAAAAACGAATTAGTTACGAAAATGTATAACTATACTCAATGGTAATAGTATAACGTACAGTCTTTGAATTCGAACTACGAAGTACGAATCGGTCATGATGAAATGTTCGATATAACTCGGACAATAAGAATTTATTTTTTAGAACTGTGACCAATCGGGAATACTAAGATGTCGAACATAGGTGTCTTACTGTACCACGTTTTATCGTACCATAAACCCTGGAATATTATTCAAACGGCACAACTCGTCCCAGGATTTCGAGGGTAGCCATTTCGTGGGATTTGCGAAAGGATTCTCAAGGCCAACGCCGCCGGTCAACAGAAACATCCATTGGGGCATCGAGAGTCGTCCCTGCTTATTCAGCAGGTTCACCGAAAGCAGCAGCGAGAATAAAAGCTTGTCCTTCTCGAACAACGACCGACATATGTTCACGTAAAGTGAGTAGGTGAAGTGCTTCGTGAGGTCCTTCAGTCGTTGCTGAATGTCTTCGACCCGTTCCGTGTTGTCGATCGTGCTATTGAACAGATTCACGAACCAGGCCAGAGAGTATTGATACATCGGATCAATGTTCGCCAGAACAGCTAGAGAAAATTTTATTCAATTAAGATTGATTCAATTTTCTTTTGAATCTGCCAAGACACTCCAGTGTCCAGACTTAAATTCATCATACAAACGAAGTCAAGGAGATGCTACGACTCAAAATATTACATCGCTATATGTAAAATACTTTTTCAAATAAAACTTTAAGTAGACCTAGTTTCTTCAAATATCATACGAGTCGATTCGCTTTAATACGATTGATAATCAACAACGTGATAAAATTTGTACTTCACAAGTATTCAATCTCGAGTTTTTCAAAAATGGAGCTTCCAACGCAATTTTATTATTCTCGATTTCCGTCTTATTTTGAACCATAGAATCTGCCTTATTGCACTTATACAGTAAAACGCGTAGTGTGTGTTACCAATCGTGAAGAAAAGAACGGTGCTGTAAGCAGCTATGGGCGTGTACTCCAATCTTGCAGCGTCGATAGACTTTTCCGTAATCTCAGCTGCCGTTTGTTTCGTGACTATCTCATCAGAAAGAGTCTTGGATGAACTAAGTACACTAATCGCTGTTTCATCCTCGAGAATATTTCCTTCTGCTGTCGACAGAACTTCCAGAATTTCGTCTTCGATCTCCTTCAGTTTCCTACGAAATAAAGTCGTTGGCGAAGATTGAAGAAATGTAATAAAACGTTAATGTACTTCTTGTTGGCGGCTCCTTGGACGATTAGCTGATTCTTCTCAGACTCCAAGTCTGGCCTTTCTTTGGCTACCACAATACCGAGGAGCTGATCTTCCAGGCCTATCGGCGTGATCATGAAATTCAGTAGCGTTACCTTAACTGCTACCTCTGGTAAATAGTGAGGATTGCGTAATTTGGTTGTAATGTAAAACCTGTAAAAAAGAAAGATAAGTAAAATTTATTCCACTCAACAGTATACGAATTAATATATCAGACAGTGTCGCAATTGTTTTCGAGTAAATAAATGTTATTTATTTAGAATAAAATCTACCGGAAATTGGCAGAGTACTCGATGACAGAATCCCCAACCTTGATACATTCCGCGCCACCAGACTTAAATGTTTGTTTCATCAAGAGCGGTTCCAAGGCAGCATCAAGCTCTTCGCCCACATTCTCTAACAAAACTGGCTGCCCAAACTGTATAGCATTTTCTAACACTCTCATATAATCAGTCTGCGACAATCTAATAACATGAATATTATTGTCCTTCTCCATATTCTTCACCCATTTGTTAGCCTGGCCCTGAGGATCGATCATCAGGGGCCATCGTCGAGAATTCGTAACAATTATCGCGTTATCTACCGAGAACAAATCACTCGGCAAACCAAAAATATTCCAGGACCGTATCAACACAGGATCACCTAGAATCTGAGTAAGCTGATAGTCCTTCGTACAAATTACTTCCAAATCGGTGCAAATCTGCACCCAGTTGTCGATTTGTTGCTGTCTATACTGAGTGGTGAACACTCCTAAATAGGCCACGATCCCAGAGCCGATGAGAATGTCTCCCGTCAGCTTGTAATAACGTTCGCCCAGTTCCTTCGCAGTATCGGACCATCTGGTGTACTCTCCCCCTAAGCCGCCAATCAGCTCCCTGGCTCTCCTTAATCTTGCCTCGCACTCGTTCACTTCGTCCGTCATCGCCTGGTACTCCGCTCTTCGTTTAGCCAACAGCTCCTCCAGCTTCGCCAACCTGTCACGCACTTCTTGGAGCTGACTTCTCTTCAAGTTCAATTGCCTCATGGCCTCATTGTAGTCGGCCTCCGCCAAGGCCAGCGCTTGCTTCTTCGGAGCCACGATCTTCGCCACTTTGTCGTACTCTGACAGAGCGAAGACCCATCTACAGAGACCTTCACAGGCGGTAGAAACCTGTCTGATCCGTTCTGGATCGAAGTTTGGATTTGTTAAGATAGTGGTGCGGATCTTCGTCATGATCCTTTCTGGAATGTTGTCCTTATCGAACATTAATAAGGATTCGAGGAATTTCATGTCGCTCAATATGCGAAGAGATGGCTTCCAATAATCATCTATAACTCCATCTGGAGTCTTAACCTTCTCCGGTTTCACGTCCTAATAGGATAGAATTTGTATGGATCATGTTTTTATTCTTTTGATAAGCAGGGTTTGAATAAGTACATCTTTGTGGAGATTGAGTTTAGTTTGAAGTTGAAGATCGAACCTTTAAAATGCAAACTGCTTCCATCACCAATCGAACACCGGCTGGCGGTCGTTTCATGGATCGCACGATTTGAATATCCTGAGGAGTCAGAGTGTTCAAGGCATCGTTCGCCGCGTTTAATATCGGCATCACTTCTTGCAGATCGGCGTCGCATTCTGCGCGTATGGCGTTCGCTTCGTTCGCGACGACCTAGAAATTCGAACATTCTGCTTTTAAAAAATACTACAATGGAATTTACGTCCACGTACCGAGTTCCATGCATCCGACATACCGAACGAAAGTCATTTTTATTACGAGCTCCACGATTTTCGTATTTCAAAATCTCATTAATATTAACAGAGTGCAAGCATACGTTGTGGAAGTAATTTCAGCAGAAGTTATTAGAAACCGTGGAAAACATGAAATCCTTTTTACTGAGAGAAAACTACTTAAATAACATCGCCGTAATTAACGTTTGTGTCTTAATATTTCAAATTTAAAAGATATGTAGATTTCTGGAACTGTATGCGAATAAATGACAAACATACTTCAAATTATTCGCAATTATCAGTAAAAACGTATATTTACTTTGTTCTCTAGTATTTTCATACCTCGAGGTCTCACTAATATCAGCATAACGTAAAGATGCATAACGGAAGGAATTCGAGGAGTAATTAGAAACCGTGAACAAAGGTGGAGTGGCCTTTACAGGGCGGAAGCTTCCTAAATAAAATCGAGTGACTGTGATCTTTAAGCCGGCAACACCTTACCATGGCAGCCTCTTCGTCCCTCTTGACAACTTGCTCCATGGCAGCTACCTCCTCGCTTTCCCTTTGAACGTCGAGAAACATGGCCTCCACGTCCTTAGCGGCGACAAGGAGCTTCGGTTGCAGCGCGACTAAAATCTCTTGCATCTTCTCCACTTGCCTGTGAGTACTGTCCAACTTTTCCAAGCCAGCTTCGTACCTTTTTTTCCCATCGAGCGCTTCCTTCCTCTTTTTTGCGAGCAGGTCCTTGAAAGTGTTGATGAGCTCCAGGTATGAGGTAGGCGTAACGTAATTGTACCTCTTTGACTTCCTCAGGAACTCCTTTGTCAACTCCTGCGTGGACATATGAAAGAATTGGCACATCTCGATGCAGGCATCACGTTCCTTCTCCGTTAGATCGATTTCGCCCAAGAATTTAGTCGCCACAGCGAGCAATGCGTCCTCAGGCCAAGGTTGCAGCCAATCTATCGTGCAACAATTCACCAATGCCGGAAATTTTCGAATTCTGATACGAAAATTGTCACCAATAGGCGACATGGTGACCACGATATGCAAGTGTTCGCGAACAGTTTGAACGAAGAAATTGAACAAAGCCACGGGGCTGCCGTCTGTCTGCAAGGATCTGTCTCTCTGACGATCGATCACTCGCATCTTCTCGCAAATATCAGATACCTCATCAGGTGCAAATATGTTAGGAACCTCTCCGGAATTTAAAAGATTGCTAATGTCTTCCAGGAAGGTCTCTTCTTTAATTTGTGTATCCAAAAACAGGAAAGCTGTATGCAGATCGCTGGCTGCGCTCTTTTTTAGGATGTCTTTTACGTCTTCGTGCCATTCGTATAGACCATACTGTTGAGACATTTCCACTTGAAACAATTCGTAATCTGAGATGTGAGCTGCTAATTTCGTTAACGATTGGCGCCCCGAACCGCCCACTCCGATTAATAACGCGTGACTTCGAGGCTGCATCATTATGCGACAGATCTTTGATAGATGTTCTACGGCGAATCTAGAAGGCAAAATAAAATAGAAAAATTGCAGAGATATCTGGGAAAGGGATCTATAAGAGAAAATGATGAACTAAGGGAATTATGATTTAACGCTATTTAGTTTTAAAAAATATAACACAGAACGAGATAGGTGATAATCGAATAGTGCAAGTAATATTTCTATGATAAATATTACTAGACCTATAAACCCTTTTTTCAGAAAGCTCCTCAATTTTCATCGTTTTTTACTTAAAATATACGCAACCGAGTAAAACCTGAAAAGAACGAGATTCATCGGTGTCCTCGAAATGGAATTATATTCAGCGAGATATTCTTCAGCTACGATTGCCAAGTGGTCTAAATCCTCCACTTCGGAATATAGCTTTTTATCCGCCAATGTATCGTAGAAGTCACAATAAATCAGATTTCGAAGCTCTACTTCTGTCACCTAATTACGATTAAAGAAGATTATGGAGACAGTGATATTTAAAAACCTTGCGTATTAGAAGAAAACGTACTGTGCCAGATCTAGCAGTAAGTAAATCTTGAAACAGGTGGTCCAGATTGTCATCCATATATTCTAACATGGTCCTTCGTATCTGCTCGACGAGCCACTTAATATCATGGTCATCTACCAACCGATCACCATAAACGCGCAACACTTCGTGTACCCAGAGACGCTTTAAACTCGCCTTAAAACATTATGTCGGTCAGGAAATATTATGTAGTTCTCATACATATTTATGAATCGTAACCGTCAAAATTGGATATATTTATTTGGAGCATTATGTTATCATTACGTTGATAACAAAACACAAAGAAATTTATCTCTAATTCCATTGAAGACTATAAGCTGCTGAAAAAGTTGAGTTTGATTTACGTTACAAAAATAGGGACCTTTAGGATCATCTTAACGTTAATGCAAACGTGTAACCATGTTAATATCATTAGAATATCGAACTTCCAACGTCAGTAGAAGACACATAAGACTACGAATAGTCATACAGGTCATATTAGAATTTAAAAGCTTAAGATCGTTCTTCGTAACCCTACAACATATCATAGAATAAAACAGAAATTTATCCGCAAATAAATACTTACAGGTTTAGTGACACTTTCAGGCGTACACAGTAGCACTCCTTGAATCACTCTGGAAAAATCTCGTAAGTTGAACAAATAATGACATTTGGCCGGCGTCGGTAGAAGATGCACTCTAGTTTCTTTATAAACATCCAAGGTTCCGCTGACGATGTACTCGACACTAGGAAAGTAATAGTCCGGAAATTCCTTGCTCGTAAAGTGCCATGTCACGATAGTGGAGAAGATGGTGTTGAGAACGTCATCGGAGAATTCGGAAATTCCTAGGGTAAAGAAGTGTCTCTTGAACCGTAGCGTGACGTCCAATCCGCTGGATGGAGGACCCATCGCGCAAACCAGCTGAACGTCCACCAGTTGTATAGGCGTCACTTCCTTCAAATCGTACCACGTCCAATGGTCCAGCCATTGCCTCAACAACTCTATAGGTGGCTGTGCTCCGTACTCTTCCTTCTGTGGCATGGAGATATCGTCCACGAATACAACCCAGTACTTTCCTGGAGGAGCTCCATATAGTCCCTTCTTTCGTCTGTCCAATTTGTTCATGATGATCTCTTGGGTCTGATTGGCAGTAGTTTGCGCGGAGAATATTACGAAAAGAGGTTTAAAAATTTCTGGGTCGTTCTTCTTCAATAAAAACTCCATGATGTACACGGATTTCCCGGTACCCGTCGGACCGACCAAAAGGATAGGTTTTTGGTGACAAATTAACAGTTTAAACAGATGAAAGTAACGAACAGTTTCTATCGTGGGTACGATTATCTGATTCATTGGTATGTCTTTTGGTATTACTGGGACGTCTTTTAGATCATCCATCCAAGGTCTCCATTTGCCTCTACCTTCTTTGATGTATTTATAATCGAACACCAAACCTGTCATTGGTAAATTTACTACGTATGGTTTCGATGGATCGGTGGTTTCTTCGGAAACATTGAAACGTTCTCTGACATCGGCGGGGAATTCTCTCTCTGTTAATGCTCTAAAAAGATCGCTGAAGCATTCACGGGAGTCCACCATCAACGTGCCGCCTAACGCCCAGATACAAGAAAAGAAGAAGCAACCCTGAAACACCCTTGATACTCGTCAGTTTCTCTTTCTTCGATAGAAAAGGCTTGACAATGTAAATATTTATGTACCTCCACTTGTGCCCTTAAATCTAGATCTGTTAGAGTTTGGAGATACTTCTCGTCATGATACTCGTCGAGGAAACAATCGAATAAGTATGTCACAGACCTAACCATATTAGCATCTTGCATTGTTATTAATTCCTGAAGGTAAAATTAAAAACACGTGAAAATAAGAATAATACCAGGGCTTCCTTACACGATAATTTGTTAAATGATAATATTAGCAAATTGGCAAGTTTATTTTAATTGATTTATAAGTGACATCTTTCGAACCTTGACTCCCCAACGAAGCAGATGCAAGAGTGGAGGACAAAACCTCATGTACATCTCGTGCAAATGGTTTTTAAGATGCTCCGTAAAAGACAATGGTAAAGTGTTCAACCACGAGAGCAAAATTGGTTTCCAACCTAAACTAATTGGTTCCATGTAAATCATACCGCATCTTGATACTGTGGCAGGTGACGCGACCTATATCGATCGTAATAATTAGACTATGAGCTTTCGTTCCAATCTAAATTTTTATGAACGAAGCTAGAGAAGTAGAGTCTCAATAGAAATTTGTTTCGCTCTATAAATATCATATACTGCCGCTTATAAATATTATGGCTTACAAAAGAAATAGACAAAACACTTTAAGTAAAGAGGACAGGATACATTTCATTAGGCTACCTCCAAGTCCATAGGCTCGAAAATTAAGTTCGTGGTGGGCGCTAGCTGGATAATTTCCCCGGAGGTCAGGCAGAGCTTTTTATTGTCATCCAGGACAGTATTCATGTTCTCAATCCACAGGGCGTCGACCGGCCCATCGAAGACCAACCATTTCCTATTCAGGTTGGTGGAAGTCGCGAAAGCTCTGTAACTGACAGCAAGCACGCCGTCGCTCCATTCGTGCGAGGCCGGGTCGAACTGACCGTATAATTGACCCATGGTGATCGCCTTTGGATTGATAACGGTTATCTCCACCCGGTGTTCGTCCATCAGCTTCCGTTCCTCTAACAAACCAAGACAATCGGCCAATATTCTATAAGCCGAGGTTTTCCCTCCAAATGGTAGGCCAACGATCATGAAACCGTGTCTGACGATCATCATCTCATAGATCTGCTGTATCTTCTCCAAAAAGAAATCAGTACATTGAATATTAGCAGCGGCACACGCATCCATCGTACACGCGTTTAAGTGAGTATAATCTGGCGGTGGAAGAACGACTCCGGGAAACAAATCTGAAGCGATGCCTTCGAAGAGAGGCAGATCGTGAACCAAAAATTTTGGCAGGTTAACATCTAATATGCTTCTTAGCATGAGGATGTCTTCAGACTCGTTAGGATACCTGATCAAGAATCATAATAATTATAATCCGAATTAGAAAAGTTATAGTGTAAGAATTAATATCTTATCTTAAATGATTTTGAGGCACGAATAACTATTATAAATGATCGAAATTTTCTGATTACGGGAAATCAAATATGGCGGAATTTTTCTTAATGAAATTTTTCGCAAAAGTTTTAAAAGTAATCGTCACATTCGATTCTCGTACCTGAGCTTTAAATTGCCAGCTGCAACGAGGACAGATTTCACTGCCCTCATACCATAATCGTAATGATGCTGACTGCTCAACTGCTCGGAGCAAAGTCTGTAAGCTGTGACGATTTTTACAGCTAGTGGTCTACCGTTATAAAAGCCATAGGAGTATAGCGTGTTCTCGGCGATCAGCGCGTAATCCGGCACCATCATGGCCACGGGACGGAACAATGCCTTTAGATTGTCCGGCAACTCTGATCTCCCTGCGTAACCCGGATTCATCGTGATAAAAATGGCGCACGTTGGATCTAAAAAGATCTCCGTGCCTTCGAATACGATCTTCTCAGCGCCGCTGTTTATCGCTCGTTGAATCGTTAAAATTTGTTGCGCTACTACTGATAACACTTCGAGATCGATTCGATTGAATTCGTCAAAACAAGACCAGGCGCCGCAAGAAGCTAATCCTTTGAAGAATTTTCCTAATGCGAGGTAATCGAGGCCTTCGGAACAATTAAAGACGACGCACTGTTTTGCTACTGCTTTAGCCAGATCTTTCGTTGTCTCTGTTTTACCAGTTCCGGCGGGTCCCTCTGGTGCACCGCCTAGATGAAGGCTCAAAGCGCCGAATAGAGTTCGATAACATCTATCTGTTAAGGGAGTGATTACTAATCTTGAAGAATTGCCAAGGTACTCGTAACCATAACGTTGCTGTGAATTTATCATGTAAGCCCACATGTTCTCTTCCTGAAATAAATATTTTTAATAATAATCTTGCTATTAAAAGATTTTTCTTTATTTTGTATGAAGTCAGCCTGACCAGCCAATAGTAACGCAAGTGACACAACCATTTGAAATCGGTGTTCTTGATCACTTTCTCCTGGTAAAGCGACGCAAGCACGTCTTTCCCATGGACATCCAGCGTAACTAAAGCTTCTAGAATTGTAAATCTATGTATTATATTATGTACTAAGAAAATTATACTAAGAAGTATAACTTATGAATAATCACCAAGAGTGATACGATTTTGTTTCGAGAGTTTGCCTCTGATTAACGATATAATGTCGTTCAGTTCTGCCTGACATTGATCCAAGTATCTCTTCATCCCTTGAACACCGTACGGCATCGATTCCTCTATACGTAAAGTCCAGTATGTTTTACCAACGCAAAGAATCGTTTGTCCTGGCCATTCCAGCACCCAGACCTTCCTCGATTTGGTAGGATACGCCTGGATCGCTAGCAGCACCTCATTACGTATACTTTTTCGCATAACCGTTTCTAATTCGATCAACCATTTCTCTACTTGTCCTCTGGCAGCAGCTGTGGATATCGTCTCTATCAGTCGAACCTCTTCGTCCTCTGTCGATATCATAGCGACCACCTCGAGGTCCTCGCTAAAATGTAATCTATGTATTCCCTCGAAACATTTCTTTAGATGTGGCTGAACCCTGAAACAAATGGTTATAAATATTTCAAAATATTTTATTTCAACAATAACACAATCGTATATAGTTGATTAATTTTTCCGAATCGAGTTAATAGCAGTTTTTATTACCGAGTCGGATCCTTAGTTTCAGAGAGAATTTCCAGCAACTCGTCGTTAGACAGGAAAAAGAATCTCGGGAAGAAGAGTCGTTTTCTTTCGAGGTAATCATTCAGACCCTTTTGAATGTCTTCTAGTAATCCGTAGCTCTTCTTTAGCCGCTCTAACATTTTATCGATTTCGACGACCACGAAAACGCGAGGATCCACGTGGACGGTCTTCATAATGTCACGCCAAGTTTTATCCACCGCGGAAAATTTTCTTCCTTCCTCTGGCATCTGTTGCTGTATATCCGGCGATGTGAAGATCGGCTCCAGGTACATCCAGATCGCCTGCACGCGTAGCCATTGGTCCAGAATATCTTGCAGCAAATGAAGTTTGTACTCCCATCTCCTGTTTTGTAGCGTTAGGTCGTTAAATTCCGATCATACTCGCAATATCTAGTATCGCTTGGAAAAGTAATAGATCGTAAAAATATTTTACACTCCAATTATCCGTAACAAGATGTTAAAAACTGTTGACGATCTATGTTTCATAGGCTGTAAGAGCCAAAAACTTTTTACAACAGGTATTAGTCAACTGAGAAATAGGTAGACACACAAAAAGTGAATGAAAATGTTAAAAACACTTGTTAAATTATTTTTCTTTTTGCAAAACCAACAGAACCCCCTTGGATCTATCTAATATTTTGTATATCATGAATACTACTATACTATAATAGTTCTAGCGTCAATTTTCATTAATTTTCTTACAGTATCCTTGCTTCAAAGGGTTTTATGTTCGGCGAATTCTTGATAGTAACTGTCCTAATGATGTGATCGTCTAAAAGAAGTTGTATATCGTCGACACCAGCGATGACGTAGGTACCAGTATCCTTGAAAGGGTTCACCGTAAAGTATAAATCGGCCCAATCCTTCTCCATCTTATCCATGGCTCTTTCCAAGGTTGCTTCCTTCGACGCGTTGTCCGAGATGCTCTCGAATTGGCTGACGTATATGCCTAAATTCATGTCCAGAATCTTCGCCAATGTTAAATCGGGATCAACTTTTATCGGAATGTTTATGATCTCCGAAATTTGCTCCCAATGACGATCCTTTAATCCGGGATTACCAAGCGTAAAAACGATCGGCATGTATTCCCTGAAGTCCTCGATTTTTTCCCGGACACTGGCTGCTAGCTGCTTCAAAGCTGGCTCTTGAAAACTTCTCTCCAGCTTATAAATCGTTCTGTTCGTGCAAACAGTTTTCATTAACCATTACTTGTCGGAAAAATATACGTTCTATCTTTATTGCTAAATAATTCTTAAGGAATATAGGAGAATAACTTGAATTCTAATTATAATAAGTTATTCGAACTTTCAGAAACATGAACATCGAAACAGAAGCTAAGGAAAGTCAATTTGTTTCGATCACTAAATATTCTAACAAGTAGATAATATTATAACGATTGCATAGTAAATATATCGACCTGAATGCGTATCCTACGTCGTTATCGATGTCCTCCGGATTATAAGAACCGATCATCGAGTTTAACCACTTATCCTGCTTGGTCAAAAAGTCACAAATTGCGTCAAAGAGTAGTTTGAAGGGTTTCAGTTGATCAGCGATCTGTTTACGACGTGGATATTGCGTTATGTCCCAGCCAAACGATGCTTCTTCTTCGTTAAACTTATCGATCTTCTCCATGGCGGCGATCAGTCGGTTCTCTAAAGTCTGTGCCCTTCTCTGATATTTGTACACTTCTCCTATATCTCCCCAATGTTGAATCTCGTCCACCTGTTTCGCGTAAGACTCCAATTCCTCCTCGAACCTAAGATACCTAACTATTGAAACAAGAAACAATTTCAATAATTGTCAATTTCCTCGAACACGTTTTTTCTCTTCTTATTAGTCAAGTTACTTGACTAATTTGAAGAAGATATTAGCACCTTTTAATGCGTGCTGGAACTCCAGCGTCTTAATCGCAACGATGCTTTCGTTCTCTTCCAAAATTTGTGGTACCTTGTGGTACCATTGAAACGCTTCGTTATTTGTGACTATCTCGATGTCAGTTAGAAGACGATAGTCGGTCAGTAACAAAATATGTTCGATTATTTTGTAGAGGTTCTGCTCCAAGGTCTTAAAAGTTACTTCTCTGTTTACCTTAATGAAGTTTTTAAGCTCCACAAGTTCGACTGTGTTGGCGGGCGTGCTCAAGGCACGTTCAGATATGCTTTGATATCGTTCTGTAACACTAAACCGGGTTTGCCATTATTTTATCGTGGAAGTGCGAATAGATTCATCGTTGTTGGTTAAAGTAATTTGACACTCACTTCCTGGCCATATCTTGATACCTCTCGACGAGCGTATCGATGAGAAGACATTTTATTCGACAAGTGTTATCGACGATTGTTTCGATGAATATTTTTCGCGATACCTTGAACAATCCAGTAAAAACTGTCCTTTCAATTTCGACAGGAAAGTTCATCATGAGATTATGGTAATGTTTTATTGGTTCGTTGTAATCCTCTAATTTTTTGCTCTCGTCTCTTATAAATCGTTCCACTCTATAATACTCGTCATCATTGTATAAATATTCGTATCTGTAATAAGGATACGAATATATGATAATAAATATTATTAACAGTAATACAAATTAATGGACAGTGACCATTGTGTACACCGGTATAGAAAACAGAAATAAATGGTACAGGCAGCAAAGCAAACAACACATGATTAATTGTAGCGATTTATCAGGATAATCAGATATTATATAAACAGAAATTATAAGTTAATATATAATAAAGATGAAAATTAGAATTTGCAATGAGTATCAGTGATTTATAATTACATTTGTAATTCCATTAATATCTGTTCTGGAATAAGCTTTTCTCGATCGATTAAGTCAATGATTTCCTGCTTCAGTTTTTGCACTCTGGATTCCTCTATATGTGGCTAGAAAGCATTTTTAAATTTATATGTACGTATTCACCTACGTTAGATATATCATAAAAATATAATAAAGGGAAATTTATACTTTTAAAAAACCTTGTTCGCCAGACCAATCTAAATAAAGCTGAGTTTCTAATTTTTCGAAATTTCTAACTGCTTCACATAGCTCATCCAGGATACTGCAAAGGATTTCTTTAAATTTTTCGAAGGATGGATCGAAAGCCAACTGCTTAGAGGTGATAATTATGTCCACATTAAACATGCAATTAATTGGCTGCAAATAACGAATAATTATTACGTGATTCGTTTTATTACAAGTAGAGCACGGATGCAGTATTCAATTTTGTATTTTAATTCCATTTCTTTAGCTATGTTTATAAGATATAAATTTGCATAAACATCTATAATCTAACGATAAGAATTAAATAATCCACCTTGCCACGAATGATTAAGTCCATGAAATCTTTCAAACTGTATTTACACATTGACAAAAGCTGCGATTCCATTATCTTGGCAGCGCATTCGTAGAATCTTTTGAATCGTATTCGTTGCAGCATACTCGGAACTAATGATTTTCTATTATTCTACGGATAAACGAATGAACGCTAATTTTGTTAAAATAGAATAGAATAGAATCTACAATAAGAATTCGTGAAATTTACCTCGAGGAAGATATCCTGTATTCCATCGTACCAAAAATTCTTCAACATATTTCTCGCTTTAATCATTTGTTTATTAATCATCTTGTTAAATCCCATCAAGTCCCAACTTTCTTTACATTGTGCAATTTGCTTTACATCAATCAATCGAAAGTCGCTGGAAAATAATCAATTAGTGTTTCAAAACGAAAGTATAGTAAATGGCCGATTTTTTACCGAAAGTCGCTGGAAAATAATTAATTAGTGTTTCAAAACGAAAGTATAGTAAATGGCCGATTTTTTACCGAAATTCGCCAACCCAATGGTCTAAGGACATCTTCATACATGGATTTATTAGAAATAAATTGTTCTGTAAATTGTCGCGATATTCTCGAATCTTAATTGTCGATCCAGGTACAAAATATCTCATGTAGAGCGATTTTTTATCATTTTCTTTCTGCTAAAGAAATGCATATTTTTAGAAAATGGGAAATTACAATACATATATAAAATATAGTATAACAAAGAGAATTAAAATTTTAATTGAACCTTCAACAAATAATTTTGTACAGGAACTTGAAGCGCGTACTGCAGTATTGCTTTCTTAATATTTCTTGTATAAGTATCTTTGATCTCGATTAGCAAGCTTTCTGTGTAATAAGCAAATCGATCTCTCAAATGGTACGGGACTAAAAGTAATATCTTCTCTATAACGACATCCTGAATTTGTACTGTGTGAACAGTATCAACCCCATTGCAAATGTAATTGTAATATCGGTTTACGTCTTCGTCATTATTTAAATCTATATCTACATTCGGTAATTCAGGTTTGGTAATTAAACTAACCATGTATCTATAAGTAAACGTTATTTTAAGCTCTAGTTCGATTTCCTTGCTATAAAATTTTTTTTTTACAATTCTAAAAAATTGAGTAAAAGTTCAAATGTTTTGCTGACCTGCGGAAATTTTCTACTTTTAATCGTTTCCCTGTATACGTGACACCGAATTTACGTTGCTTTCGCTTCTCTTCTCTTCTTGTACATTTGATACATTTCATTAATTCTGGTGGCAACGAAAATAATGGCTCAATTTTCGTTTCAACTACTTTTAATATCTTTGGAACATCTTTGGCGCGTATTTTTTGAACCGTCGGATGCGTAATACCCTCACATGATGTCATTTCCTTACAGTCACATTCCATGTTGAAACTACTTGTTATTAGAGATCGAAATATCGAAGAAATCCTATACTTAAAATACAATTCCAGATATATCTGTATAGTGAATATATATTTTGAAATTTTAATAAAACGAAATTAGAAGTTCCATAATGAAATGTAATTCAGAGAATTGATGTTTATTGCTACCTTGCGATCGAATTTTGCACCAGCACAGACGGCGCCACTTTCAGATTCAGTTTTAATAGCTGGACTACATTTTTAAACTACATCTTTAAACTGTGTCCACGGTAATTATATTGCAACATAATATTTTCTCGAAATTAGAAGTTGAAAGAATAATATCACTGTATAATACTTTGCGATATAATGCGTTAAAAATCTCTTTCTGTATATTTAATGTCATTAAGTTACGAATAGAACAACTCATGACTGCAATTGACTGTAGTTTCTAGGCAACGAAATTGATCGATTTATATAGGATTTATAAAAAATTTCGAATGAAAATATTATTTTAAGGTCATTTGATTATTATCGTCATTATATTTAAGAAGAATATGATTCAAAATAAAGTTGAGATATTTTTAGGTTAGGTCTCATTAATGTAATATTTTTCAATCTTCTTTTATGTGAAATAACGTAAGTGGCATGTTTCAGATGATTTCACGTCAATTCTTTCGCTCAATACATACAAATTATGTACTTTGCAACGCATCAAAGAAAACATTGTTAAGCAAATTGCGCAAGAAAACTGGATATACATTTGTAAATTGTAAAAAAGCCTTAGAGCTATGTGACAATGACATAGTAAAAGTAAGTCAAGCATTAAGCTATGTAAGAACATCATTAATTTTTAAAATATTGTAGGCTGAACAATGGTTAAGGGAACAGGCGCAGGCTCAAGGCTGGTCTCAAGCAATGAAATTAAAATCCAGGACGACTTCTCAAGGATTAATAGCATTGATCACTAATAATAATCATGGAGCTCTTGTAGAAATTAATTGTGAAACAGATTTCGTTGCAAGAAATAAAAAGTTCTATGACCTAACAGAGATCATACTTGCTACTGTATTAAAACATGGAATGACAATTGAACAGAATTCATTAATCAAGAAAACTATGTTATATACAGAATCAATAAGTAAATTATATGCCGATGATGGTAAAAATTTAAACGATCATTCTGCTTTAACTATTGGACTTGTAGGAGAAAACATTAATATAAAGCGTGCATTATGTATGAGTGTACAACCAGGTCTATATCTATATGGTTGCACACATCCTACTTCTGCAAACCCAGCATCTTCATCATTTGGACGATATGGTGCATTCGTGGTTTTAAAATCTGATAAACGGAAAGAAGCTTTGGGAAGACAACTTTGTCAGCATGTTATTGGTACTTATATTTATCTTTCAGTTAATCTACTATATTATTTCTTTATATATAAGTATAGGTTTGTAGTAATACTTGTTTCAATATTAGGCATGAACCCAATCAAAATTGGTGATGCAAGATTAGATCAGCCCTGTGATAATGTAGATGACGAATCTGTTATGTTGTATCAAGAATTTTTATTTGATCCTACTTTATCTATACAACAGTTATTGCAAAGTGAGCAGGCTGAAGTCTTGGACTTCATACGCTTTGAAATGGGTGAGACACTCGAAAACAAACAAGAATTGGATTCTGTAGAAACTTGCGGTTAAAACGATTGGAATTCGTTTAATAGATCTATGTATTTATCATACATTTTGTATATATTTCGAAACTTTCAAAAGATAATATAAACATTATGCTTATCTACTATTATGATACGAGTAAAATACTTAAACTGTTGCATTTTTTTTTTTATTAGATATAAATTATAAATAGACTCAAAATATAGTATGAAAACTAAAGTATTTTATTTACAAAGTTATTCTTCAATGATACATACACTTATCAAAAAGTATAATCGATTTAAAACAGCGGCATCAACGATAAAACAGCATTATAAATGCAAAGCGCTTTACATCTAAAATTGTAGATGATATTCAGATTATTGCTCTTCTTCATTTTCTTTATTTTTATTTTCTTTATTTACTATGTTAGATGATTTTAATTTGTTCCTTCTTCGCATGAGCTTTACAGATTTCCAAAGCCACATTCGCGAGTCTTTTTTCCAGTAAAGAGCAATATCTTCTGGTGAATGCATAACACCCTAAAATGCACAATTTTATAAATAATATATTTTATGATGTTATATATCAAAATTTATAAATCATACTTGAAAATTCAAAATGTCAGAATGTTGAACAGATTTCTTATAGGGCAACATATCTTTAGCATTTAAACCGAACAATTCTTGGTCAATATCATCGGGTGGTTCAGTTTGCACATCGCTTGTTCGACGAAGCGGTATCGTATCATTTCTGGATTCAATTTCCGCCTCTAGTTCCAAACGTTCAAGAGCCGATGTAAAGCTCCTTGACTCTTTACAATTGCCAAAATTCGCCTATTGGGAAATTTTATATTTCCATAAAAAAGTAATAATTTATACTATGTCGAAAATAAAGAAATTTTTCAACATTGAACAAATTGTGTAAACCTGTACTCCTTGAGAACAGACATTACATCCTAATGCCACTGACAAGCATATATCGCTCATAGTCTTGGATAAAAGATTTCTCTCGTCCCATGCAAAATTTTCAACTACTCATAAAAGAAAAGACGCGATTTAATATTGATGAAACCGAAGGGTTCACAACCTGCGACAAAACAGTCACAAACCGCTTGAGTGGTCAGATTCGTCATTTCTCCAATCCATCGGCTTCTTACCGCGTCATATAAAATTGCTATATTATAATTATCATATAAAAAGACTTCAAAAATTTTTCGTATCCGTTAAAATCGACTGACAGGTGCCGATTCCATCTCTGGACGCGCATGGAAAAACAACACCCTTCAGTAACATAATAAATGAGCAGCTTTCAAATTCACACGACTTCAATATGTATATTACGTATTACAATTATATTATATTATGATAGTATTGAATACACTTAATGTATCCAAGTAATTTTTAGGAAGACCATTGAGTTGCAATAATTTTTCTGAAACAGGATCACATTATAAGTGTAACTGTACGTATATTACATTTTTTAAATTTATAATTAATCTATGCTTTTTCAAATTTACCTGTATTATAGTCTGTACTACTATATTATTTCATTCATTGTTAAAAGAAATATTCGTCTTTTTTAAAACTTAATTCTCTGTAATAAATAAAAGAGTATAACAATTACCCTCTTCATCTTCCATGAAACGATACAAGATAATCACGATCGTTACGTTGTCTCCGTTATTCGAACGAAGACAACCAAGAGGAAAAAGAAGAGCACGATAGAGGACCTTCAACATGTCAGAATGACGCTAGAAAGGTACAGAACAGGTGCGCTGAAGCGAGATGTGTATGGCGTAGAGGCGATGCCCGCATGGTTGAAACGTATATCCAACAAGTACCCGTTGGTCACGGCTGGCCGGTCGGGGTTCCGGGCTGACTTCCGGACGAGTCTGCACCGCTACGGTTTCTTTTTAGCCAGGAACGCATGGTATCAGTTGTGTTCACGTACAGTTAGACGGTGTTACCTCGCAGCAAACGCCTCTTCTTCTGCTCCTTCGTGCATATCGCCGCGAATTCGTTCGTATACATTCCTTTAAATGACGTGACGGAAAAACGGAGAAGGAAGAACGATGGATTTCTCTAGACGGGTGAGTCTGCAGAGGATCATAACTATGTTAAACCAAAGACGCAAAACTAACCGGGATAATGAAAAGAACAAAGTTAAACATTCATAAATAGATACATACATTTTTAATTTTATCGTGTATTATTATATTTTTTAGTCTTGCGTTTTTTCAATTCTTTCATGTGAAATAATGTTTTATAATTCCATAAATTAGCAGCAGGATATTATTACATACCGTATTACTGCTAAACAAAAAGAAAGGGAACGAAGGAAAGAACTTTTTCTGCGCGATAAATTTAGCAAAACAGCGTCATTTGAACAGCAACAAATCGTGTTGTATCTTATTATCTGTTTTTTGATTTTGCATTTTTGCCAATTCTTTTACACGAAGTAATATTTTATAATTTTAGAAAGTAGTAGCAAAAATATCATTACATACCGTATTACTGCTAAAGGGAAAGAGTTTTTCCCGCACTATAAATCTGGTAAAACAGCGTCAACTTGTACAACAAGAATTTTTACTTCCTCGCGAAACGATCGTACGCGCGAGATTCGGCTATGTACAGGTTGGTGGGCGTGCAGCAAGTGCAGTCACCACTTCCTGCCGCAAATGATCGTCGCGGACGACGCTCGAATAACACGTGTACAGTGTACACACGTACCGTTCGTAACGTACGTGTGTGCGGGCGTGGACATGAATGAACGTGAAGATGCATCTGCATTATCTGCAAAGACAATAGCGTGGCTGTATACGTGCGAACGTTGCACTTTGCATCACCTACACCTATGTACAAGTTAGAGCATTAACGGCAATCGGCGCACACCCGGAGGTAGCAGCGTGTTACCTCATCGCTATTGAAATACATATATTGTAGCAAAACCAGGACAACGCACGATAGATATCTGTGGAAAGCATAGAAATAATTAACAAATCAGTCATAAAAAGTTATTCGTGTCGAAACGAATGTCTATGGATTTAGTTTAGTCCAGTGACAGTAACTTTGTAATTTAAAAGATTATCGAAATAACGCGATCCTTTTTTCAGAAAGTTCCATAATTATCTATTCTTCGTTACCAATTAAGTATCAAATATGAATATTCCCCATTCAAACTGTGCCACCGCGTCTAATTGGAAGTTATTTCTGCGGATACAGAAACAATATACATCCGCTTCTCTGTAACACTTATTCTTGCTTACATTCTGCTCCAGTAGAAACACCATCCGCCGTGAAAAGTACACGGCAATTAATTTTTGATAAAAATAATCATTATTTCGCCAGCTATATTTCTTTAGGCCGTTCAATTATGGCCACAAACATAAACATAGAGAGAAACAGGCTTACATATAATAGTTGCGTGCACAAACATACATACGCACGATTACGGATCACCTGCGATTAAGTCCTTCCGAGGACCTGACTTCGGTGAGTTCTCATACCCCAGTTTTCTGCCAGCAACCGTTCAGTGCGAGCACTGATCGCGTTTCTCCGTTGCGAAATACAGGCGCGCACACTCGTGTCGTGATTCCGAGTTCGAGATCAGAAACGATCAAGCAGGTGCTCGATTAATTTCAAATAGACAAGTAATTCATAAAGGATCGGACGGTCAGTGATCGATAAGGGCGCGAAAAATAAAATCGTGTTTGAAAACCAAGAAACAGTGGCAAATGTCAGAACTATTGGGAAAGATCGAAGAGCCGGTGTGTAATTAAAGATACAGTAGAAATAACGATTTCGATTGAGTGAAGGAAAGCGTGAGGAGAATATACGGACCGGTGTTATTATTACACTAACTTGGACTATGAAAAGTATAAAAGAAAACAGAATACAATGTCTCGCGAAAGTATTTGAACATTCATGAGAACTTTTAATGAATGTATTATATGTATTATAAATATTTTGCAACTTCTATATACATCTTCAGATTCGTTTAAAATTTTATCAATATAATCACGATAGTTGTGTCTCGTTACAGTGCTAATGATGTTTCGTATAACGCACATAAAATATTTACAAAAAATTCCTACAAGTATTCAAATACTTTCGTGAGCTATTGTATGTCCCAGACTACCAGGAGAAACGAAGGTCAATATAATTTTACCGCGAAAATGACTGAAATTGTAATTTCGCGGATTCATTTTCCATATCGCTTGTTTCTTATTTTTGCTCGATAACACGTATATGACCAATGACCACATCAATTCGATATCATGATCGATTATAGAATCCTTGAAATTAAAGTTCGCGATAACGTTATTACCGGACTATTTTGCACGTATAAAGCAAGATTCATTTGCAAAATTTATTCAAATGACAAAAGATTGCTTAGTCTTATGATAAAAGTTATTTATACAAAATTTACCTACTTAAAAAAGAGTACAGTTTTCTAAAAGCCAAATTTCAATTATGTGTCTCAGGACGACAGAACCTGCCGTTCCGATGATTCTAACGGTGAAATCTTTAAGAATGTTCCGAGGAACAGCAGTACGTTTCGCATTTGGAAAATCGAGGTACCGTAATAAAATAAAAATGCAACATAATTTATACTCCCCGTTATATTACGATATATGCATGTAGTTTAGATGTATCATATAGTTTTAGTTAGCTACGCTGCTTTTCGAGAGTTTAAGAAGTACAAAGAGTGAAAGTGTGAAGTACTAAATTTTCCTTTAATGTTCGTGCAACAGGGTTTACGAGTTACAGCCGTTACAGGAAGTAATATGGGACATTTCCTCTCGGAGTTGGCATACATTATCTACGCGGTGTCACCGAAAGACGGTCCACTACCTTACCCTGGAATGCCGGTAATTTTTTCTCTTTTAAAGAATAAAGTTGTAACTTAATTAACTATGGAATTAAAGAAATATTATGTACTTTTGAATGTTAAAATAAGTGTTCACTTACACCACTATGATTTTTGGTCAACCATATGTAGACTTCGAATGCATTTATAGAAAATTAAAAGATATCCTTTTTTAGTTATGTTTATAAAAATTTGAATTTATATAAACACTCACAATTTAATTATATGCGTAAACTATATTCTTTATATCGTTTAAACAGGTTAAGGAGATAAAATCGACTGCGATAGTTCGTGTAATTCATTTTTGGATTGGATCTGCGTGCGATTCAACAATCTCTGGGGCAGCAGCCCTTCGAGCGGCCGAATTAGATTCGCAAATATCTGCCACGATTCTATCAAGGGAGGCCCAAGGACGAGAAAGTCCTAGATTTTTAGCCTATTTCCGCCAACATCTCGTTATTGAAAATTTCCACTTTGAAACACCATCATGCAAATTGCACAGAGTAACTGGCGTAGCGATCCCTGTCTTGACGGAACTTGAAAAAGTTGATTGGGATCATTTCAGTTCACGGGACGTTATTCTTGTGGAGGTTCTATCGCAGTGCGTAGGAAATTGAATCGAATAATCATTAATCATTCTGTTATAATATATTAATAATAATATAATGGTACATAGGGCTATCGTATTCCTTTGGTTGGGATCGTCAGCAGATCCATTGCACAAACGACACGCTGCCAGTATCTTGGAAGTGAGAAAAGAAAATAACAATGGTCGTATCATCATCATCGATGATGGTTACGAACAGACACTACCGGAGGGAGATAGACAACTGTTCGCCAGTATTTTAAATCCTTCCACAAGAGTGGTGAAGCCGGATCGCCTTTACCGAGTCAATATGCCAAGCCCAGTCAAATTGTATAGATGTAACGAACAATCCGGTAAATATAAGGTCGCTGAACTGAAATCTGGACCGATTCTCCGAGCTGATCTCACATCCGAAGCCGTTTACTTAATCGACCGTGGTGAGGCTGGTGTTTGGGCTTGGGTCGGACGTAATGTGAACGCCCGAGAAAAATTGGAAGCGATTCGTAACGCACGAGGATTTGTAAAAAAGAAAAATTATAGTAATGGTGTATTAGTGGAAAGAGCGCTAGAAGCTTGTGAACCAACGGAGATGAAGGCTCTTATTAGAGGGTGGGAACCGGCGAAGACAAGACCGCTTACTCTACCACCGAATTTTGATCCCGACTATATGAATGAAAGACCTAAAATGGCTACTGGGTGCCAACTAGTTGACGATGGATCCGGTCAAAGAACTCTTTGGAGAGTAACCCATAAAGAAGGAATGATTCAAGTGGATGACAAAGGAATATACTACGCAGAAGCTTGTTACATAATGTGCTACAAATATGGACAAGGACGTAGGAGTAGAACAATCGTACGTTGAAAATGTAATTTCGATTGTTAAATTAACAATAACTATTACTAATTATTATTAAATTTGAAATGACGTGACATCACAGATTTATTGTTGGGAAGGAGTCCATTCTATAAACGCGGATCGAGAAGCCGCTTTAGAAGCAGCTTGTCATTTGTCAGAAGATACCTCTGGCCAGTTAGTAAAAGCATCTCAAGGCAGAGAACCGCCTCATTTGTTGCAGATTTACGATGGAAAATTGAAAATACTAGCTGGAAGGCATCGCGATTCTCGTAAGCAGTAGAATAAATTATTTATTATGTTTATTTATTTAAATTCTTAATGAGACGTTTATTTCGTAGCTCCGGAAAAGTATCTTGTTAGAGTTTTCGGATCTACTCCATACACGTCGAAAGCAGTTGAACGGCCTTTGAGATCATCCAGCAGCCTCGATTCTAGTGGAGTTTTTATTCTATTTTCTAATTCACCTGTAGTATGGTGTGGTGGAAGAAGTACTGGTGACGCTAGACAAGCATCTAGACGACTTGCGCCCAGAAATGCTCCTTTGATAACTGAAAATAACGAAGATGACGATTTTTGGAGAGAACTCGGAGGTTGACAAAATATAATAAGAATTATAATATGAACTTAACATTGGATTATAACAGTGAACTTTAAATTTAATCTTTAAGGTAAAGGTACTTATGGCACAGAAGTTATTGACGACGGAGAAGAACTTGAAAAACATCTATACCAATGCTTGACGGACAATGAAATGTTTGTTGGCGAAGAAGTTCTTGGATTTGGTCAAAGCAGTCTTCTTCCAGAAGCTATTTGGTTATTAGATGCAGGAAATGTGATATGGATCTGGATTGGAAAATCTTCTATTCCTAAATCGTTAAAGGAGTGTGTACATGATGCAATGATATTTTTATTCACTCACCCAGCTGGTCGAGATCGAAACACAACGATTTCTATAATTAAACAGGGTATCGCAAATTATTTATTTTCGAAAAACAAAGATACCAAAAGACCTTGAAGTAAAATAATTTTATCATCTTTTTAGGAATGGAACCTTCAACGTTCATTGGATTATTCGATAACTGGAATTACAATTTACTGAGAGAATACAAATCATTTGAAACATTTTGCACACTTCTGCAAGATAAAGAATTTCCACCGAAAATACAAACGTTATCGAAATCATTGAGTGACTTCGATAATTATGTAAAATATCCTCTTTCTGTCTTAAAAGGTGATCCGGAAAATTTACCATCCGGTGTTGACGTTGTCCGCAAAGAAATGCATCTTACTTTCGATAATTTTATTGCGATTTTTAAAATGGAACCAGACGAATTTGTAAAACTTCCTGCTTGGAAAAGACAAAGACTAAAACAATCGGCGGGACTTTTTTAAAACATTGTGCTTTAATAATACTATTTTGTACCATAGTGATTACAGTACTAAAATAAAATAAAATCATGTTATATATTTATATTTTAATGTTTGGAATTAAATTTATTAATTGAAAAGAATATTGAATTTTATAAATTTAAGCGTTATAAGAGACAGATTAGGGCTTTATTTATTACAAATTCACATATATATCCAAATGTAAAGTAAAACTGTTTGATACATTTTATGATGAAGTATCCATTGGCTCTGTATTAAGCCTATGCACAGTTTCCCCTTCAATGATTATAGGATGAACCGTTTTGTTAAGCACAGCGGTAGTACCACGTTTATATCGGTACGATATATTGCGCTGTCCTTTAACATTAGCAACATCATAAGGGCGTAAATAATCAACAGAACCTTTACGTATGACACATAAATCTACGTTAGAACCAGAAGCTAGATCATTAAATATACCAGCGCGAATGGCATCTGCAACCAATTCTTTAGCCTGCTCTTCCTACAAACATTTAAAAATGAAATATGTGATTGTACAAAATATAATAAAATATATAAAAATATTTAAATTCTTACTGTCATATCAGGTTTCCATCTACTTTCAAATACAGCCATTGCAGCTAATGATCCTGTACCCATACTAGTATAAATATGACGATCTGAAGATCCATGGGGATGAATACAATATAAGTGTGGTCCATCCAAATCAACACCTCCTAATATTAAAGCTGCTCCAATATTTCCTTGATAACGGAACAATAATTGTTTAATCATAGCATTTGCAGTACAAACTGGCACTATGCGGTTAGTATTTAAACGATGTAACTCCAACTGACTGGATATCATTTGAGTTGTCATTTCAGTATCAGCAGCAGTTCCAGCACCGCAACAACTTAAAAATAATTATTAAATTATTCTATTAATTATTCTTAAATTAAAATATTAGTTAATATTACATTGTTTTGAATAATTACTAATGAAATTAATTTTTTTTTAAATACTCACTATATATTTTCAGTAAGATAATGAATCTTACTACAATTTTTATCAGCAACTATGGTATTTTCTGTTGATCTTGTATCACCACCAAGAACCACTCCATCTTTATAAACAACACCAGCAATTGTTGTTCCTGTTTTAACAGCTTTAGGTGCTTGGAATCCTTTCTTTACCAAAAAATTGTTTCTGAAAAGAATATACACTCCAATAAATTCTACAGTTCTTTACGTATTTTATAAATTCATAAGAAAAGTTTATTAGCAAAAATCGGTAGTATTACAAAATGACACAGCAATATTAACTTGTAATAGGTTATGCAGCATGATACATTACTTTTCACTTTTATGATTGTTTGTACTGATATACATATAAAGATGTTTTTAATTTTGAAATAATTATCATTACCTTTGACAAAGATCAAAAGAAAATCCAGGAGCAGGAATTTCAGGCACAAGTACCGAAGACATGATTCAAAAGTTCTGACTTCTAACTTTGTGAAAAGAGTCGCAGTAATGAACGAAAAGCATTTCACAAATGTCACCATTTACCAGTAGATGGCAGCTTTGTGTGGAATAACCACGAAAATAGTTAATTTTTAACTTATTTTTATCTTAATTAATGTATGAACCAACTTAACTTACCTTTTTCTTATATGCAAATAGACCAAAATAATAATAAATACAATTAAAAATATGTTATATTTATTAAAAGTCAAATATAACAAAACGCTCAAGAAATAAAATTTGAAACAAAAATATGTATTGCTTGGTTTCAAAAATTTAAAAAGACCGCTACGGTACACACTAAAAATCACATAAATTTCTCCTTTTACATCAACTTGTATACAATATATGAAACATTAAATTCGTTCATTGTGATATAAAAAAATAATATAAAACATAAAATAATTTATACAGCTTATTCTAAAGTGATTCTCTCAAATTATTAAAACAGTACTATATACTTTTTAATATTTACAAAATGATATGAAATTTAATAAATTATGAAAATTTCTTTAAATAACATCTATAAACAAGTTATATCGTTAATAATTTCTGCCATCATATTCCTGTCTTGTAAAGCTGCATCTAACTCTTCTTGATCCCATTCCAAATTTATTTTTGTCAAACGAGCTGCTTTTTTTCTTGTTAACTTTAAAATACCTCTAGTTTCTATCAATGAACATAGACTATAAAATTCAGAACCATCAACAGCATGAATATTTCGTTTCTTGCAAACTTTTTTGTATACTTCATGCAACTAAAACAGAATTATATTTATATACATTGAAATTTTTTATCAGATAGTTGATTTTTTTATTGTATACTTACTTTCCCTACTGTCACATCTTTATTTCGTCCTTTGTTTAGGATAAGTAACAAAGAACACAATAGTAATTTTTGTTGTAATGGAAATGTACTTTCCTCCTTTTCAATATTTTGAGATCCACCATAAATACCGTTTAATACAGTGATGACTTCTTTTAAATCCACTGGCTGGTCCACTGCAGATTGTTGCTTTTTAGGTATATTTATTTCTGTAAAAAAGAATGAATTTATTTTGTTTAGAAAATAACAATGTTTTTTCTTACTTTTATTTTGCTATCATTCCATATAACACATACCATTATTATTGGTAGGTTGTAAAACTTGTGCTAATTTATGAGATTCAGCAAGTTCTATTACTCTTCTACTGATATCCAATGCTCTTCTAATATCACCAGAAATAGCAGCAACTTTTCCAGATAACATTTGTATTGCGGTTTTAGTAAACAAGTCAGACACATTTGCTTCACTTAATCTTTCAGATATTATATTACATATTTCTTGTTTTGTATATGGTGAAAAATGCATCAACTTTGGTTTCAATTCACATCTAGCTTGTAATCTAGGCAATATCCTATCTGTTAAATCTAAAGCATTAGCAATTCCAACTAAAATCAGTTTCGAATTGTGTATTGATGGCCATTCAAAGACAGAATATAAAACAGATTGCTTTTTACTTTCTAATTGATCTATTTCATCTAAAATTAATAGCAACATTTTATGATTAGAGCTTAAATATTTTTCAATAACTCCTTTACTATATTTTCCAGATTTTCGTTCAGCTAAAATGGGTGGTAATTCTAACTTCTGTATAATTTTTGCATAAATTGTAGCAGCAGATTTCATAGTTGTGCAATTAACATAAATTACTTTAAATTTTGATTTGAACTCAGTCTTTAATATAAGCTTTGAAAGACATGCAGTTTTTCCAGTTCCAGGTGGTCCTGATACATATAAGGATCCTGATGTTTCATTTTTTAAATGCTCTTCCATAAATTCTTGTAACTTTTGTAATTCATTTTCTCTACCAGGTAAGGTATCAGGTACTGAGCTGTGCAAAGCTTTACGAGCATTGCGATATCTTTCTGTTCCAAATAATCTTTTAGGAGCCAGTCTTTCCTCCTTAGTTGGAGAAAGTTCCAAATTTAATTTATCAAAAAGCGTAGAAGGTGTGGTTGGAGATGTTAATGGAAATGATTTATCTATCCTTTTCTGTTTTGGAGGTGTAGAACCATGATCTTCTAAAAAAGATATATAAAACCATTTATATCATTCTCTATAAAAAATATATATTCATTAAAAATATGTAAATTCATTTATTATACATACCATCAGATTCAGTTGAATTCTGCATACGTTGAGGAATTTTTATACTTATAGCATTATCACTGACTTTGGTATTTTCTACGTCTGAGTCTGAGTCTGATTCACTACTACTTAAAGTAATAATCTTCTTCACAGACGGTGTATATTTATGAGAAGAATCTCTCGCAGTTGCATTACTAAAATCTTCTTTCATTACATTATTTTTAGTTCCATAAAATGAACATTTCTTTGTTACTTTGAATGGAATTTTCATTTGAACACCTGTCATTTTTTTATTAAGTAAATTACACAATTAATAAATTAACATACACAATTTTCGCACACAAAAATTTTATTTTCTTCGTGTCTAATATAAACTGTTTGATAACTGTTTCCTATTGCTTTTTAACCTACAATTTTTTGGAAAAGCCAAAAAGTCACTCAACAATTTTCCCAAAGTTTGAATAAAATTACACATTCATTGATGTTATTTCAATTTACAAATTAAATGTTCTAATTAATTACATATACTTCCTTAATAAAATACGTTCCAAGTATCTATGTATCGCGCTATAAGTGCCGTACTCCGAGATTTTCCGCGGGAAAAAGCTTTAAACGCGGGAAACCGAAGGCATGTAAAAAGGAAATGGAAGAATTCACTTCCCGCGTAAAAACAAACATCCGAAAAATATAAGATATTAATTTAGGACAGTACACAATAGAAAATATACAGATACCAATCAACACTAATAAATATAATATTACTTATATTATACAAATTGATATAAATGAGTCATTTTAATATAATGTGTATAAAATACGGGCACATAAAATTAATTAGCCCTCTAGGGGTAAACATAAGAACTAGAGAGACCAAAATTTCCAGGATCAGAACATCAGAAGAAGCGAGCTATTCTCTTCCATATTGGCATTAAAACGTGCAGAAAGTAAGATCCGACTAACGCAATCGAGATATTCTAGACTAATCTAAGAATCTCTCATTCAGAAAATGAGAGCGAAGGTAATGTGATATTGATGTTTCTTGTTAATTTCAATATTTTTGATAATAAGTTTACTATTATATATTTTTTGAATCCTAAAATATATATTTCTTCAATTGTTGTTGCACTGCATGGTTATTTGATATGTTTCCTAACATTCGAATCACAAAAGCAATAGGTTAAGTTATCAAAAAACATAAAAATACAAGAAAAGTAAATAGGAAATTTTCAATTTTCAGTGGCGAAAAAAGAGGATGCGTAGGCTAAAACGTAAAAGGAGGAAAATGCGTGCGAGGTCTAAATAAATTTCATATCTATAACCTCTGTAAGTATCTAGCTACATATACCATAAGCGTATTATAATATGTATTTAACATTTTTTTTTTTATTACAAAAAGATATTAAAACAGTAATATATATTGATAAATATGTATATAAAAGATTTATTTAAAAAGAAATTTAAGAAGCAATTTTCCAAACATTTGGTCATGTTTGTAATATACAAGTTCTATTTATAAATTTTATTGTATTTTATATGTAAAAATCTTAACACAAGTCTTTAAAAACAGACACTTATTAGCTTTATAAAATTTTTGTTTCAGCTGTAAGAGTAACATTATCAACCAGATCAACTTGAAAAAATTGTATCGACTTTAACTTTCACAATTAACTTTTCTTATGCAGAGAGTTAATTTTATTACCATGCACGTGACTTGTACAATTTAATAAATTGATCGTTTAAATTACTTGGAACCTTGATTTCTTTACCTTATCCTCCATAATATAAAATTAGAAAATGTACAATTATAATATGAGTTAATATAAAATTAAAAGATAAGTTATAAAATTATAATATGAGTTCATATAAAATTAAAAAATAAGTTATAAAATTATAATATGAGTTAATATAAAATTAGAAAATATGTTATACAATTATAATACGAGTTAACAGTGATAGCGATCAAATGGAATAACTGACGTTTACGTTATTCGAATAAACTTAACCTTGCTTTATATGTGCAGAGCAACATGCGAACTGCATTAACAAGTCTTTTACGAACAAAAATACAATTTTATAAATATTTAAAACCTCGTACAAATAATGTAGTAACATATTCTCAATTAAGACAAATTACGATGTTTTCAAATAATAATCAAAGACAATTTAATAACGATGAAAATATTGAAAACGAAACACATAACCTAGTCGGTTCGCTTAGTACCACTCATAAAGTTTTTAAAGATGAAAATGCAGAAATTATTTTTGATGTCAGTGAAAAACAAGAAATGATTAATTTAGAAGATTTAAGAATTGAGGAAGAACCTCACGATCCTTATGAAGGAATAAATTTAAAACGTGAGTAGTAATAAAACTTATTTATATACTATTATACAAACTTTTTGCTATTTAAGGACAATTATTAATAATGTTTTTTAATACAAGATATCAATACAATCATTTTTCAGGTGGCGTAAATGGCGTGTTTGAAATAGAAGATCTTATATCATTATTACAAAAAAGTAATGCCAAAAATATCTTTGTTACTTCTGTACCCTCTGAATTACAATATGTTGATTACGTAGTTATAGTAACAGGTAAATCAAAGAAGCATATGCAGTCAGTTGCTAATTTTGTCCGGAAAGTGTATAAATTAAAAAAGGACAAAACAGATTTCTTGCCAAAAATTGAAGGAGAAGATTCAAAAGATTGGCTTGCTTTAGATTTAGGTAATTTTCTTATTGTGTTGGGACAGATTTACTATATCTTTATAATAATCGAATTACTATATTCCTCTTGTTCTTAGGAAATATCGTATTGCATATTTTTTCAAGTTCTGCTAGATCATTATATGATTTAGAAACATTGTGGTCAGTTGGGCCTGATTATGATGATAAAAGTAGAAGTTCTACTGACGAAGACATTATGGAACAATATAATACGTTTTTGTCTGATTTAGAACCAATTGAGAATAATGATGATGATAAAAAGAATGAAATGTATAGACAATAAATATAAAAGTTATCTAAATGATATATGTTATTTTTTATGGACTAAGATATGATCCTTATTAAATAAATTCTATACAAAAAGTAAAATAAAATAATAATAATACTAAAACATAATTCTCATGCAATAGTTTTTGAAAAGTATGTGTATAAGCTACCGATCACCTTCCCTTCCCTCCCCCCTCTTTCATTCGGCTCTTCGTGCTCTATTTATGCTTTCTGAAGCAATTCTCCATTTGCAATAAGCGTCCATATCTGAAGGCGCTTTATCGCAGATCAACAAAATGAAATCTTATCGAATTATCAGCTCTATTTCATACGCTGACTAATAATTACAATATAGACGCATTTGCGCGAATAAATTTTGTGTTGGTACATGTAATATTAAACCTCGTGTATCAACAGAACGCAATTAGAATAATAGTCTGTCCTACCTAACGAGTATCATCGGCATTTATATACTATTTATAACATATAACATAAAAAACAATTTTTATAATAACAGAAAACATTATATCTGGTTCTTTAGTAAAAAATTTATGTAACTAAATCCATGGAAGAGAATATTCTTTCTCCCATATGAAAGTGCAATTAATTTTCAACAGTACTTATATAGGTAATGTATATACATTTTCAATTATTGTAAATCGTTTAATTAATAAAATGTATCATTATTTGCACATTGTTAATTATCATGAATTTCAACTCATATATTATATATATTCTTATGTGATAAATTAAAAATAGTTTAAGGTATCTTTAATTTTGTGGCTTATTTTATCATATAATTCTTTATTTCAGATAATCATATGATTATTTTAAAGGAAGAAAAATATGAAAAGATAGAAAAATTTATCTAATCACAAAAAATGACAAACAATTTAGATTCAGTTTGTGAAAAAAGGTCCACCCGTTTCTTGCAAATTCCTTTAAAGTCAACTGAACAGATTTATTTAATTTTCTTAATTCCAACATTAATCAGCTGTTTTGTATATATAATTCATTTTTCTGCTGATTTAGTAGTTGCTATACAGCATTTCAAAGAAAATAACTTAGTATGGGGTTGTTGTACTATTTGTTTTATGTATGCACCAGCAATTGCATACTTTATGTTAACTGTTTCAAGACCAGATTGGTGGATGTCAAATGATGATAAATTAACAAAGGGAATGTTTTGTTGGTTCTGTCTCCAACTTTGTCAACTGATAGGCTTTGTTTTTTTTTCTCTTTATAGGTATTAATATTTTCTACTCAAAATAACTAATAGTCCCATTCATTTATATTAATATAATATCTAATTATTTTTTAGGTATGCAGGTCTTATAGTACTATCTATTGAAGCTATTATTTTAAGTGGAAAAGAGAGAACTGAGACTTTAAACATAGCAGCTGCTCCTGCAGCTATAGAATTATATTTCTTTTTACAAGCATGGTTTCAAGCAGTTCCTCAAGCTCTCTTTCAAACACATTTACTCTTTCGTGAACCATCATTTCATCAGACTCATCAATCTGGTATTTTATTCTACGATTTGCAGTATAATTTAAATAAAATTATAAATACCAAATTAAGATTATTTTTGTAGCAGTTGTAAAGGTGCTTTCTATTACTATATCCATTGTAATACTTGCCATTCAGACTACCTCATTTCAAAGATTTGAAAGTCAACGTATTAATGGTAGAAAACTACCATGGGCAATGTGGTTAAAGAAATATTGCATTCAGGTATCTTAATATTAAAAATTACGTGATTACCTACAACATTGGAAAATAATTTCTCCTTCTAAAGTATTTATTTAATTTATATAATTATAGGAACTTTGTGATTTTGAAGAAGGCACACCTTTAAGATTATCTGATAAAAAAGAAAATAACCCTATAGATAATTCCTTAGAACAACCAGAATCTGTAAAAGTTCAACACGAAGATAAGGAACAATGTGATTCTCACATTTCTTTAGATCGTCAAGTGTCTGTGACACCTCCTTTACCACCTAAAAATGTATATATTACACCACCTCCAACTCCTTTACGTGGAATTACTACAGTTACACCTTTACCTATACCAGATGTACCAGCTCCACCAAGACCAGATTCAATATGTATAGTTCCAAAAAATGCAGAATCTGAGCAATTATTCACTAAGGTAGTATCTATTGCAGAAAGAAAGAACAATAGCATACAAGATTTAAAAGTTCCACAACGAAGATATTCAGCAAAAGGTTTAGAAGAAGATGATCCTGTAGGAAAATTTTTGAGTTTTTTATGGTGGTTCTTTTTCATTCTAGCGCGTATACTTACTATTGCCATATTCTACGAATTTTACCCACTCTACTTATCCATTGTGCTTGGTATACATTATAGTATTATGTTAATATATCTTTTTTATTATACGCAATATTATGACATTATTACATTTTTTCTTAATTTATGGCTAGGATTAGTGTACATAGTTAGTTTAATTGAATATAGAATTAAATTTAAGTATGCAGATAAGTGGGTATTGCCATATTATATTTTTGTATTGATGCAAAATACGTTTTTAACATTATCTTGGTATTTTTATGCAGATTGGGATGGGTTTTGGTATTCTTATATATTTTTCGTCATTCTTGGAAGTATGACACTATGCGTTTTATCAACTATAATTTATTGTGCTTTGCTTAAACCAAAGAAACGTAGGATATATACCAGCTGACAAATGCAGAAAATTGTCTCATGGTAAAATATTCATTGAAACGTGATTTCACAAATGCTTTAATTTTTATATATTACTTGAACATGAGGTTGTTTTATATTTATACAAATCATTTACAAAATAGATATACTAGAAAACTATTATTAACGAATAGGACAATGGAGTAGCTGATGCAATTAAAATTTGTAGTTACAATGTTTAAATCTAAACTGAGAAACTGAGGACTGATATTGATAGTTACATAATGTGAAAGATGTATTTATCATACATTATTATAAATTAGGTAGCTATGTTTATGAAATATTCATAGGAAAATCCGTCTAAAAACATTTACATATAGTTACTAGATACAGCAGCATTTCTCCTTATCTACGAATTTTATATCTGTATAGTAATATTTACATTGCACATTTATATATAGAGATACTTATGTGTTAAAATATGTATATCTCTTACTCTGTGTTTCTCTCATCTTTAAAGACGTATATTAAATTTAAATACTTATCATTTCATTACTATCTCTTTATTTTCGCGATTTTAACTAAAAAATATTTGTGTAAAATATTTTTTACACATTATTTCATATTGACTGCCAAATCTTAGCAGAAAACCACTTTGAGATTATTAATATTAAAGTGGTACATATTAAGATAACATTAATAAAGAAATACTAATAAGTTTAATTTGATAAAAAATATATGCTCCCTTATACATCCATTCATTTATAATTATATTATCTACTTGCACACATTCCTTAGTCTATAACATGTTTTTCCTATACATGTATATTAGAGTCTTTATGAAGATTTCCTAATTGTGCTTCAAATAAAATATCATTTAATAATTTTTCAGCTATAATTCTTTGGTCTAATTTCATACTTCTAAGTTTTGCTGCAATATTTCGTCCAATTGCATCAAACTCATCTTCCATTACAAATGAATTATTATGTGATATTTTTAAAAGATCAGAACATTCAGCTTCATCTATCTTACGTCTACGAATTACTGGACTTTCAGACCACTCATTAGACTGATCATAAGCTTCCTCACTTCCTGGTTGCCATACATCCTAAATAAATATAACTTTTTAAATTTCTGCAAAATTTTAATTTTAATTTTTTGTCATACAAGATTAAGCTCATGAATAATATGCTTACTGTTTTGTAACATTTCCTATATCCTCCTCTTGTTCTTATTATTTCTTGACATTTAGCTGCTGATAAATCAATATATATCATTGCAGGTTTTCTTTGATTAGCTTTAGATTTAATTTTATCAACCATAAAAGGATGTAATCTCTGTAGAACACTTAGATTAGTGAATACAAAACAATTATATTAAAGTGCAAGAATTCTGAAAATAAATAAATCTTACTTTAATATGACTTAAAAAATTTCCAGTAGATCTCAAATTTCCATTTAAATGTCTTTGACATTGTACACATTGAACTGTTATATTACTGTCTTCTACTCTAATTACTGTAAAATATTCTCCATCAAGTATAGCTGGAATTCTAATTGGAGTAAGAGTCATGCTTTGTTGAATATTGGATTGTATATGTGAAATTTGATTAGGTTGATCTTGTTGATGTTGTACTTCTGAATCATGTTGTTGCTGATGTAAATTTGAATTTTCATGATTTTCTTGATTCTCTATTTCAATTGTTTGAGAAGATGTCTGGTCATTGACTGTTTCAGATATTTCTTGCTGTTGATTTGCAGGATCGATCATACATGTGTCAAAACTTTCAATCTTTGTTTCATACCTTTGCGTAGGAAATGTATCCATGATCTTACAATGCATGCAAAATTTATTCTAATACAAGAGTATGTTAAATAAAAAGCTCAACAATTTATATAAGCTGTACATGAATAACTCTTTAAATATCTGAAAAAGAAATAAAGGAACATGATTTTTACTAACAGTGAAGCAAAATACTATTATTTATCTTGCTTTCTTATTGAATTTCAGATAAGCTGTTAGATAAGAATGTTATATACATAACAAATCTAGATCAGATAATAGATGAGAGAATGTAATACATACAATCTCTAATGAAATTTCAATGTCTACCTACCACCAACCTTAAAAAATGTAGCTATATTGATATAATATGTAAATTCCTTGTTATGTACTACAAAATATCGTCGTAACAACGAAATATTCGTCGCATTTCTTGAAGTATTATAAATATATAGCTGTTTGAGTTAAATAAAGTGTGCTATCTTTAAAGCTATAGCAAAGCATGCATATGTGAAAGCAGGTGCATACTTGGCAGCACTGTGGTAAACAAAGTTATGAATAAAATTTCATTAAAATTTATATAAATTTATATATGTGGATAATAAATACATGTTCTTTACTTGACTACTATTCTTTTACATAATATAATTCAAAACAAAAGAAGGAACATTACATATTTATAAGGTGCATACATTTATAAGAAAACAAAATCTAATATGTAAGATATAAGTAATACAGATTGTTTAATATTATTTAATTGAAAAAGATACTTTGTATAATTCAATGCTTAATTTAAAATAAAGAAATCTTTCAAGTTATTACTTAAGAATAAAAATATAATTTCTTTTTTAAAATAAATGAAGCTTATCTGTTTATATGTACATATTATTCTGTGTATGTTTATTTGTTAATAAATTCTGTATTTTAAATTACTAAATATACATTGTTACTTTAGTTACTATGTTGCGTATTTATTTGGGGAATTTAAGCTTGGATTGTTGACCGAGGAACACTAACGCCATAGGGGTATAAAGATAGAATGCGTGAGCGAATTGAAGAATGGCTAAAAAAGCTATTTAGAAATAGAAAGAAAACACTGCATAAAGGCTAACCTTTATAACTTGTAGGGTATTTTTGTGAAATACGAATAACGTTGTCGGCATTGGTAACTCTGATTCTGATTTTACTGAACATAAATGCAGGATAGACGTGAAAGAATTGTTAGTACTATAAATGCTGTGCGTATATAGGTTATTTTTAACAAATGGTTTGTTTTTACTTAAACATATTTGATACTAATGATTTATTTACATGTATACATAATATAATATTTATTAATAAACGGAAGTATCTATTGAGAAAACAGTAGAAAAGATTTAATAACTGGACGAGATTTCATTTACTTGGATATGTCTGCACCTGAAGTAATGAGTAAAGCCAAAGAAAAGCAAGATGAGATATTATCAGAAAAAGACAATGAAAAAACAATACCTACAATAAAATCACAGACGTTCTCTAGGGAAAAAAAAAGGAAGATAGAAGTAAATGATGAAAGTCATACACAAATTAAATACTCTCAAACTAAGGAACATTCAGATGCAAATTCATCTAAGCGAATAAGATATGATGCTGAACAAAATGTATGTATAATTATTATATTACACATTTTTGAAACATTTTATTTATTTGTTAATTCATTTTCTTTTATCTGTATATCATAGGTTAATGATACGTCAGCAGATTTAACTACTAGTAACAGTGAGAAAACAAAAGAATCATCAAGCAAGGAAGAACACATTGAAAACTCATTATTAGTAGTACAACATTATAATTCAGTACTAAATAAAGATAGAAATAAAAGCAGAATTTTGTATATGAGAAATTTTAACAATTGGATTAAAAGCATGCTTATATGTAAGATACTAATTTATATATAAAATAATGCTTTTGTGTGCAACAATTTTTAATTAAAAATCATTTACAGTGGAATTTATTAATAAAACTCCAACTAATGCTCGTTTAAAAGTGCTAGATATGTGCTGTGGTAAAGGAGGAGATTTATTTAAATGGGAAAAAATAAATGCAGCACATTTGATCTGTACCGATTTGGCTGATGTAACTATGCAACAATGTCAAGATCGATATAAACAGATGTCAAAAAGATATTCTCCAGAAAGAAGATATTTTCCTATGTTCTCAGCGGAATTCATAACAGCTGATTGTACAAAGGTATTTGTTTTTACTTTTTCATGAGTTTGTAGAGGAATACTGAACAAATAATTGACAAAATGTAATTGGTCTGAAATTTGTATCATTACTATTTATGTTAACAATGGAGAAATCAGTGATAAAAAATGATTTCAGGTTCGATTGAGAACAAAATTTAAAGATCCTAGTATATCACTTGACTTGGTTAGTTGTCAATTTGCATTCCATTATTGTTTTGAGTCACTACAACAAGCAGAATGTATGTTTAGAAATGCAAGTGAATGTTTAAAACCAGGAGGTTATTTTATTGGAACTATCCCAAATGCATATGATCTAGTGTAAGTTCATCTTTTAATATGTTGAAAACTTTTAGCTAAAGTTATACAAAAATTAAATGCTTGTTTTAATCAGTTCCAGGTGGCAGAAGTGCGATGGTAATAGTTTTGGAAATGACATTTATAATGTAGAATTTTTTTGTGACAAAACAAAACCACCTCTTTTTGGTGCTAAATATCATTTTCAATTAGAAGGTGTTGTTAATTGTCCAGAATTTCTTGTCTACTTACCTGTATTTCGTAAACTAGCTTCAAAGTTTGATTTAAATTTAGTACTATTTGAAAGGTAAAAAGAATTTAGTAACAGTATTTATGGTATATCTACCATATTTATAAATAATGAAAATTTTGCTTACTTACAGATTTGACAGCTTTTATGAACGTATGAAAGATGAGGATAAAGGTAAAATGTTACTTAGTAAAATACAAAGTTTAGAAACTTATCCACCTCGACGCGACGTACAGCTTACTGGTAACCCTGATAAAGATTATCAACATGCTAAAGAATATTGCTCGCAAAGGACTTCGACTCGCCGTGAGATTGGGACTTTATCTCGAACAGAATGGGAAGTTACTTGTTAGTAGAAAATTAATATAATTTCATAATTAATTACGTTTGTTAATTTTATTGTAATAACATTAATTTTGTTTTAGCATTATATGCGGTATTTTCTTTTGAGAAAATGAAACCTGGCTGGAAGCAACATTAGAATATGTAAAATTATAAAAATTAGGAACCATAAGATGTTAAGTTTCTAATATAAAATTAAGCACTGACTGTATATTGTACGAGCTAGTCTGTTGCTATAGAAATACACACATATGTTAATACAGTATATATATATGCAGTTAACTGATATTCTAAATAACTTGCTCCAATGTGTTCAACAATATATCACTCCAAGCTAAATATATACAATATACTTTTATGTATTTGATTATGGATTTGATTGTTTTTTATATAAACATAAAATTAAAAAATTTAATATGAATAGTATTATGATTTAAGAAGGTGGTGTAAACACTGTTACCCATTGAGCTGTATTTTATAAAAACAAACTCGTTAAATTTCGACATAAAATAAGCCTTGTTAACCTCTATATAATATTATGCCATTAATTACAAGCACAAAAGATATAACCTAGCAAACACGAAGATGGCACCCCGCTGGGGGTAGCCACCCACATACTATATTTTTATTTTTATTTTTTTCTTTCCTAATCACTAAGATATAATACTTTATCAAATGTCCCTCTGGACAAATTGTAAAAACCAAAACAAAATAATAAAAAAAAAAAAATTAATTACAAGTACATGCTATTTTCCTTAGATAAGCCATAGATATAAAAAGGGAATTAACAGAACTATAAATGGTTAATATTATAGAAATCATATTACATAATAGCCTAGATCTTTGTATATTCCTTTGAATTACTGATGAAGTTTTATGAAATTAACAATAAATAATTTTTTAATGTGATATATTCCCGATGTTATGAATTTCGATATATATTCGATTATATGTCACGAACATCTCCAGTTAAAATTGAAGTTTGTAGCAACGGTTGAATAAAAATTAAATATTTCTTTTCAAAATTAAAGCGATTTTCATCGATAGGAAAACTCAATTGATACATTAACAACTACTCTCATGTGATTTATTTATAAAATTGTTAGCGTTATGTTCATAACCAAACATTATTGGAAGAGAACGACTGAATAGGCAGGTACGAACTGCGGTGGAGGGGATTGTATTGGGGATCGAAGAGGCGGAGCAAAGAAGCTCATGCGCAGTTAGGTATTTTTGATACTTAGACTGGGTCTCCTATGTAAGCGTAGGCTCGACTGCAGTCTCACGCGAAGTGTATAGTCGAATAGTGGTGTGTGTGCCCCCAGTCTTCTTTACTTCTCTCGCTTCTGTTAGCCCTTGCGTCGCGAAAGTCTATCAGTTGCGTTTGCACGAAAAATGGAGCTCGAGCAACCGACAACGCTGTCGAATTCCGACTCAGTAAGTGACTATTTAATATCTATTTGCTTCACTGCGTTTACCTACGTGTACAGTTTTTTAGTATTTTGTCTTATATTACGGCTTTTCTCTTGTGCGTACGGCATTGTCGTGAACGCAAAATTTTTCTAAGTCCCAAAATGGCGTCTGCGACTAAGTCCTACCTGGCTCGCTTCACACTGCCAGACGTTAAGTCCGACGGAAGAGTAGATAGTTATATATCATGCTACGATCTTATTAAGATGATATTTATATGTGAATTTTATTGTTTCAGGAAAAAAAGATCAAAGAGAATAGCAATGTGACTGGAAATCATAGTGGTAAGTAGTTTATTCGTACAGTTTTAACGCATGTAATCTGACATAGCTGAAATCAGAACTTTATAGCAGCAAATGTTAAGTTCAACGCGACGACCAAAGAGTTAAGGCTGCCAACGACCCGACCGGTCTGACACGTGTTTCAACTCTGACGAAGCGTCCGAACTACTTACGACTTCCTGCAATTCAAACTTAGTTTTATTTTTTGAATTGGCACTTGTTCACGTTCTGTATTACGAGAATTTAGAATTTCAATTTTTTAAAGTAAAAATTATGGAATATTTCTTAATTTGCCTCTTTTAACTAAATGAATACAATACATTCTAAATTATTTTTGCATTTCACATTTAGTTAAATATTTCGAAATATAGCCGCAATAAATTTAATTGAGGAATACAAATAATTTTTTTTATGTTTTAGTAATTATGCAATTTTATTTAAATAATTACTTGCAAAATGATTTATTTTTTCAATAAAAAGATTTTGAAATACAATTGATATTATATATATTTGTGTGTGTGTGTGTATATATATTATATGTATATTTCTAGATGCTCATATAAATGGCATGTCAAATGGATTTGACAAAAAAAGAGAACACAAATCCGAACATAGGGATAGGGACAAAGAACGATCTCATAAATCAGATCATAAAGACAAAGAGAGAAGCAAAGAGAAGGATAGAAATCATAAAAGTGATCACAGGGAAAAGGAAAAAGATAGACATAAACATAGTTCCAGTTCTATTAAAGAAAAAGATAAACATGATAGTAGCAGTAGTAACAAAGATAAAGATAAGGATAGAAAGAGTAGCTCATCATCTAGCAAGGATAAAGAACACAAAAGTAGTAGTTCTTCAAGCAAAGATAGAGAAAAGGATAAAAGCAAAGATAAAGAACATTATCACAGATCTAGCTCTAGTTCAAGTTCCAAGGATAAAGACAGGTATATCTAATATAATTTTGTACTTAATCACACAGAGTTTTATATTCATATATGTTGTAGACATCACAGTAGTTCCAAGGACAAAGAAAGCAAAGAGAAAGACAAGGAAAAAAATAAGGATAAGGATAAATACAAACACAGTATAAGTTCAAGTTCTCGTGACAAAGATAAGGATAAAAATGTCTCTAAGGATAAAGAAAAGGAGAGAAAACATTCATTAGAGAAGGACAAGGAAAGACATTCCATATCTCATGCAAATGACAAAGAAAAGCATCGCTCTTCTGAAAAAGACAAAGACAAACATAATTTGTCCAGTAAAGATAAACATCGTCATGATAAAGAAAAAGATCGACATCGTCATGAGAAAGAAAAATGTAAGTTATAACATAAGGTATACAACAAAGTTATGAACAAAGAATGAACTTGTTAATTGTTACTTTATTTAATTTATAGCAAAACATAGAGAAGATAAAGATAAGAAAGAGAAGGAGAAGGAAGAAATTAAAGTAAAAGAAGAAGTAATGGATGTAAAACCTAATCACATAGGAAATGAAGTATTTCAGTTTGATGTTGGCCAAACCTTGAAACATGAAGTGAAAGAAGTACATATATACTTTTTTAAATATATTTATTCTTATTCTTGAAACAAATGAATTCGAATAATTAAATAAATTTAAAATAATAAATTACAGGAACCTATATCACAAATTGAACCTGAAGATGATGACGACAGTGGTGGAGAACAACCATTATATATTAAAGAAGATGAGGATGATGAAGAAGCTATGAATGAAGAAGAAGGTAGTATGGATTCAACTGATGGAAATGACACAAGACTTTCAGATCTCCATAATACAACAATTAAAACTGAGGAAGAATCGGACGAAGATATGCCATTGGTAAGTCAAATCTATATTAAATTTTTATTATTTAAAAATTAGATATATATATTATAATATAAAAATTAGAGTGCAAGGTCCATGGCTCCTACAAGTGTTAAAAGAAGTTTAGATTCAGAGGAAGAAGATGATGTTCCACTTTCAGCGCGTAAAAAGTCAAAGAAGAATGACACAAAAGCAAAGAAGAAAAAGCGAAAACATGAAGATGATGAAGATGAAGACGAAATTGAACAAGTACTGTGTTTCTTTACATATATTCTTTATATGCATTAATGATGTTATAATCTTACTTAACAATTTCGCTACGGCGGTTTGGTTCGCTGTAGCGCCGTCACTGAACTAGACCTCGCGCCGAAAGTGTGCACATTGTGGGTGGACAGTTTATTTTGGAAGAAAAGGAATTTTTCTTTAAAACAATATATTCATAATTTTTACATAAAAGATATAAACTTATTTAATAGGTATAAAGAGTCTGATTAACAATTGAAAATAGTGAAAGAATAATATACAGTGATTAATAATTTAATTCAATATATGTTTTGAAACATGGAAACATACACAACCCAACATCACATTCTTGGTATTAATAACGAGATTCTCGTTTCTTAGAGTTTTTCGCATACATAACACATCTTTGTGATCTATTTTTCTTGTAGCTTCATAAAGTGAAGGAAAATGTCTTCCATTGAGTCTTGATGGATGATTATTTCCGGGTGTAATAGGATGACAGGTTGTTTTTTTCTAATATTTCTGTAAAATTTGATCCGTTAATTTCAGTTGAAATTTTGCAATTGATATTGTTTTGTTGGTTTTCAATTTGTATAGACAATATAAATTTCATAAGCATGTATCAATCATATGGAATATATATTTTTTGTACCATTTTGCTGTACACGTCGCTGTGGGTCACATTGTGCATGTCTGATATATTCGGCGTCCGTCTCCGCGGGTTAATATAAATGTCAGATATATCCGACGTTAGGAGCGAAAGGATTAACTATAAAAAAATATTTACAGAAACCAAAGAAGAAAGGTGCAAGAGCATCAAAGGGAGAAAATTCTAGCCCAAGGAAAAAGAAGCAAGAAGAAGAACAAGAAGTTTGGAAATGGTAAAGTTTCTTATGATTTGAAGAAATACATCGTGTAACTAAATAAGGTTATATCGTTCTAACCTTATTTTGTGCGTATGCGTGTGTACATTTTTCAGATGAAGTATAATATAGTAAAACTTATATACATATTTTTTAAAGCAAAATATGTTTAAGACTATTGAAAATACTAGAATATCTTTGATAAATTTACATTTTATTTATAGATGGAAATGTTTTACAAAATTGAAAGTGTATAAATATTCATCTATTTTAAGGTTAAGTTTTTGAAGCATGTTAGATATATTGTAATATCTTCAGATTAATGGAATATACAATGAATACAAAATATATCTGAATGAAAAAATTGTTATAGGTGGGAAGAAGAAAAGAAAAATGATGGGACAAAATGGACATTCTTGGAACATAAAGGACCAGTATTTGCACCTCCATATGAGCCACTTCCCCCTGATGTAAAATTTTATTACTGTGGAAAAGAAATGAAATTAAGTCAAGATGCAGAAGAAGTTGCGACTTTCTATGCACGCATGTTAGATCACGATTATACTACAAAGTCTGCATTTAATAATAACTTCTTTCATGATTGGAGAGAAGTGATGACTGAATCAGAGAGGGCTAAAATAAATGACTTGAGTAAGTGCAATTTTAAAGAAATGCATTCGTATTTTGTTCAAAAAAGCGAAGAGCGAAAAGCAATGACAAAAGAAGAAAAGCAGAAAATAAAAGAAATGAATGAACAAATTCAAAAAGAATATGGTTTTTGCATTATTGATGGACATAAAGAAAAAATAGGTAATTTCAAGATTGAACCGCCTGGTTTATTCAGAGGTCGTGGTGAACACCCTAAAATGGGCAAATTGAAAAGAAGAGTTATGCCAGAAGATATTCTTATTAATTGTTCCAAAGATTCTAATATACCAAAGCCACCACCAGGCCATAAATGGAAGGAAATTCGGCATGATCCTAATGTTACCTGGCTTGCATCTTGGACAGAGAATATTCAGGGACAAGTGAAATACGTTATGCTTAATCCATCAAGCAAACTTAAAGGAGAAAAAGATTGGCAGAAATATGAGACTGCTAGAAAATTAGCGCAATTAATAGATAAAATTCGTGCTGAATATAGGGAAGATTGGAAAAGTAAGGAGATGCGTATAAGACAAAGAGCTGTAGCATTATATTTTATAGATAAATTAGCTCTCAGAGCTGGTAACGAGAAAGATGAAGATCAAGCAGATACTGTAGGTTGTTGTTCTTTACGAGTAGAACACATTACATTACATGAGCAAAAGGATGGAAAGGAGTATGTAGTTGTATTTGACTTCTTAGGTATGCTTAATTTTTTACTTATAAATTAGATAAAGATGAAATTTTTTAGTATAATATTTGTATATATGTTTTTATTGTATTTATAGGTAAAGATTCTATAAGGTATTACAATGAAGTGCCAGTAGAAAAAAGAGTATTTAAAAATTTACAACTTTTTATGGAAAATAAATCACCAAGTGATGATTTATTTGATCGTCTTAATACAACTGTTATGAATAAACATTTAAATGAATTGATGGAAGGTCTCACTGCTAAAGTCTTCAGGACATATAATGCTTCATGGACATTACAGCAACAATTAGATAAATTGACAAATCCTGATGATACAGAAGCAGAAAAGATTTTATCATATAATAGAGCAAATCGAGCTGTTGCAATATTGTGTAATCATCAACGTTCAGTGCCTAAAACACATGCAAAATCTATGGAAAATCTTAAGGCAAAAATAGAAGCTAAAAAGCAAGCTATAAGTGAAGCAGAACATGCTGTAAAGGAAGCTAAACGTGATGCAAAACATGGATCTGTTAAAGAAAAAGTGTATGTATTGGTTAATTATTAAAAAGTAAATAGTATTAAGTACTTTATTGTGTATTTATTATTATAGCGTATATGAAAAGAAGAAGAAGGCTCTTGATAGATTAAAAGAGCAGCTGACGAAATTGGAAGTTCAGGCAACAGACAAAGAGGAAAATAAAGAAATTGCTCTAGGCACCTCCAAATTGAATTATTTGGATCCTAGAATTACAGTTGCATGGTAACTTTGATTCTTCTTTTATTTTATATTAAATATTACAATCATAAGTATGCACAGCATTTACATTTTTATTTTCATATTATTTAGGTGTAAGAAACATAACGTCCCTATTGAGAAGATTTATAATAAGACTCAGAGGGATAAGTTCAGATGGGCCATAGACATGGCAGGACCAGATTATGTATTTTAACCCCATAGAAGATTGATTATTACGAAAAATAACTCCCACTGATTGTATTTAGTGAAATTTTCGTTAAAATTATTGAGGGAAAAAGTAATGGTATAATTTTCTATATTTACAAAAAATAAATGTGAAAATGCGAAGACATATTTTGTATAGAACACTACGTTAAATTTCGGTAAAGACTTTATATTCAGTATGTAATAAACACATACTTGTAATTTAGAATTGATCGCTTAGCAATCGTGGCGTAAAAATTTTAGCGGTCGCATTTGCATATAGACGTTTAATTGATCTTATAAATATTAGAAACTAAAATTGAATAGTTTGACGAAAATTTAAATTCGTGTTAGGTAGAAATTTATAATATTTGTGAATTAAGAAAGCAAAATTTGTGCAAGTGATCTAAATTTAGAGAATATAGCTCAAAGTTACTTCATTAAAACAAAAATTTTACAGTCTCTAAATTTAGAAGTGCACAAAAACATTGGTTGCTGCATTGTACATAGAACTATGAAAACTTTGCCAGCCAAGTAAGAAAGAGGTACGTGTATTAGATCTAAAAAAATGTGACTGCCGAATGTGCAGCTAATTTTTATATTCCTTTAATTTGTCTTTTCTCATAAGTGTATAATGTCATTAATGGAAAATTAATTAAAGTTAGAGTCGCGCGCTCTACATGAATTTTTTAGTATAAAATTTATCAAATCGAAATTGTGATTAGCCAATTTGATTGAAATATAGCGTCTCGAAAGATAATTATAACATATTAATGTATTTAAAAAATAGATTATTGCTTTTAGCGATTTATGCTTTATAAAAGAAATGTTTAGTCTATAATAAATGTGAACACAGTGTATCTTTAACATTTTTTTAATATTCGTACACATAAAAACCTTGTGATCACCATGATATAGAATATTGTAAAAAAAAAAAATACTTCAATATGTTACAAATTAGTTATCATATTTATAGCCATAGTTGAATTTTGTTTACTGTTTAATAGCAAGATACTCAAATTTATTGCAATATTTTTCAAAATCCTTTCCTAATATATACCTGTAAATCATTTGTACAAGATATTCTAAATTTGAAGAATGTCTTTGTTTATGTGACTCATGGGACTCAAATTATATATTAATATTTGAGAGTATGTGTGCGTGAAACACCTTATTTTAATCTGTTATAAGTAAATCATGTTTAGAATAGATTATTCGCTTATTTATCTTGGAATATGGATCAGAGACGAGTAATTTTTTCAGTAGCTTAGGATATATTTACGTTAGTTAGATTGTAGACTTTATAATAAATATATTATTTCCATCATAAAAATATTCATTCATCTTACTAAATTGAATATTAATTACTCGTCACTGACAAATATTCCCATATCATTATGTTGTATGCATATGAACACATACAATTTTTTACACTCATATATAAATATATATATTTAAGGAAGCTGCAATTATAAAATTATACAAATATGTAATTAGAATGGTGGTTCTTTATAACATTTGTATTAAAACATTACGTTAATCATAACCACAATCATAAGTTAGTTCATTTTATTTAAAACTATAGAATGTATACTAATATGTTTTAAGAAATGTTGCAAAGTTATTAAAGGCCACTATTCTCATAAAACTGCCAATTATTGTATGAAGAGTCGCATAATTTAATCGTCTGTTATGCTACAAACTAGTTTTTGATATATAAGTAAGTTTGGTCATGTTCTCATTAATAATTAAAAATGAATGTTTCATTCATTTCAAACATTTTACTGTCTAAAGTAGCAAATTCTTATAATATTTATCTTTTTATATTATTGTCTTTTTCAAATATTGATGATTATAAACATTTCTGAAAATGAAACTAGTACAGTATATCAGACTACATTAACTTATACGATGATCAAGTAGACTGAATTTAAGATATATATATGCGTATATGTCGCATTACTCTTAATTTACTTTATTAAAGTCATTTGCGATATAGAAATTAGTAACTAATTAACATGACATAATGAAATACAATCAGTACATAGGCCTCTAATATCAAATGTTTTATGCACATAACATCAGATATAACATTTTTAACTTTTACAAGTGAGAAGTAAAAATACAATTGATATCTAGTACAATGAAGTGTACACAAATTGAACGTGTATGTATATTTCGGACATTATCATTTCTATACGATACTGGAATAATAAAACTTATAGTGCAAAAAGATAAATTGATTTATTTACATAATAACTAAATGTTCACATACTTACTATTAATAGAATCCAATGATTCAAAATACATCGCATCTAGTTATAGGTGTGCTTTATTTTAAAGTAAAAAAAAGTATAACCCGACGATACTTTATTTTTATTGGTTTATTATTAAAGAGCAAGGTACAATAATATACTATTATATTACTGCAGTTAGTGTTTATAGTAATAAATTATTAATAATTTAAATCAAATAATTGTGTAAATTTGTAATAAATATTAAAAGATGTAAAAACATACAAACATAACGTTCCGTGTGCGTGCAACATAATTTAGTCCCAGATCAAATAAATATTAAATATTCTCCTAATATTTCAAGCCAGAAAATAAAATACAGAAATTACATATTTTACACATTCAAATAATTCATATGTTAAAAGATACGTAATACATAATTTCAGAAATAATCAAAGAAACTTAACAATATATTTGTAATTTATATTCTGGCTAATGAAACATTTACAATACATAATCTCTAACTGAAAGGAGAGAAGTAATACCATAACAAAAAAAATATAACTTATTGAAATACAATTTTATATCTAATAAAAAATAATCTTGAATTAATTATAATACAAAATTTGTTATGCAGCATTGAATATTAATCCTATTATTAATTATACGGAAATCGATATAGAAGCAAAAAACTTGTTTTTATCTCTCCATATAATTGATAATATATATTACACAGTATCATGGTTTTAGTATATAAAATATAAAATCTTGATTTAAGATTAAATGAAATCATTTTTTTTTCTTTTTTTTGGCTATTATGTCACAGCAGAGTAATTACCAAAATAGTAGTTCCTACTTTAAAAAGGTAGACTAGACTATGTTAAATCACTATTTTGTTACAGTTGTTATATGTAACAAAATACATATTATGCATCAAAAATTGAAGCATTTTTTGAATGCTTACATAAATTGCATTCTAAATGTTAAATTTAATTTTATTTACAGTTCCAATCAACAATCATTTGTTAGTAATATTATACTCTTTTCTTCAATTAACAATTTTCCTTCTTTAATTTAAATTCGAAACTATTAATGGAAATACTATTTTTTAACTTGCCAATATTCAATAATTATGAATTGCATAAGCTATGTTTTATGAGTACTGTAATTTGATCTATATATCATACTAAAAATATAAAAATTGTTTATTGTCTTTCATAAGTGTTTATATGAAGTATTTCAATTCTAGTAGTAATAGTGGTAGTAGTAATAGTAATAATAATAGGAGTAGTAGCAGCAGCAGTAGTAGTAATGATAATAAAGATATTGAAATTTCTTCCATCTACTACAAAATATAAAACAATACATGAATGTACCATTGTAAAATAAACTAAAAATATTGCTGCAAGACACGTTCGATTAATTAGAAATAGACAACACTTTTTTAAAATGAATTTCACAAATTTGCTGCATATAAGTGTAATATAAAAAAGCATAAATGCTTATTAAAATATTACAATATTAAATTATTTTGAAAACAATTTAAATTTAAACACGCATAACATTTTTAAATATTAGCGGATATCTCGATATTCATACTAGTCATTCTGTATTGCTACAATTAAGTTCGGCAATACATATTATGTTACTCATATAATACCTATTCCTTCATGTCAGAACATTATACCAGTTTACTTTTAAAAATTTATCACAATACATCGAGATAAAAATCGATGTAAATTAATACATACAATTTCATGGTGATTAAACAATTTTGCAATCTCTCTCATTCTGGATCAGTTTCTCCTTCTCCGATCGTCAATACTGTAACAAGACCAGCAGCTGCCACCTTAGCTTTATATGTCTCCGGTTCGAACCAGCGAATCGGTTCCTGTTAAATAAAAATAAAATTTAGTTGCATAATTGCTAATAACAAACTATATTGTAAATAACCATTGTAGTTTCTACATTACCTGGATATGATGTTATAAGTAGCATGCTTTGAAATTGTAAAGCAAGTGTTAAATGGTTTATGTAAATGCATGCCATTTTGGAGTAGTTACACAAACGTTTTCTAATATAATTTTGAAGTTAAACAAGAATTTATCACACATTTGTTATAATGTACGTACTACATGATTTTAAAAAATACAAAGTAAAAATGTTTATTATCTTAAAAATCCCATAAGTGTTATACAATAACATTCAGTATATAAGTCTTTTTATATAATGTAAAATTTAATACTTTTTTCACATAATATCTAAAATAATAAAAATTGCAATAACGTTTTCTTAAATTCATTTAATATTAATCACTTAAATTTAATATGAATAGCATACTATGCAATTATTAAACAAATCATAATATTTAAATAATGACGTACATGAGAAACTTGAGAAAATATAAAATTTACATACAATGTATAACAAACACATAACATGACATATTTTCGTTTTTGATTTACATTAGTAATCAAATCCCTAATTCATTAAAAAAATAAATATTTTAGTAATAAAATAGAAGAATATGATTGAAAAAAACTTTTCGTAATTATGTAACGATAGTACATATTATGAGTCTAATTTATTTAATGAAATAAACATATACTACTGCAATAATATTCAGTAATAAACATCAATATATTATTATAACACAAGGGCAAATTATATTGTTTTCAATATAAAAAAACCATTATAAGTAACATATAACAAGTTTTACATATAATCACATCTACATAATACTGTCAAAACAATTTTTTTGGTTAAAGCTATTAAATATCACAAAAATCATACTTATTCCAAACTTTTGGTTTAAATATAAATAAATAAATAAATATAAATATATATATATATTAAATATATTTAAATATATATATATATATATTTATATTTATATATACAATATATATATATATATTATATATATATATATATATATTGTATATGAATTAAAATATCAGCCTTGTAATTTAATATTTCCAACGAAAAAAAATATAAGCTAAGGAAAAAAGAGCTTAGGAATCAATTCTAACTGATCAAAGTTAGAAATTATTAGACTTTAGGAATTATGATATTTTTGAGAAAATTGCCTTCCACTAATGGAAAATATCTGTTCTTCTATGCTATTACTGATTCTAATAATGTAGTGAGATTTAATATCTAAGGACGAATATTCCAAAAGTGAAATAAGTAAAAATATAACAGTTATTTTAGCACATTTCAATACGGAGAATAAACTTAACTCCAAAATAGTCAAATTAATTTCAAGGCGTTAATCTTGTATCATCTTGCAAGAAAAATTAGTAAATAACACTGTCGTACATCAGGTGATTAGCATTGGTATCACATTGATGTACCTTGCGAACAATGTTTGGACATTCCTTTTGAATACGGGCCCAATCTGCAGGCGGTCGTTTAGCATAAGGGCCTGTTGAACACAGCAACAAAAACTCGTATGTGAGTTCTCTAATTTCTGGAACTAAACAAAGTATTACCAAAGTATTATCTTTTGTAGTTGAAAGCTTTCAATAATTACTCAAAATAATTACCTCCCTGAGTTGATGAACTTGGTTCAGGTATAATAAAGGGTTTATAAGTTTCTTCACTTTCTGACGTTGCAGTACTATCCATATTTAATTCTCGGCCTACTTCGTTTGTATTATTTGGAGTTAACAATGTTTTCTGTGTACTGGAAGACGAGATCGAAAATGGAGACTCTTCGTCGAAATTGAAATATTCTATACCACTTGTAAAATTTTCAGAATCTCCCAAGAAATATTCGTCTAAAACTAGTTTTGCAGTCTAGCATACAAAGTAATTGTGTTAGAAATGCATCAAATAAGATACTTAATTTATATCTTTAAAAAAGAAAGATTATTACCCTAACAAGATCAAGATTGCATCCTGTGATCTTTAAGGACTGGTTACCAACTGTAACTGTATATTTATATTCGCCTATACTGGCGTCGTTGGTGGAGAAGCTGTGGAGGAGCGAACTTCGTAAACGAGAGTTTTGTTGCTGATGTTGCAATCGATTACTTTCGTCTGACGCACTACTATTTAGTGAGGAGCTAGAACCACCCATGGCTCCTTTTTCTCCTCCACCTTGCTCCAATCTCACCGGCGATGCATTTCGTTGAATCGTATCTTTTATCAAATCCTTCGCGTAACTGACGCAATAATGGGTAAAAAGTAACTTAGACATTCCAAGTTTAATATAGAGTAGTAAATAATTAAAATTAAAATTGAGCTCACTGTATCTTGTCCTCGGAAGTACCCGTGATTTGGACAAGTCGTTCTTTGGCTCCAGGGTTTACTACAAAAAAAAAAACAGTATGTCAAACATATTTTGTAATATTAGTAAAATGTCAAATGTTTGTTATCAATTAAAATTTATTATGTAAGTCTCATTTGCATTGTGGTTAATGTGCAATTTGTCAATGCAAAATTATATATCAATAGATATCTATTAAATATAAATAATGTCCAAACACTCAAAAACAAATTATTTATGCATTAAAACATTAAAAAGTTTAACATTAATTATGTAAACATTTCCTGTAAAAAGAGATAAGATAAATTTTTAGATATGTTTAAAACTGTAAGCATTTATAAGCAGTAAACAAAATAGTATGAAATGCATAAAACACTGAATAACATTGTAATAATAACATCAAATGTTATTCAACATTTTATATTTACTTAAATGTGATTTAATAAGCTGCAAACAATATGCATACTAATGATAATAAAATGTGATAACAATCAAGACAGTCATACAGTAAAAAAAGATTTTGAGTAATCACACAATCGAATTTTCACAATATCATTAAGTGATTAACATAATAACATATAAAGAAAAAATATTTCATGCAAATAAAGGTAAATGTAAGTTACGACATAAATTATATTCGTGAATGTAAAAATATCACTTGCTATCATAAATTTATTTTACAATGTTGTAAGAACAAAACCCATTTATTTATTCGTTTTATTGAAAAGTTTTTCAATATATTTTACTAATGTTTTATATGTGAATATATAGTAAATATTTAACAAAATATTTAATCATAAGAACAAAAAACTACAATTTCTATTACTTTATAAAGTGGATTGATGTAATGGAAATATTAGGCATGTAAAGATATTAAAAAATATATAATTAGTTATTTTTGTAATGCGTGAACATGATGCTATTAAGCCATCTGCAAATTATTTGTTTACCTCGCTGGAAGGAGATGATTGTCTGGCTGAGCTCTTCGATCATGTGAACCCGCCGCCCTTTTATTCCCATCACTGTATTTTTGTGCAAATGATTTAGAAGTAGAAACATAATACTTACTACTTACAATAGATGTGAAAAACAGTATACAAAATATAAGATATATCAATAAACAGATCCAAAAATATAGTGCAACGGTAACTTAAAATTAAAATAAACCATTCAGAAATTAAAACAAGTAAGCCGTATTCTACATTATATTATGATGTTTTACATGTATGTATATTTCATCTACAATATACATATGATTAATATAATTTTAAAAAATTTTAAACTTCTCTTACCTTTACCAGAATCACTGTTACGTATAACAACTTCATCTTTACAGTAGTTTTTTCCAGGGATACGCGTAGGTTTAACAAATTTGCCGCTATTTTTTATAACTTCACCAGGTCCTAAAATAGGTGCCACAGTAGGGGAAGTCATTGTTGCCATAGGAGATGACAATACATTTGTAGGTGTGTCAGGAATTGCTTCTGCCTATTAATGTCATTTAGACTTCCTTACAGACCATTCCATTTATAATAAGACATAATATAATAAAATATAAGGATGATATACATTATCTAAATGCGATAATTTCTGTGTATAATATACATCCATAGAATCTGTGTGACGCCATTGCTTGGCTCTTAATTCTATAAGTTCCAGCAGGTGAACCCTAGTCGTCAAATCTAACTTTTCGTCTTGACTTCCATTTCTGATCGCTACAAAAGCTCTGTCCAGCTGGTCTATAAATTAAAAGAAAAAAAATTGAAATTATTAGTATATTGACCTCACTCTATTTTTTATATTAAAAATATTATTTTAAGCTATACCTTTATAAATAGCTTCTAATTGAGGAGCACAAAGTTTTAAATGATTACACATTGTAATCACACTTATTTGCAGCGTTCGATCATGGAAGCCATTAGTTAGTTGCATAGCAACATTGTCGATTAAGGACACTATGTCCTCCACTGTAAAATATAATGTTTTAATTTGATAAATTATTATAACCAAAATCAATAATTAAAACATTATAAAGGAAGTGAATAAGAGGATAAAATTTAATATGCATGTTTTAGGTATGTAATACAATAAATGATATATTATATAAGTATATTAATTAGCAATATATTACCAGTCGTAATCCGCCCATCGACGGTCGCGTGGCGTTGAGCAAGTTTAAGCGGCCGAGGCTTTTCAATTTTCTTGATGGTTCGAGCTCGATTCAGTTGTGTTGCGGCCATTCTCTATAATCTTAAACAAACAAACACAAAGAATAAAAAAGGACATTAAACAGAGCTACTAAGTAGATAAGGATTAAACACAATTTAATGAAATTAACCAATATAGCCTTTATTTCTTTCACATAATTAGAAAGCGTAAGTTTCAAACACTACCTTTAAGAAAGCAAAAATAAGTATAGAATTTTCTAGCCGATTTCTTTTTACACACTGTTGAAAGTCTTCCTAACGCGACGCTACTTTATAATGTAATAAAAGCAATTATTTGTATGATCAATATTTATACAGATGTTGCATTTTTTTGGCAACTTAGTATCATTTTGAGATTAAAGAAGAGAAGGATATTTTATTATCTTAAGTTTAATCGTTTTGTAGAGCGTATTCTTCAAAAGTTTCGATATGTAGTTCTGCGCCGCGGGTGATTTAAAAATAACTACGGAACAGAGTGTGGTTTATGTAGAAAATACTAAGCAATAGCAAAGGAAAAAAAAATTGAATATTTAATGTACTAACGTGAATTTTAACAATATGTGCTACAGTTGTTGGAGTTGGTGCGAAAGTAGAGTCTTTATAATAGTAGGTTGTTTTACCGTAATCTACGTAGCGATAAAAATAATTTATGCGGTCTCCATGCGAGCGCCTTTGGTACTTTCGACATCTTGTAAGGCACGTTAGAAGAAGAGGGAAATGTGCAAAGAACAAAGAGAGATAGTAAGCAAAAGAAAGGAGAAAACAAGAGTGGGGGAGGAAAAGTGGAAGGGAAGAGCAAGAAATAAAGGGGGGGGGAAGGAGAAAAAATATAATGAATTATTTAAATTTTGCAAAGTACAAGACAAATAACATAAAGAAAATTCTTTATGTATACATCGAAATACTGAATTCTATTAAGGTAGGACATTAACATGGACTAACATTGCAAAATCCAAAATTATGAAAGCTAAGGCACATCACGTCGAAAAAACACTTAACATTTAATATTAACCAAATTGTTATATTTAAAGAGTAGTATCTACAATTTAATTTTTATAATTAAAAAGTCACTTACCACCACGTCGACCGTGCCACAGATCAACGACAGGCAGATCGTCTGAAAGAAATCGGTAAGATATGTCGACTGTCGTTGACATACGTTACGAAGGTATACTCAAGTGTCTTAAATTTACAACAGTGATACTAACATGTTATTTAAAATTCACTAGCAGAAGGAACTTAGCTCGATGAAAGCACGGTTATATAAACAGGTCTCGACACTCACTAGAGAAAAGCGCTCAAAATTTGAGTCGTAAAAAATCAACATGGAAGACAACAGAGTTCTTGTTATTACAAAACAAACAAAGATGCATAGAGTGCCTCTGTTTCTGTCTGGGACATGCATAGCATGTCATGCACGCACAGGATGGAAACCATTTTGCCTTCCATATTGATTTTTCTCGACTCAATCTTCGAGCAATTTCTGCCATGCTTTCGGCCACTTTTAGTATGAGTATCGAGACCTGTTTATATGATCTCAGATGGAGGTTTCTGCGTTTTTTAAACTTTTATGTACAACTTCATATAATAGAAAAAGATAGGCAGGATACAAGGGACAAAGGTGTCCTTAAAACGATTTTTATCATGCATCATTGTGATGCACTATTCGATAAATCACCAAAAGAAAACATAGTAAATCAATTTTCAGCGCTCTATCTTGACCAGAAGCGTAGTTACAGAGTGAATTTGAATTATCTCTTTTTATCCTATTTTCCCAATTTAATGACATGCAAAAATTCTGGGTTATTATAGACACATTAGTGTCGAATGTGCAAAAAAATACTGAAAAATGTAGATTTCGCATAGCAGTTTAGAGCGATCACTGTTTTATTATTATAGTAGTGACATGTTAGCATGACTATTATTCTCAATCTTAAGACTCACCCCAAGACCGAATATCCGTAACAGTAAAACAATACGTGGTTGAAGGATCGACGGAGTAAAATTTGCTCCAAAATTATTTGCATGTACATTTTATGATAAAATATTCCTAAAATACTTTTAAAACACTTTTAAATGAACGCCGTTTGTTGTCGTGTAGCAAATAGGAAGAAAATCGATGTAATAACAGAAAAATGTGGATCGCTGTAACGCGCACGAATCTGCGATTAAAAAATTCACAGCGGTACCACAAAAGAATATACAAGATACCTTAATTGCTCCGCTATCCACAACGTTGAATGAGAAACTGATACTCATATGGTACAAGATAAGGGACATATACACTTTCAATTGATTAAATCAATTTAATTCCTTTTATTTGTATATTACTTTTTCGAACGCAAAAATATTACAAATCATACAATATACTCACTGCGTAGAAAGAATGTAAAATTTGAAAGTATTAATCACATTTCTATCTGAAAATCTTCAAGGAAATTGGTTTTTGATTTTTTTTAACTACGACAAACCTTTCCAAAAAATCTAGGAAGGGTTGAGAATAATAGTCATACTGACATGTCGCTACTATAAAGATAAGAAAGTGATCGCTTTAAAACTTCTATACGAAATCTACATTTTTCAGTATTTTTAATTTTTTTCACTTAAGATTCGCATCGAAAAAATCTAAAAGAAGTTTTTAACATACATGATCGTGTTTATAATAATGTAGAATTTTTGTATGTTATTAAATAGGGAAAATAAGATAAAAACGGATAATTCAAATTCATTCTGTAACTATTACCATTTTAGTCGAGGTAAAGGGTTGAAAATTGTTTTACGATGTTTTCTTTTGGTAAGCTTACCTTTTGGTACGGTACAGTAAAATCGGTTCACGCACACTTTCGTGTCCCTTATCTTGCTACATCCTTTATGTAAATAAATTATTGACATTGAAAACATTTTATTCAGTCAGTAAGAAGCATTCTACATGATGATGATGATGATGATGATGATGATAATGATAATATAATAATAATCAGAATAATCATAATTATAATATTAATTTATAATAATAATTCATTCATAATAACCATTTGTAATATACAGGTAAATCTCTCTCTCTCCCTTTCTCTCTCTCTCGTACGCGTTCACTTTCGCTCTCTCACATACACTGAATTGTCTTAGTACATAAATTATAGAAAATTCATCAATAAATGAAACATTACATTCTTCAGACTATGAATTAGTCAATAAATCATTTTATACTCGTTTTTGCTGCAAAGATATTTTGTTTCTCCTTTTTTTAGTTTGTTATTCGGCAGCGTTGTTGGATTTGAAGGACTACTTTAAACTCCCTGCCCGCAGTAACGTTTACATACTTTGTGCTTCCTTTGTACATTGCTAAAAAATTCATACCTGCTATGCAGGTCAAAGATAACAAACTCTAAATACTTCTCTTCATAAGGCATAATATGTTCCATTATATTTCACAACAAAATTACCGTATCAGTAAATGTGTAAATGAACAATAACACAACAATGTAAACGCAACTGACGCAGTTCTATTATTGTAAATCCATATTTCTATTGATTTGAGGTAGTGTATTCAATGTAACCCTATTACTTTGCTGCTATATGTTGTGTGTGGATATGTGTCTCATATGAATATTTTTCACACCCATACACTTTTACTATAAGTCCAAAATATGTAAAACATATTAGGAAAATTTATCTTTAATAAACAGATGTAATCATAAATCTTTTAACTGAAATTTCTTCTCTACTTATTGCAAACAGCATGATATTTTTCAATGAGCATTTATAAACAGTTCAGAATGTAGAAATGAAGAATATACACTATGTATATATGTATATATATAAATATACACACACACACACGCACACACACGAGTATAGTATGTAGTATTTTGGACTTACAGTTATTTCAGTTGTAAGTGTGCTTCAAAAATTATCATCTATGTATAAAGTATGAGAAAACTAAATGTCGGGCAAATTTTGAAACCGATTGTAATTTTTCATTAATTATTTTGTGCATGCCATATATTAAACAGGCATGAGATTTTGTAAGTATACCTTGACATCATTAATCAAAATCTTCCCGCTATTCAGTATTCCAACTTCATTACCAAATACGACAAGGCTGCTGACATTAGGCTTGCTAGCACTTGTAAATAATGCCCAGCAATTGTGCTATTCTGTTAGTTTCTTTAACTATTATTTGATGAATAATTTATCACATTTTAATCGTCTTCACAGATTGAAAAAGAGAGGGCATATGTAACATTATGCATTACCAAGTTGGCTCAATCTATGAACACTTTTGTAAAAAATATAACATCTATGGATGGTTGAGCCCTTGGTTAGCATATAGCGAATTAGTACTTTTGAAGGTAATGCGGATCACTTCTGCAGGAACGACTACTGGATACAAATATCCATGTTATGATCTGCATTAAATGTATTTACCATCATTCTCCCTTTATCTTAAAAGGAAACATTTGGGTTTAAAAAGATACCCAAAGTTATATCTAATATTTAAAAAATGGAACCTATTTAAGCACAAGATATGGATGCTCTTTACAATTTGATTGTACAAACTCTTTATTCTATTGCAGAAGTGATTTTCGCTCTAGTCTTCGTATATTAGTTTTTCTTTCAATATCACACATACCCCCTCTCTAAGAAACTAAATACAGTAAACTTAAGTAGAAATCGAGAAATTGACAATATTAATTTTGAATTTTGACACATTCGTGTTATCCTTATATTACTTTTAATATAAGTTTAACAACTTAACCAAATCAATCTAAAGTTAAAACAATAAATACAATGCATAAACACATTGTAAAAAATTAAACTTAACATAAAATATGACTCACATCAAGATATAATAGCCTCAACAGTTTACCAGGGGAAAACACAAACGAAACATACATATAATAGTAAAACTATTAACTACTACACTACTCTAAAATAGCGAGAAAATCCTAAGACACGCGATATCGCACGATGAACAATATTTAGAAGTTGCAGAATATTTGCAATTTCTAAAGTCATTTTCCTTATTAAATTTGAATTTTCTAATTTTTGCATTGAATGTCTTGTGATTTTTACGCTTCTGTAACAATTAATTCAATATCATCCCTCCTGCTATGTTACTGGTTTCCTCATCTATAGCTGGAGAATATCTCAAAATAAAGCAGAAAATTTTTCTGCTTTCAACTTGTACGTTTAACTTGCAATTTTAGATCTTGGAGCCGAAATCCATTATTTGATTAATTGTGTCACGATTACACGTAATTTTCTTTTATAAGTTAAGCTCGTATGTACCTTGACATTATTCTTCATGTACTTAATATCGTCAGAATATCGTTTCTTGTGACTTATGGAACATTTCAACTCCACAGATAAAAATTGATTTTAGACAACAATTAAAGATTAAAATCATTATTAACTATAATTATCAATTACACGACCATTAGTATGTCTTATGTAGTAATAAATTACCATCGTGCTATTTTATTTCACCGTTGACGATTGTTGTTTTTATTACTAGTTGTTTATGAGTTATTTAGCTTAACTTATTAACGAGTATTAATGGCATCTGCGTTTGTCAAGAAGAATTGAAGTAAATTTGCATTTTACCTTAATTATTAATGCTGTACGAAATTCAGCTTTTTCAAATTTTTATAAACTCGATTTAATGATGCCGTTTTTTCTTGAAACCTATAAGAAAATACAAATTGTATTGTAAATAAAATACTTCAGTACGACATAAGCATATTTACTAAATTTAAATTTAAATTTTAATTTTAAATTTAAATAACTAAATTTAAATATTTACTCTTTTTAGCTTTGCTTTTTTTCTGAGCTTTTCTCTTTTTAGCAGATACAGAAGATGATTCCCCGAAAGTTGTAATTTCTTCTCCAAGTGTACCAAGAGTTGTTATTTGGCGACGTCTGTGTTTTTCTTGTTTAGTAACAGGTAAGCGCGTCATATAATTTTCTTCATATTCTATCTTCCGTTTATTTTCTCGACCTAGACTAGCTTGTTTTTCCCCTAAACCGTGTTTATCTTCAATAGGCGCATCTAAATATTCTTCTTTTAACTCTCTTAAAACAGCACCTGATACTGCACGCCTACGAGCTCTTTCTCCTGACTTGCGAATTTTTTCAGCAAGTGTCTCGTCTCCATCTGCAAATGAAAAATACGAAATATTTAATGTATTATAATTTTCTACTTTAAAATATTATATTACAGCTGTTACACTGTGCATAATATACATTTATAAATACTGACCATAATGTACCGCAGCAAGTTTTGGTGGTACATAAATATTAGATTTTCTTGCCTGTGTTGGTTTAAAACCATCTACTTTACCATCTTGATCACTATCAGATTCTTCATCATTACTATCAAATGCATCTGGATTCGCTTTAAAATTAGTTGGATCATCACTGTTAATAGTACCAGTTACTGCAGTCTTAACAAGTTTATCTATTTGATATTTTAGTTTGTGATCTATTGGTCGGATTTTTTCTAGGACAGTTCTTATTTCAATTAAGCGATCGATTGATGGATCTCCTTCTATACGTTCTCCTGAACATTTTCTCAAAACTACGTAAGTCAAATTAATCAGATAAGAAAGTAACATATGATATTTCATTTCTAGGAAACTAAGACCCTTGTCCGTAGAAATTTCCCCATTTTTGACACGGACTAACATATTGTCTACAAGTTGATTAACTTGTAAAACATTAGCATTCATCTCCCCAAGCAAGCGAAAAGCCTGTGGGAGATCTCTTTGTTCCATTTCATCAATTGCCTGCAAACATAATATTTCATTATTAAAATAACATATACAATTTAGATATACACATTATATACATAAAAAAAACTTATGTACCCTCATTATTGTCATATTTTGTTTAAAAAAGAAAAATGTTTATAAATAAACAATTCACAATGGAATATTCATTCATAAAATGTTAAATTTTTATTTCACATGAATTCAAATATCCTTTAAGGACATCACTTAAAATTTCTATATAGTCTTTCACCGTATTTGACACAAGTTCAATATACAAAAATCGTTATGTATTCTATTTATTTCAATATTAATCACATTTTATTTAAGAAATGAAATACGCGCTAAATTCTGTTCGTAAAACTGAAGCGTAACCAATGTTTTTATATAAGTTTCACCCGAGAATTTATAGAAAGGCTTAATTTTAAGAAAAATGTCGGACCCGTGAATGCACGGGAAAAAAGCGCAATAATCTGCTGCCATCTTTCCTATTTACTAATGGATGACAACGGAAAAAAAAACAATCAAAAATTTCCAATAGACCTGATAGAAAAATGCATTGATTTAGACAAACTGCATGGAAATTTATCAATGTAATATACTTAAAAGTTTCTACTCACCTGTACCATTGTTCTGAAATAAAAATTAACCGAACAGATGCATATCTAAATAACGTAACTTGTAATTAAACGAGTCCCCACGTGGGACGATATTTTCCTTTTCGGGGGTATATTTTTTCGCTCGGAAAAGCTTGATCAAAACACCTTCTATTATGTAGTAAAAATGTTTCCATTTTCTATCAAAATTAAACTTTTATCAACTTATAAATAATCATTTTTATATATTAAGAATTTATGATATAGAAACGAAATAGATTAAATTGTTTATTAAGTAATATTTTACATTTATAAAAGATTCACTTCCTTTTCATTTGCAAGGATAAAAAATTGCGGGAATTTTAAGAATAAACACACTAATTAACACTTTCTGTATAATAATTAACATGCTAGATATCATACTGAACATTAGGTATATTATTTCTCACAACTAAATTAGTCATAAATCAGAAAAGCTTAAGATAAAATGATTTAAATAAAAGAATATCTAAAATAAACATTATCGTTTTCAATACGAGCAGTAAGAGCTAGATAGAGAAAAATAAAATTATCGTACAGGAAAATCATTTTGTTTTTATTCTTTTCTTGTATTTTTTTAAAATTTTATCAAATATAAGTAGCCGCTTATGAAAATTATTTAGTTCCTCTCGTTTTAACAATTCTATTGGTAAATATTACTGTTACTATTTACTATATGTATTGATAAATGCCGTAGTATAAAAAATAACATATGTATATGACCGTGCGTGTATGTGTAAAGTGGAAATAAACCTGCTAGGGAATTTTATAAAGAATCATTCTTGTATTACTTTACCAACAAATGTTTCGAAACAAACTTCATGTTGAAGTAAATTTCATTTTTGACGTGAACGCAGTAGAAACTCTACGAGTAGCGATTAAGAATAACGTAAGGGGTACGGCGTGGCGCGCCTTTAACGAAAACAATATTAAAGAATGGTAAGTATTTTTCGTTTATTATTTTCGTGTGTTTAAAAGTTATTAAGATTGAATACCGCAAAATAAAAGTATTTATTGAATTGATGTGGCGGTTCTTTTTCAGTATAGTATTTTCTGTCTTTATAGTATTCGTAAAGTACAATGCCATTAGTCCTGTCAGAAACTTAATTACGCTTTATCACAATTACTCAAAAAATGTTTTAAAGATTAGTGTCATTAAGTTTCATAATTGATTGAAATTGGTAAGACGTATCTCTGGTAGAAGATGTGAGCATATCCACATTTATATTTATAAATAAATCATGTTTCAATTTATCCTATTGGACATATAGTCGTTTTTAAAAATATCAATTATTTAATTAAGATATAGTAAAACATGTACCACATATATTATGTTTCTGTTAACAGGGAAGATTAAAACAAGGCAGTGCAATATTTGTAATAATATCATTATTAATTGAAACAAATGGCTTCTATGTGCCTGGTGTTGCCCCTGTGGAATTTAAAAGGGGGCAGAAAATTGATGTTAAAGCAGTGAAAATGACCAGCACTCATACACAATTACCATATGAATATTATTCTGTTCCATTTTGTATACCAAAAAATGGAACTTTTATTTACAAATCAGAGAACTTAGGAGAAGTATTACGTGGTGATAGGTAAGATTTTCTATTTATCACTATATTCTGAAAAAGTAATTTGATTTATTCTTATATAGAATTGTAAATACACCATATGAGGTATTAATGGCACACAATATAAGCTGTAGATTATTATGTCATGGACCATCTAATCTTATGACATGGAATGAAGAAGAGTCGCAACGTGTTATAGAACGCATTCAACATGATTATACTGTGCATTTGTAAGCATATATTTGCATTATAGTCTATATCAATATATAGTTACAGTAATTTTTATATGTTCTTAGGTTAATTGATAATTTACCAGCAGCAACAAAAAAGGTTCATAAAGATACAAATAACATAATTGTATATCATGGATATCGTTTGGGTGGTATCATGAATGACCAATATTACATTAATAATTATCTTAAACTAAAATTAAGTTACCATAAATATGAAGAGTTAGTATAAAAAGCATCACTTGATATGTAAATGTTTCAAACTATAATTATTTTTTTACTTTTCATAGAAATGAATTTAGAGTAGTTGGATTTGAAGTAGAAGCTCGCTCAGTTGATGTAAGCCAACTGAAGTTTGATGATATTACTTGTATAGTACCCACACATCCTCAGGCAAATCCTCAATTTGTTAATCCTAAAGGAACCAAGCTTCTATTCTTATATTCTGTGGAGTGGAGACAATCTGATGTGAGTTGGGCAAGTAGATGGGATATATATTTGGGAATGAGCGATGTTGAAATTCATTGGTTTTCAATCATCAATTCACTGATTGTAGTCATTTTCCTTTCTGGTAAATATACATCATACCCTATACTTTTAAGTCTCTTGATCGCTTTGAAGTTTATATACAAAGTTTTGATTAAAATTATATAGGGATCTTAACTATGATCATGGTTCGAACACTAAGGAGAGATATTGCACGTTATAATGCTGGTGAAAGTGACAGTTTAGCAGGTTTAGATGAAGCAATTGAAGAAACTGGATGGAAACTTGTTCATGGAGATGTATTTCGACCACCACCAAATCCTCGATTATTTGCCGCTGTGATAGGGAGTGGAATTCAAATATTTTTTATGGCTTTAATTACAATATGTAAGATTCTATATCGTTGTATGAAAGTATACCATACATTACTAATTATTTTTATACTACTTCTCTTATATACCTTTAGTTTTTGCTATGTTGGGAATGCTTTCTCCTGCCAGTAGAGGTGCACTTGGAACCTGTGCAATATTTCTTTATGTGTCTTCTGGTGTAATTGCTGGATATTTTTCTGCGCGCCTTTATAAAACAATGCGTGGTCGAAAATGGAGGAGGACAGCATTACTAGTAAGGACAGAATGGATTAATATAAGATATAAAGATAATATAAAATTTACTATATTATTATATAATTTATTATAGACGGCAACACTATATCCTGGAATAGTGTTTACTACTTGTTTCTTTTTAAATTTCTTTATATGGGGAAAGCATAGTTCTGGTGCAGTACCATTTACAACAATGTTATCATTATTATGTATATGGTTTGGTATATCACTTCCTCTTGTATACTTTGGATATTTCTTTGGATATCGAAAACAACCTTTCACACATCCCGTTAGAACAAATCAAATTCCCAGACAAGTTCCTGATCAGTTATGGTACATGAACCCAATACTGTGGTAAGTTTAAAGAATTATGTATTAATATATTAAGAAATATGTATATACATATATATGTATATCAATTTCATTATATTGCAAACAAAATGTTTATTATAATTATTACAGTACGCTAATGGCTGGAATTCTTCCGTTTGGCGCTGTTTTTATAGAATTATTTTTCATCCTAACAGCGTTATGGGAAAATCAATTTTATTATCTTTTTGGATTCCTCTTCCTCGTTTTCTGTATACTTGTCATTTCTTGTTCTCAAATATCCATAGTTATGGTCTATTTCCAGTTATGTGGAGAAGTGAGTAATAAGCAATTATTTTTAATTGTGTTTATAGCATATATACTTATGTTATTTTATTCGTTATTAGGATTACCGATGGTGGTGGAGGAGCTTTATTGTTAGTGGAGGATCAGCTGTATATGTCCTAGCCTACTCAATTTTTTATTTTATGACAAAATTAGAAATAACAGAACTAATTCCAACACTTTTATATTTTGGTTACACTGCATTAATGGTATTAACATTTTGGTTATTAACAGGTACAATAGGTTTCTTTGCTGCTTATGCATTTATTCGTAAAATATATGCTGCTGTAAAAATAGACTAGTCAAATTAATCATTGATAAAATCAATGATTGAAGAAGGTAACATGTTTCCAATGTTACAAAAAATATTTAATTACTTTAAATTAAATGTATGAAACCAAAATAGTACAATAGTTTCATTTTCGTTAGACTAATCTAATTTGATTAAAAAGATGAGTAGTACATTTACCAAATAATATTCTTAAATATTATAAAATTATTTTGTTTATAACGAAAAATATGTAAAACTTACAAATGAACAGAAAAAAGTTCTGATTAAAGGACGTGATGTATAACTTAGTTCATTGCATTATTAATACATGATTTTCTCTTTTTATTGTTTATTACATATCTTAAATAAATATTTCGTTATTATTAAAGTACTTATAATTTATAAAACAGAGTACTGCTCACATTCAGCGAAGAATACACACATTCATATAAAGAAAATGCATAGACTATATTAATATTACTTCCTTTTAACATAAAATTAAAAAATATATAAAAATATTAATAAATGTAATATTAATTATAGTCAATGCTAAATACAAAAATAATATTAGTTCACAATTATTATATTTTTTATTGCAATAAAATAACAAGTTTGCAAGTTATATCTGTAGAAATTTGTTACTAGACATGTATGCATCGAATGCATATAATGTAACATTAAGGATGTAAAATTATGTCACTTACATTTGGATAAGCTGAGGTGTACATTTATCCGTAATGTCATGTCATATAAAATGTTTATTAATTATACATAACAATTCACTTTTGGAGTAATTATAAAGATCTATATTTTTAATTATTCAAGTATTAAGTATGTTTAGTGAATCAGTAATGCTACAGTGTTTTATATATGAGATCTTTGATATTGGCTGATTAAATATATAAGACAGATATGTTTTGTACACGTTACAATGATTATATTTGCGATTTTTAATATTCGTATAGTGTGTTATATGTATTTGTACACATTTTCCTTTCCAATAGAGTAGTTTGATAAAATAATGAAAAGAAGATTGGAGTATATAAAGCGAAATAGTATTCAATAATTTAATGGAGTTGAGATGTGCTATTGATCTGAATAATATAATAATGAGAATAAATAATATAAATATTTTATACTTTGAATAGTATAAATAATATGTAACTAATATTTTTATTTTATATATATGAAGATACACATAAAAATATGAATAATTTGAGCCTTATATTTTTATGTTTTAGTTTGTTTATAATTATTATTTATAATCTACTTATTGCACCTTTTTAAATTAATACTAATAAATAGAAACACGTCTTTAATGAAACTTTAAAAGATAATATCGATTTTGTTTCAATCTACATTTTATGATAAAATATATAAATATACACACTACACTGATGATATAAATTTTGATCTCTGTAGATTCCACAGGCATGTAACATTTTGATACAGAATAATTATTGGGGGTAAATACACCCTGAAATATGAATATTACTTTAAGTATGTATATGGTAATAAAATTATGAAGTTATATTAAACAGTTTTTTCAAATGTGTAGAACTTACTAGTAAAAGTGAAGGATTATCCTTATTACGCCAACTGAAAGATGGTATTGTAAATTCTAATATATCTTTTCTATGTATTCTTCTACAACCATGATGAGTGTGACCGTTAATGATCAGTCTTGGATTCAATATATCTAAAAGCTGTAAGTTGATTTTCTATAATCTATCTATAAATTCTATAAAACTAAAAATCTATAAATTCAATTTTATTGTGATAATCCTTGCAAAATATTTCATGTACTTGCTCAGATGCTTCCTTTGATAAACATTCCCATCGTTCCCTAAATTTGATATCTTTTATTTCATCTGGTGCTTGATCAGGTTCATTGCAAATTTCATCAGACTCACGATACATTGGATAGTGCTATAATTATAATTCAAATATTACGTTATCGTTTTTATTTTAAGAAACATTTACTGACCTGTAAAATAATTGGTCTGCTATATCTTGAAATTGCATTATCTTTGTTACAACTACTTCCCATATCTTTAGCACATTTTAAATGTGCTGAAAAATATTTTTATTTATACATAAGTTTTAATTTTCATAATTATTCACTGCTCTAACAAAAAGTAATCTTACTGGCAATTTTATTTAATGCAATTTCTGTAGGACGACATAAAAAGCACCCATCTCCTTCCAGTGCCATACTATTAACTAGGACAAAGTGATTCCCTCTAATACTAACTCTTTTCACACTTGGTGACTTCAAACCATTTACGAATCGTTGATTTAAGTATGGTGTAATAGCTAAAGAAATATTTTTTTGCCAAAAATATCATATTCGCTTTATAGTTATAAAAACTATTCATAGTTATAAAAAAAAATATTTTACAATACCGTAATGAAATCCAATATCATGATTTCCAGCAACAACATAAAGATGAGTGTGTTTAGGTACTGAAAACAATGAATGAAATCTTTGTATATATTGGTCAAATTCTGCTGAACTACTCCACTGTCCTTCATCAAATAAATCACCTGTCGTAATTAGAATATATTTATTATTTCAATGTATCTTCAATATATTATATCATTAATATAATTTTATTGCATACCTAATATAAAAATTATGTCTGGTTTATGAAGAGTAACCATAGTTTGGAATGCTCTATACATTTGCCATTCTCTACATAAAGAAAATATTGATTTCAATAGGGAGAAATTACTTTCAAAAATGTATAAAGAATTTACTACTTGTTTATTATCATATAATAAAGTCAAACCTTTTTAATTTATCAAACCAATGTCCATTTTTTGAGCCCAATAAATGAGTATCTGCTATAAACATTGCATGTACCGGAGTTTCTTCTGATGTGGATTCAGTAATTGTTGAATCAATTTTATGTGGTTCCAAAACTGGCCATGCACACTGTTGTGTTAAATACAACATGTGAAATTTTTAATTTTTATAATCATTTTGTTATTTGTACAACTTACCTGAATAAGCACAAGGTAATATAGTAAATATTCACAAAAAATAAACACACATGCTAAAGCTATGAGAGCTTCAGTTAAATATTTCTTATATGAAAATGTTCTGGTATCTAGCATTTTGTAGAATTGGAAATACTTTAAGGATATGATTTACAAATCGCTGTAAATGCAGTTGTGAATAGATAAATATTATACATCAAATAGTTTTTTCATTTCAAGTGAACATTGAACATTCTTTTCACTGTTTACATCATATATTTAGCATAACAAATATATTCTGTTTCAAATGTTGAAATGTTTTTAAGAAGTAATGTCTTTTTATGCCACACGATATGCGAATTCACAAATCCCCTTACCATTTTTACCTGACTTACAAAATTATCAATTTAACAGATAGATAAAATTACAATACTAATCCTGTTTGGAATTAAAACTACGTATGACTATCATAGCAATACTTTCTTTTTTACAGGTAATCAACTAATTCAAATCAAATCAACTAAAGTAGAAAAACATTTGTATATCGCAGTTCATAACTGTGATGGTATTTATTTGTAATAATACTTCGAGGATGTAATTGTCTGCGGTGCTACAAACAAGATCTTGATTGTAGTGGTGCAATAAAATAGCCAACTGTTGAATAGCATGATATAATAAAACTATGTACTTGCTAATTAATAAATATTGAAATACAGGCAAGTATAGGAATTAAGTTCATAGGAACAATATTCATTGATATTAAATGATAAAAATAATAAATGTATACATATACAGATACGTTGTTTTGATAATCAATTTTCTTAGTATCAAGTAACATGTTCAAGTTTTAATGATATATGAAATATTTACACAAGAACATTCAAAATTCAAATTTTAATATTTAATGTTAAATATTAATAGCAACTGTTATTTTTCTGTAATAAGTACATTACGAAATCATACACTTATGATACTATATTATGTGGTACATATGACACGTAAAAAAATAGATATCATACATTTAGTATTCTGAAAATATCAATTGTAATATTAAATTATATTTTTCATATTTAAAAACAATTTTAATCATTTTTTTGTCTTATTAATTATTTTTATATATATCAGGATACAGTAAGTTGAGGTCAAAGTCCTTGAAGAGTATAGTAAATACAGTAAGTTAGATTAACATCCACATTTACACGCATGCGTAGTTACCGGCGTTTCTACTTTTGCACAGTGATTCCATGTGTAGACTTAAAACTATCTTTTGGGGCGTGTGCATGTAATTTTGTAAAAACATGTCACAATATAGATTATTAGGTGCTATTGCGAGTTTTTCGCATATTAACAAAAATGTTGTAGTACGAACAGGTAATTATAAATAAGAAAACAAGAATTATATTTTTATATAATCGTATTTATGAACCTTTGCTCTCAAGTAAACTTATCGTAATCTACATGTCACATAAGGTTCAAAATATTTGAACTATTCAAATTCATAATAAATGCAAAGGAAACATTTATTTATGATTAAGTTAAAGGTTGAAAATAGATAAAACTTCAAAATGAATATTTATAAAATGGCAAATATTGACTTAAAAGTGACTGCTATAAATGAAAGCTTTAGAATTTATATTTGATAATTTTATTTTTAGCATTATACAAATCAATAAGAGCAATGAGTACCCAAGTAAATACAAAACATTTGAGATACAAAGTTGTAGATAATGTAGCAGTTCTTACTTTAGATTCTCCAGGAGTTAAGGTATATAATAAATACACATATCTAACATATAATTATATTATCTGTCATTAATATATTGCTATATTGTTTGATTAATAATTTGAAAATAATAGTAGAGAAGATTAATAAAAATAATAAGCATTTTATATAATATAGGTAAACACCTTAAATCGAGAAATAATGGACGAAATTGTGGATGTTCTAAAAACTGTACAACATAATTCTGCTGTAAATTCAATAGTTCTTATAAGTGGAAAACCAGGATGTTTTATTGCTGGTGCTGATATTACTATGATACAACGTTTTAAGACTTCAGAAGATGGCTATAAAATATCTTCTGATGGTCAAAAAGTTTTAGAGACAATAGAGAAAAGCCAAAAGCCAGTTGTAGCTGCAATCCAAGGCAGTTGTTTAGGAGGAGGTCTTGAGGTATATGATTTAATATGTTTATATACTACTATATTACAATATCTATGGTTTTAATCATACACACTTTTATATAATTTACATAGGTAGCCATGGCATGTCATTATCGACTTGCTGTAAATGATAAAAAAACTAGTTTAGGTTTACCAGAAGTAATGTTAGGTCTTTTGCCTGGTGCAGGTGGTACACAAAGGTTACCTCAATTAACTTCACTTCCTAATGCTTTAGATATGACTCTTACTGGCAAAAATCTTAAAGCAATTAAAGCTAAGCAAGTTGGACTTGTAGATATTTTAGTAAACCGTCTTGGTCCTGGTATTGGAACACCAGAAGAAAAGTAAGAGTTGTTAATTTCATATGCATTTGTATGAAATAAACAAAATTTGTATCTCCATTATATAAGAAAAAATTGAAATATTTGCAGTACTATGAGATATTTAGAAGAAACTGCTATTAGAGCTGCAAAAGATCTTGCAAATGGAACATTAAAAATTGATCGAAGCCCTAAAACATTGATGGATAAAGTTATGAATTTTGCTTTATCCTATGAGATTGTAAAAAACCAAGTATTTACCAGAGCAAAAAATGAAGTAATGAAAAAAACTGGAGGATTGTATCCTGCACCTCTTAAAATCTTAGATGTAATACGTACTGGTATGGATAAGGGACCAAAAGCTGGTTATGAAGCAGAGGCTAAAGCCTTTGGTGAACTAGCAGTTACACCTGAATGTAGGGGTCTTACAAGTTTATTCTTTGGACAAACAGCATGTAAAAAAAATCGTTTTGGGGTACCCAAAAGTGCTGTTAAGTATGGATATTTTGATATGCATTACATTGATATTTATATAAAAATAACTAATTCTTTTATAGAACACTAATCTCATATATGTATTGCAGAAAAATTGCCGTTGTTGGTGCTGGTCTTATGGGAGCAGGTATTGTTCAAGTAAGCATAGATAAAGGTTTTGATGTAGTTATGAAAGATACAAATGAAGCGGGTTTATACCGTGGTCTTAATCAAATACAAAAAGGATTGGATACTGCAGTGAAACGAAAGAAGTATTCCAAGTTAGTATTTAGCTTTTCATTAAAAATGTAACACACTCGTACGTGTTTAAAGAGCCGTTGATTTGCGAATTCTGTTCTAATTTTAAAAATTACTTTTTAGCGTTCAGAAAGATAAATATCTTTCTCAACTTGACTCCACATTAGCCTATAATTCATTTAAAAATGCAGATATTGTAATTGAAGCTGTATTTGAAGATATTGCGATTAAACATAAAGTTATAAAAGAAATTGAGACAAATACTCCAGATTATTGTGTACTCGCAACAAATACATCAGCAATTCCTATCACTGAAATAGCTGCTGGTAGTAGCCGTCCAGATAAGGTATGTATTATATATTATTTCTCTAATCTGATGTAATGGAAAATGTATTTATAGGTGATTGGAATGCATTACTTTTCTCCAGTAGATAAAATGCAATTGTTAGAAATAATAACACATAAAGGTACGTCCGCTGAAACTATTAAAACTGCAGTTGATGTAGGTTTAAAACAAGGAAAAACAGTTATTACTGTTGGGGATGGTCCTGGATTTTATACAACAAGAATTTTGTCTGCTATGTTATCCGAAGCTATTAGATTAATGCAGGTAATACTTTTATTTTTTTTTCATAGTTTATATTGTATAGTATAAGAAAACTGAAAAATGTAATGCTCAATGTAAAAACAGGAAGGTGTGGATCCTATAGATCTAGATAGTATGTGTAAAAAGTTTGGCTTTCCTGTTGGAGCAGCTACTTTATCAGATGAAGTCGGCATCGATGTTGGCGCTCATATAAGTGCGCACCTTGTAAAGGCACTAGGTGAACGTTTTAGAGGTGGAGATGTAAATATACTCAGTGACATGGTTCAAGCTGGTTTTCTAGGTACTCAGTTTTTCATTTGTTTTATATATTTTATTCTTTTTATAGATGTATTTAGTGAAATATATGTCATTTTTAGGGAGAAAGTCCGGCAAGGGAATATATATATATGAATCTAATGTTAAGAACAGAAATATGAACCTTGCGGCATTAGACATTTTGAAGAAATACAAACTTGAACCAAAAGGAAGTACATCATTCGAAGATCGTCAGTTAAGAATGGTGTCACGATTTGTTAATGAAGCAGTACTTTGTTTAGAAGAAAATATTTTGGCTAATCCGGTAATACAAAATTTCGAACACATTAGTAAATCATTAAATTATATTATGTTTATTAAACATAAATATTCTTACAGTTGGAGGGTGATATAGGTGCTGTTTTTGGATTAGGGTTCCCTCCATTCACTGGTGGGCCTTTCCGTTGGATAGATTTTTACAGTGCTGATAAATTAGTACAAAAAATGGAAGAATTTCAAAGCCACTATGGTGACGCATTTAAGCCATGCCAAATGCTACGTGATATGGCATCTGATCGAAGCAAAAAGTTTTATAAATAGGAAATTTAATAGATTTGTAAGAAAAGTGTTTATATAATGCTAAAGCTTTAAAACTTGAAATACTTGAAATTTAAAAAATTTTATATTTGCCTAAAAACTACTATAATATTTAGGAGTATTATATTTTTTGATAAATATATGTGGTGAGATGGTTTTAGTGATTAATTTTAAACTTCCTTAAACTATCAATCCAAACTAGTTGTATTTAGTATAAGATTTTTATACTTTATAGCAGGAATATTTTCATAATATATAACAATATTGTTTATTTTTGCAGTATGTAATACGAACAAAGTGTACAAATGCGCTCTATTTTGAAACATAAAATATACTCTTTTTACTGTTTATAAAATTGTGCAATATAATTTATTAAAGGAAATTTTAATAACAAGTTTCGAATATAAAAGTTTTCTACTCATTTTCCTTTACGAAGGTAGCGCCAGTAAAGGTTGTGAGTGTGCATTATATGTTAAACAGTTTAATAATGAATGACTGATAAATGTGTACTTACGAATAAATTTATCGCCTAATTACCATTTTTTATTTCCTTCCAATTATGAAAGATGTAGAAGCGGAATTCTTGTTCTTGATGCAATGTTTAGAAGATATTGCACTTTCAGATACATTTTTATTTATGAGTAAAAAAATTGAATCTCCATTCATGATATAAACATTTAAGATAAATTTAACCTCAGCAAACTAAACAAATTTCTAATGTACTAGAAATAAAATAAAAATCTATATATAAATATTTTATATGATTATAATTTCACGAAGGTACAACAAATATAGAAATGCATTTAGTTTTGAGACCCTATACAAAAAAAAAAATAAATCTAATGAAAGTAATTATCTTTTGCTATTTACATATATCATACATTTTCCTGATTGAAAAAAGGAACTTCAAGAACGGAAGAATACAATTTATTATGTAACAACATTGTCCCTTTTGTAATAAAATTATTAAAATAATAAGTCTATAAATTTTGATATGCAAATAATTCTTTATTATTATTAGATTACTATTTCAGTAAAGTTAACAAAATAAGAAATACAAAAATAGAAACACGTGTTATGCTTTTAATAACAAAAAGAAATTTTAATAAAAACGAGCAAGGGTAATCCAGAGGACATTTTACGTCATCTACCGGTCCCACACCTGTTTGTGACATTTACAATATTAAAAGAACTCAAGTCCTTGGCTGATGCAAGAAACCACAACGTTTCGTGAGAAGCCATTAATGAGGATCATGTCTTTAAATTGACCTGTATAACTTAGTTCGCGCTAGTTTACCAAGAATATAAACAAAAGCTTAAAAAACTTGTTACGATTCTTTTCTTAAATATTTCTTTAGTCCCTTACATTTTTAAGGATTATTTTAATGATAACATTTTAGTGATAAAAGAAAGCGCTAATAAAATATAAATATATACCATTACTAACAATACGCAAAGAAAGAAAATTAACCCACACATACATATGTATCTGCATAAATTTTTGGTCAAGTAATACTGAATTGAAGCTATTACATATATTGCAATAATTTCGTTCAGAGCCTATTCAGTAGTATTGGAAAAATTTAGTTTTATAATACAGAAATCATTAAGCGCAGAAATATTCGAAAGTGTATTCATATTTGCTACAAAACACGTATTTTAGGCAATACAGTTTTTCCACAAATACATACAATTGATAAAAAATCTTATCTCAATCGATGACCTTGCGAATTATGTTTGACGCTAACGTGATTTTTTTACGCGTATAAAGAATGTGATAATGCTTACAATGGAACTTTTCTACTTTCTCTGCGTGGATTACTTTTTTTTATTAACAATATACATAAAAAATAATATGAGTATAATAAAAATAGTATATATAATACACATAATAAAGTGTGTATATTCTCATACATATACATATATATAAATACATATACAAGGCACATTCGTATATTATATTATTGAAAAACAGAAATATTTGTGAGTTTAATTTGTACATTAAAAACTGTATAAAATTTATGTACTCTTAGAAAATCAATTTTTTCATGTGATCTTGGTATTTGAAAAAGTATCGGCTAATTTAAATTTGAATGCAACCTTAGTGAATTTTAACCAACGAGGATAATATCCTACACACGCATCTGAACAAAACCTAGCTTTCTGTATGATGCGTGATGGAAACTTTTCACTTTGATATGATTTGCTGAATGCGTTGCTGTATGTATATTCTAATATTCTAACATTCTATGTAATTTATATTTCATACTTAAGAGGTATTCTTAATCAAAATATAATTGAAATGTATTTATATTTTTCAGATTAAAAGTTGAATGGACGAATTCACATAATACCTATAAATAATGGTCGAATATTTAAACAACTAATGATATCACATTCTATTACTTCATTTATTTAGAATTCAATGTGAACACAGTTGTTAACGATTAAGTTTTATGATATGTTCGAAATTTAAAAATAACTAAGGGCTCGAAATAGTGTATAATAATTAATGATTATTAGTCATGTCCTATTACGGCATGTAGTGTAAACACAACAGATACTGCACTAGCAATTTTTTCTCTTTCATTAGTCATCTTGATCTATGATCTTTTATTTATGTATATTGGTCTCACTTTTTTATGAAGTTGAGAAATTAAAGATTTACTATCAAGTTTTTGCTTATTAATGTTGTATTGTATTATGTTAATCTATAAAAAATATAACAAGGATAATTTTTGTCAAAATTAGTAATTATATTTAATTAAGTAATTTATAAAACGCTTCACTTACTAAAGTTGATCAAGCGAGAATCTCTAATTATAAGAATTACATAAAATTGATTAAGATACTTTTGTAAATCGATAACGTATATAGTTAGATGTCTGAGGATACAGGAAGGACAGTGTAAGGTGTACTAAGTTTCATGTATATTAACGATACTTTTATATGAAAGTATATAAGTTGTTTAATTAATTTCTGCTTCTGTAGAAAAAATTTTAAAACTTATTTTTATACATAATATTAAAGTCTTACTTCGTCTAGTATATCACTTAACTGGACGAGTTATATGTATATACATATATACACATAGATAGATATGACCTTAATTAATATACATATATGTATAACTAGTTGAAGATAATGAAAATAGCATAATCCTTAACATTTTTGCATAGCCGTTATGTATATAATTGATAAAAACTGTCTTTACATTTTTAAATAAATATTCTTTCTCGGTCAACGCGCTTATGCATCACAGATCACAGTCACACTTAGGTACTTGGTTCACGGACGGCAAAAAAAGCCTCATTTTATGACTTATCACCACTCCTTGTGCCTTCAAGTTCTTTCCTTTTAAGTACGCTTTTATTAATTCAATTTACACGATCACGCTGTGGCACACATCGGAAAAGATATATAGGAGCGTACTCGTATTCTTGCAATTTTCACATTTCGAAGTCGATATGTTCCCCGCCAATTTTATTGTTTGATTGTGGACTTACGAAAATCTTCCTGGGATAAATTTTTTCACAGAGAATATCTATTGTTATCGTAAAATATTGCCTTTGATTATCCATCAAAAGACAATCTTAATATTCTCATGATGCTGGAATGGTCCTTAATTCTGCGATAATTAAAGCTCGATTCACTGCTTTAAATACAGGTTTAAATATTAAGTGATACCAGGTCACTGTTCTCGTATTTTTCAAACTGTTAATTGCGGTGCAATTATTTGTTGAGTCGATTGTGTTATACGTGGTGCTATAACCGGAAGTAGGCTTACTCTTAAAGGTGTGGATGTCATTTGCGTGACAGAAGGTTGAGCGCCGGAGACATTCGCGGATGAAGACCTATCTCTGGTATGCCGTTTAACGTGTTTCGCCAGATGGTCGCTTCTCATAAATCTTCTCTGACAAACAGTACAAACAAATTTCTTTTCTCCAGTATGCGTTCGCTTATGCCGTGAAAGTTCGTCGCTTCTTGAAAATCGTCTGCTACAGTCTTCGTAGGGACATGAGAATGGTCGTTCTCCTGTATGGGTTCGTGTATGGGCTTTCAAATGAGATGACTTAAAATAATTTTTGCCACAACCTGGATGTTCACATTCGTAAACACGACGTCGCGCAGTTGACTCTGGTGTAGTTACACTTGATGCTGTTGTAGTTGTAGGCGCAGTTACTAATAAAAGAGGAGCTCGTGGAAGAACCAAAGGTGACCCTAAAAGTCCGGTTACCATAATCGGCGCAGGTTTTGGTGCTAGAGGATGTAATTTTGTTTGTACAGTCTCGCGGTCCGTATTTTTATTATTTACAATAATCTCTTCTTTCCGCAAACTCATTTTGAATTTGAGACTCTTCAGTATGTTCTCCGGCTCCGTTGTACTTTGCCGCGTAGTCGATTCGGACTGTGAACTGGAGATATGCTGTGGATCATGTGGAACTGATTGTGAGCATATCGTGGTAATCTTTGGTATCAAGTTGGCAGGACTGTAGGTACCATCTCGATTGGCACGCATTATCACCGAAACACGGGCTGGTTCTGGACTTGGTGGTGGCGTACCGTCTAAGAGCAACTATTTAAAAAAATACAAATTTGTAACAATTCATTCTTTTCTTTAGATATTTAGATTAACAAAAATTTGTTAGATAGATCGAAAAAAAATATTGTATTTATATTTTCTACGTTATTTTGTAGAAAAAATTAAACGGAAGTGAAAATATAACAAACTCAGGCTTTTTATCATTCATTTAAGAGACATCTATATATTTTGGAAAATACGGATTCAAATGTTACTTTGCAACGACTACCATCAGAAGGTATAAACCATTTGCTCGAAGGATAAGCATCAAAAATGGTGCACGAGTGAACGCACGCAATGTGCACGTAATAAATGGGGTCATCTTGCAAAACAACTCTATAAAGCATGCGCGCATGCGTCTATGTACATTGGAGTGGTCTGTCGATCGGGTAGAAAAAATCAAAAAAAGGTAGTTTTGCAATGAAGATGCATACTGAGAAGGCTATTAGTATCGATAACATAATACTCACTTTTGCCAATTCACATTGTTCCACGCATCGCCTTTTTCGGAAAGGTTCATCTTCTTCCGAATCAGAAGGTTGTGGAGTTGGAGGTAAACCAGGCCGTGCATTTCCGTCATCGTTTCTCTTCACGTTTATATCAGCAGCCTTCGTTTTCTGTAGAAGTTTATCTCCCAAAAGTGCCGCAACGCTGAACGAAGACTGAATCGTTGGTTCAATCTGGAAAGAGAAGATAATTTTTTAATTAAGCAATAAATAATGAATTCAATTATAAGAACTACATCAGAGCAATATAAAGTAGAAGAACTATAAACAGAAAATCTACAAAATCTTTAAAAAATGTACGAAGCAAAGAAAAATACGAGAGAAAAGAAAAAATTAGTAAAAATGATATGAAATAAGAATAGAAATGAAGACATATTGTGATGTAAAATGAATTACGTGAAACAGGGCTAGGTTGCCGTTTCCAGCTGCGTTCATATTTCGCGGGCAGCTAGTCTGTCTACAGTGGCGGTACTTTTAATTCAACGTTCACTTACGTGTTTGAATTGGGGTGAGGCCGGTGGTGAAAGAGGTGTTTGATTAGCATCCATTTTTTAGAGAAAATGTGGCGTGAGTATGTTCTACGTTAAAGAGGCTCGCCCGTTGATGAGAAAACGCGGTCTCACGTATACCGTATTTCGAGCGAAAAAAGGTTAAGGGACGTAACCGTTGAACGTCTGGTAATGCAATGAAGCTTTCTCAGGTCGGTTGGCTCGACACGCCGTGCTAGTTGTGTGTGTGATCATGCGGCGCGCTTCACTCGGACCAATGGTGTGGAGGGGCTCGCCGTAGTTGACCAATCAGCGGAGTACTATCAGCCGACGACCGCGTGATCACCAGCGTGCTGTTCACGTGCTCGTGGTCTGACTGAGGCCGTGATCATGACGTCAGTCTGCGTGGCGCGCTCGGTCGATACGTCATGGTATCGCTGCGCTCACCAAGCGTCATGCAACTTCAACCCTCCTACACCTCCTTTCGAAGTTATCTAACTCGCTCTTTCTATCTCTCCGCCTTTTCTCTTCCTGCGACTCTTCGTGGATGTAGTCTGGCCGCGACCGAACGTTCACAAGCCACGGCGAGCCTCCGAATTGCCTTTTCGCCACACTTACTTCCCCCCCCCCCTTGCCCCGTTGTAACGTGAGAGTTTCTAAGCTCGCTACATAAATATTTCCTTCTTATAAACAACCGCGTATGACGCTTCGATGATTTCATTTTTAATAGCTTTTCCGTATCGGGTTACCATTTTTGACCTTCTCGAAGATGTTTTGTTGTTAACAGATAAACAAGGAAAAATATATTACGATTCTAGGAATGTCATTTTCACCGTTCAACATCCTTGTCATGTCACTCTCCCTCAACGTATCTAAAGTCTGCAACAATGCATCTGCAGCCGCTCTGACATTTATTGGTTTATTGCATCTGGATTTCTCTCAACTCATTCTTCGAGTATTTTTTGTGTTTTAAAGGAACAATATACGTATGTATATACATGCGTGGTATATGGAGAGGGTTGAACAGAACAGGTAACTGAAAAATCTAGGAAAGCGAAGTCGTCGGGAGGTCGGATTTTAACGAGGAAGCATTCTGATGCAGTCTGCCGTTAAATATATCGGTCGCCTACTTTGCGACTGGTTAATTCGAATTCAGCTCGAGCGGGTGCTGGTCTTTGACTCTTCTTTCCCTTCTCCTCTTCCATCATTCTCTTTATCCCGTTGTATTTTTCTGCAGCGTCTTCTCTGCCGAACAAATTGGTCGGCTGGTTGATTGATCGGATGTCTGCATCGGCAGAAATTCGCAGCCGTATTTATTTAAAGCCAGATCGTTTAAAGACAGCTCATATAGGGAAAATGGAATAATTTTATCGTTCGTTGAATGCTATATTTAGCGAATATTCTTTTGTTCTTCTTTTTCATGATGTTTCGAGTACAAACGTAGTAGAATTCGCCTTGAAGACCATATATAGCACTATGCTGTATAATCGGTGCCATTCATAGACACAAGTATTTGTATTTTTAGTTTTTTACATGGAATGGTTGCGTCGAAAAAAACTTCTGTCCTTTGATAAATCTGTTACTATGAACGCGTAGTGATTTTCCACGACGTCTCTCTTGGAAATGCGGAAATCTCCGTAAACCGAGACGATGTTCATATTGTGGCCCACATATCGCGGTTGCGCACTAAAACAAAATGGGGTCGTAAGAAGATAACAAATAGTTAACTTACAAACAACAACTTGACAACTGATGTTTATTGCGCGTAATTAATCTATTATATTGTATTTGGCTCCTTTCTACTTTTGAAATCCACGTGTTACGAGAATCATTATATTCTGTCTTTAAATATATACCTTCTTCTTGCTCATTTAGATTTGTTATGACTTTCAAATTTTGTCTCATAGAAAATCGTAATATGGGCTAATTAGATTATGAACATACAAAATAACTATCTATCATCATCTTTAATATAATTCATATAACATGATCTACTGAGACGCTAAGGAGATTTAAACATAGATTATTAATTTATTTCAATTATAATGTGACCATATTTCACTTTGGCAAAGTAATGGTGTCGAATCCTGATCATCTATTATGTTTACGAAATGAAATTGACGAAATGAAATAAAAAGAATTCGAAAGATTTCGAAATTACGAATCTCCTTTTAAAACTTAACGCGTGAGTATTTTTTTCTTTTTTTAACAAATGAACAAGCTCGGATTACGAGTCCCTTGACGCAATTCTTTAAGAGGCTTTTTATTTAACGTTGTCTTAGTGGAATTTGTGACATTCAAATTATTCTGTATTCGAAGTCGAAGCCGTTGAAAGAAACAATCTATGTACGTCATAATCGGCTTTGAAAATAGAGTTCCCGCAGCAGCTTATTATTTAATCGTATTGGGTGTAGGGCACACATAATTGCGTATTTTTATTAATGCATATTCAATGCATATTGCAATGATTCATTAAGAAGAGAATGACCTGCTGCATCGACTAGACGTCGAAACGTGCAATATCGTTGAACGAATTCTTAGATTTTTGTCGGTTCGAAACAGGTGAAGGCGTAGAATCGTGAATCAGTTCCATGTGACCACGTTCTATGTGACTTTCTACGTATATCCATTGGTTCCTTATCGCTATTTTTTGAACAAGCTTCTTATCACGCAGCGAGCAATCGCATGGAATATTACTATGTAAATTCTTTTCCCTTAGTGTTCTTGTGTCTTTAGTAAATTTGATTTTATCGTTTGATATCTTCACTGTTCTCTGTGCATTATCGTTCTCGACTGCGCTCTGTATTGGTAAAACGATTAGAACACTCGATAGTCCCGCTCCATGCTTATTTACGTCGCCGTGAATAATCGACAACGGTTCCCATGAACGATCGGAAAATACGCGGTAGGATTAGAAGAATAACAAAGTGTAAATCACTTCAATTGTTTCTTTCATAACGAAAGTCCTTATCAAAAAATTTAGCTAGTATTTCATCATTCCCTTATCGAGTGTACGTATAGTGAACCGAACTATAAGTGTTATTCGTCGCTCTTAATAATTTTACAATCTTTAATTAACTTATATCGATTGTCGTGAGCAGCCACGCGTCCCGTAGATTTGACGAACGGCTACCAATGTTTACGATAGACAACAACGGAATCATTCGACGAACTCGTGATCGATGATCGTGTGTGCGTTTTCTGTTCATGCTTTATCGCTAGCTTCGTGTTAACTCTGCAAAAGTATCGCTGACATTGTTTTTAAAATAAATATCTAAGTCAGTAAGAGAACGTGACAGAGAAGCATCCGGTATGATTAACCGAAAGTTCGTAAAAATCGGGCCCCCAAGCAAAAAGTGTATCTTGTATCGAACGAATTTCGTTCAAAACATTCGACCTGTATCTCCTCTATCTTACTTTCCCCGTAGAGGGCCTCAAGGCCGACCGCACGACCTTCCCCGATCTTATTATTATATAGCGTGTCGTATTGTTTCGCAATTTTAATTAATAACATGACTAAAGTGATTGAACGTTGCACGTTACGCGCATTTTAAACGTGCACCGAACAAAGGAGGAAAGCACGTACAAAAATAACCACGGTGTTTAGTATGTGTCAAGAAAGACGCCAAAAAGAAATAATGCAAAGCTTAAATAGGAAACTGGTTAAAGATGCAAGGTTCGTGTTTTAAATATTAAATTTCAGAAATTTTTTAATTCGAAATCTTAATTTTAAATATCAAATAGAAATTAAATTTTTATATCGCTACTGTAATATCACAGATTATTGTGACACGAATTATATCAAGGATTATAGTAGCGGCACAATAATACTGGTATACAATTTATTTGACATATATGAAATCTATTTATGAATATATAAAATTAAAATTTTTATCAAACAATAAAATTGCACTATCAGACTTAATTGTTTTGTAATACGTAGTAAGGAAAAGTTGGTAAACTCGAGAATGTTTTCATAGAATCTCGATGTTTATCTATATACGAGTTATCAAGGTTCGAGATTCTTTGCTTGAAAATATGGAGGTAACGCTTTTCTTCGGTTTGCGTAAACACGAAGGCTCGCCTGCGGATACGCGCATCCGTCGATTGAGTTCACTTAAGGGCGTGCTATTTCATCAGTGTTTTTGTTGCAGCAGTACTGTATGCTAAATTATTCAATAATTATTACTCGATACGATTACAAAACTATATTATGCTTATATAATTGGAATTACGCATTGATTGGAAATATGCATTTACCTTTGCGACTGTCTTACTGCGATGGTTCCTTCCTGTAACTATTTTTGTTTTTTAAATTTCCTGCGTTCGCCATTAGCCTTGCGGCGTCTTTTCCTTTGTCCGACCTTCAGACAGCACTTCGACAGAATTACAACTACATATCTCATCGTTTATACGTTACATTTGTAGTTTGTTGTTGTACAAATGCAATTGTTGACAATTTCGTCGTCCTATTTTTGGCGATGCCTCCGACTTAACCTTCTAATTCTTTCTTCTCTGTTCTTCGAAATCTTCCGTATTCGTTACAGTTGAAGTATAGAATTCCGTATTGTGTTTAGATTGCGAATACTAATGCAATTTCATACTTTTATAAATATAAGTAAGAAAATATTATAGATACGTTTGAGCAACAAATGTTTACACCTCTAAATTTTCCATAAATGCATAAAAATCTGCGATTTATGTAAGTATAGCGTACAGTGTCTATTACTGCGTTCGGTTTGCTTTTTGCTTTATGTTATCCACGGGTTTGAAAGCATGGGGCGTGTCTGTTAAACGGGTCATAGCCCTTCATGGAAAGTAACGCGTACTCACAGCGACTCGTGGCCAAAAGTATGTTCGATAGAGGACAGTGTTCGTATTGTTGGCGGAGATGTGTTCGATATATCGCAAAGTTCGATTGCGAATGCATTTGGTACATCGTCTGAGTTCAGTCTCGTTGCACGACCGAAAATAGCACGTATCTTTCTTTCTCAGTAATAGAAGTGGGAATAATTGGTCTTTGACTTGTTTACATTCGAAGAAACGGTGCCACGTAAAAATTGGATCGGATTGAGGATACATACTTCTCATCCACGGCCGAAGAAGCAAATAAATATGGAGGATAAAAATGCCTTGAGTGGAAGTTTCAACCTTGGGAAATAATCATCGACGATGATATCTTACCTGTAAAATAAAACTGTAAATATTTTACCTGTGAAATAAAAATTGAATTAATATATTTATATAGGATTAGAATAGGATTATATAAGAAAGCATGACAAATTAAAGAAATTAATTAAAACAAAATAATTTTCAACAACATGTATTTGTAGCTTGATATGAAAAGATGATGTTATAATTTTAAATCATAACTATGAAATTCAAATTTTATTTATGCATTCTATATTTAATTCTAACTAACATTAAGATTCATGTAAACGTATAAGCAGATAGTGCAAAATATATTTTTGTCGGTACACATGATGCCTCTGATATCTACCGTTGCCAATTTAAAAAATTTCAGTTTGATTACCAGATGAGAATAACTACATTATGCGTTAAAACTACACTATTCGGCCGTAGATGTCACTAGAGAACTTCTACCAAGTTACCAACCAATAGTTATAACTATTTCTCATCAAAAATTATTTGCTATTCATAAAGCAGGCTTTTTAAAATAAAAACCAAGATAGTTATCATCAATATTAATGTCAATAATCGACCATCACGTTTAAGATTGTATTTTGTTTATATTTATATAATATTTTGCATCAATCATTGAATTCCTTCTATAATTGAAAAAATGACATAGCTTATCTTAATTTTTATCTTCTTTTATCAGTATTTTTCGGAGATCTTTCGGATTCCTTTAATTTGAATTTCAGATAATCGATATCATGTACATCGACGCACTACCGCCATCTGATACACTCGACAAACATTCTCTGCCGGTAAACACATCTTTAAAATTTCCCGCTTTCAAAAGCTGATCTCAAGTAAAGGGCGGAGCTTCCCCCCTCGCCGATTCCCCTACTTAGTAGCACGTAGTCACGCTGCATTTGCAGGAGTGGGGGTTGTTTGGTATCGCGTTTGTTTAGTTGCTCGCTGACAGCGGCCGCGGTACGAGTACGTCGTGGTGCGTGTATACGTTTTTCATCGGCGTTTGTGCGTGAAAAACGCGAGAACCGACTGCGAACGCGGGGTAAGAAGGAATCACAAGAGCGGGTTAAAAGAACAATCCGGAATCGATGAGGAAGTATCATTTATCAGAGACGTATATTGTCCGGTGATCGGAAAAATCGTATTTTTGTGCCTGTCGAAGTGTTCGTTGTTCGTTGCTTTTTTATCTCTTTGTCTTCCTGGCTTTGTCGTCTTACAAATCAACCTGTTTTGTCTACCCCTAAATTTTCGTTTCGTGTGCTGTGTCACTTGTTATATGTCAACAACGTTACGACGATCTGGGACGACCGACCTTCGTCTTCTCGCGCGTACCTGCAACGATGTCAAGCATGTCGACGCTGATTTGGTGATGGCAGAACGCAGAGGATGTCACGCCGCAAGCAGAGCAATCCAAAACCACTGAAACGTGAGTCGTAACCGATATGTGATTCCTTCATTTCTCCCGTGACTCTGCCGCTTTCTTTCGTCTACGTTCCGCGTGTTCGTATTTCTCACGTAACGCATGTTAAATCGTGTTTGCAACCCGGAAAAACGGGTTTCTCGACGGCGTGCTTTTAAGCCGGCCACCACGTTGCTTGACAGGTGATTGGGCGTCTTTGCTTGTCAGACCACGTTTCCAGTCGGCGCTTACGTGCCATGCAAACTGTCTCGGCTGATTCGCGTCGGTTAGAATTCTTTCTCGGAGACAACAGTTCTTTCCGCCATTTTTTATCGGTTATATCTTTCCGAACGAGCTCGATACTGCATAACGTGTCTAGCCAATCAGCGTTTGTATCGTGATATCTTACTGGCGGGAACATACGTAGATAGCTTCGAAGTTATTCGATCGAGATTTAACGTTACAGGGATATTGAATTATCTTTCTTTTGCAGAGAATCAATCATGTGCACGATCTTTTCTGTAATTTTTTTGTATCTGTTTCGTTCGATCGATTGGAATGTTAGGTTAGCTGGTATTGGGAGAGAACAGTTGTCATTCGACAGGTCGGTTGTTGTCAGCTGACCTTTCAAGCTCTCGCGGATCACGTGGTTGACCACACATGCAGCGCTCGAACCGCGTGCGTACACCAATGTCATAGAAATCATTGCATTTCACATTTGTACGTTAATCAGGGAAAATGATATAATACCGTTACAAATCATTGGAATTAATATTTTATTATATAACGCTATGATACGTTGAAGTGTCAACGTGTATTGGAATGTATTAAAGTTAGGAAATATGTTTCGATAAATTTGTTATATATACATATATACGTAGTAGATACATATCTGTCACAAGCCATTATATATTAATTTTGTCGCCATTTTATTACAAGTAGATATTCAAATATTATCTTTGATGTATACTATTATATATGAGTTTATCGTTGGTAAATTTGTTTTCGGTCGTATTAACGTATTCTACTTATTGCGTCTTTACTTAGAAATGGTTTTGTGTCGTTTTTCTGGAATTCTACGGCACGATTACTGTTTACGTTCTTACAGCAACATATTGAAACCTAGACATTACTATCGTCTATGGTGAAACAAACCGTATATTCTTCATAAGAAACAAAATTCTTATAAACTATAATTCTTAATTTTGGAAGACGACATTTTTCTTTATATATTCAACACTAATAGTTTTTTTATCACAGACACGTGTATACCAATAGAAGAAAAAGCACACTTCGTATAGTCTACACAGCAAAAGTACGATATAATTGTTTGATGTTAAAATTGATCGCTGACGTGTGTAGCGAAATTCATTGTATGCATATGCAGACACATTTCCATTCAAGTGAAATGGTAAAAACAAGTAAGTGTATGAGATGGTTTTTTCATTTCAGTAACAGACAGCATTAACTTTCTTACGCGTACATTTATATTCAAACTATTCGCTAATATTTGTTTATCAAAGGTTTTTCATTCAAATACATTGCAGTTTTAAAGATCTTCCATTAGATCAATAAAACAAAAATTCCATAATTAAGGATTAAACACGTAACGATCCAATTAATATCTTAAATAATACACGAAATATTTTCTCAATGACGATCATAGCAAATTGCTTTTCTATAAAAAAGAAAAAGAATTTGTATCCAATATACTTTGAAAAAATTAAGAGTCTCTTCGTTATTTTTTCATAAAGCTAATTTTCTATTTCTTCGCTCGCCATCCCCAATGTGCTTCCCAATATCTCTTTTTGGCGAATTCTTACGCAATCAGGCGGATTCGCGACACTCGTGTACCTACAGCCACCAATTAAAGCTTCCACGACTCCGCAGGACCTTTGTCGATGGTATCGAGTTGGCAAAACGGGGATCGGTTCGGCTGCACGAATTCGTATCTCGGCGTATACGTATATGTTTCTGGATCTCGGCGTAAAACCGATCGAGGCCAGACGAGATCGCGGGTGCCGATTCCGACGGGATCCTTCGTCCCTCGCCGCCCTTGTGTCGCGGCTGGATCACGTGGCCCCCGCGATCACGAAAGTCGCCGGCCACTTTCACGTGGCCGCGACTCGTCGAACCGGGTGTTTCTCCTCTCCGCTCCTCTTTCCATCCTGTTCATCGCCACGCCGCACACAGTGTGTTAAAACGGTTGTCTCGCCGGGAAGACTCATAATTCTTATTACTTTCTATTGTTTAATATTTTTGCTCTTTCCAAGTTTCTAAATACTTAAGGATCAGCTGTAAAAGTATCATTTGGCGATCCATGTTTTTCCCTTTGTTAAAGGCAATATTTTATATAAATTGGTGCGTTTAAACGGTTGTCTCGCCGGGAAGACTCATAATTCTTATTACTTTCTATTGTTTAATATTTTTGCTCTTTCCAAGTTTCTAAATACTTAAGGATCAGCTGTAAAAGTATCATTTGGCGATCCATGTTTTTCCCTTTGTTAAAGGCAATATTTTATATAAATTGGTGCGTTTAAACGGTTGTCTCGCCGGGAAGACTCATAATTCTTATTACTTTCTATTGTTTAATATTTTTGCTCTTTCCAAGTTTCTAAATACTTAAGGATCAGCTGTAAAAGTATCATTTGGCGATCCATGTTTTTCCCTTTGTTAAAGGCAATATTTTATGTAAATTGGCGCGTTTAAACGGTTGTCACAGCGGGGAAGTTCATAATTCTTATTACTTTCTATTGTTTAATATTTTTGCTCTTTCCAAGTTTCTAAATACTTAAGGATCAGCTGTAAAAGTATCATTTGGCGATCCATGTTTTTCCCTTTGTTAAAGGCAATATTTTATGTAAATTGGCGCGTTTAAACGGTTGTCACAGCGGGGAACTTCATAATTCTTGTCATTTCCTATGATCTTATTCTTTTGCCTTTTTCAAAGTTTCTAAGTTCTCGAGGACTTTTAATCGAAGGTCACACAGGAGAACTATTCTCTTCTACGGCAAGAGAACAGGATGTGATTCAATCGCAGGTTTATCGTTGCTACATAATAATCCTGGATATTGATAAGAGTCACTGTAACTCAAGCAGTTCATTACCAAAGGGTTCTTAGTCTGCAGAGTATTCTCAATGATTGTTTCGTAGTTAGACAACCGTTTTAACACGTGATTACACGACGAGACCGCGTTTGTTGTCCTTAACACTGTCTGTTGACTGTCGCGCAATGCTTTCGATGAGATCTCCTTCAGGCCACGAGTGTTATATTAGATTATTCCGACCAAATGGTTTCTTATGCCACCACAATTAGGAAAGGAATCAAATGGTACCGAAAACTTGGCATTCAACTCCTTCTGGGAATTTCTGTTGCAAACGCTTTGACGGTTTACAAAATTGCAACAAGGAAGGGTGTAAATATTAGAAGATTTCGAGAATTATTAGCTGCAAAATTATGAGGGTTGTCTGAAAATACAAAAAATCCTTGTCTTCGACGGAGCCAGCATGATATCGTCGCTCGGAAAAATAATTCCGGAAGAAGCATTAGACGCGCATTGCTATGTTATGTGGATAAAAGAATGGACTGATCGAAGATACGAGAGAATTTAAAGAAAGCAACAACTTATTGTCCAAACTATCCCGACCAACCTCAGCTTTGTATAAAATGCTTTAAACATTTACATTCTAAATAATTTTCTTAATAAATCATTTTTGTATTACTTTTGTAACAATTCAATAGTTTTATTACTTCCTGTGGAAAATCTTTTCAAATACCTACGACGATCCTTCGCAAATTGTCAAATAAGCGTCACCCGAATACGGATGACGTGGCCCTACGAGAAACTTTGCTGTTATCCGAACATAGGTGACGCAGCATTCAACGTCGTCTCTCGTCTCCGATCGTTCGCATCCTCCTCTTTTTCTTTCTCTTCCCCTTTTGTAATTTTCGTGGAAGTTTTTAAAAGATGTTCGACCGCTTTTTTGTCACCTGGACCTTAATGTCCCTGTAATTATTGCGTGGCACGTTGAGCCACGCGCGTGACTGCTAATTGGGAACAACGGTAATTGAGTTAATAACGAGCGATCGTGAAACGAGCAGGCCTTTCTTGGTTCACTCGCTGCTTCTGCGCGAGTTCTTCAGGGTAGCTTCAGCTTCGAATGGTACAGTGGTTTGGTTGAGCAGTTAGGATGAAAAATTGCTATGAATCGAACGAAAAAGGTGACTACCTATTGTTCGGATTATATCGATGAGCCACATTTATGTTTGAAGTGTTTTAACACAGTCCACCGATGCAATATTTCTTCTCATTTTTTTATTGATGTTCTAATAAAAATGTTTAATCGTTCAATGAGACACTTTTTATTTCAAAGTATCTTCTATTTACCGGTTATATTCAAAATGCCCTAACAGTCAATTTTCATTCAATTTTTACAATTGTAAGAAGTTGAAGCGCTCCGGTCACCAATGACCACTGTGGCCTCACAGGAGAAACCGTGGCCGGTGATATGTAGTCAAAGTGTTAAATAATGGATACGCGAGGAAAGATGGATACGTGATGGGAGATCGGTAATTCGAAGAATAGGAGCGGGACAATAGATGTTAGAAATTTTTGTATGGCAGAGTTTCTACGCTTTTTGTATTTTTAATTTAACCGGAGACTGTTTCGACCGATGTTTCGTACTTCTAAAGCAACCTCATACTTTTATAACGTTTATAAGAGTATTTAGAAAAGTTTACGAGCTTGAGATTAGTATCTTATTACCGTCTTAATTAGCGGCACGAGATCCAACACAGACAATCTAGATGCATAGTCAGTCGGCTGCTATTTCTACGAAAAAGAGCGAAGGCTGTTTCCAATAAATAATTTGTTATACTAGCGTTTGAATAGTTTCGTATTTACAGAACGATTCTTTACGAAATTGTTCAAATTTCCTGGCTTTTCGTCGGCCGCGTTCGTACGTGCCTGAAATTCGCGACGGTGCAACGCGATCGCTTTAAAGATTAACCTATCTGCCGCTTATCGTCGCGGAGGACTTTAAAATACGCGCGTCGGCCGGTTGCGCAACTAAAGTTCGCCGATTTCGGAAAGGACGCGCGCGATTAAACGCTTATACGGCGAGATACGTCCTTCGCGGAAGAGGCACGGTCCTCGTGCTCGATAACCAACGCGATAGATTAAAAATAATTGACGTCACCAGCCGATTTTTCTTATCTCTTCGTATCCAGCAAGCGCGTACGAACGTTTTTCTTTTCGGTTTCTTCGTTCGCATAATTCCCTCTTTACCTTGAATACACGTGAAAAATTTGTCGTTGTAAGAGTCAGTTTTATCGTCGGGATATCTCGCAAGCGGCATAGAGAAAATTGTTTTACCTTTTTGGATATCGGTGCGTCATCGCCGACTCGTTATTACTGGTTCCTGGTTGCAGCAACTCTTTCCGTCTGCGAACTAAGAATTCGCCTCGATCGCCGAGGGATCGGCGAATCGTTGGTTTCTTGCTTCTCTTGCATTTGCTGTATGGAATATACGATTAAACTAAGATTTAACGGAATTTTAATTGAGAACAACGGTTATTGAATTTTCTATTAGTAACGCGAAACGATTACATGGTAAATTGTAGTAGGAATTAGGAATTCGTCGATGGGAAGTTAATTGGAGAAATATTTGTCGCGAGCTATTGCTTGCACTAGGAGCTACTCGATAATGTACATTGGGTAAGCTTCAAATAAAACGAGTAGATGCATCATACGATAATGTAGTATCGTGGACGAAAGGCCTGAGAGATAAACAAGCGAAACATGTGCGTGGTGCGGCTAAGACAAAAGACAAGGGCTTGCTAAGGGACAAAAATAAATTAACAGTCATTGTGTGTTGAGAAGTCAGAGAGCGCGAATTGCGTTGTCGAGACACGCTCAAGAAGACCACCCGCTCAGAAACTGTAATAGGATAGGCTAGACATCCTGCGTACCACAGGCATCGAAACAATAACCAAATAGTAACGGAATAGGCGCCTCTGAGATACACCAGACGACAACCCCTCCAGAGGAACTAAAATCTCAGTATAAAAACCTCAGTCTCTTGTAACACTTTGGATTGCATAATAAATTCTATTATCATACACAAAGTTCAATTTCTTTACCTTATTCGTGAAACCTTATTCGAACTGCGACGCGAGGAGATCACCGGCGATCTATCGGTTTCGTGATTTCTTGTGTCTCCTACGTGACACTAGCGTTGTCGAGAGAGCGTTGGATCCGTGGTGACGAGAGTTGCAAATTAACTATCTAGTTGCCTTAATTATAATACGTTATTGTGATTAGTTCACGTTAAACAACCATCGTTTCCTGTGTCAGCAACACCAGTTTAATCCATTTATTATAAATAAACTAACTGTAGTATAAGATCCTATAACAATACATCTTTTATATTCCCACTTATCCGTAGGTTTCTGAACATATTGTCTACCTGACTACGATAATCACCATACCAATTACGAGATGAACACATTTTTCAAATACGCGATTTTATACTTTTTCTACGAAAAACGAAACAGTCGTTGATAGTGCAAGGGACAGTCGTACGAGAAATATATCGAATTCTGAATTGAATCGTGCAAAGGTAATAAATGTTAGCGTGAAAATTATTTCTCACTCTCAGCCTTCGCTTCCGTTGAATGTGCTTTACACCGCGAGGCGTGAACAGGTCGAAACGCTATCACCTGCCTTCCTTAATATCTCGATTATTTTTCGTTGAAAAAGCAACGTCGCGAGATATCGAATCCTCTTCGTGGCAAGGTACAGGAGAAGGCTGGATCTCCGCTTGTATCGCGGCGGTAATCGACGATGCCAGGGATAAAAGGCACCCCGTGGAGAGGCAGCAATCACCCCCCGTCGAGCGTAGCCGTCAAATTAATAACCAATGATTTTATACGATGTTTTATTGAATCGTGTTGCCCGTAAGTAATATCTGCGTGCAGCATCGGCTCGTTTCGTCTGGACACGGGGGTTAAAACCATTCTGGGGAGGATCGTTTCGTACGGTTCGATTGTCGCGTTCTCCAAGTTCCTGCTGTAATCGTCGTCGAAGCGTTAAATATCGAATCTTTCACTTATTAATCCTTTTCAGCAGATCGTGCTGTTGTCTCTTCTCGATGGTGATATTCACCTTTTAACGTTTCCTTCGCCTCGTTTTCTTTTCCGAGTACACGGCGTTTCCGTTGGTATATCTTCGTGTTATTGGGATTTGTTGAATCCGCCTATCAGTTTGCCTTGCTACTGTGTTTCGTATTTTTGCAGGTTTCGTCCCAGCTTTGTCAAAGATTGTTATTCGTTGAAACAAAATATGCTATGTTTGATGTAAAGTAGTAGTTTCTATACAAAATTCAACTGTATCTATTTTGTACAATTTTCACTGGCAAATAAAAAAACTGTTAAAACAAACAGAGTTATGCGCAGTGATAATGAGAAAAGGGAGGCTACGTACGAGAAGCGTTAAGAACGAAATTAAAAGAAAGTTTGTAAGATCCGAGGCGATTCAAGATCCTAAAGTATCGCTAAATGTTAAATGGTGGGAGTATTTGAAAATATCTGAAGAGAAGATAGAAATAAGCAGAAGATACGAGCTTAACGATCGGATACCACCTGCCACCGTGTTCCGTACGATTTATATAAAGACAGCTTGTGCGGAGGAGAAAGAAAAAAGGAGAGAGAGAGAGAGCGGTCGAACGCGGAACGGTTAATTACGTTTCTCGGAATCGGTTATAGCCAGGGCAGGAAAGGAATTCAATTGGCCGGGTGAAGATTCCCGAAATCTCGTGCTCGAATCTATCGGTTACAAAGGGGCACGCTTCCCTCCCTGACCGGATCCTGAAGGAAGGCACAAAAGCGAAGTCGCAAATTCCGTCGTGGCCGGTTACCCGCGAACAGTCGTTGCGGCTATCAGTGTCGATCGGCCGCTGGTGTGTGCAATGAGCGGGTGACGTGAAAGGGAAGAGGAAGAAGAACTAGAGGAAGCAAACGGCGAAGACGAAAGACGGAGAAGCAAGAAGAACGTTGTACGTGTTACACGTACGTATACGTTTGTCTGTACGTACGTGTGGATACGTGGATGGCAGGAAAGCAGGGGAAAGAAGAAGAAGAATAAGACGAGAGAAGGCGAACGAAGAAGCAAGAAGGAAGAAGAAAGAGACAAGAAGAAGCAAAGAGAAGAGGAAGGTCCATCAGCGTCCCTTATCTTCCTCGCCTGGGTCCCTTATTCCGCGCAAACGCATGAATCCACAACCGCCGCAAATGTCTCTCCCCTTGTGTTCTCTATCCCTCTTGTTTTCCCCTGTTCGCCAACTTGTTCCACCTCGTCGAGTCTCTCCTCGCCATCGGTCCACCTTCTTTTTCCTTCTCCTTCCCCTCGTGTCTTCTTCTTTGCGAAGAAACGCACGAGAGACAACTATCGCGGCGTTGATCTCGTCTAGTTAGCCCTTCTCTTCTCTCGATCCTCCTCCGTTCAACCCACCTTCTCTGTTCATCGCCCTTTTCCTTTTCTCTATCTCGTTCTCCCTCCCCCTCGTTTTATCTTCCTTTTACTATAGTTACGTCTGTTCTTCTTTCACTCGCGTTTCTTCTTCCTTTTCTTCTCCCCTTCTTCCTCCTCGTCTTCTTGCTCCCTTGGTATATACGTTCGTCGTCGATCGGCGCGCGGCGCGGGTTCGGTTGCTCGCAAGGAGAGAAGAAGAAGAGGAAGAAGGCCGTGTGTGTACTCGTTTCGTGCGCCCTGCATCGTCCTTCCTGCCTTAACCGCGGCGCGAGAGGAACCGATACAGGCGTTCTCTCGACTCAGCTCATAAATACAGCGGAGGAAGAGGCGGCTGCTGGAGGCTGTGCGGCACCAGAGAGACACCAGGGGAGGAAGGACGAAGGGCGAGCCTACAAATTGCTACACCGCATTGTGGTGTCACTCCAGCCTGTTACGACACGGCCCTGGCATCGTTGGAATGGTGTCTGCGAGTTCTCCTCTTCTCTCCCTTATCCCGTCCGCGTGTGTTAGGCCTCCTTGCCGAGCCTTCCTTCTGCTGGCCCTCTCCGCTACGGTGTCAACCAGCCTTCGTACCAGCTTTACACGCGTGTAAACGCGGCTTTACGCCGATAACCGCGATGTACCTTCCGATGCTGGACACACACAACTGGCCTCTTTTTCCTTTTGCCTTGATTTCTCCTTTATCTCTTCCTCTCCTTCGTTTTTCCTGTCCCACCTTTCTCCTCTTTTCGCTCTTTCCTCTTCTCCTCCTGCCCTCTTCTTTTCATCGTTGTATTCAAGCTTCGTGACCGGGCGCGTTTGTTCCGAGAATTTTTTGATAGTCTACCCTCGATAAGGTTTAATAGATTCGTGGTGGGAACATGCTTGATGCGGCCGACATGTGTTTCGTGTTAAGTGAAGAGCTCGCGTCGAGCCTCTCTCTGTCTTTCTTCTCTCCTCTACTGTTTTCGGGGGTTAGCCGTTAAATTAGGAATGTAACGCGGAACGTGCAACCATTTAACAATCCCCGGAGAGAATTTACGATTCTTAATTTCTTCTTCTTTATACGCTCGTATCTCATGAATTCAGGTTGCAACATTACGGCCAATATAATTGAATTTGGCTGGCGTAACTCGCACTCAACACGGGATACGAAAACAGCGGGCAGAATCACGAGCAGGAACATCTGTTTGAAAAGCGTTTAAACTACTCGGAGCAGGAGGTCGTGTATCGTGTTCGAAACGAAATCGAGTCGATAAGCCGTGACGTGATCGCAAATGCGGATATGATTTCGCGAAAGTGCTCGGTATTGGGAATGGGTGAAACACAACCAGCTCCAAAAATGGCACAACGTGTGTTCGTATTCAACGGTTACACGTACACAGAGAGAAAGAGAGAGAGAGAGAGAGAGATCTAGAGAGCGAGAAAGAGAGAGAGAGAGAGCCGCAAAAAGGCCTTTGCGAATCGCGAGAGGCACGATCGAGATATCGTATCGGTCTGGCATTCCGAGTGAATATTAGCGTAATGAGCTGATAGCCAGTGATAGGAGATTTCAACCTGGCGATCGTCACGTTCGTACGATCCGCCGATCAAAAGCATCGCGACGACTAATCGACAGTGTGCCGTCGACGTACGCGCGTGGATATGAATAATCTCGGTCGCGGCTTCAAACAATACAACGAAACCCCCACCGTGTGGTATCTCTGTCGTTTTGCGTTCGCGAGCGAACCATATCGCTCGAGTTCTTTTGTCGCGATCGTGGTAGCCTCGTTGAAAAATCTGATCATCTACCACGGTCCCGTTCTAATTACGCGAATCGTTGCTCTGCGATCTACGGGATCTTTCGGGCCCGGCATTGTTCGGCCTTTAATCGCGTACTGGCTCACTGGTTCGTGTACGTTCGTTTTATCGCGAAGATCGGGCGATCGTTTAAGTATCGATGATTTCGCTAATAGCGATTTTTTATTTGTAGTTTATTTGGCTGCATGATCGCAAGGTCTCTTTACTCTTTAAGATGCTACTCGCAACAAACGATGGCTCGTTATCAGATTTTATTGCAAGATTCATCATCTTCATACTGTGGCGTTTTTTCGATGTTCGCGTGTAATGTAACGGGTGAGAGTGGAGGATAGAAAAGATTCGCTCGATGTAGAAGTTACGCGGATAAAGAATATCTGGAATCGAGTAACAGTAAATTCGAAAGGAGACTTTCGAAGATTAAATCACCCACTTATAAAATATATGAATGATATAATTCCAGTAATTCGTATCATTTTCAGAAAGACATAATTCTATTTCAGATATATCGCGTGTCTATTATACGCGTATATCGTACGATATAATTCTATCGATCTATGTCGTTATCAGAAAGCCACAAATCTATTTCTCAATATCCTCGCGTCTCTCTCACAAATTCTTCGTTTCTTATTGTCCCAGTGGACAAGGGAGAGCGAGAGATAGATGGAGCTCCGTTTTATTCCACGTCGCGTGTATATAGCAAAGTTCGCGTAGCATTCCACAGTAGACGCGGTTCCCTGTCCTATTACCGTTGTCTCTGGCCTCCTGGCGGCGGTTTTAGGGCCCCGATACCAGGCAGATTAGCCTCGCTACGAAGCGTCTGCGTTTTCTCAAGTCTTGAGATAAAGCGGACAGTCAGGAGCAAGGGTAGCCGGTGCCCGGCTCGTCTCTCGCCTCTGATCACGATACACGCTCGTCCACTCGCTTCTGTGTCTGTGTCCACATTGACGTACGAGACCTAATACGGGTAACACTTGTCTCGTTGAAACTTGTATTTGCGTAGTAATTGTCCGCTGCAAAAACTGTCTCCTCGTCGCCGCCATTTCAGAGCCGAGTATAAACCCGGAGGATCGTCTTTAACCAAAGACTCTAACCATCTGCCACAGTCAGTTTGTCAATTTTTTCTCTCTCGAATGACAAATTAGTCGAAAGACGGGCAATGGTCCATTTTCTTGTCTCAAGGTGAAAGCTTAAAGATGGTAATTAGTCTGCCAAAGATAATAACTCGTCCGACAATTAACGATTTTTAGGTCATCGGTACTCTTGACCATCCTCTGCATCGATCGTACGTACGTACGTCGAGTGGTATTCTTAATTAAAATTATTGTTCGCTATTTAAACGAACAAAAGAGGCTCCGAGTAGAAGCATTAAAGTATTCTGTTTTTGGTGGCATGCGAGAGAGGCATGTATGAAACGTTCGCTTTGGCCAGTTTTGCCAGTCTTCCAAATATATCGCTCATTAGCGTTAACTGATCGGAACAACGAGAGTTTCTTCTTCTCCCAGTTTCTCTCTTCCTCTCCCTCTCACTCTTACGTTTAACAGACGGAAGGAGATAGATAGTAAGAGCGAGATATAGAAGCGGGGGAGGAGAGACCGCGGAGAAGATCGCATCTGATCTCGGTCAGAACGATTTGGCCGTTGTTGTTTCGTTGTTCGCTACGGCCGAATCAGATAATTGTCTCGGTTTCGCAACTGGAGTATTCCGCGAACGATTTCCACGCGATAGCTTCTCTTCGACAACGTCCGCCTTTTTTCCATTCTTTTCATTTTTTTTTTTTTAACTCCACTTAAACTGATCCACGTAGACGAATGAGAAGTACGTATCTAGAGAAATATCGCGGTAGGTATAACTAGGTGGATCGTGTCAAAGGGTTTCTCGTTTCGAGTCGAGCTTCAAAGTGAAATCGGTCGGAATCAAATGTACAGTATGCACGAAAACTCGTATGCACCGATGGCTGATTACCTGCAGATGAGAATCTAGCGATAAGAGAGGCGTATCCGATTCGTTAACGCGTCGTTCGCGTTAACGAAAGAGGGTTAGACGTGGGTGCGTTGTATTGCGCGTGTATCGGTGCGTGTGTGTGTCATTTCTCAACAATTTTTGCCTCCTCTCTTTGGTTCCCGACGCCGTAGGTATCTCGAGTGCTCCTTTTCTCCTCAATCATCGGGCTTATCCGTGCCTCTTCAGATAAGAGTGGCGCCTCGGTCATTTCGTGGCAGTACCGGCCTCGAAATTCTCTCGATCGAGATAACGTAAAATTAAGGACGACCTTTCGATGGCAATTAAACCACGAACGAACGACGTCCGACCGAATAAACGCGTCCGTACCATCTTTTTCTTTCCGTTCTCTCGATACAATACACGCGAACAATTTACTTTTCTCCCTTTTCCACGCTGGTTTCGTTCGCCCACGTTTGTGAAAATGAAAAAGACTTCAAGATTCGTTCAACTATCGCTGAAATTTTGACGGAACATCGATAAGTTGCAAGGCTGATTCTTCTTAGGTATAATCGAGTAACGTGTTCTCGTTTTATGCTGAAAGTCTTTGCAAAGTCTTTTCGAGCGAGTTATTAGGAATGGTTGTCATTAAGAAGGCTGTATCGCGAACAGTATTGTAACGTCAATGTGCAAGTAAGTCAGGTATCAGGTTTTTACAATCGTTCGCAACGACGGTGGTTTGCCGCGCGGAACGAGCAGATAAAATGGTAGAGAAAATAATGGAATTTCTAGCAAGAAGATGACGTCGTGTTTTATTCTAATCATATATATATTTAAAACGCTAATTTATCGAGTTATGCTAGGAATCTCAAGCGATTGTAGAACGAAAAACTAAGTTACCAAATAATTACAGCTATCAGATCGCACGTTTCACACACGCCTGCTTGTACATACAGAAATAGTCCATGATGAAATCACGTCGTTCCACTGACACGACAAGTTCTATGTAAAGTTTAAGAGACTCGTGAGCATCGTAACACGGTCAGGCCTCTTATTTGTTTCCAGAAGCGATACCAGAAAGTTGGCGGGAACAAGACCCGAGCTCGTGTCTCGTCTCGAGTGCACGCCGCCCGTAATAATATCTTGTTTAGCCGGACAAACAACGGCACGCGCGCCGCCGTGTCTGAAGAGACCTAATTGCCCGCCTCGTATTTGCTCGGCAAACACCTTAAGCACAGTACAAACTCCTTTCCCTGTCCCCTTCTCGTTTTGCCACGTTCCAACCTAGGTCCTCGACATAAGTTGAGTCTCTGGTTCGTTGTCAGTCACCGTTGTACCACAGAGATTGTCGCTCCTCCATCTTACAGCTAAGCTAGCCTGGCGATAATTGTCGTCACGCGATTCTGTTCTTCGTTTGTCCTCATAATTCAACCCCCTTCTGATCTCGCGTCGAATCTCTCCGTCTTCCTGTGTTCCCGGCGTGTCGTGTGGTCGAGATTCGCTTGTTAAGGTCGATGTGTTGTTCCGATAGAGTCGTTGGCGAAATTGTTCCGTAGATTGTTCTTGGTGAAACGGGAATCTGGAGTCTTGGATGTACGAGGAGATTTTATCTCCGCTTTTGATGGAACGGGAGTTCAATTATTTGATCGTAGAGAATGTTTTCTGGTATAAAATCTAAAACCAGCTCTTTTTCGATGATTTCTCCACGTGCGTGTTTCTTCTTCTTTTTTATTGTAAGCAACAATTTTATTTTCACTTTTGATAGAATGAAAGTTCGATTATTTGATCGCAGAGGGTATTTTCTATTACGAAATGTAAATCCAGCTTTGGAATCTTAAGAATAACTTTTGAAGTAAGGACGATTGAAGGAATTAACAGGTGTCAAACGCTTCTGAATAATAGTATACGTCTTATTTAAATAAAAATGCATCTTCTATAAAGCATATAAAGACTTCCGTGGGTGACTGTACATGCGTACGCACACGAATTCTCTCTGTGAGATGCATAGATAAGAAGGTGGAATGAGGTGATGCCGCTCCTCAATCTTTCTTAAATGTCCTCCTTCTTCGTTCGTCTTTCTCGCGCCAGGCTCCTCCTTCTTGTCCTCTTTCTCGTTTCTCTTACCTCCTCTCCTGGTTCCCTTCCTCGTTACTCCGGCCGCCGTAGCCACCCACGTGTTCGCACTTTAAACAGCGCTGTTCGACGAGCTTCGAATGACGTGTCGCGTCGAGAAACGAGGAACAGACCGATTGCGTGGGTTCAACGTAATCAGTCTTTGCTGAGAAATTGATATTAGGTTCTCTCGAAGGAGGAAAAGACAAATTACCGCGCCTGTCGAGCGAGCTCGCTACCAACGAGCCAGGAGAATAGGATGATTCCTGGTTCTGACGACTCTGAATGACTTTCGCGCGTATTTAACGCGTATTTGACGTGAAAGGATTTGAGGATTTATCAGCTTGCTGTTTCGATAGACGAGTTGAGATTTGATAGACGAGTTGTCAGGACTATTCTCCTATTATATTCGACGAAGGAAGAAAGCAATTTGTTCGGTCTTTAGACATTTTAATTTCACGCAATATCTTCGCAGTTTGTTGGACGTAGTAAATACAAACGAGGAACACGTTGTTATAAAGCGTTATCGTTTAAAATGTTAATATCTCTAGCTGCAAGTGATCCATGTCAATTTCCACAAACTGGTTCCTTAACTGATAGTGATTTTCTACATAGTTGAGAAGTCGCCCGTACCGATGAAAGAATTAATAAGTAGATCATATAATTACAGCACAAGTAACAGAGTTTGGACTGTGCGATTTTTGTTGCATCGAAAGTATACCTAACATGACGCGTTTTTCTGTTCGCGTAAGAGATGACTACTCTTCCCGCTACCTCTCATAAGATTTACCAAGCGCAGGTCACATAATCGAACCTTCAGCTTCGACTCAATATTAATAGCGTCTAAGCTGAGAAGTTTAACTCGTACGATCTCTTAAAAAAAGGAGCAAAAGTTTGAGAATACAATGCGAGAAACGTGTTGACCCAAATAAATAAAGTGTCGTCAGCAAGCTCGCAGCTGAAGGTGTCAGCCAACACCTCGTTGATCCTAGCAGGAAAAAGAAACGGCTTATTTACATAGAGAGGCGTTCGATGCACTCCTTCTTCGTTCCATCGATCGGTTTCGCAAGTGGCGCGTTTTTCTTTTCGTTCGCCTCCCTGAAGAGAAGGAAAGCATGGAACGCTCCCAGCCCTCTAATTGATCTAACCCGATAACAGAGTTAATGGTACGAGTCAGTGTCGATCGGCAAGACCGATCGCCGTGTTATTTTGACAACGGCGTTGCACGCGGTCGCGGCGTTAATTAGGTGGAACGTTGGCGCTTGTATAGAGGTGTCAGCTGCGCGTCCCACGTCGCGTTCGTCGATCGCGCGACCGTGTTACCTGGGCTTTCTTAGCTGGCCGCCTCACCTCTCTCGCAGACCCCGTGCTCCGCGATCCGTTGCTGCGAGCATATCCGCGCCTCTCGTCGCTTCTCCAACCGGCATCGACATGCAGGCTCGATCTTATCGGCTGATATCGGCAAGCGTGTCGAGAGCGTAGCCTAACGTTAACAGAAAGAGCGCGAGAATCAACGCCAAGCAGCCGCTGCGATGTTGCGGCTGCGCTCTCTCTTGGTATTCTCGTATCGCTGCTCCGATGGAACGAAACATCGTGTATTTCGAGGTTTTTGGTTCTTAAATAAAGTGTAAATAAAATATAAGATAAAGTATATGTATACGTATGATATACGTATATATATTATCTGTATATAGTACTGTGCATAAATATTGAATTATTACTGGATTATCGAAGGAACGATCAATCAGAATTTCGTATTTTCATACGCTATTATAGAAACATAATAAATTAACGATAATGCGCTAAATCCTACTGGAAAATTAAAGATGAATCGAATTCTCCTCGTTTTACACGAGATAATAATTTTTAAGGGTTTCAATAATCTCGCTGCGATTTTTCAACTTTAATACGACTTATACTTTTCACCTCTACGTATTATTTAATCGTTTTCACGAACGAAACATTTAAGGAACCACCATATATTAGGTTGTCCGAAAACTTTCTTTCGTTTTATGAGGAAGTAATAGACGCACAACATTTTTTGTTTTATATTATTTTGATACGATCGAGTTACGTACGATCCATTTTGTTCTGTTGAGATAAACACCGCGACATTTCACAGGCTTGATTTCACAATTGTATGAAGGTGCACTATTGTAAAAAACACGTTTGTTATTGTAAAAAAGAAAGACACTTTTCGGAAAATCTAATACATATATACGTATATACAAATATGCATGCAATGTACCTACTCTCGTAAGATTCTATATAATTCAATTGTTCCGATAAAAGACGCGTTACACTATGCCTCACGTCTTTAAGGAGTTGATTCGAACGAACACGCGAACGCGTTTGAAAAGCTTTCTGCCTCTGTAGGGCAGCGAGTATGTTCGGTTTGCGCTAACGCGAATACCAGGTAGTCGAAGGGTTTTGAAGCGAGAGAGCTCTAGCGATATACGAAGCGAACGGGACGCTCGTTATCGGCCGCGAATCTCTCACGAGAAAGGACTACTGTCTTCTCGTCGGCCATAAGAAGATGCACGTCCCCCGAGCTGCGAGCATCGCGCACCTTTACACGTTGCTCTCTTCGTTCGTGGCGTACGGTATGCTTGTAACCCGCTGCTAACCGCTTTGATTCGGGGCTGCGATCTTGGTCACAGGAATCGATAACGATCTACCCTGTGCCCCGTGGTCTAGGGGAAAATCTTTTGCTGTGGCAATCGGTCGCGTATCGATGGACTGGCTGTTGCCCCTCTCTCGTTGACGTTACGCTACGTTTATTGGTGTTGACGCGTAAACGCGTATCGAGACTGAATATCGTGGGATTGGTGATGATACTTTAGCTTATCGGCCGTGCTGGGTTCCCTGGTTCAAGGATCAACGCGATCAAGTAGTTAGGGACTCGAGGAAGTTTAGGCTTCGATATATGTCATCGTTAGATAATTGTGTAGTCATAGTTAGAATTCCCTAAGAGCAAACAAGCAGATAAAACGATCACTGAGATCTTTGTATGATCTTGGTTATTTATAAATGAGGAAGATAAGCATTGTAATTTTTATAAGTTACCTGTGCTATTAATTTTCTTATATGATAGTAGCGAGTTTGGTAATGATATAAATTATCTTCCCAGCTCTATAGCATCGTTATTGGAAGCTTTAAAAATTTCTTTAGTAATCGAATCTATTTTACACATTCGTTTTGAAAAGTCATATAAAAGTTCCGTCTTCCGTTTGTAACAATATTTTCGTAAACATTACTTCGTAAATAACGTTTTCTCATAATATATAGAAACAAGGGCGAATATTCGGAATTGGAGGCAGCTTATCGTAGCAAGTTGGTTCGATTGAAAGTCAGAAGTGTTTTCCGCGCGAAAGGATCAGCTTTACGGTCGAAACTGTTTCGCCGCATGCGGAAGCACCAGATTATCGCGGATAGTCAGAAACAGACGGACTGTGGGCGCGGGCAGAGGGCAACCGAGTCGGGGACAGCGTTATCATTCGTAGTTTTATCAGTCTCCGCATCGTCTGGGGTTGCTCTCTCTTTCTTTCTTTCTCTTCGACGGGACAACCCCCTCAGTGGCGATGCTACAACCCCCTCGGGCCAGACACAGTCCACATGTTCAACGGACGGATATCCGTAGGTCTGTCGTCGTTTGTCGACCAGGAGTGGATTAATCGAATGTGGCTCGGCTATATCGTCTAACATTTGATCGTATCGCGAATATTTTTAAACTCATAGCATATAATATTTCGTCTAACTTTATGATATTTCTCCACGCGTGTATAGTCAAGATTCCGAGTGTTCTACAAATTAAAAAAGTGAAAGTAAAAGTACAACTAATTTTATAAATTTGCTATCTAGCTCTCAATTCGTATAGTACCTTTTAATTAACGATACTTCAAATCCAACAAAATATGCAAAGATCCTCCATTTATTTATCGTCTTAAATTCGATTTCTCTTTTCCAAAAATCTCGAACCGTGCAAATTCAAACGAACGAATCAGGCTCAAAGAAGAAAAGATATCTCAGAATATAGACTACCTTCTTTCCCTTCCGATCCGACCCTGTCGGGCCGCGTTTATTCTTTCTCTTGGTACAGCCGTGTATGCATTCACTTTATGCGCCTCCTCGTATGTGCGGGAGTTCTTCGACGGTTGCAGGAAAGAGACGGGACAGCAGGTCGAATGGGTGGGGAAGATGAGGAGGAGGTGGAGGCAGAATCCTATCTGGTTAAAAATCGTCTGCGTGCCGCTCACTTGGTTCCATTCGCGAGGACGACGTCCGGCTTAATGCATTCCGCGAGATGGAAACGCGCCTCCGTGTGCCTTCGCCGTCGTCGTCTTGGTCGTCGTCGGGTACGACGAGAAGCGATCGATCTCTCGAATGGTTGTAGCTGGCTCTTGGTCGTCGTCGTCGATTCTCACAGTTCGGCCCGATTCTTATCGGACGGCGTCGCTACACGGAAAAGGGACCAGGAGGAGAAGCACAGCGGTACAGGTGTGGTCGTTAAATCCGTTAAATCGCCATAAGTGACCGGAGCCTGAAAAGAAACGGTCGCTCGCGTCAGGATCCAACAGCGTCACGGATAAGGGAAGGAATGCCTCGAGATATCCGGCCTGGCCCCGAGTTTTATTCTCTTTCTATGTTTGGAAATTAACCGGCGTTGTTCGTTTGCTGCCTTCTGGCTTCCAACGAATTACGTTTCATCCGCCTCAAATTGCTCGCGTCTTCGATGTTTCAAAAACGTAAAACAGTCTGTCTATTTGCTTTCTTCTGGTTTGAAATGGATTATATTTTACTCGATACGACGTCGGAAGACTTGATTTTGAAAACGTAAATCGATCGAAAAAATATCGAAATGTTCCATTTAACGCAACGTTGTATTCTGATTTAAATAGGAATGAATTAAATTCGATTCGCTCTGAATTGTTCTCGTCTTTCTTTTGTAGCTACTTAAGATAGATACGTTGATCTCGCTTTGCTTATGTAGCCGATGATACACGTTTCTCGTCCTTTTGTACGTTCTTAGCTTCAAAGACAAATGCACTACATATTTATTTTAAATCCCATCCACGTTCGAGAAATCGATACTTTGTCCCTCCTGGTTGCACCTGTTACCCATATCTGATTGGAAGAAGAAAATCTGCGCTCGTATAGCTATGATATATTTATTCCTATGTTGCTGGGTTGGATAGGTGGAGACGGTAATTTCCATGGCGTCACGGTCGCCTCATCGAGCTATCGTTGCCAAATGTGTTCTATAGCTGGTGATCTCGCGGTGATCGTCCAGGACAAGGTAGGTCCTTTAGAAGGAGGACTCGCCCCATGAAAAGAGGAGGAACAAGAAGGAGGAGGAGTAAACGAGCGTTGCTACAGCTACGACTTCGATGTACACGGATAGATGCAACAGAGAGAGCGGCCGGTCGGTTTGGTCGAGAGCAGCGCGGTCTTCTCTCGGTGCACCGATGCAATATGCACGCGATCCGGGTTTTGATAATAAAGGGAGCCTTATGCAGGCACGGCAAGTGTGTGTTTATACGAACAAGGGCGAGGGGCGATAGGCAAAGAACGAAGAGGAGCGAGAAGAAAGTAAAACGTTGTTCACCGTGTGTGTGTGACTGAGACAGAAAGATAGAAAGAAAGAGAGGAAGACCGTTATCGGTAAGCACAAACTCGAAGTAGTAGAAGGAGAAGAAGAAGAAGCAGAGGAGGAGTAGAAGAAAAAGAAGAAGAAGAAGGAGGAGAAGAAGGAGAAGAAGAAGAAGAGTGGCCGCAAGAAGAATGCTCACAATGCTGTAATTTCAGTGTTTGATCTTCCCATCTCTCTATGGGGGTATTATATGGGTTCTCGGTGTGCACACAGCTTACACGTACGCTATCCAACGTTGATGCGTGTGTTCAGACTCGGTGCGTAAGCCTGTCTGAGTGTTCGAGGGGGAGGCCGGTTTTATTTTACCCGCATTATTATTCCGTTGGAGATCGCGCGCTGATCCGTGGCCGTTCCACGGCTCGCCAAGGCAAACCCCGTAGAGAGCCGCGCTTATTTATGGATGGATTCCCTTTTAACTTTCGGCAGGATCGTTCTGTCTCCCTTTATCGTTCTGCCTCTCTGCGTCCGGATCCTTTGTTGTATCCTTCGTTTGTCCACGCGCCTATCCCAACCCTTCCGCGCGCCCACTTCAATGCCGCACCGCCGCCGACTCGTTTGATACGGTTTGAGGCTTCTTTGTCGGACGGGGGCGCGATCGGAGCATCGCGTCACATCATCTCGCAATAATGCACGAGCTTCTCGTGCTTTCATTCCGGATTGTTCGCCTTTCTTCGCTGTCTAAATCTTGTGTTTGTGCCTGATGATCGATATTGATTATTAATTTAGATATCTTTATTTTTCCTCAAATTCGAAGCCTCGCGAGTTCTTCTTTTTGCCATCGCCGCACGAACCTTTGTTTTCGATGCTCCTTTCCCTTATCCTTTGAATATTTTCTTGTCAGTGATTCTGTTGAAATTTTAGCGCCCGATTCTGTTCTGATTTTCGAATTGAACCGTAGATACCGATCGTTAATGATTTTATTTTTTACAGCTTTTGGAATCGCGTGGTCGTTGACTTTTTCATTTCTAGTCAAGGATTTAGAAAGAGGCCTTAATGCCGCTCTTTACCGTATTAGATTATATCGTGATAGGTCGGTGTAAAGTAACGCAATCAGAGAAGCTTATACATGTTTTTCATAAATTATTCCATCAAGTCGAATTTTTCGCTCCGAATTCCTTAGCGTGGTATCAAACCGCGAAACAGCATTGGCGAGCGCCGGAAATGAACGCTTCGGGAAGTGAATTTGGAATTCGTAGAAGTTCTCTTCTATCGAGCTGCTATCTCGGCCGTGGAGCGTAATCAGTCCATCATCCGGTCTCCCTTGCTTTCCTTCTTTCTCTCTCTCTCTCTCCCCTCTCTCTCTCTATCCCGCGACTCCTTTTACTGGTTATTCGCCCGATGGGAACTTTCCTCTCGTCGCTCATTACCGCTATCTCCGTCCGGCTGACCATCAACTGATATCCTATCGACGGCCAACAGCTCGTAGGCCATTTTGAACAAAATCGCCGCGTCGTTCGTCCATGCACTTAAAAATTTTCTCTCCTTCTCCGACTTTCTTCTATTTTCGTCGAAGGTGAACGGAAAATAACAGGTTACCAGCCGATTCGAAAAAGGGTTTTTCGTACAGTACCAAACCGCACAATTCCGTTGTTCTGTGAACGAAGTAGTATACGTGTTTCTTAACCTTGAAGCCTTTCTTAAGATCGGTTTCTTGGTTTAAAGGCTGTAAAGCGCCATTCGATCAGATCCAGCGGGGCCCCTGATGGTCGATTCGAGAGATCTCGCGAGACGGAGAAATTTTTCGTGGATTAACGGTGGTTTTCGTTCGGCCTCGTAGCAACGCAATTTGATAAGGAATGTGTTTTCCAACGATCGAACGCCCGGACAGTGCAGATTGCATTGTTGTCTTGTCCCAGAGATCACCGCGAGGGTATCGGTCTACTCCGTGATATCGTTGCAGAAAGCGAGGAAGACGAAGGAGCGCATCAGTGAAAGCTTTCCAGCGTGTAAGAGAGAAAGCAGAGCAGCCAAGCGACTATCGACAAGAGCAAGAGAAAGATAGGGGGTGAGCCGAGTTGCGGGGCACGGGTATAGTCGCGGATGAAGCGAATTAAAAGTGGAGAGATGCGATGTCTGTCAATATTCCGCGATGTGCAACTTATCTACAACGCGATGCAGCTTCGCGCGCAAGCTCGCGTGAAAACATCCATTAACGCTGATTCGCTCTGAAAAACACCTTATCGTTATCCCTGTCGATGGCGTCGGTAGACCAGTCTCTGCACCGTCTCTGCCATCGTGTTCCGATAAGACCTTCGTGCCTTGCTGCCGCGATCCGATCACGCGATAATGCCTCGATCTTCGATCGATATCGCTTCTTAAGTGTGTTTATTGGATTACCATTGGCGAATGTCGAGGGCGGCACCGCCGCGAAATCTAATCTGCTTGAAAGAAGCGTTGAAAAGTTTATTGACATGGACTTATTGTGGCCGATGCAAGAAAACCACACGCGTGTATAGACGGCGAAAGATTATCGGCATGCTTCGTACCTCAGAGTTCCACGGACCGATGAACTTTGTGGCTCAAAATCTATTCTTAGTGCGAGAAATCGCGGAACACTTCGCAATCTGAATTGATATTCCAAGCCAATCGGTGGTAAATTCAACTTGTTGCTTTTGTTCAAGATACTTCAATAAATACGACGAACGATTAGATCGCAACCTTCCATAAATCAAAGTTCCAACCATCAGTCTAATATCGTCGGCAACTAGATATAGCGGTGATTCGTTAATTGGTTAGTTAACGAGAAATGTATATACATTTGTTTACTATACATACGCAATATCAGAGGCTGATTTCGTCGAATCGGTTCTACGAGTTAATAAGAGTAATAACAGCCAGGTACTAGTGGAAAATCTGCGGAAAGAGAAAACTTGTATTAAGCAAATGTCGCCATTGCAGAACCATCGTATGCATGGAAATCACGGGACTGTGGAAAATTCGGTAGGGAAAACTACTATCAGAGACGCAAGCTTAGCCTACCTGGATGGTCGTTCGAGACTGTTGTGTGCCAGTCAGTGCGTGAAGTTTCTCTTTCGGTCGTGGTATCGTCGTCCGCCATCGTCTTTTGTGTGTCACGCGAGTGCCATTTCCTGCCGCATACTTTTTCCCTATCGGTTGCGTGGAACGCAGCGACGACACGACTCGTCGTCGTCGACGACGGATGTCAACAGCCCCGATGGAGAGGAGGCCGTGGTCGATCGAATCGACAGGAGGCCAACACAGGCCCGTTGGTTAGGTCGCATCCGCGTTGCCCACCTGTTGACATCGTTGGCCGAGAAGGTGAATCGAGCGAGGGTGGCCGTAGGGAACCAGGGAGGCAAAGAGGGATAGTTACGGTTGTAGTAGCGGAGAGTCGACTCGCGAGAGAGGGATAGAAAGACAGAGTTTGCAGCGGTGGTGTGCGAGGGTGCTCGTTCATTATCTGCCACGCTGGAAGGCTCTGAAAGCCACCGGCTGAAAGGCCAAAAAGAGCCACATCCCGCCATTACAAAAAGCAGATTCCTGCTCGCGCGCCGATATTGGCGCTGATGCTCGTTTCTTTCCTCATCTTTCGCCATCTTCGCCACTAGCTGATGACAGTTTTTCGTTCTGTGAATTTTCGTTTTAATTTAAAGGCAGGAAATTAGTAGTGGAGGATTAAAATAAAATATATTCGGTGAAACGATGGTTGTTACGTTTGTTGATAATACGAAATAAAGAAATACTTAGAGGAAGATAGGATTGAAGATCGGCAAGAAATTGAGTAAATAACTTTTATCGCACGTGCTCGCCTTTTTTTCGTATATCTTTCGTATGCATTTACCCGATGCACTTGGTGTAATTGTTCTCGGTAGAAAAATAAAAACAAACGAGAGAAAAACTTCGCTTTTAAGCGGAATAATGGCGGCAATTATGCGTCCGAAGGCCACCTTCCGGGATAAAAGACGGCGTAAGTGCGAGCTACCGAAAAAGATATCGGCTTATCTATACAGATTGCTTGTCGAGAAACGTGTGCATGCCGATAAGTCGTGATCTCTGTGCGTCAGGCTGCTTGCAAATGCTCGCACATCACCGCGAAAGTGATAATAGCCGATAGGAACGATATTCTTTCGAGTATCGTGCAATTTTCGTGATGCGACGTTTACCGTAATAACTATAAAAAGAAGGAACGAAAAAAACAAGCAAATAAAGAGTCCCAGAAAAATAAATAAGTTATTTTCTTTCTTGATACATGTCCAAACTGCGGTTTATCTTCGATGCGACGTGTCTCCATGCGATAAGACAGCGAACGCCCATCGGGAACACGAAAAAGCGAACGATTAAAAGTTTGTTTCCCCTCTTGGACGAGTAAATTTGTTGACGATCTCTTGTTATCGCCATTTTGTCGAGATTCATCGCGCATTGGCGAGAGTGGTTGAACGTAGAAGGACGTGAAATAAACGGTCACGAGACATCAGGCACGGGGAAGCGGAGGAAACGAGATGACGAAACGTCGTTCCAAACTGCCGATCTCTCGACTACAGCCTCTCGACGTCTGTTCAAAGGATGAAACGTTATCGAGCTGTCTGATAACACGTCGCTCATCGAAGCTTCCGAGGGAATCTTTCGTTTTCTCTCCCCCCTGTCCTTTGCTTCGTCTCTCTTTCTCTCTCTGTATTCTCCTATGATTTTTCTTTTCTTACACCCTTGTAGATCTCTCCTGGTACATTTTTTCTCTCCCCCCTGTCCTTTGCTTCGTCTCTCTTTCTCTCTCTGTATTCTCCTATGATTTTTCTTTTCTTACACCCTTGTAGATCTCTCCTGGTACATTTTTTCTCTATTTTTACGTATGGCGGCTAGCACGTGATGTAGTAATGTAATGTAATATGATCACGTCAACGTCGCGGAAATAGATTTCCCGAAGGTTGCGGCGTTATGTCATACAGCGTTTCTTTCTTATGTAAATTGCTCGGTTGATGGCGATCGTCCCTCGGTTCTGTGATTTCGGTTATGGAACTACCTGTCTTTCGTCGCGCTACGAGCAATCACCATGCGCCGTTGGATCGCTCGCAGGGAATTTGCTAAAATTGTAGACGGCTAGATGGAATATTCTTTGACGGTTCTCCCTTCTTTGAATTTTATATAATCTCCGTCGATCGTACGAGTCAAATTGGTACAAAAAATATATCCGCCTATGTAACAATCATAAACGAATAACTCTTGAAATAATCGTCTTCGTTCTTCCTCTGAAAACCTCAATAATTACTAAATTACACGCCTCTCAAAGAACGTAACTTACTGTGCAACCAAATTAAATCACAATGCCCTGAGGGGTTAAACAGCCCTTGAAAGGGCATAATAAAATCACCTGTGAACCAACGCATCGTCCATGAATGAACTCCGGAAACCCGTGGCAGGCGCAATTACGATGGCCGATCGGTATCTTCATAAATACCCACGAGCCGACGAAAATAACAGTATATTTTGCGGGGCGTGCGCGCGGCGTACTCGCGCAAGCCGCGGTGAGATTAATCGTCACTCCGGGCAGCGCGCGTCGGTAGTAAATCGTCGATTGATTCAATTACGCGCCGCCGCGTGGCTACTCCGCGTGCACACGATACATATCCCGGAGGGTTCGCACTCGTTCTCTCTCTCTCTCTTTCTCTCTCTTTGTCTGTCTCTGTCTCTCCTTCTTTCTCTCTTCCTCGGTCTGCATCTCTTAAGGCCGATCAACGGCGCCGGCATTCGACGCGTTTTATTATTTCGCCGCGGCTGACTAGATGTAATGGACACCTAGCCATTATAGGCGAGAGAACGCCTCGATTGGCTGGCAGATACCTGTACGCGTCGTTACCAACGCGGACCACTACGTACAGGGACGTCACGATCGCGTGGGTGTTGGTGGCTGGCGTTCGCACGTGTTTCTGGGTGGCTAACTGCACATCTACCCGACGACGACACGTTGTCACGTGTGGTAGAAGTGGCGCGCATACCAGAGGAGCAGAAGAACGCGCTGCCTCTCGCGTCCGTATCATGGGAACGGAGGCGTATATGGTTTATGGCGGGCATAAAACGCACCTCCTTCGAGTGATCAACGGATATACCGGTCCTGGCCTTCCTACGGTCTCGCTTGCTTGCGTTATCGGGAAATCGGCTGCGAGGGAATACGTGGATTACGATCGCAGAGGCGTAAGGTTGGATGATTTTGGTCGTGACTCAGATAAAAGATTTTTAGTCGTGGAACGAGCAGGAAGGTTTGATTGAAGTCGAATTAGTCGAGTTTCCGGAAATCAGTTCGATCGGATTTAAGATGCTCGGAAACACTTTGGGCATGAACTCGTTATTTGAAAAACTCGAACTGTTTTTTCCGGTTTCTAGCCAACTTGAGATTCTTTTGACGAATGTTACTAGCTAACTCGTGACTTCGTTTTCTATTCTGAGTTTTCTATTTGCAGAATCAAGGAGATGGGTTTGGGTTTTAGTTTGAGTCGATGGTGTTACTTGGATTCGATTGGATTGAATTTAAGGTATTTCACTTGACTGTCATAAACGAGACTATTAGGACAGATTAAAATCATAGAATATATTAAGAAGTTAGGAGAATAAGTGGCAGCTTCACATTTCTAGCGACAAACTTTTATCTAATTGAATTGCATAGTTTATTCGCTTATTATCATATTCACTGATACATTTATTTTTATCCACCTTTTCATCGTATCCTTAGTCCTCCTACGTTGAGTCGATTGTCCCAACAGTCTCGCCTGTATAGCCTTAATTGTCTTCTTTCCACTAGATTAGAGAAATTATCGGACCGTGTTCTAGCCTGCGAAAGACGGACGTCAACCACCCTGGGTGAGAACTCGCAGTTAACATAGGGGTGCGATAGGAGAAACGTTACCGTTGTGGTCAGCGATACGATAGCGTCTACGGTTAACGATATATATTCTCGGTGCTCTCGCACCTGCTTACCGGCAACCGATTACAGTGCCACACTTTTTCTTCTTGACGTAACGAAAGGGGTTGTGTCGCCGTGCGGGCGTTTATTGAATTTGAATTACGAATGTCGCCCTCGACAACGTATCTCTCTGATGACGCGTTTAGATTTCAATTTCGTTCGTTTAACTCGCGTGTCTTTCCTCTCTTTATTCCCTATCGTATACACCATGCAAATTTCGAAGATAGACGATAATTCACAGGTGAACTTGCTGCGTCATGTGTAAGAGAACCTGAAGCTTTCCAAGCATTTAGGAACGACCTTTCGGTTCCCCAATGTCGAAAGAGAAACCATTAGGCAAATGTTAAACGTGGCAAAGTTTAATGGTTTAAATACTTAGTCTATGTATTGTACGAATAAAGTTAGAAACAGGATAACGCTTCGTTCGAATTTATGCCTCTTCTGTTTTTAGTATTAATTATTAATATTTATTATTCTAGATTTTTGATAATTTTAGCGAACACTCAGACAGAGAGTTTAGGGTATTCTCGGTTCTCCATCGTAAGCTAGGAGGATCGAATGTTTCGCGATCACGACGTACAGAGTAGACATTGTAGATTTTGTAAAGTCCAAAAGTACGAACGTCCAATGTAGAAATACATTGACAAGATTGAAAAGAACTTCTATTGTAAATTCGCTTTATGTCATTACGTCTTCGTAATAGAATCTCGCCGCAAGCTTGGAAGCTCCTTCCGATGTCGAGAAGTGACTCTGGCGCCACGTCAGAATAGGCAGAGAGAGTCCAGAGACTTTCCTGATGCTGTCGTCAAAAACGAGCGAACGCACGAACAAGAGACGGAACTGCGTCTAGTCGTGTGTCGCTTATCAGACACCGTGGTATCACATACGGGTCGCTAATGTCTCCTTATCAAAGGTACCTACCTATTCCCTGGGCCCTCCCCCTGCCCCCTGTCCCACACGTACGCTGGCACCATTGGATTTCCAGCTACCAGCACCACTTACCTATACCCACCTCTAACGTCACTGCTGCTTGCTATCACCGTCGTGGGACAAAGACTTTCTAGTTTCTCGTTTCTGTTTCCGCGCTTCCTGATACCGCCGCCCGATAACGTGGTTGCGTTAAAACCGGGCTGCACCTGCAAACGGGCCCGCCTTCCTTTTTCCTCTCCTCTCTCGGCGAATGTGTGCCTGTAATTACCATCGCGTCTTCGTCTCCTTTTACCCTTCTTTTCTTCCTTTCGAATTTACTTCTCCGTTTTCTTTCTTTTTCTGCTGTGCGACCAACCCAGCTATTTGAGCCTGCGTGTATCGAAGATTAAGTTCATCGCGAAGATACTTGCACGTTGTACCGGACTCTCGCCTTATCGAGAGTTGTTGCCGATTTATCAGTCGCTTATCTTGTATTCGGCAAATCGGAATTGGAAGTTTCTTGAACATCGTTCGATAAGGAATTCGATCGAGGTGTTGCGCTTCTCGATGTCGCTATTGGGCAAATTTCGCATCAACGCGATACGAATCCGGAGTCCGCATTCGTCTTGCGCCCCTAATTGGTCCTGATCTTGTTGACCACAAAATCAGGTTGTAGAAAGATGCTTCCGAGTCGGTCGCTGCTTCGATTAGAATTCTTTGGCTTATTTTTAGATCATAGGGAAGTCGAAGCTCCTCAAACAGCTTATCGACAATCACCGTTAAAACACCACTATTCAGACTGTAGAGGAAGATAACTCATCCCTAAACACCTTGCAGTGTACCTAACGTCATTAGCACCCCGATTCGTTTGATCCAGCCAATGATTTCTGCCGCTCGAAATTCCTACAAAATAGCGAATATCGCAAATGTGGTGCGTGTTCGCGCAAACGAAAAGAAGAAAGAGAATCAAAGAACGCAAAGTTGCTTGGTGTTCATTCACGTTCGTCGTACTCCACGCTAGTGGTAATGGTAACGGCCACTTAACGACTTAACAAGCGAGGACGAGCATGCGCGCGAAGGGGGCGCTAACCTAAAAAGGCAAAAAGTGAAAATAGCGCGAAAAGGGATACTGCAGGGAGAATCCTTTAGGTATGCGCGCGTACGACTCCGAGGCGCGCGTGTAAGGAGAATCTTGGGATAACAAATCTCTTCGTCGCCTCTCCCCTGGTTGCCTCGTCTTTTTGCCATCGTCTCTCCTCTCTGCTTTAGTTCTTCTCTTCGAACAGGGCCTCCGGCTTGCATACGCACGCCGCCAATTATAAACTCCCTTTCCCCGCGTTCTGCAATCCGCCCCCACCTTCCACCCTCGACACGTTTCCTCTGTGCGAGAGCGGAGAAGCGGAGAAAGAGGGCTGCCGCTGCCGCCACCGCTGACGCTTCTCCGAGGGTGAGGGGAGTCACCCGACGCTATCTGATGCCGCGGTAGAGGTGTTAATTCACGCTGCTCTCCCTTCCCGCCGACACCCCTTCTCCACCGCCTTCTCATCGTTCACCTCCACCCCCTCCACTCTGCAATACTCGTCTCCCTCTCCCCACCCATCCTTATTCGTCACGTCTCTCTCCATTCCCTTCTACGCGCCCCTACCTTACTTATCCGACTCGTGCATCCCCTCCATTCTCCCGCGCGCCTCCCCCACCGCCGCGTCCCGTACAAGCATCCCACTTCTTGGCTCGCGTGTACACGCACACGCACGTGAGCTGCCACGATGGCAAGCTTCGCCTTTCGCGAGTGTGCCAAGGTGTGCGTATACGTGCACTGTGCACGCGCACGGAGAGAGCAGCACTTAAGATGGGCGTGAAAGGGAGTAATTGAGTTCTCGGTCTCACGTTTCGGCTATCGAGCAGGGTTGCCAGAGTTGTGGGATCTCTTGATTTTTTCTTCCTTCTCTCTTTTGTTTTTTTTTTTTTTTTGTGAACGACTACCGGGTGCTTGATTTTTTGGACACTGGAATACCGCGAAGCTGGTATTGTTATATCGATCTTTGAGGTTATCTATTCATTGTACGGCTGACTTTTTCTTTATGGCTGTTACTGGCGTTATCACTGATTGTTGATTCTTTGGGTAGTGGAACGTAAAAGGTTATTGTGGTTGCCTATCATTCTCTTGAATTATTTACTCTTTGAGGTTATTATTGGTTCCATCGCTGGTGGTTGCTTTTTTCCGGCACTAGAACGTTAAAATTGGAATTCGTATCTTAATCTTTGAAGTTATCTGTTCCGTCGAATTCTTTACTTTCTGAAATTATCTTTAAATTCTCTCGATTAATGGAAACTAGGCTGATGTCCGTGCAAGTGTGAAACATTTCGCGTGACGGCATTTTTATGTTGAATTTTAAATACAGCTGAATTTACGATTTATAAATGAAATAGGGTACATTGTACGTTTATCGTGCGATCGGTTCACGGAGTTTTATGATACAAATTGGTCAGTGGGATGTAGACGTTGCAAGGGAAAGAAGGAAATAATATCGAACGATAGTGAGAGATAATTAGCCGTGATTGCGATTACAAGCATGGTCTTATGTAAATTGTTGAAATAATGAATCGCGTAGTCAAGTAAAAGAGTAAGGCTCGTTTGGTAACGAAGGTTGCACGAATTTATTCAATTACAAACACAACTCCGTGGAATTCCGTGGATGTGTTCTTATAAGGCGTGATAATTAAACGCGTATGAAATACTCCCGACGCTTATATCTGGCGCAATAAATTATTTTGGCTCGTCGTATTTGGCGTAGGAGCGCGCCGTGGAAATTTATTACACGAAGCTGGGTTTCCAGGCATTCACTCGTGATTCCTACAATTATCGCGAGAACAGGCGTTACTCGTACATGGAGAGAAATCGAGCGCAATTGCAGCGTGGACGTTAAGAACCCGTCTCTAATTGTTGGAAGAATTTCATCATTACATAATATGAATATCATGATTCTGCATAAAATATAATTCTACGCCAGATTATATTTTGTTATATGTTATATATATACCTCTGATGTATTTGATAAATCGCCTCTGCCACGTTGTTTAGGTGACTTGTCCGTATTCTCTGTATAATCATAGGTAATTATAAAAATGATGATTATTCATGATCTCGATAAATGAAAATTTATTCCATTTCTTTTGAAAAGGGAAAGATCGATTCTCAAACAAGGTTTTCAGAAAAATTCCAGAAGCGAAACAGTGTAAGTGAATTAAAAGAGAGGTTTCAGCAGATCACTCTATAGAAAAAAATGTTTCAATGAAAAATGAAAATTGGTCGCCTACGCTAGGATTAAATTACAAACACACCGATTAAGAAATGTACAAGCAACCAACAGTATTTGTAACCAATGAGCGCCGTGACAAAGAAGAAGGTGGATGTGTACGTGTGTTGCTATATAGCTATGAGAAATTATCTGATATGGTCGTTAAGTTGGTACACTGGACAGACATACGAGATCGTTGCTGATTGCCCACCCCCGTTCCACGTGCAGGTATACCGGGTGACTTCGTTAGGAGAAGTCTGATCATATCAATGCATCCGGAGTGAAGCGCCGGGTCTAATCTTCGAAAGAGCAGGAAGGGTCTCTTTCCGTTCCGAGGACGGAATGATTTCATCCCTGGCGATCTAATATTTGTCACGAAGCATAGTCTGACGACTTGATTACTCACCGTAAGCCATTCGACCTAGGCGATTTTCATTTAATCCTCATCTTTAGCAACCTGATCATCGTTGTCACAAGTGTCGAAATGTCATTTTATTCGATAAACATATAGCAAACAACCGAACGAACAGAATCTTTGCAATCGATTAAAATCAATGAGACAATAAAACATAAATCTAACGTAGAAAGCAACAGACGTAAAATATCTATGCGTAAAGTGATATATGTATAATACTTACATAAGATATCTGTGAGGATCAGAATAGACTCAGAATCCACGAATCATTGGTTAAGGAAACCGTCCTTTGCGATTATAAAAATTCTTTAGATCCAGTTTCCTTATACATTCCCTTTCGAGGAAAATTTTATAACGCTCGATGAAAGTAATCGAAGTAGGATGTTAATTGACAGGAAACGGTTAATTATAAGAAGAGGCGGGGCATCATCCGCGCAGGTGGCGGAAAACGTAACCTGTTGATCGGACAGATTACCAAGACCGATTCCTGTGCCACGATTCGAGCTTTACGTTGGTGGTACTCAACAGGTTAATCGCAGGGAAATGTTATGCCGTCTAGAAAATTGTTCTGGGACATTTTTACGGGGAAACTTTCGCCCACGATGGGAACTGGAAAGCTATTGCTCTTACATTTTCATCTTATCTCTACTTCGATCCTATTCTTTCCAATCTCTACTTGAAAGTTAAAGAACAAGGTACACTAACGTTCAAGAGTATTCTGACGCTTATTCGAATACAATGGGCTTTATTTTAATCACAGGTTTACGGAAAAAACGATTTGGAGAAAAGAAAATTTTATTAATCTGTCATTAATTCGATAAAATTCGATAGAATCTGTACTACGCTTACTGCGAATCGGTGCAAATCAAAGTGTTGGGATACTTATGGGAGGTAATGTACTTATACATACGTTCTCCAATCTATTTGTCTGTCTTTGACAAACGATGAAGAACGTTGAATACGCTAGTGAGAACGTGAACTCAGGTGAAACACGATCGTAACGCAAGAATCGACATAGCCTGGCAGAAAACGCGAGGCACGAGGACATCAGAGTGCCACACCCGCGCCCGTCGACCTCAATATTATAATATTATCACCTCGAAGCGAGCTATAATAAGTCGTTTGCATCGTTGTCACGTGCCGAGGGATCTCACTGTCTGCTATATACCCGTAGCTGATCGACAGTTAGGATAAGACGAAACGTGTCAGTTGGAAAAGCCGAAGGGCCAATGACCAGTTTCACAGGTTATCTCATTGTTACACGCAGCCAGTTCGAGGTTTCTTTCTTCACTTCGAATCGTTATTTACGCTCCTTGGCCATTGATTCCCCTAGATATTATTTAGATATTTAATATTCGTTTACTTTCTAAGAAAAACTGAGAAACGTGAACGAATCCTATGCACGACAGCACAGTTTGTCAATTATTGAAGCCTTACATGCTTATATTTTCATAAATCTCCCAAATCTCTCTCTATGAGAGAAAGAGAGAGAGAGAGAGAGAAGTCTCTATCAATAGCGTTTTCAATTCCGAGATATTCGTTTCAATGTTCGTGTTTACCAGGAGAAAACAAAGATCGACCGGAAAACTGCAAATGGAATTAGAGTCCGTAATTCCTCAAGGCTCGCGAATAGCTGCGAGAGCTGTTAGCGTCGAGGTGGCCGGATTAAGGAAGTAGTTACGCGAGCTTGAGAATTCTAAAAAGACAAACCACTGGGCCATTTCCCCCCTCGGTTATCGTATTCTTTCTACCGCTATCGAGAAGCCGGAGGAAAATTTACCTTACTTCGCCTTCCACATCTTTTCGTTTAAAAACAAGAAAAAAAATCAAGAGAGACCAAGATATGGTGCAGAAGCTGGAAACCATTTATTCCAGTGGAACGGGACACGTGTGCATACTTATATCCACATTATAAACACCCGGATAGATACTTGGAGGCGCGTGCGAACGAGCATACAGGCGAAAACGTTTCACACACATTGACACCACAAACGAAACGTGAAAAGAGAGAAAGGGAGACGATGCGGAAAGGAGTGGTGAGAAGGGAAGAGAGATGAAGGGGCAGGATACCAGGTTCGTTGTCATGCAGGATGCAAAAGGGGGATGAACGGTGTCCGCCCCCTCAGTCAACCATCCCCTTCCCTTGCCTGTGTTCCCTTCCAGATGGCAAGCCGGCGCACTTCATTTCCGCGTCTTACAGCTAGCCGGTATGCCGAAGGAAATGAAAACAATGAGATACAGCGGTCATCCGTTACCTATGCTCGTCGAGCACCGTCTCTTAACTCGCATTTATATTACTTAAGCGGCTCTAAAAGCATCCAGCCGTCTCACCCTCCTGTCCTTATCCGTTACCACCGGTTTTGCCCCGGCGTGGATGGTGTGTCGGTGGCGTTCTATGGCGCCAGACCTCTGCCGACGTGTTTCCACCTCGAACGAGAACCTTCGTACCTAGGAGGGGAGAACTTATATCCGCAATGGAATTGCGCTGCTTATGAATGTTCTTATTAATTTCGTTTAACTTGGTTTTTCAGCTAGATGTGGTTGAAATCCAGTTTATACGTGAATCTTTTAACGCCATGTTGCTTGAGTATCTTTTGAATCGTCACCCTTTTTCTTTTTCTGTAATAGCTAAATAATTTATGATCTTCTTATCCTTTGCATATTCATTCATTTGTCAAAGATCAATTGCATCATCATCGGGAGAACGCGAAGGCTGAACATGTATATATTTAACTGAAAACTTTTGAATCCCGTTGCAGTTGTATTAAAATAGGTGCTAAACATTTTTAATTAGAAATAACTTCAACGATCTCCAGGAAAAGAGGTTCGTCTTTTCTTTCTTTCTTAAATAACTTCTCTGTTCATGTTTTCCTTTCTTAATACCTTGATGATAGTTAAGAGAAGCGTCGGCTGTTTGAGGTGATTGATGGCGCGACTGTGTTTCAACGGCAGTCGTTAAATGATCATCGTGGCGTATCCAGTTGTCCCATAAACGTCATTATGCTTCTTGATTAATTCGCTGATAGTTTGTTCTTGTTGCTGACGTCGCACCGTGAACAGGGAGATAGGGGACTGATCGTATCCGGCCGCAAGTACGAAAGCCAGGTCGAAAGTGGGTCGCGAGGGACTCGCGAAATTAATTTCTCGAGATTAAAAGCGCGATCGGTACGATTTTACGAAACGGAGTCGAAGAAGAAAGTTACCAACACCTTTCACCACCTATGTCCTGAAATTTAATTTCCGCTATGTTCCTACCTATCATCTCTCTTATGTATTTTACACATCATATATCAAATTCTATCAATTAATTACAGTTATCTTGTGATTTTATAAACCCTTATTTATTACCTTCTTTATATGTTTTATATTTCATATATCCAATTCTACCAGTCGCTTACGTTTATCTCGTAATTCTATAAACATTCTTTCAGACATTCCTTACTGAAACATACGGCCAGATGTAGCTAACTTCTGTTTCAATATTCCGTTCAATTCCTTCGTCTTTCAAAGTAAAGCCAAAGATGCAACAGTTGCGCCAAATATAATTGAAGCGAACCAATGTCTGCTGCGAAACTCTTCCATTCCGTAACATTTATCTTGCGCTCCGAAATACCTTTCAATCCCCTTTATTCCTCATCAATTCCTCGACTCATTCCCCATTATTTTCATTATTCTGAGAAATCTGACGATTCAAAATTCATTCGATTCACCAGTGACAAACGTCGTTCTCCGAGATATTCTTCGATCTCATTCAAAGTTCATCCATCTCCTGGAACGTTCATTCCCGTTTATACAAGTCCGGTCGTCTTCCAAGCTCGTCGATGCTCCGCATTAAATTCAGCTCCTCTCTCTCGGTCTCCGTGTGCTCTTCGACTGGCGCACGTCCCGCCTACGGAAATTATGAAATCAGAGACACAGGGCACGTACTCGGAGCCGCTTTCATGCAGGATGACTTCTCGCTTCGCCCTGTGCTCTCGGTGTCCTCGAGGAAGGAGATTGGTAAAAGTCGCCTCGCGGATGATGTATCGTGTCGATGATAATACCGCCCTCGCTTCTCCTCCGCCATTCTCATGCTAGATAAATGATCAGCGAAAGCTCCTCAACGTTCGTGAATTTCGTGCGTGGCGAATCGACGTAATGGCACGATTGATGAGTATTCGTTGACCGGCGAAGGACAACTCGCCTCGGTAATGGAAACGCGTCACACTTTGGGCATCTGTTTCACATGTTCCGATGTTTAACTTCGGAATTAGTTAGTATCTGAGAGCTGACTGACTTAGTGGTTTTGTAGTGATAATGTACACGTCATCGGTGTGTTCCGATGACTCATCGTTAACCGTGATGTACTGTCACGCGTTTAGATTATTTCAAGTTTTTAAGCGATTTTTTATGTTGCCAATGGGATGGTTAGATCGTTATCGCGGTGTGATTTGGATAAATTGTAAATCACAGGTGATAGATCCATAAATTACAGCTAAGAGACGAGATCAGGTGATACGAATGTTTAAAGCACCAAGATCTGTACTTTGATCTACATGTGTTTCTATATCTACACGTATTTTCTCGAGCACTTTGTATGAAGAAATGTTATTCTACACTTTTTGCTTGTTTCGCGTATGAAATAAGTTGCTGTTGATCGATCGTCGATGCAATTGTCGCATTTCCAACAATGTATTTTGTAACGACGCATTTTGTCGGTCTCTTTGATCTCATTTGTAATTTGACTAATTGGCATTTAAAGGAAAAGGAGTATGTTTTATATATTGAAACTGGAGAAAACGAATAAAATAAAATATCGAGCTAGTTTGGCACATGATAATAACAGTTACATGTACGTGACGTTACTCGTGACCGTATTTCAGTCATCGTCGTGATTCCACTGGCAATCGGCACGATAATTTTACTCCGTAATTACAGCATCTAATTGCGAACGTTAACTGGTTCGATGCCAAAAGCGGATCGTGGTAGGGTAAGGTGAAAGGGAGACAGGCCCGAAAAGGGGGCAGAGGAACGTTATCACGAGAGGGTGCTTTCCTATATTCGCTGCGATACGACGGAGAGTTGGGTGATCAGATAAAAGCCTCAAAAGTAGTACCGTCCCAGTTTGAAAAAACTTGCGCTATCCGCGCGTGATTATACGGTAACGAAGTCAGGGACGCAGCTTACATTCTCTCCAGCCTCTATCGAATTTCTCTTTGTCCATTATCGACTTCCCACTCGGCTCTGATCGTTAATCCTTAAAGGAATCTCTATGGTGGATAGTATCAAGTTAAATTGCATTTAATCGCTTGAGAAATTTTCTTATTTCAAAACGAAGCGACAAGATGTTTGTCTGGATATCAACCAAAGTATATTGTATTTTCTAGTTGATTTTGTTATTAATTCGAAGTTGATACTGGATATATAAAATCAGTTGTTTCATTTCGGTAAATCTTCGACGATCGAGGTTTCTACGGCGACAAAATTCTAAGTCGATTTTCTCTTAAATTCTTTTGCGAAATTTTAGAGCAAAAGTTGCCTAAGGTAACGCAGTTTTAAACTGGCATTTTTTAAATTCATAAATTCTATAAAACACGAAATAATTTCAAACTTTTGGCAACTAGCGTGCATATACAACCAGCATGGTTCGATGTTCAGCGTATTTTGGATTTTTTAAAATTGCTATTACCTATGGTAACACGTAATCGTATGGTAATAAGATATAAAATGAATTTCAAAAGAGAAGGTTCACGGTACATCGGCGAAAATTTCCGGCTTGAATTCGCAATGACCGACCCTGGACGCGGTTACACGGCCTAGGGGGTAGGTATGTGGGATAGAGTTTGATAGGGGTGGATCCGGAGGTGCACGGTGCGCACCTTATCACGCCACTCTGCTGCTGTAGTTTTTGTCCAGCCCCTGCATATTCCAACTTTCTTCCTCCCCCGCATCGTTTGGACGCGCTGTTTACGTGTACGCGTGCACATGCACGACATCGCATACGAAAGTGCAACCCTTCTATCGCACCAAACACCACGTACCTACGTAAACGAGATAAAATTTGTTCTCGCGTCAGTTTTATCCAATTACATATCGGAAAGATCGCCTGATTTAACGATACCCGATAAAATATTTTGCATATCTTTTTGTGCCTTCCCTTTTTTATTTACAATCTTTTTAATGCATCGTCGTATATGCAGAATTTTCTAGATTTAATACGTCGATTCTCGCAATTAACATAATCGCCAATTACATAAAAATAGATACGCGTGTTTTATATAAAATTATTCCTGAAAAAAGTGATTTTGATTAAAAATGTACGCAACACCGATGGAAAAAGGTACTTTTATTTAACCAGCGTTTAAGAACGATAATATCAAAAAGACGCATTTCTATATGGGCAGCGTGAAATATATTAACAATATGTAAATTAAGATCGAATTCATTAGTAAACGAATACATATAGCAGTTGTAATCGACTACGCTCGAATCTAATTAATTCGTCTCACATAATTTATTCGTTCCATTCTCTTCTGAATATACAAAGAGTTCTGTCGACAGCTGAAAACGATCGCCTCCAAACGATTCCCACTAAAACCCGCGAAGTAATTCTTCATGGTGAACCTCACGATACGCGTCCCCGCGCGAGAAGCTTGAAATTTTAATTCACCTGGGACTCGATTAACATAATTTCCCCGTTAATGTCTGGCTGGCTTTTCCTTGTCGCGGCTTGCCTCAATGTAGCCGCATCGTTGCGTCCTGCGATAAGAGAGCCTCGCTCGCGCTCTACCGTAACATTTAACAAAACGGCAAAAAATGACCGGTGGAACAACAGCGAGCCAGGAAGCTAACCAGGCGAGAGCCAGGAGGAACAAGGGGGGAGAGAATGAAAGAGGGTGTAGAAGGGGGAGGGGCAGCCGTTTGATTCGTAAATGAATATCAAGGTAGTCCGCAAAGGCGCGAGAAAAAGAGAAAGCAACGGAGGGTGAGAGACAACGCGTTTGGATCCAGCCAGATAGAGAGTTGGAAGAGAGAAAAGGAGACGCGGCTTCCGATGCCGTTGCGTTTTTCAATTGGCTTCACGGAAGCTTCGTCGCTTTTATCCGCGCTGTAGGCGCAAAACTAGAAAGCTTCGCTTCCCTGTTCGCTCTATTGTTCCATGGAAACAGTCGCTACTTCCTCGACGTGTTCCCGTCATCCACGTCTTCCCTTATACAGACGCTTGAGGTGATTGAGAGTGAATAGGCCTCATAGGTAATCAACAACGTGACCGTTTGCTACAATGAATTACTGATAGCAACAAGCAGCTTTGATTATGTCGTCGGTATCACGGAGTTCGTGATCATTTTACTTACACGGCTGTTCATAACTATTAGGAAACTCGCTGGTTTCAAAGTGTGAATTAATCTAATTGTAAGGTAATTGTTAATCGATCAGAATTTCGTGAAATTCTTATTTTTCGCCAATCGATCAGAATTCGTGGAAATCTCAAAATACGTGTATCGTATTTTTAAAATTCTGTTACAAAAAGTGGTCCTATTGTACAACAAACGAATTAGATCTGTATTTCTTCCGTTAGTATGAGGGATTAGCATGGTCAGCGTGGACGTAGACGTAGAGAAGCAAGACGGTAGCTCCAGGTGGTAAGCGTTGTGCAATTCGATGAGATGCTTAATAGAGCAAGCAAAACGCAACCGAGCTGAAAGGGACGACCAAGTATGACTCGAATTGCTTGATCGATTGGCGGATCCATTAGAGAGTGGCGTTCGGTTCGCTCAGGTGCCCGCAATGTGGCATCGAAATGGAAATGGACACGGATCGGTGAACACGTGCAGGGAGGAAAAGGCGAAAGGGTAATCGAGGAGTGTCAGTCGCGGACTGACCTTGCTAGTTTGCCAGAGAAATTGTCGGAGGCGGAATATCGTCGGTAGATAGGCGTCTGTTTGTTGATCTACTCGTGTTATTTATTCGTTTATAGGAAAGTTTTTCGATGGTTAACAAACGATCAGCCAAAATTTCTTTTTCTACAAATTGTCCGATATGGAAAAGATTATTGTAGACATTTGAGACGAAGCAAAGGATTTCTTAAGCAAACGTACAATTTCGCTATCGGCTCAGAGCTTGATAAATCGTGAAACTTATCGTACGTTCATTTACACCCGTAAGCATCGTTTGTTTCGAGCCAGAAATCATTCGGTCGATACGAAATCGTTGGGCGATATCAGGGAAGCAGGGCCACGGGAAAAAAGCGCACTTTCCTCTACTATCTGGAGAACTATTTCTCCGGTGTCTGGAAAAGCATTGCCGCTACGATAACGAGTGCGAGGGCGGTTCGGAGAAAGGGCGAATTTATCGGATTGACGATGGCCGAGGCGGGCCGCGTGCACACAGACATTTGTATGCAACCGTGTACGTACACGGGCCCGCGTCTGGTCACACGTTCCGATATGAAGAAGAATTGTTCGGGAGGTAGACATTGAAGGCTTTTTTCCGGCCGGACTGATAACGCGATAACGTTGGATAGGGGAGCGTCGCCTTTCTCCAATTAAACGAGCAACGTTAACGTTCCCGCGACGCTTTTTCTCGCTTCCCCTATTAACCGTGCGCGCTCGCGAATATACGCCCCCGATAAAATTCCTTCATCCCCTCCTGCTTTCCTTCGGGATGGTAACGCATCGCCTTCTCGATCGAGCATTTTTATTTTGAATTCGTTGCAGTACTTGTTATCTATTCTAGCGATCGTCTTATTATTCAGATAATATGCATTTTTGGACCATTTAAAACTGATTTTTATACGTTCGTGTAACGTTAAGGCTTGTCAGGTTACTTGGGACGAGACACGGTTGATTTTAGTTTAATTTTACGAAGGGAAAGCTACACGACGTACGAGATAGAAGTCGTAGTTTTTTTTTAATTTTAATTACCGCTAAGCATCGTATAGGTATAAATTGATACGTCTTATGCATCCTGACTCTTCGTGATTCTCGCTTCCAAAATCCAGAACTTGCAGATAATCGATCGATATTAATGTACACCAACCAATCTCTTTGAGTTTTATTACGTAGGCTGTTGAAATGAAACCAAGTGCGATTTATATCCGTACACAACACGCACAAGTACGTTAAATGATTAAGTAAGAAATATGTATCGTAATAGGACTTTCGATAGCCGTGTAAAAATAACAGGCGACAGATCGGAGAAACAGGCTGAGGTTGTGGATGTCGTTGAAGGGGATTCCCGGAGGAAAGGGTGGCGGCGAGTCGGACGGCCGTTTCGCAGGGTTGCAGGGTTGTGTACGATGCACCTAGCTGCAGCTATTCTAGTGGAGAGCGATAAGGCCAGCGAAAACGGGTGGCTGTAGCCCGTAAATATCGAGACGGGGCAAGCAACCCCTGCTACCCTCTACCCTCTCTTCGCCACCACGTAGTTTATCGCCGGTATCGGAAGTCGCGGAATCAGAGTCGCGCCAATTGTTTTACGGTGCGCCGCCGTGTCCTTCGTTTAGCCCGTAGCACGAGCTTGGATGCTGTTTAGACCACGAGTCAAGATGCTGGTACATATCACAAATCTTTTCTAGTTTCTGTTTTTCGTGGCCAATACGTGGCCTCAACGTGTTACGCCGCCAATTCTCTTATATTTATTCCTTTATATCACCAGAGAACAAGATAAGGTAAAGTAGTGGGGTTGTTTCAGTCAAGCCAAGTAATCTTCCTTGCATTTAAGTTTCATCGAATTAGATAGCAAATAATTCGTTAACGATCTGCATTTGAAAACAGACTATTCGATTCGTTATTAATGACACACGATAAACAGCGAAATATAATATATCTTGTATTTATGATACTTACATCGACAGCTTGATGGCTATAGTTTTCTACGAGCATATAAATATGAAAGCATTATTCTGGTTTCTGACAATGTTTGGTAAAGAACGTTGATCACATTGATACGTTAAGAGTTAAATGAGCATGTCTGCAAACACGAAGAAATCTTCGCATCGAATTAAAGTAGCCTAAACTTGAATAAGCTGGAAGACGGAGTGTAAATAAAAAGGATCAGTCGTGTTTACGAGCCCCCATTTCACACGCTGTAGCGCTAGTCCAAACATTTGTACCGTCATTTGTAGTTAATGGTTGTTACTTTAGTCAGTCGAGTGACGTTATTAATCATTATGATCGTCGGCGTCATCGAGCAGAGGGCGGACAGTTCTTATAAGGTGTTTCAGGCTAAGGAGTGGCGTCTCGTACATCTGGTTGGCGTGTATGCGCGACCGACAAGATACAGATCACGATAATTGAATCGACCGATCGGGGTACCCCGCAGCGCGAGATACGTCCCTGCTAAAGGTACACGGCTCCTTTCGTCTTCGTTTTTATCCTGGTGAGCTGTGAGAACGCACAATGCACGTCGTTCGCTAGGCGAAACCGCGAACGCCAATAAACTGCAATCGCGATAAAATGATATTGCAAGAACGAGACATTGTTACGTATCCTTTTAATCAGCTTTATTCGGCAGTGAAAGCAAGTTGGATTCAATTTTCTGGTATTATCAAGCGTGGATATTTAATACGAGTTTTTATAGAAATCATTATTAGGCTGGTGCGTATGAAACGTCGTTTATTCGAAGATTAAATTTGATGGATCAATACCGCGTCACGTATATGGAATGTTGACAAGAATTATAAAAAAAAAAAAGTATTCAAATCTCTCCATCGGCCGTCTCTGGTGTATTTTATTAAACGATCCACGATTTTCAACGAAAGATGTGGAAACAAGTTCGTTTCTTATGTGTCGTTTATGTTTCCAAAAAAAGATCTGTCATTTATTTAAGCTATAAATTATTGGATGGTTCTGAGATTCAAAATTGCAAAATTAGAAGAAAACGTCTAAGTTTACATTTCTAAACTACGAGTTAAGATGTTAGTTTGGCTTAAGAAAGAAAGTCCTTCCGAGGCATCGTAATTATGACGCTCCGCGTTAACATGCAATTAGGTAAAACGAGTGGAGGCTAGGCAACGGAACGTTGTTACAGTTGTCACGAAGATTTGCGCGAAGACTACAGGGAACAAGAATCGCGCACGGTGGAAATGTTTATCTTGTCACAAATCGATTGAGCGGTTCCCGGCGCGGCTTAATTAAATTTACCTGTTATCTCCGATCGAGACTATACCTGGTGCTGTTGCGCGGAACGTTTGCGAGTAGTGCGTATACGCTCCACGAATGGGGTGGCGAACACCCGCGACGTTCCTGACTCCGACCCGTCAGGACTCATTAATTGAGAAATTAATCCTCGGTAATTGTGCTTTTTGCGCCCCGTTTGCCAACCCGTTTCAAGATAACGCCTGCTGTGCGAATTGTTTATCGATGACGTATTTTCACAGCCCACTCAGAGATATGAAACAAACAGCATTCGTGCATTCAACGATTAATCGCTCTAATTTCAATATTTTTTTCATTGTCTTCTATTTGGAAAAATAATTCTATACTAGTTCTTTTATTTCAGTTATTGTCGTATTGTTCGAATGAAATACATTTATACAACGTTTACTTGTCTTGACCGTATTCGTCATAGATATTAATGAGCACTAATCAACAGCTAGTTAACAAAGACATCTGAAACATTGTCTATCTTCTGCACAGAGGGTATTAGTCATAAAGATACTTTGAATGATACAAAAATTCAATTGCTTTCCATGAAAACGTCAGAAGAGAAAAGGAAAGGCCTGTAAGGGATAATCGATGCGACTCTTTCGATATACACGTACTTATATCGTTCGAGTCGCGTGAGTAAGGCCAGCGCAATGCGGTCGGACAGGAAAAAGGATTCCGCCGGTTCGCTTGATACTTGCTCGTTTTTCGAGCTTATCTTTCGTCCTGCAGGATTATTGAAAGGTTTCTGTTGCGCGTTACTCCCTCGTTCGTGAGAACGCAATTTATTTTAAACAAGCTGCCACGTCCAATTTATTCGTTGTCTCGTCATTATCGACGTAAAAGTTCCGTTTACAAAAGCGGTCTTTAGCTCTCGTCTTTGAAAAAAAAAATAAATAAATAAAAAAAAAAAAAAAAAGAGAGAAACGAAACAGCGACCAGACGATTATTTATCGATATTATTAGTGACAGAATGCGTGGACTCTGTCCACGGACAGATAGACGTAGAAGGAATCATGTATCGATATCGAAGCACGATAACCAACGCGACGAACGAGGGAGTACAGACATGGCTCGTCCATTACCACTTAAAGAAAGTCTTGGATCGATGGGAGAGAGCGAAGGTGGGTTCACGAACCAACACTGAACACGTATGCTTCGTCAGTTGACTCATCGTCGCGAAGCTGTCGGATGTTTCATGAAAAACCGGTATCTATCGTTAGATTAAGATTCTTATACAATTTCCTTTGCTCGAACCTTTCGTTTCCTGGAAATTGAGAAGTAGTCGGTGCTTTAACCAAGGATTAAGTTAACTTGATCTTTTGACGGTTTTTATTAGATTTTATCATAGGATCTAAAGTCAGTATGGTTGAAAGTACATAAATTAATAGGTTTTGAATTTTTTAATTTTGCATCTTTTATAGACAAACACGATGTAGGTAAATCTCACTTCAGTTTCTAATCTAATCTGAAAATATCCAAGGATATTTATCAACGATTATATTATATTATAGTAATCATTCAATAATAACCTAGAAATATTATCGATAAAAATAAAAATTCTTTTGCCTCTTGCTTTATCCATGTAGGATTACTTTGCCTATGGAGAGCTCCGTTAAAACTCTCAAATATGTAGATTATTTTGTCAGTAAATTCTCGAATAGGTTGTTTTAAGTGATAAATTCTTAAATATCCTATTCCTTCGGTAAATTCTGCAGCATCTCATAGGTTGGTTGAACGTTTGGAATACGTAAGATCGGTTTTCCGATTTGCAGTATCTAAATTAGAAGTGACAATTAGAATCGAATTGGCCTCATCGAGATTCATGACGTCGATCTACGAGGCAGTAGCGGCAGTTAGAAACGGCGAGCAATTTAATGCAATTCGCGTGCGCGAGAAAGGACAAGGAACTGAAAGCTCTCGATCTTAAGAAGTGTCTTCACGTGGCGGGCAAGTCCGTCAGAGGGGACGACGATCGTTTGATGAGAACCGCCTTGAGAAAAGTCCGCTGGACGGAGGATCAAGTGCCAATCAAGGGAGGCGCCTAAGCGTCAGGAATTTCGCGATCGTGAATGTTCTACCTTGCGGCTGGCATAACAAGCGTGTGCTAATTGCCTTCACCTTCTTCCCTCTCGCCTTCCTTTCGTTTCTTTTGGATTCTTCGCCGGCTCCTACCATTACTCGATGTCCGTGCTGTGATTCCTCGCTCTACCAACTTAACGGTTTATCGTCGGGAATAGAAAGATGCGTTTGATATTTCTGCGATAACTCAGATACTGGTAAAAGAAAATTTAGTACTTTTTCGAAGTTTTATGTTTTTCTGGTCTTTACATAGCGTAACGCGAAAATAATCTTTTTTTTCATACGTTTTAATTCGTATAATTGGACGTAAAGTATACCATTTCGAAACTTTAGAATCTTTTCAAGTTTTAGATTTTAGAGTTCTATCTATAGTATTTTGCTTACATTTTTACGTAATTTTCAATGATCTTCAATTTGTACTTACGCAACGAATATTTTCTTCCATCATCGCTTCAATTTTAATTTCTATTATATTTAATAGCATAGTAATCAGAGAGCAAATGGACCCGGCTTTGAATACGCTAAACTAAAAGTTCAAATTTTAATTAAGATTTCTCGATAACATATTGTAGTTTTCCAAAGAAACCGCAGCAATCAGTATATTGCATCGTCGACCCGCTTCTTTTTTTATATCGAGGTTAAATTGTTTCTCATACAATTACGTAACATATAACTTTATCCTACCAGCCTAGGGTTAATGATATTCCCAATAAGTAGATTCTCCACGGATTTCATTGGTCCTTGCTTGCAAGGATAATTGTTGCGCGAATTGCTTAGTGGATACGTTGAAGGAATCTGCGATTAGAATTGCGACGGTAGGTACGCGTTTCTGATCGCGTTTGCGGCGAAACCTCTACGTGTAGTGCATTTAGAGCATCGTAGTTGTCTTAAGTATGCTGTCGCGGTACAAATAAGGCATTCGAAAAAGTCTAGCCAGGTAAAAGAATTGTTTGATGTGCCTGATTGTTTCCAGCGGTTCAATAACATTCAAACGACACGGCAGACGAGCGTTCGATAACTTAATTGTTTATCGGTAAAATAACGAAAGGGAAAGATAATAATCTTAAGATACAGCCGATTACTCTTAGTAGAAATGCAGAAGTAAGAAATGTAACAAGAAGAATAAATAAGGACGTGAGTCACATAGGCGTTGGTTTCAAGCTTAAAAAGAAATCACACCTCTTTGAATATCATTTTAATTCATTATCGACCAAGCGATGCAATAACTGCAATAATAAATAATAATGCATAAAATATTGAAAACGTAAGTAAAGTATTAAATAGTTCATTAACGTAACATCAACTTTCGATCGATTAACATAGAATTTATTTTCAATCTCGTTCACTTCCAACACGTTCAAATTTAGAAATTCCTAACTTCGATCCTCTTGCAAAAACACTTCTCTTCACCCTTTTAAACGCATACTGAAAATCGCAATTCATTTCACAAATATCGAGCAACTCGTGGCAAATTCCTCGTGGTTGCATCAGTCGGAGCAACATCAAGGGGGTTGTTGAAAAAAAGACTACCGCTTTTTTTTCCTCCCGTGAGGGAGAACTGATCGGTTTTGCAGCGCGAAGGCGGGGGTGGTGGCCGAACAAGTCGACGTAGGAATACAGGGGTTGGTGGCGTCGAGGGGGTAGGGATTGCGCAAAGGGAGCAAAAAGGGGTGGCTGGTCTTGTCGAACCGGGGGATCTCAGTCGGTATCCCCGTGCATCTGGGAGACGGCTATGCATTTATGCATGTTTTGCGGGTATCGCATGCTTCTTGCCAATAACGCGCCATTCTACGTGGCACACGACTCGCGCACACCGTGCCTCCATTTTCTGGCCTCTCCGTGCTAGTGTCGTTTCGAGAGTATCATGATCGTTTCCTCGACGATGAATCTGAACGATCTAAGAGATCGTAAGGAATTTCAAGCTAAAGACCGTCGATCTACGTACAACGACGAAGGTGTGGTTGGATTTTTCTTATGCGAGCTTGTCATTTTTCGTTGCGCGTGTGTACAGTCATTCGTGTGAAACTCGTTTCGTCATTGATGATGGACAAACGATGTTCGCGTAATTTGCCATTTAAGCGTCAATAGAAGAAAGCGCTGGATACTGTTTTATAACGAAATTCTACTTTAGTCATTTCCTATGAAGTAACAGATAAATGTAGAGACGATCATAGTTTCTCGAATAATGCAAAGATGATTTTTATTTTATATTATTGCAATTATCTTCGTTTCGGGTTAAATTTTATTACGATTAACATTGGCGTTTGCTACTAATTAAAATTAATCTTCCGTACGAGTATCTCTTTCCTATGATGTAACAAGTCAGTTTAAAGGAAATTGTTAGCTGATTTTTTCTGGGAAAAAACCGAAGATTGTTCGAAGAGAAAGTTATTTTATTTTATTAAGCTTATTTTATCGAGCCAAAAAGGGTAGCCAATTATTTTAGCTTCGGCTGGTTAAGATTAATCGTCGTGTACGAATATCTTATCTTCGGCAATTCCGTTTAATGGCCGGAGTTGACTCTCTCGAGAGATTTTTTGTATCGCGGGCAATTGTCATTTCGTGTATTTCCAGATCTAAATATACATACACGTGTTCGTACGTAGGGAAACACTTATTATACCCAGAGTCAGTAATACGTTGCGGCCAGTAAAGTCGTAAGTGGTCCCCGTTAATGGCCAGCGCTGTACAAGATAAGAAATTATTGATCGTAAATAATTTTGTAATGTACGCGACGATAATGTTGCAATCGCTGCCTTTATCGACTCGGCATTCCATAGATGCGCGATCGGACGTAAAACTTTTTCGCGGAATTTTTTTCGCGTTTCGGCTTTTGTCCGATCCTGACGTACCTTTTATCTCGTTCGCTTAAACTTCCATTTAATCGCATCGCATATTTCATAAATAAATGCCTACTCTTTCTCGAAGCTTATATCTGTTATTCTCCATTATTGTCTCGTATAACTAGACTGAGCATGTTTCCTATAATATGCAAGAATATTCATACTCGTTATAACATTTGAAATAAATCTTTATTTAGATTCCACTCCTCTATCTCCTTACGATTACTCTCATAAGCATGAATTTATTTACAACATACGGAAACGCGATGAAATTCTTAGCATGTACCTAGATATTTTACCACCAATCCTTCTTAATACAACATAAAAGTATAGGAATTCTTTTTTATTTTAATAAATATTTAATCAGCCGCGATAAAGGAAACGATGCTTCCTTAACGTTATAGCCGAAGTTATCTGAACTTCAACAAAGGACACACACATAAATATATTTATGTCTATTATACGAGGCGAAGAAAAGACGAATGTCAAAACGAGAATTGGTAGATCGTTTACGCCTTCGAATTATCTTCAAATTGCTTGATAGTTCCCCAGAGGGATCGTAGTCCTCTTTCGAAAGAGGTCGCGAGTTTTAAATTGGAGTGAATTAAGATATACGCGAGGCTACATATATATACAATATATATATATATTCTCCTTCGGTCGCTTCTCATAGGTATTAATCGCTATCAGATTTATCGAGGAACCCATAATTCAGCCCGTCCACGTTGACACGTGAACGTAAGCTGGCCGCAACACGCCGCGTAACACACATACCAACGTTCGCGAATACACAGACGAAACGCATACAGAATATGTTCATACAAGCCACCGGCTGTCTATATCGTAATTTTATGCACTTCGGGCCGATGAATATGGATTCGCAAGCAGCGCGCCACTGGGTCGTCGATTTATGCGGCCACTCGCTAAAGTACTATTTACCGAATAGGCGTGGAATCGAAGAAAAATGTACACGAGAGCCCGCGTATCGGTAGTCACGCGACTCAAGCTTAGAAATACGCACCGTTCCTTCATCGACGATGACGGTATTGTTCGTTGAAGCGTCGAATCTTCCATCTATACGACTCGGATATCGTAAGATACGCGTAACGATGAATATTTGAATTTTTATTTCGAAGCGATTCGAAGATTTTTAACGTTTTAAAATTTCGAATAACACTTATAGAGACTTTGAGGATTCAAGATCAGTCAAGATTGGAAATTTCGAAAAATTTTAATCACCGAATCACGTTCGAAGAGTTTAGAATTTTCCATCACATATACGAGAGAATACAAAGTATTTTAGAGCACATTACCGATTACGCTTCTCCTTCATCCATATATGCCGCTTCAATTTCAGAATATCTTACAATCCTCTATCAGAGCTTTATCAATTTTATGGACCGTATTACAGCACGTTTTACAGCAATAAAGTCTTGTTCACCGCAATTACCCGGCATCTCTGTCGTTTCGAACGATAACCGGACGTTCAGTCGTTTCAGTTAAAATTCATTTGGATGCTAATTAATACAATACGTCGATATCGGTACACGTGTTAGTTTCATTATGAGTACCGGCTCAAAACTCGATCGTTGAAAATTTAATTAGATTCCTGGACAAGGAGAGGGAGAAATATTATTAGATCGGTCGGGGCAGATTAGAGACGAGCCAGGGAACACGTAGTATTTCACGGAAGAAAAGAAAAGAACGGCGACGCGGTGAAAAGGGGGTGGAAGAGCGAAGGGGTGGTCGAGAATCGGAAAAAAGCGAATAATCGCGACGAAGGTTTTCGTGCGAGCCTACCCACATTCCTACCATCGGCTACGAATGTTGCGGTCTCGTACGAAAAAAAGGGTAGCAGATACGGACGGGACAATCTGATTAGCGCAATCTAATTAACGCTGCTTTTAATGGCGTTCATTAGCACATGCGTCCCCTTTCCTCCTGTGTCGTCCACCTACGGTCCTTCCTAAGCCTCGACCCCATCTATACCCCTCGAATACCACTACCACCATCACCAACGCCACCCCTTTTGTCCGCCACGTTGACACTGTGGCCTTTTCTATACCTACGCTCGCGATTTTCACGTTTGTTCTTTCACACGTGTTATGTTTGTACTCGTGACTGTTGTTTCCCATCTTTTTCTATCGTATTACGAATTAAAGAAAATTATTATTATTGATATCTTAGTAGCTTCGTAGGAACCGACGTATCCTTATATGATTGTATTCTTTCGTTTAAATCGTGGAAATAGAATTTAAAATGAAATCATATGGCTTCGAATTTCGTTCGCTTAGAAGCGCCATTCGTTAGACGCGTGTTAAGGTGAAGAAACTTATTATTGATATTTGTAGAACATTTTGATGAAACTGTTCGGTAATAAACTGACAAGTTGAGTAAATGAGAAATACTTGAGCGTATACCGGAGCATAGGGATTTGAAAAATGCCATTGTCGTTACGCGCTTTGCACTTAATCGGACTTCTCAGATCTGTATCTTGTAGATACAATTCTCTTGGGTGGCATTTCATGCCGCAACGATTAATACGTTTGTCAAAATGAAGCTTAATAAACTTGACAGCGTCTAGGGTACGCCCGTGCTGCGTTTGTACAGTGAAAAGCGGAGATAATTGCCTTTGAAATTAAACGCGAGTTTGTGTTGTTAACATGAGCGTTACAGGAGTTTAAAGCAAGCAATTAGTTGCTTAGTTCCACCGTGCTGGAGCTGGTAAACGATTATTAAATGTAAATGATCAAACGCAAATAAACATAGTAACAGAATTAACGTATGTATCGTACTTTATTCGGTTTCCGTGATAACGCAATATGTGTTGGCATTAAAAATTGTTTCCGTAATCAGCCTAATATGCTTTTTTAGCCCTTTGAAACGCAGATAGTGCCGATATTTTACAAGTATTAAATACGATGTGTGTTACTGTTGGTAGATCTTGAAATTAAAAAAATAAAAAGGTATGTACAAGGAAAAGAGAGAATAAAAGTAGGTGAAGGTGACAATTCTACGGATTAGAATTGTAGCTTTTTATCGTATCGACGATATATTTCGGAGTGAAACGATGTTAATACCAAGCCGTGTATGGAAGTGCGTGACACTGTATGGATATTAAGCCGATTTTGTCGACGATAATCTAACGGTGGCTGTACGCCGGCCATAACAATGCGGGCTTTTTACGCAAAAATCTTAATTCGATACGTCGTGTCGGTCCTAAGCAATTATGACCTACGTTACAGCCCTAATTAATATTCTTACACCTAACCGTCTCTTTGAAACGGCTTCCTCGCTTTTTACTTTAACCGAATTTGAGTAAAGTAAAGAAGTACAGCGAGAAAAATTGTAACGAGGAAACTTATTTGCTTTCACGATATATTTCCCATGGCGATATGAATTCAAAATATTCGAAAATAATCGTTTTTCGATAATGAGTATACGTAGTCGTCGTCTACTAATTAAACGCATTCCAATGTACCTGTAAACGCAGCTACGATGGAAATATCTGACGGAGAAACTGATGAAGGAAACCTTCTATTTGATTCTTCCTATAGTTATCCACATAAAACACGCATTAAACAATCAAAAAATGTAATACCCATAGAAATAGAGAAGTTGAATAAATATAAATGCCAGGAGGGAGAACGTCCACTGGAAATAAAAAGTACATTTCTCTTAATTTATCTGCTTACTTAAATTTTCTACGTATATATTTCAATGTTATGAATATACATCAGCAATATTTCTACTTAAATTTTCTTACGTATGTACTTTAGCGTAATAAACATTCAGCGTATCTAACAAAGATAATTCTACATTTCGTCAATACAATTATATATTTCTCAATAACTTTCTAGTTAGTATTCGCGATAACTGTGACTTGTAATGTCAAAGTTGTCCTCTTTCTCTGTCTCTCTGTAAAAAATGTGAAAAGAGAAAACATGAAAGCGATAATTATCGTCAACTTACACTTAGCACAATTTACAATACGATTACACGTAGGCAAGGATAGACAAGTGGCGCGATAAAGCCACGATTCTCAAAACGATGGCCTGAGCGGTAGCCGTTGGAAGGAAAAAGGGCGCGAGGCAACGAATTGTGAAACGACGGTAAGTCACTTAGCCAGGCAAATCTCTTGTATACGCCGGCAAACGTCGTACGCTCGCACGGGCTATGCACAATCGTTTGATATCCATACAATGCGAAGCCCGCCAAATACAAACTCGAATGGCGAAGTCAGCCGGCCTCGTCGTCGATCCTCGCTTCCTCGACTAACCAGAACTTCGTTCCTCGTCGCGTGTACACACACGTACGATTCGTATCGTAAATACACGGCGGCGTGCATACATGCACACACGCACGTGCGCGAATACGGCCACGAACGGCAGCGGAGATAAGGCATGGCACACGTTGCTAGATATGTAACAGATACGAAGCGACGGCGTTTGCCGGGCTACGGGTATACCGACTGTACGACCTACAACTAAAGTAGGTACTACCTACTAGGCCTACTACAACGTACCTACAGGGAGTGGTACAAGTACCAGACGCGATCGAGACATCCATGGGAGCAGCCGGTAGAGGTATAATCGTCCCGCGCGACAGAGAATCAACCGCTACCGTCCTGCCGGTTCTCGTTGCGTTACAGGAAACCTAGCTATGCCTGGTGAACACGGTGTCGTTCCGACCTGACAGCACGGAGGAAGGTTTCCTGGTTTTGGTTGCTGTTATTTGCGAATGGGACGAGTGTTGTATAACGCTGGTTGGAAGAATCTCAAACTCGTTTGGATGATTGTGGAAATAGAGAAGGATATTTTAAATCATAAGTAACGAGATTCCCATGACGACATTGCCACTGTTAAATCGTTTGAGTACAGTTAATTCGATCAATCTAGTAAGAAACTTTATATACTTCAACTTGCCACTTGAAATCTCTTTACAACGTTGCTCCATTCGCTACTATTTCTCCCTTGAATATTCATTCTATTATTAATACGGCGTACCGCGATTCCTCTACATTTGATCGATCCAACCAAATTCCAGGTCCTTTCAGTAAAAATTTTAAAATCTCAGTTCCATCAGTCGGTCTATGTATCATTTTTCTCCATATTCTGTGATTCCCGATTTTCAATAACCCGAGATCGGTAGAGATACGCCACGTCATTGATCTAATACGCGTCGCGTCTTCCCTCCATCGGTTAGGCGATAGATTTTCGCGACGAGCCGGAATTAAACGGGCTATGATCCATAGATCACGGGAGATCGAGCGGCTACGAAGGTGCCTCTCTCTCTCTCTCTCTTCGTGAACGATCCTACGTTGGATCCTGCTGCTGCTGCAGTCTGGGGTAATGACGTGCGAACAGATATCCGATCCCTTGCTCTCGCTATCGTGTCCTCGGCCCTCCACCAACCTCCGTCTACACCTCCGCCTCCGCCTCCGCCTCCTTCCGATTCCTGCTTTAACAGGCTTTGCACGCATGATTTCACGCGCACGCACGCACACGCTAGCGATCCACGCGGTCGACACACGCTGCAAAAACCCGGGGATGCCTAGCTGTCACGCGTTCACTGGATAGTGACGATGTTAATAATAACCTATGGCGCGTTCCTCCACGAGGAAAACGGAACGAGTCGAACCATATACGAAGCGTATTCGCGGACGACGAAGAAAGTGAAATGAGCACGTACGATGGCTGTGAAAAGTATGTGCAGTACCCTTATTTTCCAATGAAGTGCGTTTTCTTCTGTCACATTCTATACATTTCATTTTGGCAGTAGCAAATTTTTATACTGTCTCTTCGAATTGTTACAAGAATATGAAAAATTCTAGAGTATAAATTCAGATCTGTGAATTTTTAGCGAAAGAAGCGGAAATTTGCCTAAATTGGAACATCGAATACAAGGGAATTGGTTTTTATTTGGTTATTAAAACTGACACACTGTGATTTGGTGGTAGATAAAGAGATCGTAATCTTCTCACTAATTATTTGTTATTTGAGGTCAGGTGACTAAGAACGTAAATACAGATATTAGAATTTTTGGTAAAAGGAGTTAGAATTTGTATAAATCGAATCATCGAATGTGGAAGCATTATTCTTTGTCATGAATAGATAAGCCGTGAGTCAGTAATAGATAGAGAAAGAATGATAGTTTTGTGGTACCGATTCATTCGAATTCAAAGCTTTATCACTCACATGATGCATATCGTTAAGCAGTCGCCGTTATTAAAGTAACTTATTCATACCGTTATAGTCATAGCTTCCACTACTTATCACTTTCAGGACCGTATACTGTGACATGCATATAGCCTGAATTCTCGCGTATTTTTGGAGCGATTGAGAAGCTTCAAAAGATCGTTGGGAAAGTTCGTTCCGATTTACGTTTCGATTCGACACACATTTATTGAATTATATAGATGGCATTTTGTTGCACAACCTGAAACTGAATAACACTGGAATTTCATCATTTTCTTACGGTATTTTTATTTTTCTTCCTTCGATTTAAAATAATTTGTTCTCGAACGTAGCCTTCATAAGTACACTTTCCAGAAGACAATCTGCTTCATCTTATTTATCTAACGTAACATACCTGGAATTTACCTAACGTAACATCAGGATGACACTCGTGGGTGATTCTAGGTAAAAATATCTCGATATTTCGCAAGGATGAGGAGGCAGATCGGAGAAAAAAAGCAGATAGAGACGGAGAGAAGGAACAGAGAGGGGGAGAGAGGGGGAATTGGCGATGATCGTGGCGATGTCTGCTCCGGCAGCGAGACTCCGGGCCGGCAACAATAATCGTCCCTCGTATCGGCCGTGCACGCCCGTTATCGCGGTTATCACCGCGTCCGGTCTCTATCGGCTATCTATGCAAATCGCAGCTAATTATATTTAATTAGATTCGACCACGGCGCTCCCACCGATTGCAGCGTCCCACTCCTCGTGTATGGGCTTGGATCGTGCTTGTGTGCGTTTCGCACAGAGATCCTCCTGTGTGTTCTTCAACTCGCGCGACCGCAAACACGCGTTCAGCTATGTATGCGACACGGGATGATGATCGGAGTGCTGCGCAAATAAACTTGATGCTCGGGCGTGGACTCTTCGTCTCGTGATTCTGTCTGTGACGAGTTCGTGGGAGGATTGGATCTGGGAAAATTTCGTGACGTATTCTAGCAGAGTCAACTCGGAATTAGTAATAATGTATACTAATGACTGAGTTCTCTTGGTGATGAGGAAAATTGTATGGGATCGTTATTCTTAATAATATTTTGTAATATATCTTACTTTTTCCTTTTTTCATTTTCTGAGCTTTTTTTTAGAATTTACTATTTCTTTTCGAAGAATTCTTTTGTCAAATATATTTGTAAAATTGTATCATTTGTCTTTTTGAGAAATTGGATGCAGATGGTGCGTTCGAACATTGAAATTAAGAAACTTATAAGAAAAAAGAAAGGAGTTGATTTGATTTCCGAGATGCTGGAATATCAATGGTTATCGTAAAAAGAGCAGCGAATGACTGTGTAGTTATTTTTGCGCATCTCATGTTTGTCATGTTGTTGACATGTCATGAATTTGTACGTTTAAAAATTAGCTTAAATTTGTTTAACATGGCTCGGGCTTCTAACTTAAGAAAAGAAAAGAATATTAAACGATTAATAACCAATAGTATGTGTTACGAGACATCGAGATACCCTTCTCTACAAAATGATTAATTTCCACCTGGATGACGGGGCTGAACGAGTCTTTGCCGATCTAACCGCCTCTGATCGACTTGATTTATCATTTGCACCGAATAAAATAATCCCGATCGAGATCTATACCACGATAAATTAAAATGACGAAGTAGAATCTTTCTTTTATCGACGTACAATAATCGTTTATTTTTCTGTTTCTCCGAGGTCAATGTAACGAAACGAGAAGATAAAATTACCGCGTAAACCACAATGTTGCTCGGTAAGATAAAACTTTAAGGAGAGGGATGGGCACCTAAAAGATATCGCTTCTCATTATTGAATCTCTTTTGCTACCCTTTTGGGTTAGTATCCCCTCTAACTGAATCGCTATCGCGATATTACATCGCACACAGAATTCCAACTTGCAAGTTGGATCGTCGAGGCCGGTTACACTTGACTGTGTTGAGGCGCGTCCGCATTTTGAGCCTCGTATTTATTAATGTAAAATGCAGCCAGTCGTATTCCTATGTACGTCTTGATTAACAGCAATGACTGTCTGATTTTTCGATAACGTAGGACTTTTTAAAACACAAGAAACGTTATGAAAATGTGAGTTCTCTCGTAGAAAACGAATCGAAGGCACGCATGCGATAGCATTAGAGTTCTGCAACTCTTCTCGATATTTTTATCATTTCTGTTTTACCATTGATGGCATGAATATTCGATATCGGGAATCATTCTGTGGAAACATCGAAAGCATACTTTTAATAGCAAAAATGAAAAATTTAATAACGACAGAGTAAATGAAAGACGACGATAAGTAACGACAAATATTATACAAACAACTGATCGGCAGAAACTTCGTTTACGATAATTGACTTTCCTCTCAAAAGCTTAAAACTACGAAACTTTCAACCTGATAAAATATGGATTTTACCTTAACGATAGATAGAAACGGTTGACCTAAAGATTATTTAACCACTTACCATAAAGTCCAACAAACCGCGTACCAAACGCGGCCAGAATTGCCTCCCTCGTCGTTATCATACCATTGCCGTGATACCAGTGAAGTACTCGCGTGTACCACAAGTTAGATTACATCGGTGATCATCTCGTCTCGAATTCTGTCCGCTCTTTCCTCTTTCTCTTTATTTCTCTTCCACCCTGGATCCCTCACGTTTGCTCGGAATTAACGAGTGTTCCTCGTGATTTTACGGTATGTGTGTGTGTGTGTATATATATATATATCTACCTGTTAGGTAGCTGGCCTTACCTCGGTCAACTTGGAATCGACCTGCCCCCTTCGTGGTGACCTTCGAGAAAGTTTGATCGAACCCTGACCCTTCCACTCTTTCTCTTTGTCTCTCGATCCCCCAACGTATCTATCGCTGACCGATCTGACGAATCTGTAACGCTCTCGTTCACGATCTCTCGTGACCAACTATTAGGTGCCACTGCCTCTATCTGTGGCCACGTGTGTAATTAACAGACGCGATTTTAATTAGGGATTTTTTATGTGTACGATTATGTAAATCGACTGACTGTCGTTAATTGACGGTGCCACGGGTATCGATCGAAACCCTGGGCAGAATTCCACCCGCGAAAAAAAGTTAGGTAGCCAGTCGTTTGGAATTTGTTAATTCCTTGATGCGGCGCGACGGTTTATCGGCCGTTAGTGAATAAATTTTACGTCCATCTGATAACGTTGACCGTTCCCTTCCTCCCTTCCACCCACCCTTTGCAAACCAACAGATAGAACGAGCGTGATTATAAATTTAATAGTGCATTCGCTGGGCTCGTCTGTAAATTTTTCCCCGATTATTTCCGGCCGGGTCGGTGAAATATGAAAAGGGTGCTTTTTTTTCGAAATTAACGTCGACGGCGGGTCATTTTTTATCGAGCCCAGTTAGAGATTCGAGGGAAACACGTAGCGTCATCGTTCGTTTGTCGCTTGTGTTGTGTTTGTCGTATTTTGATCTATCGGATGTCGTAGGTCGAAGGTTTCTGATTTTTATGCGTTTATCAATTTATGCAATGGCATAGGAAACGATCATCGGTGAACTTGAAAATGAATTGAAAGATAGATAACGATGATGTTAGATGTACATGTTGGATGTAGTTGTTAGTCATCGATTAATCGTCAGAAAAATGAGACAGAAGACTAACCAAAGTTTGCTGCGTTTTATGAATTCCAACTTTGTTTTCAGCTCTTCAAACTAACCGTCTCCAATTACAAATTACACACTGTTTTTCAGCATCTTACATCAGACACAGTGTTAACGATCAGCTGGGTATCTGCTAGAAAAATCACGAGACAGGAATCTAAACGTTAAGAATAGTCTGTCTTGCAGACTCCAACAAAATTATCGTCCGGTTATCTATCGCGGAAATGTTGGATAATTAATTCCACCTGGCGTACCGGCCGGCACTGGAAAAACATCGAGTACGCACCAATGTACGTCGCATTTTATAGCGTTTCTTTTCCATGTGAAATGCGGGCTCGTGAAAACGTCGATACACACCGTTCGCGTGAGAATGCGTGCACACCATCGAGGCATCCGCGTGTCCGTCGTGTAAGAGTTGCATTAGTTATCTCGGTTCTGGTGGAGGTGGTTCGAGGACGATAGGGGAGGAATGCAACCGTTGGTTTATCGACGAAGCGTGGGTTTCGGAGTGCCGTCTTCTTGGCCGAGAATGCAGGTGCTTTATCTCCGCGGCCACGTAGGGCAAAAAGGTCGATCCGAAAGGATTACTCCAAATAAACTTCTGTCGAGATGCGTTTCAACCGTATTTAACGGTGATATCGAGCCTAAACCGGACGGATTTTATATTTCACGGGCCACTCCGCGCTTAAAACAATTATCTGCCCTGTAAATCTTAGATTTCTTAATCTCGCGTCGTCCCAGAGATTCGTCGAAAAGGGATCTGGGAGGTGGATCTCTCGAATAAGTTGGAAATATTTCGCGTGTTGAAAATAACGCGTTGCAGGTACCTCTTTGGTCGACTGACTCTGAGAAATCTTGAAACCGAGGCGCATTGTTCTGCGGTATAATCCTCGATCATCTAGTTTCTAGAATTCTTGAAATTGCCCTGTTTTTTAAATACCTTCTTATCTATCGCATACATTAGTTCGATTCGTCTATTTTCCTGAAACACGCGAATCTTTGCAATTTTTAAATAAAAGCGTAGCACGTGGCTGGAATCGCGAAACATGTTATCGCTCTAGCAGAATGAAATATCATTTATCCTTTCTAAATCACAGTCTATCAGCATATCGTGCGGCCACGAGAAACGGAGAAAGTAAGAACGATCGAATCGAAGATTCTTCGAATGACATCTGTTCGAAATGACGAATACGTTCGAGACTCGGTTGCATTGTCATTTTCACTTTTAACTGGAAGAAGAGGCGCAGTAAAGGGGGTTTGTGGAACGTATTGCAAAACCGGTGTGCAAAAACGGTCGTTCACCCGGGGGAACGGGGAAGAAAAAAAGGAGAAAAGAGGGAAGCAGGTGAAGAGGCGAGAGAGGGTTTAACGAGGCAGGCGCTCAGCCAATGGCACTAATGACGCTAATTAATTGCACCAAAGACGGCGACCAACCATTATGTACTTCTCACGGAAACACGCGAAACTTCGAGGAAGTTTTGTTAAGTTGCTCTCTCTCTCTCTCTCTCTCTCTCTTTCGTTGTATGGTCGTTACGCTAACTCACAAAGATCGTCCGTCTCGAATGCGGTTATTAGTGTCGTTGCATTTATTCGTCTTGTATCGTCAGCTGTCACTGTGTCTACTTTATTCGCCGTGAAAGTACCTAACATAAAGGTAGCCCATTAAAGGTGAGTTCCTGGTAATTTTACTCGACGTCTGAGAGTTTAATTGCGATGAAAATTTATTACTGTGTATAATACTTTAAAGCGTTATTAATTCGATGTTCAAGCATTGCGAATCAATGACGATATCGAAGAAGATGGATGTAAACACGCGTTTACGATGCCTGTTGACTAATAGAGACGACGTTCGTATCGAGGAGATGGAAGAGATCCATTTTCACGTGAAACGAATATATTTTTAATCTGTTCTATCAGCCACAGAAACGAAGTCCGAAGAATCTTTAAAAGACACCAGTTCGAATCGCGATAGAAATGACTATCGAAAAACAGGCGATAAGAGGTCAGAGGTCGAGATTCGATAAGGTTGCCCGCATTGTTCCCTGCCCTCCCCTCGTTCCTCCTGTCTTCCATAAAGAGCAATCAATCTGATGACTTAACTCTCATTTATCGCTGACCGGAGTAAAAATAACGCAGATGATCGGGGAACATGTCTCCGGTTGATTTTATTATCCGGACCTGGATATCTCGCGTGTTAGAATTAATCGTGTGCTCCGTTACGAGTACAATCGTTCTAGACTGAATCAGAGAATTCTGGAATACGATAAAATCTTCGAAATAATATTACAAAGTTCAACCTCTTGAGTTTCTTTCTTGCTAAATTTATTACTTTAGCTATGGATCACATATGTAGTATACTTTATGATTCAAAGATCTGATATTGTTTTTATATTATTTGTAACACTATAATGGAGTTGTAATGTTTAGTCATTTCATGTTTAATCACAATGGCTCACAATTAATAAGCCATTTTCAAAAGTTGTTTGAAACTCGAGTGTATTTTTATATGTATGCATTTATGTATAACGCGCTGAAACAAATCGTTCGTTAAAAATTGTACGATAATCTTAAGGGTTAAACAACGAAGGACATTCTATCTCTTTGCTTTCAACGATAAAACGAAAGAATCAACGATATCTTTTCGATAGGACTCGGAACATTACTTCTCCACGTGTACGCGCGCAGGATATAAAAGCGTGGCAGTTCTGTTCTCGCGTAAATTTCTCTCTCTTCCTTTTTTTTTCGCTCGATGTTATCTGGCTGGTGAATATGTACGCTGGCCATCCTGGCTCCCTTATAGAAAATCACCGGTCCATCTCTCGTAACCGGGTTTGTCGCTGGACAAAAGCCGTGGCAAGAATGGGCCACCTATGCTCGCCCATTCTTGTTATCATCTCACGGAGGTATTGCTCTGATATCGAATGAATGGCCAGCTTTATGGCTCGATCTCGCATCCGATACATCGACCACGTATAACGTGTCTCGCACATAGGTATACTGATTATGCGACCAGATTGCCAACATTTCCTTTTTTTTCTTCTAAGTAAGGAAAGTTAGGAATATTTGAGTCAAGCCAAGTAATTTACCTTTTGTTATTTATTATTTGTTATTTATTATAAAACAACCTTTAAACGATCTATGTTCAAAAATAGACTGACTCGTTACGAGTGGCATGGTAAATAATGAAATATATATACCGCCTACTGATAACTCAACAGTCATTGTTTTTTACGAGAATATAAATTCTATTCATCAAAAGGGAAGAAGTTTGTTCGGTGTTAATATTCTTTGTTGCAATTATCACAGTTCGATGGCGTGTGTATATTGCTTGATTTGGAAGTTATTTTGTTATTTATTCTATTGACTTTTGCATAATAGCCGCTATATTAAATTTAAAATAATTCTATCGTAGGGTTATCCGAATAATTTTTCACTTTTGAGATTTTCTTTCGCTCGATTTAAAGCACACCGTATTTTCTCATTCTTTCGTTATTAGGTACACCAGAAGCTAATACTGTCTGATAATATACAGCAGACTTGATTATTCTGTGCAAAATCCAAGACTGAATTTTAAGACGTTGATGCTCCAGTGCTACCTTACTACGCCACTTTCTATGTACATTCAATCCTTCCACGCCTTCCAACGTTTATAAATTCGATAAGACCATAGATATCCCGAGACGGAGAAAATTTAATTTCGTCCTCGGTAAAAATTTGTCTGTCACGATGGATAAAATGGAATTGATACGATACGTTTTCTCGCCCGCGAGTATCGTAGTATCGTTCGATGTATACGATAAAAGACTAACGAAAAAAAAAAAAAAAAAAAAAAATCCAAAGCGGAGATAACGCTTTCCTCCGTTTCTTTCTGATATTTGCATTTATTTACCAGATGGAACGTTCCTCTCGATACAACGGTGCTCTCGATGCGAGATATTTCGATAAGAGGGAAACGCGCGAGGGTGGAGGTGGAACGAGGAGAAACGTAGACTCGTAACTTGCAATCAACTCGTATTATTAACGTTCCGGTTGTGGTACACTTTTGCTACGGTGTATCAAGGGTGTGAAAAATCGAAGCGAAGTAAGTTGCCCCATTAAAATTCGCCTGGCGTGTCCCTGAATATCTTCGTCGATATGGTGTATTCGATGCTTGAGGTCGACTTCCTTTCAACGTCCCCACTTCTACCGTAATCTCTTCTACCATGGCCACCAAGTGAAACGAGATTGTCGCGTAAAGCTGAAGTTTATCGTAGAACTACCTGCCATTTCTCTCACTGAAAGATCTTCGTTCCATTATTCGCTCGTAAATTAAGAACTTTTTCAAAGCTTCGCGCTAATTTACTGCAGAACGATGGATCTTGGCGAGTTCCTTCCATCTCTTGCGTTTAATATCTATCATTTGGCGCATTCTTCCGTAAGATGGAAACAACACATCCATCCCCTTTGAACGTCGCATTGCCATGATCGATGAGATCGAAGCTCCTCCAAATCTAAACCCACCAATCTTAAATAAACCCAGAATAGTTCACACTGGGAAGAACGAATACAGAGAACAATAGAGTGCAACCGGATTCGATGACAATCCCCAGTCGCGGAGAAAAAGCCGTAGATAGGAGGCGCGAGGCCGTTATCGTGGCGTATGCAGCGGTCGAGCGACGCGAGATGAATATTCAGCCGGTGGCGTTGGATCAGCATCCTTCGTTTCAGAGAAGCTATCCCTCTCCTCTTCGTCTTCGGTCTCTCGCCTCTATTTCCACGATGTACAATGTAAAATACACCTAGTGGACGGTGACGGCAGCGTTCTTTCCCCTTGGCGAAGGTCTGTCGGGGAGGGTGGTATAGGAGGATAGAGCGAAGGAGAGAGAAAGAGATGGGGTGGTTGGCTATCGGAAACCCTCGGCCCGACCAATGCCACGCCGCCTTTATCGTTTTACAACAGAAAGGCGCACATCAGTCAACCGGTATCTCCTCACGGTTGATTTCCCGTGGCCGCGGCGGAACCAACCTACCTCTCTTCGTCTCTCAACCCCTCTTTCTCTCTCATTTACTCTTCGGTTACTCTCTTCTTCTTCATCCTTTGGTATCCTACTATGTCTAGGTCTCTATCCCTTTTCCTCTACAACACCCTTTCCCCTTTTTCACCCTTCGTCCTCTCTTCTTTCGCCTCACGGCGTTACTCTTTCGCGTTCACTATTTCTTTCTCTCTCTCTCTGCCGTTCTTCCGCTTTCACCCCCTCCTGACGCCACCCCTCTGTAGCCAGGCGTCGTAGAGGCGACTCCAGGCAAGAGGTGTAGCTGGAGGTGGAGCTGATAGCGGGACGTAGCGGCCCGGCTGCGGTAGTTATGAAAACATATGAAATATATTCAATCTGGGCCGACGCGATAACACCGCCGCCGACCACGGACCAACCGACCGTCCTCCTCTTTCCACCCCTCGTTGGACCCTTGCACAGCCACCTATGTACCGGCAGAACAGGTGTTGGTGCTTGGTATGTACAAGAGTATGTGCCTGTATCAGAGAAACGCATATAGGTCGGGGTTGCGATGGTGCGACCGGTCTCCGGAGACTACACGCTCTCCTCGCCCTCTTCCAGAATCCGCTGGAAATTTCAATAGGTACAACACGGAGATTGCCACGACGCCGGTGGAACGGCGTCGAGGATGGCTGCTTTCTCCGACGTCCGATGGATTAGAATGGCCCTGGATGCCGATCTACGCTACGCTCAACGTCGATTTCTATGGATGATCATCGGAGGAGAAGAAAGTTTATGTCGTAATGGGCATTAAATATCGTTTCTTTCGTTTTATCGCATAACCGGCGATCGATCGATGATTTCTATGATTAAGGCTGACGATCCAAAGGTTACGAAATTTCATATCGTAACGAGAGTTGAACGTCTTCTCCGTTTTATCAAAGAAGAGCTATTAGAAACGCCGTGGATATGGATCCGTTCTAACGAACGATTTCTATGATTAATGTTAGCGATTAATGAGATACAGCGCCTTGTATTACGCCGCGTATCGAACGTTATTTTACTATATTCGAATTCTGCTGATTTATCCATATATTAATGTACCTATTTAGATTCTGTTAATGTAGTCAAAATCTACGAACATGTTACTACGATGATGTTCCAACGCTTACGACGAGGATGGATGCTTTCTCTCCTGAGCCTCGTAGATTACAAGAAACGATGATTCCTGCGAGCAAGATTAACGATCGGCGAGAAATGATGTTTAATGTTTTGATCAGAGTCGAATGTTCTTCCCTCTTTCTATCGACGGATGACTCAAATTTTGCAAAAATTTAGGCAATTGCGTAGAAATTTCGTTTAGGTGAAAATTATGGAAGATAGACTCGTACGTTGGGATCGACGATTGTCGTTTTACGACTTGACCGGTGTTTTATCGGCTTGGTCGCGATTACTGAAAATAGAACGTTCCCTCACTCAGATACCGGTGTTGCGCACGCCGCGCCGGTCATTATAATTATCTCACAAATTTCTAATCGCTCGCGATTATTTATCTCGATAGGTTTTACAAGCGCTCGGCCCCGCCGGCTGCCCTCGAACTCCCCCGTTAACGTGCTCCGTTTCCAGTAGGGACGACCGATAAAGAAACCGTCGTCTTAATCGCTATGCAAAACAGGGAGGCTCGTACGTGAAAATATGCTCGCATAATTTACTTCATCGAACCTACTATCGAGAAGCGTGATCCACGCGGACCTACACTATACGCGGTACGACAATAATGTTCTCCAACTGATATTAGGATTCCGCGTTCTAATGGTATTCAAGTAAATTTGTTCATATCGAGTGGAAGTTGTACAGATATATGATCGTAAGATATATGGCGGGTGTTTATAGGAGAGATTCTGTCAGCAGCAAAGTTTCATTTGAAACTTATTTGTTATGTTACAAATAATCTTATTTCCTAGGAATATACTATCACTGTATCAGTTGACAATCTTTTTTCTATCACTCGCATTTCATGTTTCTCAGTGTCAAGTCGAAATTCTACATATTCTATACCATACGTTTTGGTTCATATCGTTAAAATGAGAAACGTGAAGTATGAGCGTGATTAACAACGTTAGTACGCAATGTTGCTTCTTCATAGGTATCGATGTGACGAAAAGTTATTTCGAACGATAGAATAAAATAATTTATTATCCGATGTGTTTATGTTCCCGTCTCACCGTAGTCCGAAAGCTTTATCGTCACACCGTCTACATTTCTACATTTCACCTCCTCTCTCTTCGGTTACGTTTGTCGTGCAGTCGTTTGATCGGTCGTGAAGTGGCGCGAAAATACGAGTCGGTCAGGCGAAGTGGAGCGAGCTGGGAATGGACGCGACGATAAGGAAAGTCAGCCAGGTTGTTATCGCTTATCCTTATTTCCAGCGCGAGAACTATCTGTAATACGCGCGATACGTATCTCAGACGTTATCCAGTTCGATGAAACGTTACGCTGTTCCAGGACTTCGTAATTAGAATAGAGTTGCGACAGGAAGGAACGTTGAAGGGGGAGGAGTTGCAGAGGCTTTGCGCGGAACGAGATCCTGGTCGATGAAACGAGAAGAAAAAATTTCTCTCAATGTTCTGAAGGGGGGAAGAATTTTTGCATAAAAATTCGTTGATCGACGATCGATGTTTTTAGCTACTACGCAGATCTTTGGTAATAACATATTTATCGATGTGATTATTCGACTTTATTTTTATGTATTTTCATGAAAGGTTAGAAAGATAAACGGAACGATAAATATATCGAGATTAAAATAAAAACTAACGATATACGACTCGTAGGGAAGAATAGTAAACACATTTTAGTAACAGCGAACGTGTTAACTGAGAAAGATGATATAACTTGTCACTGAGATTGCTAATCTTTTGGATATAATAATTTTGTCCACCATATTTATATTTTATAAGGACAAAGATTAACTTATCTAAAATTCACGTAACTTCATTAACTTTGAAATACATGATTAGATGTAGGAGTCCCTCATTAAAGGATAACCTGGTTAACAAGATAAGATGTTAAACGATTCTGCTATTCCATAATATCTTTTATGGGCTATTTATACACACATTACAATTAAATTATAAATTTAAAGTAGGTACATATGTATATGTACCGCTTATCTTCTTTTGTGAAATAAATGTATCATCTCTTGATATCTAAGAAGCAACTGACGGTGTGGATAATTAAACATAAATGTTCAGATTGAACCGTTAAGCATGATACATTTGATTCGCTAGTAATACGTAATCTTTGTTGGAATTTGATACAATTGATCTTCGTATGTATCTGTTTTCGCTACTGGAAAGGTTAATAATACGGTAAAATATACTGTAAGGAATAGTTTCTATCGATAAGACAGATGCCACAAAACAATTGTAGCTTATTTCTTTCCAGTGTATTAAATTGTTTACGCTGCGTTTAACATGTACAGTGAACAGTATATTAGATGATAATTTTGATAATTCTTTCGACGTGAAAGAAATTATTTATTTTTAAACACATATTTCTGTGTATGTTATGTAATGTACGCTAGAACGAACACGTATTATAACAAATGAGACTTTAGAATCAATTATATTCGTTGCATCGTGCGACACAGTACCTAAGCTAAATTTAAAAGTGGAATTGTTGAAATTAGATATGTGTTAAGAGATATGGATATGTAAGATACGTTGTTAAATGGAAGCGGAAATTCCGTGGGCGCCATTTCGCGATTAGATTCAATGAATCACTGATTTCTCACAATCATACGCAAATTTCCTTCAAATGGCGCTATAAACTCTTTATCAATCAAACTCCAAACATTCGTGTCACATTTTTCTATAATACAATTTGCAATTAACAACACGAAATTATTGATAAAACGAGGCGAAACGATTCTCAAATTTCCATAATACCACTATAAATCCTTTGTTACTAAACTACAAACCTCCAAAAAATTCTCACACTTTTCTCGAATTTCCAATTAAAGACACGGTCTATCGATGTGGTACGAAGCACCACAGGTTTAACAAGTTCCTTCAAAATCGCGTTATTTTCGTTTTCGTAAATTTTCATACGATTTCCAATTAAAGACGCGAGTTACCGATATGATTGGGCCGAAGGGAGGCCAAAGGTCTATGACGCGATGGAAATGCGGTCCTTGGCGGGAAGTTCGTGAAGTGGCGCGAAAATACGAGTCGGCCGGGCGAAGTGGAGCGAGCGGGAATGGATGCGACGGAATATACGTACGGGGCGAAGCAAACCGACGCGGCGATAAGAGCGGTGGCGAGCCGTTATCACGATCGCCGCGCGGCCACGTCGCGCGATAACGATAACAAACTCTAGCCGTCTCTTTCCCTCTCCTATTCTCGTGCTCCCTCTCGACGCCCGCTCACACGAATAAGCGTGCACGTACCGTACGTGTATATTATGTGACCGTCGCGAGGGCGAGAGGTGACTCGTCGTTACCGCGTGGCAGCCTTCGCCAACCAGCGACTCCACGTATGCGAAATTCTCCGCTAGGATGAACGAGAATCCAAGCGAAATTTTATCGACGACTGGTTGTGCTTGCTGGTTTGTTGGTTTGATAGAAAAATCACGAGAAAATCTATGTTTTCACTTTTGAAATTCTATTTAAATCACTCACGTTATGATTCTGAAGATTCCACATGGCATCGTATCTTATTAAGTTCGAATCATTTGAAGCTTCCTGATTCCAGGTATATATTTCTTCAACGAATCTTTAACTTTCTTATTTTCTACGATTTGAGAAAACTATGATTTTTCTAGATCCACGTTTATTTGCCATCTGTTAATCTATAAGTAATAAATAAGCAAGTCTTTTTAATTAAATGGATGTGTACAGCGACGGTCGTAGACCTTGCACTCATCGGCTCATTTCGTTTCCTTATTCCTCATTTCTTTATGGAACAGCTGATGGAATTAGAATCTGTTACGATCGTGCATGGATCCTTCAAACGATCATTTTGCTAGATTATTTGGATGGTGTACCAGTCGGTAGGAGTGTTTGTTTCCCTGGTCGACAAGGAAACCGTGCAAGAAAAATAATTTATGTCGAAATGTTTTAAGAAATAGGACATCCTCGATAAACATCTCCTAACACCACCAGTCAACTAAAATATACCACCAAAGTCTCACCTCGGCGCTACAAATTATCATAAAAAAAGAGCAGCGCAAAAATCGTAAAAAAAAGCTGAAAAAATCTTTAAAGGTTGAAACCTGGCTAATCTTCGACAAATAAAAGAAGAGGCAAAATGGGAAAATTATAGGGACTAGGGTTGACACAGGGAACCACGTTATGTGTGTGCTTGTTGGTTTCGTGGCGGCATTCGCGGTGGTGATTTGGCGGGATCGCAGATCGCGATAGCTCGGCTAAGTAAGATCGAGGTGTCGGCGAAGGAGGGTGGACTGCCACGAGCATAAACTCGACTCTCACCCCTCGTCGCCCTGTCCTACGTCGAACGACGGTTTAGGGGATGCGAGGCACGCGACTGCCGCCTCATTGCACCGCGTTAGCTTTTCACCCTCCACCGCCCAGTTTTTCGGCCCGGAACCAACCACCCCTTCGTTGTTCGTTCGTTGGCTGCTCGCCACTGAACAGACGCCGAATCCCTTTTATGCTTTCCTGCTTACCTTTTGGCGCGTAATCCGCCGCCTGTAAATCCTCCTTATGGTTCGTGTTGTGCCTTGCGAACAAGATTCGTCGCAGTTTATGTTCCGTGTTCGGTTTATCTTTTTCTTTTCTTCTTTTTTCATTTTTGGCGCAAACGTCGATATTTTACATAAAATGCACATTTTTATGCGTTTATGGAAAATTTAAGGATGTATAAACGTACAGAACGCTCATACGGTCCAAGTATATATAAAATATCCGAGCTATATGATATTCGTTGTGACACTTTTAAAGCTGAAACAAATTTTCTGAAAGTTCCACTTTCTTTAATTACGTTCGTAAGAATATGAAATTGTATAAATACCTGCAGTGTATTTAAGTAGTTTAGTATACGTGCTTTAGTATGGCAGATTGTTAAAAGAGTGATTGGGTTAGGTTAGTGGCTTTTCCTTTTCGGGACAAAGATCGAAGTGATATCGAAGGGATATCTTGTTGTGAAAAGTGCAAACTTAAATTTTTATGGATTATTGTTTTGCTGGTTGATTCATTGACCGATTCGAAATCGCGTTGGACATCGAGGAAGTGAAATGTATAATACTTTACTTTATTTATGGCTTTTCTCTATCTAGTTTGTTTTCTCTATATAGTGTTTGATTTTTTTAATTCAAACTGATCGATCTGCGAATAATTGGAAATAATTTCTAGTGATTTATACGATCATTTTGCATGTTATTTAGTTCTGGAATCTCTGCAAGATAAATCGCCTGTGGCATCGATTACGATCGTTGCATGCGCGAGAAATTTTCCACGGGGTGCGATTGTTCTTCCCCTTAGGACTTGCGCGCTATTCTTATTCCGATAATTGTTTATTCATTCGATTAAACCTGTTACATTTTATTTGGTAGTCGCTATTTTTAGACGTTCCCAAACGTTTTGTACGGGATTCATAGCGATTTTTCCCGGGGTTCTCGACTCAATGAGATGGTGCATGTACTATTGTTACGAGGAAATTGTAACGTAATTAAATATTCTCTCTACGATCAAGATTAGACCGCTGAAGAATAGATGGATCCTAAAGGAAATGCTAAGATATACCGATGCCTATGATAAATTGTTAATGGATTCTATAGTATATCTCACCTCGTGTATCAAACGTGTTAAACCTCTGCTAAGATAAATAAATAAATATAAAACATCTGGGAATAAGCTGGCTTCTTCTGCTCGTGAACAATGAAAACGACATTAAAATACCTCTTTTATAATACGGGGTAATCGTATTATTATGCGCATTTTCATGAAGTACTAATTCTATTCTATTGCACGTCTTAAAAATAACGATTGAAACGAACGAACACAAAATTACCGGTGATCGTACAGAGATTAACATTTCCAAGGGAAATTTTGTCGTTGGACGATGAGATATCAATGCAGATCCACAGATGAACAGCGATGGTTGGCAGAGATCGAAGCGAGATAAACGATACCGATCTTTGATCGATTAACACCTGGGCGAGATAACGAGAAAACACGGTCGATTATCTGAGGGAACAAGTGGACGATAAGCGCTACCGTCTCCCCCTTTGCATGCCCGTGAATTACATTATGATAATCACGGCCCCATTAACATATTAATATAATTCACGCTATAGCGGCGCGTGTAAAAGTGCGATGCGATAATATTCATTTCATTCGACCCATTTCTGTGCTGCACGCATTAATCACGCATGATGAGGTAACGAAATTGCCTTTTCCTACATCGGCGACAGTCGACGAGAATTTTCCTCCGGGGAAACGCGTGTCTTCGTTCTCAGAATTGTTTGCAGATATCCACTTGCGTTGAGGTCTATGATCAAGTCGTTTCACGGCTTCATTTTAATCGAATCGGTCAAGGTTGTAACGTTGACAGCGATCGACAGGTGCGTTGTAGATATTTTAAGTCACCTTCGTATTAATAATATAATGAGAAACTCATCAACCGTGGATAAATTTGGAAACATTTAAATTTAACGAGAAAATTTATTAACCGGTTTTTAATTATGAGTCATATTTCACCGAATCATAAAACAGACACGTATATGTAAAAGTTCCAAAATAGAAACGATATACGGGAAGGTCAATCTCTTCAATAAATTAGAACAAGAAATAATTTCTATCTAATTTAAAGCATCTTATTATCACTATCTTGTCTCTGTTTCTTGGTTCAATAAAAATTAAACAAAAACAGTTCTTCCTCGATTCAGAGGGAAATTTCACGTGAAAATCGTGGCTTTATCCCTCCATTCCTCTTTCTCGCTCCATCCTCGATCAGGTCGTGCCGCTTCTGCGTGCAGTGTAGGCAGTTGGTAGTATACGTAGTAGGTTGTGTATGGAGATAGGATCTCGACAGCGCTGGCCGTCGAAGCAAATCGATTAATTGGGAACTGGCTCGCCCGATCGCTACGCTCTGACGTCTAAAAACCAGCTCGACCGTGTTTACCGCAATACCGTGGAATATATGCCGCGACGAAAACGAGAAAAAGAAAAAGGCCAAGAGGAAGAGAGTGGACGTTACAGCGTCTGGCTCGCGTGCAAATACATTCGAGAACCTAATCGTAGTCCACGGTTTTGCACACGTGCGAATTAATCGTCGATCCTCGACCACGCACCACGGTCGATTCATTTCGATTTCAAGACACGCCGCGTGAATCGAAGAAGAATGCCGATAAGGGGTTGATGTTGCTCGAGAATTCTTCCGTCGTCCGCGATGACGGCCGAGTTTCCGATGTAACGATTTCAGCTTGATAATTTCTAGTTTGACACCGTTCAGACGTATTAACATCATATTATTGTACGTATATTTATAATAATAGGTATAGTTTCACTGTATGTTAACGATCTGCGTAAATTTCTAGCTCATTCTGCCAAGGATCTTAGAATATTTGTAGAAATTTTTAATTTTCTATTATATTTCGATAATTTGCAGGTTTTTGTTCTTTTTATGGTATGTTGTTTCATTTCTTATTATGCTTTATTTTTCACTGTTCTTTCGTCGTTATTCCTCATTATATTTTATTGTTGCTGGAAAACTCTGTGTATGTAATGTTCTTAAACCATCTTTCGCATTGCTGGAATTCTTGTATCATTGTCATTTTTCTTGCTGAAATTTTTGTCTTATCGGTACAATTAAATGGTATTCTTCTGCTACTTCTTTACAACTTTTCTATTTATTGTCGTTTGTTTCACTTTTAACGATTTTACGTTACTCTTTCTGTCTCCACCGCGTCATCTTTCTTGACCTAGTCCTGTTGCTTTTTGTCGGTAGAATTTCTCTGAAGAATTTAAGGAATTGTTGAACGCTTTAATAACCGTAGAAAAGTCGAATTGAATTCAAAGATTGTACATTTGTGCAGTTCTACATGTGAATTAGTAAAAATTTGAAGAATACTATGAGTGTCCATGCGTGTCGGTATACTTTAACCAACTCCTCGTCCTTTACCTTCATGGGATGTCTCAACTTCACATATACAACATTTCAACTTCCCCCATACTCTACGCAACAGCTGTTGCACATGGCAAATTATTATTACAAACAACAAGCTACCTTAATACGATCTTTCTGAACGTTTAACAAAACTGTTCGAAAAATGCCAGGATCTCGTTCGCGACACGATTAAGCAGCAATAGCCGCGAACGAATGGAATAATTTGTCGGTCACGAATTCGTCGGATCTTATCTGGCATCTGCATGCCGCGTATTTTCTCATTGGCCGATACCTGTTTATCTCTGAACAAAAATAAGTATTCGATCCTCTGGGCGTGTTCACACTTACGAAATTGCATTCCGACACGACACATTGTCAAACTCTCGTCCCACGTTGAAAATAGCTGCAGAGGAAAGGAAAGGGTGAAAGTGAGAGAGATAGCGGTGTCGAAGCGAAACGAAAAGTTACTTGGACGTGTGCAACGAGCACGCATGAATGCACGCTAAAGCGCTGCTATGCCGGCAGAGATCGCTTGGACCTCGGCACCGATCGAAGAGAAAAAGAAAAAGAAAAAAGGAAAATATAAAAGGAAAAAGAAAAGGAGAAGTTCATGGTGATGCTTAGGGAAAGAGAGAAGAAGAGAGCTCATTGAAACGGAGCACGGCCAGATTCCGGGCAACGGGCCCCAATAAAAAAGAATCTTTTGGCCCGATGAGAAATTCGATTCTGATCGCGGGGCCTTTTTGCAATTCCTATCGAGTTTCGCGGCGCGGTCCCGCTTAAATCTCGATTTAATCTCCCCCCTGCAGGATTTTTGTTGCCCCTCGAAATCCTTATATAACACGCGTGTATCGATGCTTGTAAATATATCAAAACGCGCTTCAGCCGCAACAAGAGTATCCGTGTTCGAAACCGTAGAAATTTCTCTTCACGATTTTGCTTCTCCAAAGAAATCTTCATTTTACCGTTTCAGCGCTTTCGTACGAATTTTGGCTACCGCCTCGATCTCGACTCGCAGGATGAATTTTAAGAGATTCTATTAGTAATGCAAATGGCGAGAAGTAGTTTTACTTCGAATAGCAAAGGTCAAGATTGCTTCGCGAAGATCCATGGGCAAGAATCACCTATACACAGGACGAATCACGTAACTACGGCTGTATCAGCGCGTATCTCCTATTTGGTTGAAGATGTACACGTTACGACATGGTTTATCTTTTTCTAACTTCTCTTTCCTTGGAGCCCGTTTCCATGTGCTTACGAAGTGAATTCGCATCGATCGAATGAAATTGCACGTTTCTATCTGAAACAGATCGATGCCACTCCGAGTGCTCGAGGTAGAAAGAGAGAGAAAAAAGATGCAAATTAAAAAAAGCAAGATCGCAAGGAGATAGAGCCTGTCGCACCACCACAGTCTTTTCTCTTCAACTGTATTGCGTAATTCACTCTGTAACGATGATGCATCAGCGGAACGCAATTGAATTTTTTTGTAAACCTACTTATCCGAGAAATTGTGTAATCGGAGATCATATGATTAATACGTATCTTTCCACTTCATTTTATCACAGCAAAAAGAAAGTAAAAGGAAACACTGTGAACAGATATTTTAATAACAGAAGTGATACAGTTGACAAGAATGAAATAAATGAATCGTCAGACTAAATAAGGGACAATCGTGAGTAACAGTGAACGCTACATTGAAGACATTAATTAATAGACACTTCGATTGAAACGCTTGATTTTTTCTTATCAAGGTGCAACACCTATACAGCTTTCGAGTTCGATATCTAATAATATAAATTTTTTATTGAATCGCAGATACGTATTGGAAGATACAACGAGCTGTAGTAAAATACGGGAATGTAACGATGTGACGAAATATTTATGGGGCTTGCTACGATGGTGTATCGGTGAAACATCGTAGATCGCGGAAACGTCGTTAGTGTATCGCGGGCAAACGATTCCTTCCTGGGTGACACGATGTAGGAAGGCGTCGTGGAAAAAATCGCTCGTTTCCATGCGTCGTTCGCGACGACGCTGCCGATAAGCTTTACGAGACAGCGCCTCCTTCTCTCTTCTAGCCGCCTCCGTTTCAGCTACGTTCGCCTCTATCGCTTTTCCCCTGGCACGATCGCCTCGAACAACGAGCCTCGGCCAGACTTGCCGATTACTCGATGCTTAACTTTCTAGAAGCGATAAATCGCAATGAGAACTTTGCATAACTTGGCGTTCCGTAGATTCTTTGCTCTTTGTCACTTTGTTTCTCTGATATTTATCTTTTTTATTCTTAAAGAGAAAAATGATTTACGATTAACGTTACAAGAACACGGACCATACAAGTATAAAGTAAATGATAAAAAAAAATGTTTGCGTTAAAAATAAAAAGTATCAGGTGCCAAAGGATTGGATAATAGAAAACCGTAACATATAATAATTTCTTTCGAACATCTTCCTTTATTAACTTCTACGGTACCAGCTGTCTAAGCTTTCCCAGCGAACACCTGTTTCCTTCCTACCGTCATAATGATCGCATGATTCCTTACGCTACCTCCCACATTGCAGCCCAATCAATTACCCGCGAACCGAACAGCTACAACAGTTCTCTCCCATCCTTTACAGTTCCCTCTACTTTTAATTGCATTCTACACCTGGTCTGCTATTATTCCTTACAAGTCGTGCGCTACTGTAATCGGAATTGTCAGTGCTGATACACGAGCCGTGAGAATTTCATCTCGATCGCTTGTCTATGTCGACGTGTCTATTTCCTCGTATTTTACTTTGTTCGCAAAATTCCATTGAATTTTTCTACATTTATAGAAATGTTAAAGATACCAGAATGCGTAAGATATGCATAGATGATATACAAAAATATATTTAGCGATCGAAACAAATTCCATTTGGGCTCCGTCTTTTTGATTATGTTTACAGAAATATAAATTTGCATGAAACGCCTTCTTGTAATAGCGAAGAAGACGATTGGAAGAATCGTTGCTCGAATAGTACGCTATTATTTAATCGCGTAGTCTTTAATAGCGATTCTACGTACAAAGATTTCGATATTTATACATTTCTCATATCAACCATCGATATTCATCGATGCTGTATCTCATTCGCCAATAACACAAATTCATACGTCCTAAGGTTACAACTTTGCGACTGCATTTTTCTTCAAAAGGAAACCACGAACCGATCTCCATCGCTATATAAACATCGCTAACTAGATAGGTGGTAAATTGCTTACATCAACTCTGGTCGTTTCGACTTTAGTTAGTGGACAGACGGCATGCACGAAGTGGAAGACACGTTTCTGTTGGTGGTTAGAAGAGCTTGGATACAGATAAACGAGCGAGACGTGGAAGAGTGCCCGGGTCAGATGAGATTGTGCCGCGTGTGTATCGTTTCAGTCGAAGCTTATCGTGCTTCCCTGATAACACTTGAACGCCCCCAGATCACTCGATAACCATGTTATCGACATCGGCCTCGTCCATCGGTCATCACTGTTTGCTAGCCTGATGGAAAAAGACCAGGTCCTGTGTCCCGTACTCGAATAAAATCACGGTATCGTGGCCGGTTTCGTCATGTTTTCTCTGTGTTTTGCTCTCTGCCTCATTTGCATCATTCTCGATTCTATCTGTTGGTCGAAATCGTTTACACGAGAGCCACACGATCGCGATACCGACGAGGTCTCTTATCGGTAGCTTCAGTGTCATTGTGGTATAAATAGTTCCATTCCGATATTTCCGATAATAAATCGAGAAAGTCGCAGCGTGGATGTTTACGAGGCTGCTACACGTGGACAATATGCGCGCGTGCATTCGCGCGTGCACTCCACGGGATTTATCTTTCTAAAGTAGCCGCTCTCTGCAACTGCTGACGATTACCAGAGCTTTCTGTTCTGCGAGATAAACGCCCGTTGCAATTAACAGCCGCCGTAAATTACCGAAACTGTTTCGCGAGAGGATCGGGGAAAGATCGTTGCTGAATGGAGGGTTGGCCTGACGACCGTCACATTATTTTTCTTCGTTATACGTTCGTATTTTCTGTCATTGAGAGAATTTAGTTTTCAATGAGAACTGTTCTGAGAAAATGGAAATTGTGCTATCAACGTGTGCAAGGTTGTTGTAAACGATTCTCCAGAGAGCATTGGGTTAATTATAGAATAGTTGGAAGAACATTGGAAGATTCGTGGATAATCGGCGATATTAGGATTAATCGATACTGATTCTCTCTGTCGCTTGAAAGCACTAGAATTGTTTCCGTTACATTCGAGTGATCTCACGCGAAGAAAACCTTTCTTATTGCACCGTAATTGCAGGCAATGATATCGGACGTCATGGTACGATGAGTGAGATTCCATGTTTCATAGATGTCGTAAAGCGTAACCATGTAAGTGAATATAATGAATGTAAGCAGAAAACGAAAATAGATTAAAGGAAGATTTATTTATCGAATCGTTTTGTTCTCCGTGTCTGTAACGTTGCACAGAATGTTTCTGTCTAATTCTTTTCTCATTGCCCTTCCTTCTTTCGATTAAGTAAATGCTGGTATATTTAAAAAAGTATAATCGGTGGTGTATTTCGTGAAGTTGTTACTAAATTCGTATATACTCCGAAAGTTCTTATTACGTGAAATCGCACGTTAGGTCTGTCTGACAATGGCAATCCGTTTCCACTTGCGTAGATACGTATTCCCCTGATTCGTCTTCTTCCAAGCACAAGACTCTTCTATCTCGAAGCTTTCGCCTTTTTCATTCTTTATTAATTTTCCGCGAAAATTTTGATTCTGTCTGTTTGTATATATTATAATTTAACTATTTAAAGGGATTCTTTCGAAACAAGGAGTTTCACTATTTCCATGTTTCACCTTTTTTTAACGAAAAAAGTATAATATTCCACCAATAATTTTTTCTATACGACAACACGAGGTGTATACTGTATAATGTATGCTTCTTCGTCAAAATCTGTTTTTACAATTCAGGGAAATATGTTCAGGCTTGCGAACGTTTCCGCTAAACAATATAATTTTACCTGCAAGGAGGAGTTTCAATATCTTCACGTTTCATCTTTCATTAACGAAAAAAGTATAATATTCCACCAATAATTTTTTCTTTACGACAACATGAGGAATATACTGTATAATACACACTTCTTCGTCAAGATCTGTTTTTACAATTCAGGGAAATATGCCCAGGCTTGCGAACGTTTCCGCTAAACAATATAATTTTACCTGCAAGAAGGAGTTTCAATATTTTCACGTTTCATCTTTCATTAACGAAAAAAGTATAATATTCCACCAATAATTTTTTCTATACGATAACATGAGGAATATACTGTATAATACACACTTCTTCGTCAAAATCTGTTTTTACAATTCAGGGAAATATGCCCAGGCTTGCGATCGTTTCCGCTAAACAATATAATTTTACCTGCAAGAAGGAGTTTCAATATTTTCATGTTCCACCTTTTTTTAACGAAAGAAGTATAATATTCCACCAATAATTTTTTCTATACGACAACACGTGGTGTATACTGTATAATACACACTTCTTCGTCAAAATCTGTTTTTACAATTCAGGGAAATATGCCCAGGCTTGCGAACGTTTCCGCTAAACAATATAATTTTACCTGCAAAAAGGAGTTTTAATATTTTCACGTTTCTTTTATTAACGAAAGAAGTATAATATTCCACCCATAATTTTTTCTATACCATAACACGAGGCGTATTAAATTTATTCACATGCAACACCGCTTTCACATCACATACGCTTCTTCAAAACTTTTTTTTACAATTCAGGGAAACATGTCCAGGCTTGCGATCGTTTCCGCTAGATAGTGGTAATAAAAGAAAAATTCACACTCCTCTCATAAATATTACAGATTTGTAGTTAAACTCAATGCATCTTACCATAAAACTCGAATCCAACCGCGTAATCGTTTCAAAACGTGCGCACACATTCCTTCCACTGGATGCTCGATCTCAGCGAGCGAACAAAACTTACCAAGCAGGATTCAACCGCATCTGAAAGAAACAACAATGTCATGCAGTGTCCTTCCGTTTTTCCGCGGGAGGAAGCAGCGCGGGCAAGAGACTAAGAAGAAAAAGACTGTGCTACGGCCCTGACATTCCCCGCGGCTGCGGAGAGGGCCTCCTATCGGAAAGCCATGGGAAAGAAAGAATCCGCAGGAAAGTCATCCGACGCGATGGGACCGTCCGATATCGCGGGCCTCGCATAAAACTCGGCTATCTTCGCAATCTGATGCCGCACGAACCAGTTTTCGGTACGGGGCGAAGGATCCGCGAGGATCTTCCAACCCGTAGGAACCATCCTCTTCGCCCGCTCCCTCGTTCTCGCTGTGTCCGCCTTTTATCCGCTTCGAATCCTCGCCGCGTCTCGCCCGCCTCCCTCCCCAACCCCTTCAGACAAGAGAAATACTGCCGTGGATCGATACCGGCGATCGATCGAGAGTGGAGAAAGCGAATCGTGCACGTTCCCCTCGGCTCGAAAGTCGAACGTGCTTAATTGAAAGAAAAAAAAAAGAAACGGAAAGGAAGAAAAGAAAGATACAGAGATGAAAGAATAAAAAATAAAGAAACGTGGTTAAGGATCGTGGTGAACGATACGGCTAATCGCGGCGGAGGTGTCGATTAGCTTTCGATCTTCCGGCTGGGCGCTTCCGCGAGAACTCACAGATATCGATCGTGACCGCTCTCGCGATCGCGCCGAGTTTTCTTCCCGCCGTTTCAAGCCAGCTCGACCCGTTTTTCTTGCTTTTTAACGATCCCGATAGCCGACCAAGCCGCGGGAAAAGTTGCTCGATCGCTGGTTCCGTGTAGATCCGCGTTGATCGGAAAGTTTCTCGCGGCTCGCACAGGTTTTCACGGTGTAGAGTTATCTCGAAGATATTTGAACGGCGAGTTGAATAAATCAGTTTCGAAATATTCGACCGATTCGTTATCGATTTTATGAAAAATTAGGGACGGAAAGATCGAGTTCTAAATGGGAAAAGAAATTATAAAATCGTAAAGAAAGAAGGAGAGATACGTTTATGACGGAACTTATAATCGAAGCGACTGTATAATAGCGTTTCCGTTTTTTCCTTGCCGGTTATTGCAAGTAAGCAAACGTTAGTTGCTATCGATTAGATCATCGTGATCGTTAAGTTTGTGTCGTTAAGCAATGGAATGGTGCGTTGGAAAATAGAGCGGCAGACGCACATTCCACGATCAAAGGTAACACGAAACTGTTGGCGCGTTCGTCGACCCGTTCGTTTTCATCGGCCGTGTAATCGATCAATCGGTTGTCGGCCGATAATCTAAATCGAAGTGTCGAACTTCATTAACGTTTCGTACGCTCGTATCTCCTGGCACCGCGGCTCGTTATTCAATTAAATTACGACTACGATTATATATTGTGAACATCGATAGAACGGTATCTTCCAACAGCATCGTTTCGACTCAGCCAGAACCAACAGAAAACCAAAATCAAACACCGGAATGAATAAATAAACAGCGAAAATTGAAATAAAAAATAAAGGAACAGAAAGATGGACAAAGAGCGTGGAAGAGAGAAATTGCATATTATTTTACATATACTGTGACGTTTAGGTTTATGAAATTTCATGAAACTAAATGTTACGGCCGCTACTCTACCTCAGATAATATCTATACGTATTTTCGAGTGGTATTTCATCACAGACTCGTAAAGGAGAAACGATTGGATATTTAGTACGGATGCAAATATTTGGCACGTTAAGGTCGTTTGATCGATCCGGCATCGATTAATCGGCTTAATCGATCAATCAGCCGACCGGACGCGGCTAATCTACGAGCAAAAGGACGCTACCAGCTACCTGTGAACCTACGTCGTCGTTTGATCGCCTCTGTTGCTTGGCTGTCTGCTTGTATAGCGCGTTGGACAAGGATAGGCTGTGGAGGAAAGGTAACAGGAAGGATGGACAAAGAGAGAGCGATGGGCGGAAAGGTTCGAGAGGGTTGGAGTAGGGTAATCAAATTGCGGACGAGCGTAAACAAGCGGGCGAAATTAACCTTCCAATTTCTGCGGCTTGTTGCTAAATAATCGATTGCCGCGTACCAAACTCCGTGCCGCTTTGCTGCGGCGTTGGCGTGCGGCAACAGGTGTTGAACAGCCGCTGTTACACGACGCGGCCACCATTGGTCCTTTCGCGTCGGGACGCCTACGAGATTTCAACCCCCAACAAGGTATATTCGTGGTATAGTTGTTGCATTTGTAGTTTGGCGTTGGGAACTTTTAGAAAAGATGGTAAAATTTTCAAAATGATGGAAGAGGTCAGAATTGGTGAAGAATAGAGAGAAGTTTAAAGTGAATATGATAGGAAAATTTGAAGGACGATACGAATATTCCAGGTACGAATAAACGCTCTTTTTCGAGAAGGAATAGAAAAATTTTAAGGGGGACAGTTAATTTTTTAAAAAGAATATTTTGGGAAGAATTAATATTAAAAACAGTGCACATGGATATTTAGGGTATATGAATATAGCAAAGAGGATAGGATAGGAAAAAGTTAAAAAAGAGAAAATAGAATGTAATGAGTGTAATAATAACTTTTGAAGTTGATTTAATTGGTAGAAGTTTATGTAATGTAGTAGTAACGTAACTTCCGTTTCCACAAAGAAGAAGAGATGAATAATCTGTAAACATTTCAATTCAGAAAATATAATTATATATATATGTATAAAATAACTCTGCTCCACTCATTTATTTTTTTCGTGTCGTTTTAATTTTAATTACGTATGTATAACATATCTAGATACATACTACAGGTTAGCCGTTCTAGTGTTAACAGGCAGCATGAAGTATAAATGCCTTAGTAACTTTATTGGGTTAAGTAATAAGTTCGTTTACCTTTCACCAGCGAATACATTTCGAAGAATCGTGTAAAAATTATTTAACGAAAGTAAAGATACAGGTGTTTGAATTTTTCGATCAGAGATACATATTCATAAAGCAATGGGATAAGGTAGTAACTTTCCTAATCAGATTTTATCTAAAAATAATAATATTTGATATACTTTCTTAAGAAAACTCGAACGATGCTATTACTCATACTAGCGCAATGATTTCTAACTTTTCCATTTCAGCCTCAAACGTCGCAATAAACACGTAGGTCTTGTCTTAACACCGTCGTTCGTTTATCCAATTCACAGCAGGCCGCCTATAAATTGGACAGACTTCCCAAAACGAGGATCACTTTCGGATCCATCAGCGCCGCGCGTCGATTCAATTCGTGCGGCTTTATCTCGCGAGCGAAGCGGATGCAAATACGAGAAGGGGATGAGAAGAAAAAAAAGAACATCAGTCTATCCGACGAACGGTGTAATCGGTGACGCTGTTCGTGGGCCGGCGTCACGACGCATCGTGTGACGGCGGCCGATCGACGCCGGATAAGCCGCAGCAACTATTTCGAGTTATAGCTCGGCGAGAGAGTTACGGGCCGCTCGCGGGATTTATTAATCGCGGCAACGACTGACTCTAACCCAACCTCTGTCTCTTTCCCAATCTTTCTCTGTCATTTTTTTTCTTTCCGTTTTTTTTTTTCTCTTTTTTTATAGTTCCGGTTACTTCCAATCATTTTGCTTAAAATCGAATTTAACGACTGGGCAAAAAATTCAGCTTCGGTTCTGACGATTGACGGGGAAAAAATATTGTTGGCCATTGGGTTGGCAAATTTATTAGCGTGCGTGGATCTGATATTCTGAAGAATATCGTGTAGAGAATTTATAGTACGGGACTACCTTGATACTCGCGCGTGAAACGCGCGATGAATCTTTTGCTTGGATCTTGGATGCGTTCGCGGACTGAGACGAATCAAATTTGAGCCTCTTCCGTTCTTTGTTTCCGCTTATGTTAATTCTGCTATGTTCTGTGCTTCTAAGAAATTTCTTAATGAAAGAAAGAAGCATGATTCAATTTGTCGAAAATATGGAACGATCGATACTATCGATCACCGAGTACCGTAAGGACCAGCAGATAGAAAATTGCCATGCACGAAATTAACGAATTCGATCGTGAAACCGAAACGATGCTACTTCGTGCCTGCATTTAAGACGAGTAAATCAACGAGCAGCGATGCAGATTAATAATTTCGAGATTCGTATCGTTCCGCGACTTCCTCTCTATGTGTGCGGCTGTGTATCAATCGCCATGAAAGTGTCTGCCTCGGCAGGTTTATCTAATCCGGTTAATAAAGACGGATTAAAAGAACCGCAACTTTCCCTCGGCCGCGGCCAGATAATTCAACGTCGCGTTTCGTCGATCGTGAAATATTCGCGGCCGATAAAACGCAAGACGAGTCGGTTGCAGTTCTTATCGATTATCTTCCGGCCGGGTAATTAGTGTCTCATTAATTTGAGAAATCGGCGAACCTGTTATCGATGTACGTATGCTATACTTATGTAGCGTTGGTTTCGTGGAAATATTTCGTCATATTTATCCGTTGTTTTATCATTGAACTTTATCGAGCTCTCAGCGATTTTTCAACCGATTCTTCGACCGCATTTTCGACGTGCTATCTAACGTAGCGTTACATCGAGGCGTGCACGCTTCGTATATACGTGTATAATGTATATGCACATTGCGTACATTACTTATCGTCTCGACCTACGTGCGTTTACGTGCATCGGGTGCTCGCTCACAAGGTACTTGCTGTTCGAAGAAAGAGAAAGAGAGATTTTCTTCGACGAGATGTTTTCTCTTTTGTCGCGAGCCAAGTCAGCATGCAGATTACGATTTGTCGTTAGCCTCGCGATAAACTTTATGTGGCCGCTGATATCGGTCGATTCGATACGCATAAACCATCCGTGCCACAACGTCGATCACTGATACATATCGTGGTCAATCGCAACAACGTTTCTACCAGATTTTTCAAGTGTCCGAGGATTGTTTTTTTCTGGCTTTTCAGAATTCTTACATAATGGGACAAAGATTTTTAGAAAGAAAAATGTAACACTTTATTAAAGAGAATTATTGGCTCTCAACAAGATCCTGTAAATATCGTTATTCATATCGTAAAAGAAAAAGATATTTGTTAGTAATTGTAGAACTGAAATCGTTGTCCTGAAAAGTTCTGCGCTCGATTTCATTTTGTTAATGTTATTCAGTGGATGGAATTAAAGAAATGCGTGGGCAAACTGCAAGGTATTGAAGGTATATATATTGTGAATAGTAAATTACAAAATATGTAGTACTATGTAAACCGATCCAGATCCTCTCGCTAGCAACGTTACCCTGAGACTAAAACAACTGCCGAAACCAACGTCGCACGTGTACCGCTTATGGTCTTTCCTCGACGCATTCTTTTGTCTACGCGCTTTCGATGACCTTAGACGCTTGAGAAACCGAAGACCAGATGTAGAGTTTTCTCAGAAGTGACGATCACTTCAACACATTTCATTCGATGATATATAAAACCAGGATATATTAATAATGAAATGTCATAGAACCTAATACGATAATATCGTATCGCAAACAGTCCCGACGTAGCTTAAATTATCAAAAGCAACGTTCGAGGTTTAGACCATAACCAGGGGAAACATCATGGCCCGTTGGAAGATATATATTTGTTTTCTCACAAAACCGTACGGAAAACTCTCTAGCAGCTATCTTATCGCTGCACTACGCGAAAGATACCGCCGCGTTTTGCATTGTTATTCAGCATTACGTAATAATAACATACTTAGAGATATCGGCGGTTTCCGCGTATCTCCGTCGGTTGTGCGCTTCACAATATGTCCGATCTCATAGATAGGAGCAGCGGTGGCCGGGTTGAAATGCAAGCGCAGTTCGCTCGTCTCTAAGTGGCGGGTCCGTTGTCGCTCCCATTGTACGCCGGCTCGATTGTTTCTATTCACGTTCCCGTTAACAGTGCGTATCCTGACTCGCTGTACGACGCGCGGCGTTTTCCTAATTGCACCGCGGTCGCATGCTGTAATCGTCGCGATTTTCCATTCGACGACCTTCGACAGACCGATCGCGAGTGCGATACTTTTTCAGAGAAAGTGCGAATTATTCACTGGACTAACTTTGTCCAACAACGATTCGCCAATTCCATTTTGGAGTATCAAGGATATTTCATCGATTCCTATATACATCACACAATGTTCTGCGAGTGGGATTCGTGAAAAGCGTCGCTTGTACGTTTGGAAAATTTGTCAGATCTAACTGAAACTCGAATTATAAAGAACAAGATCTAACTGAAGTTTGTTTCTCGAACCAATTCATGAAAGCACGACTCGACCAGCCAACCAAGAACTGATTTAGCTAAAACGTAACTCAAGTTGAAACTCAACTTCAGTTGTGTATATGTGTGTGTAGGCATAGACATTACATGATGTTACATATTTACGAACCTCGCCATATTCCGGCTCCTACTCCAACATTCCTGGGATCCTTTCCCAACTCTGCGTCAACGTCCGACGAGCCGAGCAACGAGTGATTATACAACAAGAAGCGGAGCTGCGATTAAACGAGATCACACCGAGGGGGACCGATCTCGAGAGCGGTCACGATCGTCCGCGGAAAATTAAATAAAACTCCGTAGGAGCTGGCGAGAAACCGAACGTCCTCGTGACCAATAGATCTGATTAACGTGTCGGGGCCAGAGAAATGGATATGAAATCATATTCCATTGCTGTCTCCCGTGCCCGATGAGATAGTCAGGGGCTCGGAGCCCGCGAGTTAAAGAGAGACAGACTATACAGAGAGAAAGAGATAACAGGAGAGCCGTATTACCATCGATAGAGGATATATCGAGGACGGCGTGGCCACGTCAATCGATAGCGACCGTTCGATATCTCGAACCGGGCGAGCACCCGAGGGCGAGACCCCACCTCCTCCGCCGCGTACTTCCATCCGCGCATAATCATCGGCAATAAATCTCGGGTTGCATAAGTGTAACAAGAGATACGGGATCGCAACGCACACAGCCTGAAGCGTTACTGTTCCAGGGCCCTCTCTGCGCGTTGTGTTGGCTGGCCTGGGCTACCCGATCGTAGGCCCCGTCCCAAGCCTTCGATCCACGACGATGATGCGGGAAACGTACGAGAGAGAGACAGAGAGACAGAGAGAGAGAGAAAGAGGATGGCCGAGAGACCGGTGAGATCGAGACGCGTCCGTTCCCGATAACCGGTCCGATTGTTTGCTGGTCGGATTTTTGGAATATGATTGTTATTATTATCTGTTGGCGCACGCTCCGTCTCTTCCTTCGATAGCGGATCGAATCGATCCACCAACGATTTTTGTTGTTCCCAGGGCAAGCTGCCTTTGCTCCGTCTTTTCCTTCGTCGGCTTTCTCTCCTTGTTGGGATCTTCCTTTTCTCGCTAGAATAAGCTTCTTTCCCTCTGCCGATGTTCTGTCTGAGATGTTGAAAGATTGAATTGGAAGGAATTTAGGTGGTAGATTGGGTTCCTTACATATTGATGGAGTGGTAGAATACTGGAGCGTACAGTAGGCTTTAGTGTGATGCGCAGAATGAAAATTGTCGTATCTTATTGATAAAATGATGGAGAGACTTGCAGGAAATTTGGTCTTTTATTGATTGATTTACTTCATAGTTCATCTGTTCGTTTATAGTTATCATATATATCCAACAATCGTGTTCCATAGTGTTGTGAGATGTTTCTTCTTTAGCACAATAATGGGAATATTTGTGGGAAATTAGAGACATCGATATGTAAAAGACGTTTATTCCGTAAAGTTGGAAACTTTTCCCATTTTCGATTCTTTATCACAATGCTTCCTTCTACTATGTGAAACTGCCAGAGTAATTTTTAATTTTTAAAAAGACCTGAAAAATACTCCTCTCTCTGTCATGATTTTTGTAACCAGTATCTTGTCGTTTTCTAACCATTTCGTATGCACGAATACGCGTGGCGTTCCGGCTGCGTTGTGTTTTTAATTGTACCGGTTAATTTTATGCCGGTTAATACCGGCCGTTTGGCGAGATATCGAACAACCGCTATCTTTCGCATCTCGATTGACGTGGCAGCCGCGTCCCCGATATATCTTCTATCGATGGTATCGCGCAGCTCCGGCCGCTGCGCTCTATCGTTCGACGACCGGAAACAAAATACGACCGTAAATACTTTTCGTGGCGCGATCAAAGCAATCGTTCCTCCGGATAATTAATCGATCGTGTCAGTCGTTTCAATATCCCATTCAATCGGCCTGGTAATTACGTTGTAGCTTCGATAATGGTCGCTCATCTTTCGCTACGTACAACTTCTTCTTCTCTAATTGCTATTCCATTAAATCGTAACTTAATCGGAAAAAGAAGAAGATAAACAAGTATGAAAGGAAACGTGTAATATTTCTTACACGCGTGGACGAATCTTCGGTTTTGAAAATAAATGAAATCTCGTGCCAGTGATGTATGAACGCAAACTGACGCGCCATTTCTGTATCTTCCGCGATATCGGGCCATATCGAGGATATCGTAATAACTAGATGGCGTCACGTTGTTCTTATATCGATCAACTGCATAAACAACAAGGAAAATAGAGAAGGAAAACTATGAAATAATCGCTTGTACGTCGATTGTTTTTATCTTAGCTTGTTTTTAATTTCTTATAGGACATTTCTATTAACGAAGATGTTTATCTAGTCGAAGATCGAATTCGCGGAAAAATCTAGAGGAAAACATTGCGACACGTACACACGTTGTGCAACACAATCGTTCGATTTTCTTCCGATCGGAGTTGAAAATCTCGTAGTAACGCGCGATCTCGAATCAAACGATCGTTATCGTACCGTGACTGGTAATTATCGAATTCTATACTGGTGTTTTCTATCGATTCCTCACAAACTCTTCGACAGGTTGATTTTCCATAAATAAGAACAGAGAACGTTTAATCGATTCCTTTCTCTGTCTATCCTTTGATGCGTTTTCTTCCCAATGCTTTTCATTTGTCATTAATTACTCTTTGGTGTCAGCTGGCGCGTGACATCGAACTTGTTCGATTTTTTTCATTTATACGACCCAGACACCGCTGTTTGTCGAGTACCTGCAACAGTCTCCCTCTTATACCTTCTGTTCGTTAAAAAGTGCAATGTTAGAATAATAGGAAAGGAAAATATTAAAAATTGAAATAGAATGTAATTGGAAAATGTTGAGTTCTATAATGAAATATCGTAATCTTGTATTTTTGTCATTTTCTAAAATAAGCAAATAAGAATTACTTTGAAAGAAGATCTCTTATCTAAGTAAATTTTCAATAAAGTTATTTGTTTTTATGGATTATCACATTATTTGATATGCTGTACTGTATTTATATCTTACATATAAAAACAATAATAAACAAATTATACGCATGTTATTTTATTTTCAATTCGTAATTGAAATTTTACATATATATGATTTTCATATTAACCGGTCATTCGTTTATCCAGTTGGCAATCTGATTCCCACAGGTATCGGTTAATCCTTTCAGAATCGAATGCTTTTTTAAACCGTGAAAAAAAAACAACGTCGGTTCTAACAATTATTAATGATCAAAATACACGTTCTCCGATATTTCCATAAGAAAGATGTAATTAAATAAAGTTGTAAATATACAAGCAAGATAGGGAAGCAAATAGAATCTTTTAATCAAGCTATAGGTTAAATAGAATCATTCAACCTAATTAATAACATTTATACATAAGATCAATCGATAAAAAGGTTAACGGGGTGTTTTCTATTTCCATCTTTATTTTTCCAAATCTTTCTATATTCAGGACAAGATTGTAGTATTACATAACGTCTGTGTTTCTATGTAATGCTGAATTCAACACTGATATTCCAACATTCGCTGACTAGTCAATTACGTCTGATAAAATTACATGCGCGCGTACAGTCAACATCATTTCGACATGTTAGAATTCCCCAGTCTGACGAATATGTTCTGACATGGCTACGTCTTAGATCGCGGGATCGCTCGTAACGATTGCACGATTTTTCATGCGATATCGCGGCTATCGTTAACGAGTATCTCTCTTAATGCCTCCGTCCCTCCATCCTCGCAGTGTTTCATTACCCTCCAACAACCACCGCGTCCTACCTCCTCTTACCATTTTTTATTCTTCTCTTTCCATTCGTATCTGTCTCTCCTTAACGTTTACCACCTCTGTTCTCAAACCGATTCCATCTCTCTTTTCACCATCCCTCTTTAGCCCACCTTTTGTCATCCCTCTTCGTCGCTCGAATTCTCGATCCCTCGACGCCCGGCAGCGTTTCGAGTCGGGACGCTTTTATCAGCTCGGCCGATCGCGAAACGGCACCTCGCGATAATTGTGAAATATTAATAATGACGAGGAAACGGGGCCCTGGCTATGGCGCAACGCGGCCATTTACGCGGCCAAATCGCATCTAGACATCGGTGCGCGCCGTCGTTTCTTCGATCGAGAGCGAACGTGTAGGAGATCGGGGAAAGACGTCGATCGTCGTCGTATAATAAACGGCGACGATATAACGAGGTTGTAAAACGAAGCGTTAACTCGTTAATCGGGTAAGACGAGTTAACTCGTCGCTCGTGTTGCCAATCTCTTAGACATAATAATTTTTTATTTATTTTAATATTTCATATTATAGACGTTTCTGCTTACGGGATGATTCGGTTAAAAGATTAAGCCGGGTCAGTCATTGATCCAGCGCCAACTGCTTTCGAAATTTTATCGCATCCTGAGCTCATTTTTTATATAATAAAATATTCCATGCATAATTATACCCGCTCAATATCTCGTACGATAATATCTGTGAAACAAGAATAAATTAGTTTTTTATCGTTTTTCTTTTTTTTTTTTTTTCGCTGAATATAATCGATCCTTCTATTTCAATAAGATTGCAAAGATAGTACACTTCGTCCCTTCTTACTAATCACAGCGTACAAAGATTGACATCTTTTACGTGATGTTATAGTCATGAAACATAGTGTACATGTACCTATACGTATATATATATATATATGCATGTCTATACAGTATATGAGACGTCGTATCGTGTTCGTTTATGCCGCAGAGACCCATTGTCACTAATAATATTGTTATGTAAATTTACAAACGCTTATGCACGCAAATCGCGCGTAACATGGCAGCGTAACGTGGCGTCGCGATCGATTTTTGGCAGCGGATCGATTTAATCGAAATGAATCGTAAATCAATCCGGAACGACCTGGCGTTGAGATAAATGTCGGAAAATTAGAGGGTTCGTCACTCGGTACCGCGGCTCTGTTGCGTGCCATAATTGAATACACGGGCAAGAAAATAAAAAAAAAAAAAAAAAAAAGAAACTGCGCGTGTTGAATACGATGATCGACGGCGCACGCGTGTTGCGACTCTTCCAGGAGCAGCGGCCCCTGGTTTCGAGAGATCGACTATAAAGATGACGCTTCTTCTGCGTGCCTACAAGCATGCTTTATGTGATTATTTAAATACAATGTAGAGGAGCCTGGATTAATTGGACGTGGTAGAACATTATAAGTAATTGATTAACAACTCGGTTCCTTTTTTTACCTTACGTATATATTCAATGAATATTTTGAATATTCAAAGCTTGAAAGGCTTCATAATGTTTCTTAAGAGGATGTTAGAGCGAACTGGTTTTAAATTGATGGGCCTATAGTTTAAGGTAAAGTTATTTAAGTTACCACAATGTTCGAATTACATGAAGAAATTCGCCTTGTATTTCGTCAAATTCGATTACGGACAATTAGATTATGAATTTCTGCAAGTTATTTCATTCTATCAGATCTTATACAATACCTCCTCGTTGACTCGAATAACCCTAGCATAAGATTAATGACAGCACTTTCTCGTTTCTGATATTTCTCTGAAGTGCATTTTCTCATTCTCTCGCTGTTATATTAAATATTAATGGTGTTTCGAATAAGCCTACTTTACTTTAGTTGTTTAGATTCATGATGAAAAACATGGTGTTGATAATTATACACGGAGAAGCAATCCAGGTTGCACGGTCGTTGATTTGAGCAACGTTGATTGGTAAAGAAATAGCAGGTTAATAAATTGATATGGAGGGGAAGGCGATTTAGCTGGTAATTGGCTGCGAGTGGTTGGCTCGATGACTCGGTTATCGATGGAACCTCGTTTTTTCCCCCGAGGGCCGGTTGTCGAGTTACTATTCAATTAATGTATCGTTTCGTCTCGGATGATCGTGCAACGTGCACAAGCCGCGAGTTAGGTTCGCGACACGGAATTTCCTGTACGACTTTTTTTTTAATCCAGAATAAACGGACTTTCTCGAGTAGTTTCTCCACGTTTAGAAATTTTTGACCGGACACGAGATGCGTGAGCTTATAATTCCACATCGACTATCGACGTCGCATAGGTGTGACGCTTCAACGTTAATTTAACTTTAGTTTTGGTCAGTCATTGTCCACGGGAATGGTATTAATATTACACAAAATTCATCTCCAATTCTTCTGATCTCGCTAAAAGATCCACTCAAGATGCACCGTGAAGAGACGAAGGGCAAAGAGATGCGAAATAAAAGCACTGGGAAATCGGATTCACGCGGTGACTTTCGCGTGACTTGCCAGCTGCTGGAGAAGCTTCGTTGCGTACACGCGCGCCTTCTCTCCTTCTTTCTCTTGTCTCTGCTGAATAATGTAGCCAAGCTTTATCAGCATAACCTCGAACGAGAGGCAGTCGGAGCGCACTCGCGCTCTCGCAGATACTTGGCTGATTCGCGAAAGATCGCCGAAAGATTAGCCATATCCTCGTCCCCGTTCGACTTATCGGATCGCCGTTCGGTTCGCCGCAGATTCTCTCTTTCCCTCGTCTGTGTTCGATTCGTTCATCGGGCTAAAGATAGTCGGCTATTTATCTAGCGGACGCTAGAATCTTCTATCGATACACTACGATTTAGGAAGTAGAACGGGGGTAGTTCTTCTTGTAAAGATGCAAGTCTCTTTCGTATCTTTGTTATTTTTCGTCGTTGTGTCAGCGCAATTGTGTATCCAGTTGTCTGGATAATTTATAAATTTAACGCGGATTTTAGTTCATCTTGCTTTAGTTGCTCGACTTGAGAACTGCATCTCTCTCGGCGGTAGTTTCTCCAATAAACATCCATTCCTTGATATCTTTAATAACTTTTGTTATCTGGTTAGTACGTTTTGTCGCGATCATCCGCTGAAACGTCTTAATAATTTATTTCGTTTGTTCGCGAACATGGGATCTTCCATTTATATCGTAACTTAGAAAGTGAATTAAGCTTCCTTTAAATGTAATTTAAAGTTTCTTTTAAGAAGATCGAATTCTTCCGTATCTTTGATAATATCTTTTACTCGATTAGTGTATTTAAATGTTTGCGTACACGTAAACATATTTTATAGATTTAACGTGTATGCTGAAAATGTTTTTCATAGGAACACTCTGTCTTATGGAATGGATCAATGAAAATTTCTAACTTTTCTAACAGAGATTGAATTCCTTGGTGTATTTATAATAAGAATACCTTTTATCGTTTGGTTAGTGTAATTTGTAATAATCGCACGTCAGGATGTTGGATAATTTATTTTGTAAATTTGACGTATATGTCAATTATGTAATTAGTACTCCATGTTAGGTTGTGAATTCTTTGATACTTTTCTTACAGTTTGTTGTTTGTTTAATGCAAATTCCTGTAATTATACGTGAAGATGTTTGGATAATATTTTTTGCAGGCCTGACACGATTTAGGGGTAGAAGGGTTGTTTGAGGGACGATATAAGGGAGCGAGAGGGTTGCGAGGGAATCGTTCGTATGGATTAAGCGCGTAATCTGTTTATATTTCATGATTGTATATGGAACATAGTTGCGTGTTGCTTTGAAGCCACCGATGTTGCATATCGTTTGCAAAGTAATGAACGAGTCGTTGTTTTCTCCGGGCCGAGGGGATCGCGGCTCGACTGTCCGCGCTGTTTGAAGAATGGCGGTAATCTTTTCCGTAACAACTGCTTAGGATTTAACGATCTTACGTGTCAGCAGAATGAGAGGAAAACTAAATAAATAAAAATAAATCAGAGGAAAGAAGAAAATAAAAGAATATCGATAATAACCATCTTTAATCTCTGCTGCGTAAACATGTGTTTTTCGCGTCTGAGTTAATCTGAAAGTAACACTATCTACTACATTTCGTACGTTTTGCTTTACACTATGTACTGCACAATATATGTAAACAAACTATTTGTTAAAAATATCACATCTCACTATCGCGAACGTTTAAAATCTAAAAAAATTTCACGATAATTTTAATTTAGATTATTTGCTATACGCTCGGTACGAGAATGTAATACGGTATAAGAAACTAGAAATAAGAATACAAGAATCTTTTTATAATAAACTCTGAACCTAAAGTACCTTAAATGTAAAATTATAATATAATACACGAGCTTTCCCCGATTTTTTTAAAGACTGTTATTATTTTAAAGAATAACGAAAGATCGTCATGTAGGAGTATCGTAACGTGAACACGGCAGAGTTGAATATTCTACGAATTTTAAAAGACACAATCTACTTCCGTATAAAGAAACGCAAACAATTTTTCATTAAACAAGGAAATCTTCTGCAAATGATAAAAAGAGAATGTCTGTAGATCGGACGATTTGAGAATCGTGCCGAAAGCGTGGAGGGGCAGGCCTGTAAATTTTTCAACGCGTCACAAAATGCGGTAGAATTAGCATTGCCATAATAAGCGATATCGCAGGATCGACCAGTGCGCTATCATAAATTCCTCCAACGGTCGCAGATAGCTGAGCCTGATAAAAAAAGGCGCGCACACTGACGGCCGTGCGTCTTTCCCTCTCTCCCTTTTCTCCTCTTCTCTCCTTTCCTCTGTCTCTCGATTCGAATAATTTCCTCGGGGTGGGAAGGGTGTGTGCTCGATTCTTCCGCTTTTTTTTCTCCCGACGAGCCGCTAAGCCGACAGGAAACGAACCGGCAGATAGTCCACGAACGACGACGCCATTGCACTCGCAGATAAAACAGTGATAGGGAGATCGATGAAGGCGATAGTTGAAGTTATTACCGGATAGAGGAAGCGGCCGGGACAAAGACGGAAACAGACGAAAAAGAGAAACAGAAACGTTAGTCTCAGACCCTTACGATTGAAGGAAAGAGGAGAGAGAGACTAAAAGAATGGAAAGAGACGCGAAGACGCGAAACTCGAAAGAGAGATTACAATAGAGGCGTTGCGTGGAAGAATAAAAAGAGGAAAACGTATTAAAGAACAAAGGAAGAAGAGAGAGGAGAGTGAGTTCGAGAAAAAGAGACCGATGGAGACGACGAACGCGGATGTGGAAATAGGAGAAGGTAGAGGGGAAGAGAAGTATTCGGTACTCGCACGAAGCTCGGATAAGCAGTAACAGTTATCAAGAAATGGAAATGGCTGATAAAGGCCGGTGGCGAGCCGGCGGTGAAACGTTTTTAATATTACATTAAGGCAGGATTACTACGGCCGCGACAGAATTTGCCTCGTGTGACGCATCGTGTCCAGACACGCGAAATTTCACGGTCTCGCTTCAGCCCGATCCGGAACGATTTAATTAACGATCGACTCTGGCAATAGTACGGAGAAGGGCCAGAGAGAACACGAGAGAATGATTCACCGTGCGATCATCGATCTACAGAAAAGGAAACTATTGATACGTTGTTAATCGATGCGAAACGATTGACGAGGAACGATCGAGGATCATCCGTGATCGCGCCATTTAAATAATTTCGCCATTTCGCTTAAGGTATTTCTTAATAAATCAACGATTTAATTTCTTAATTTATATTCCGTGTTTCTTTTTTAAATAAGAAAATGATTTTAAATGATGATAGATAGATTAGATCGAAAGCAACCTAGAGAGAGAGCAACCTTAATACCTGCAGCGAATTGTAAAACGCATATCGCCTTAATTTACGCCCGAAATTATTGCACAACTTGTGCCGATGCATCGTTACATCGGTGCGTCCGAAACTTGCGCAACGTCAGTAGGCGATTTTCCGCTCGCTACGCGCGTGGGTATCGATTACACGCACGAAACGCTGAGCCCGCTGGCGGAGGAAGGCACGATCATCGAGCAGAACTCGGGTTTATCATCGAATTTTTCGATATTTGCCGCGTTTCTCTGCAAGAAAGCTTCACGCCGCTATTTGCATAATGATGTCCGCGCGAGATCATTTCTATACCGCCATATGCAAATTCAGACGCCATTCAACGGCTAAACTACCGTCGATTAAGTGGCAGATCGATTTAGATCGCCTCGAAAAAAGTTCGATGTTCCCTCATCGACGATTCGATGGATATTGCGAAACTTGTATCGTCGAATCCTGTTGGAGTAGCCTCGGAATCGACTCGGTTAGAGCATTTTGGATCTTCCACGGAGTTCATCGAATCGAGAAATAGGCGATTCTCGGAACGAGTGGGAGATCGAACCCGCTATGACTTCATAAAGGTAGCTGGAAATGGATTTTATGAAGTTCTTGAGATTCTTGTAGATTTTATTGGAATTCTCGATAATGGAAAGTTCATCGAATTAGACATTCTACATGATTTTTAGATTATAAGCTATAAAACCATAGGAATTTAGAGAGTCGTACAGCGAATCCTGGTCATCGAATTACGATCGGTCGTAATTTCGAATATTTTTTACCTTTTTAATAAAATTGTACGATGAGAGAAAATTCTAATAGCAAAGTTTATCGATTACAAACGCCAATTCCAAATACTTTCGTTCGTGAGTATTAAGACAACGATTTTTGGACGGAACGTTTAGAGTTCCGCTATGGCATTTTATTGGAAAAATTGACGGAACTTTTACAAGATTTATATTTACGTGGTTGGTTTTACGAATGTACAAACTCTTTATCGTGGACGCGATAAAGCGCATCATATGCGTATCGCGGTATTTTTTTTTTTTTTTTTTTCGATTGCTCAGCAATAATTCGCGAGCATCATATTATTCCACCGTTTGCAGTTCGACTTTTGATATCGGATCTGCCGGCGGTGTCATCGGTTTCCACTCGAATTTATTTCTACGAAATTCAGTAACGGATAGAATGGACCGAAGTTAAATTTTTTACTTCCGACAAGATATGTAGCATCCACCTGGCGTTGGATTTCGTTCGAACAAATGGATCAAATAGTCTACTCCTGGACGATCGTGATAAAAAATTATCACCAAACAGCATTCTATCGTGCTTCCACTAAAAGACTTTAATAGTAGAAGAAAGGAACGCGATCAACGTTTTAGGTAGCACGAAGAATCTTTATTCAATCACGACGTAGACAAAGAAACTTGTTTACGATGGAGCTGGTCTGTCGACAGATCGACTGAGTCATCGTGGCTCACCGAGGGACTGAACACGAGCTTCGAGTCCAACTGTTTTGACACTCGTTCGTCTCGGAGCTTGGCTGCTCTTCGTCGGTCTTTCTTCTTCTCCGACCTCCGAATTCCATGCCGGGTTATATCAGAATATCTATGGACTTGTCCGGACCACTTTTCGCTTAATCGTCTTCTACTCTTTCTCTGGTATATACCACCGCTACCTACCGAACATCTGTCCGTGGCTTGACGTTGCCTTTTCACCTGGACATTGTTACACTGTTTGTTACGATTACGGGACTTGCTGAAAACATAAATTGACATAACAGAAGAACATTACAAACGTTCTTTTATCTCATCTAGATTCTAGATAAGTTTCCGTTTGCATAGATTATTTTGAAAGAAACGAAGAACCTAATAGCCGTATGTATATTTGTAGAGGACAGTTACTGTAGAGGTTACTGTAGAGGATGGTTGATTTATTCGAATAACGAGATAAGTCGTTGTCGTAAACCGTCAAGTATATTTTAAAATGATAAATAAATAAGTACAGACTGTAAGCGCTCGTACCAACAGATTCGCTAAAGACAGTGTAGATCGCTGAATAGATCGATGTTAACTCGTTGATAACTGATAGATACTGTCCTCTACGTCGGTGACCCCGATGTGATTGAACATGACTAACGAACCTCTATAGATTTTTGGATTCTAAGATTGACAGTCTTATAAACTTGGAATAACGAAGCCAACTGGTCGTTGGAGAAACGTGATGGATTGTGTAAAAATTAATTTGATTAAGTATACGTCAATCTCTTATTCCGCGTTTTAGCCTTGATGTACTTCACGATAGAATAGAAGGATCGATGGTTATCACAGATTGACACGACGACGTTAGAGCGATATGAACAGTCAAAGGGATCGTTCTGGAGTTTAAAAGGATAATCTAGAAGAGAATCTTCCTACACCAAAAGCGATACGACTGCCGGAGGATGTTCTGCGATTGCGGTGACGCACGCGAACGTACAAAGGTCGTCTCGTAAATAGTTTAATCTCCGGACGATCAAGCAGGCGGCTGATTAAAACTGTCTCGCCTCTGTTTAATCATTATCTCCCGTTCGAAAGTACAAAGATGCGTTTTGTCTTCGCCTTGAATTTTTGTGCCCCTTAAAAAATCTGTATACCGTACTCTAACGAGGCTGGAACAGTTCATCCAGTGTTCCATTTCGTATCGATATTCAATCGCGATCGCACTTTTCATTGAAAAATGTAGTTTGTAATAAAGAGGCTTAAGAAAGGAAAATTTACAGTTTACAAGCTTCTGAACTATACTACGCTCCGCTTCTTGGCATCTCTATAGAAACGAATATATCTATCTAATTAATAATAGAATAAATATAAGAAATAATAATAACAACAAATATATAAAAAGAAACCTCCGTGAAATAATTTGTATAAAAATGAGTCCATATCGATTCAATTAAACAAACAATCAAAGGAAAAATAAAGCAACCGCGAAACAGTAGCAAGCGGAGGAAGCATGAAGGTGTCGTCAATGAGGCGGGATCGAGGTTACCAAGATGACCCAACAAATGTCCATACGAGCAGCAGGCACGGCAGAGATGCAACGACGTTGTACACACTGTAAGGTAGGCGCACGGTAGTCATTCCTGTGGCACGTCGTGACGGGTCTCGCGGAGTCTCAGACTGCTATCTTCTGACATTGAGGCGCCGGTATCTGTGCCACCAAGTCTCAGCGTATAACCTGCTGCGACCGAGATATGCCTCTCTCGACCGGCACAACTTTGCCCCGTTTTGACGTGCGCCAGATAACTAACGTCCTCGTCCTCCCCCTCTCTCTCTCTTTCTCTTTCTCTCCTTCTAACCGTTCCTCTTCTTCCTTCTGTTCTTCTTCGCCCTCTGACATGGTCGAAAGCGCAGCGGCCTCCGTGTATCTGGCAAACGGAATCGCTGTTTCAAACTCCGGTCACAGGGATATTCGTGATATGACGAGTATGACTTTCTTCCTTTCTTCTTCTGCAGCGACGTGCGTCTCGCTTGTTTCGTTCGGACATTGCTTCGACCATTTGGAAATTTCATAAATTTCGTAGTTGGACATAGGACAAGATAAATTTTGTTGTTCTTTAGATTCGATCATTTTAAGAGTTGCGACATAATTATGTTGCTATTTGTATCTTGGGTGGACGTTGCGACGACCGCAGTTTGACTGCACGTTAATCGTGTTAACGTTATGACAGCCAAACTAAACGACAGCTCCAAAACAGACACCGTCCAGACATCCGCTCCGATTCTTCATTATCGTTGATCGTGTTCGATGGTTACGAAAATTCCAACCTCGCACCTCTGCTGAGGACGATACATAAGCTGAATGTTTAATTAGATTTCTACATTAATTCAGGAAGAAAATCCAGTCCCATGTTTGACACGGCGGTTGGTAAGAACGAAGAAAGATTACCAAAGATCTATTTCCCCATAAGCAATAGATCATCCTCCTATTCGCCATTGAGAACAAACGTTTCAAGGAGCCTACATGCCTGCTATTTGCTACCTTACCGATTACAATCCAGATGAAGCCAATCATCTCTCGATGTACAATCCTCAGGATACAATTTGCCACAGAACTGGACGTCCATCGTCGCCCAACGAATCCCTCTCCTTTCCGATCTACCAGTGGCCTTTCCATCGGCGTTGTTGAGGATTTTTTGAAGTTCGCGTGGGGCAGTCTCGGCGGGCAAAGAAGCCACAGTGAGCAGGTATAAAGCGATGCGCTAGCAGTCGTTTGACGACGGCTATGAATAATTCATGGACGGCGTTTCCTCATACAGCTCGAATGCTCTTCTGAGAACGTGGCAGGACACAGGAAAGCGTCGATAACGATCTCTCCCTCACTCTCTCCCCCTCCTCTCACTCTTTCTCACTCTCACTCTCCCTCTCTCTCTCTCTCTCCTTCTATCTCTCTCCCCTTTCTACAGTCTCTCTTATAACGATCTCCATCTTCGTCGGTCACGATACGTTCATCTCGCTCTAATCTACGTGACTCACTATCGAGCACGGCGGATGGCTCGTCACGATGCGTCAGTGCGTCAGATAAAGTCACCGTATCCTCGTCATTCTCATTGTGTCAGAGCTCGCGCGGTGACACGTTCGGTGTATGTCCTACATCGGTGCTCAATTCTTTCCCTCCCGTCTCCGTGCAACCTTCCTGCTCGCTGGCCAGATCCCCAAAATCGACCGCTCGATTTGCTTGCTCACACGTTACACCTCCCGTCCGCGTCTATCGTTCGCCGATCTACGCGCGCCCAGCTTTTCGCTCGATGTTCTGTTTTCTCTTTGGTTTCTGCTCGTTGAAAGGATTATAGAGCTTCATTCCCACTGGGATATATATGGGCCGTCGATCGAGTATCCCGTTTGAGGACAATGTTCACTTTTTTTTATTATTAACACTAGAACTACCGATAGCTAACACGAAGCTGTTTGTACAAAACCAGTCAAAATAACTGGTCTTCAGAAAATACGTAATAATAGAATATTTTTATATTTTTCGATTTATTTTCTTACAGAAGGAATTCCATGTTATGTAGTACATTTTTGGTATTATTAATCCAGCTGGGTCCATGATCCCTAAACGAGAGTTGACACATTTATAAAATTGTAGAACCAGTCGTTTTGATTGCTGTGGTATTTTACTATTTATTATTATTTTATTATTTTTATCCGGAATTTTCCTGATAACCGATATTGTCATATTGAATGATAAGTAAAAATTTTCAAAACGTGTGGGAAGTTGTACGAAACGAGGAAACTGGTTAATTGGGGTTTGATAGACATATTGCAGGACCCTTTTACACTTCGACAAGTACCAGTCATTTTGACTGGTATTGGTATAAGTAGCCTTGATACAAAATTATTTTCATTTTAAATACATAAAAAACAAAATAAAATTCATTATATTATTCTTTTAGTTATCGTTGCGAAAGTCATAACATCATTGTGGAAGAAAATATAACATGAAGTAGGAACTTTAAAATAAAATTGTAAAACCAGTCACTTTGGCTGGTGTGGTAGTTCTGGTGTTAAGGATTTTGTTTTACGTTGTCTGTTGAGGTTTTGGACTGCGGTATGATTTGGGAGGTAGAAGTTAGAGGCTGTGTCAGGGATTGGTTAAGCCTTCGGACTGCCCTTGACTTTTATTCGCATTGATCGATTATATTATGTATTATACGAGCATGAATTATATCGCAGTGCATATACCTTTTGTTCAGATTTGGGTTGGGTTTGCATTAATTTACATTCTCAGATTGGAGTACATTGTAAAACTTGTCTTCTGGTCAGTGTAAAACTTGTCACCAATTGATTATTTACGTTCAAAGAAAATAACTGATACTTCTCTTGTTTTACCTATCTCATTAAGATTTTAGATTTGGCTTATGCTTGAGTTATTTTTGAGTCGCGTTTAAGGTAGGTTTAAGTTAGATTTTGATTTGAAGTACGTTTTTCAAGTTTTTCAATATCACCGATTAGATCGTAGATACAGGCTACATTATTTTATACGTCAAATATCAGATACCTATTATTAGGCATACCCACGATCCTAACATCCAATGAGGAATATAAACTGCAAAGTAGCAAAGATTCCTGCATCGTTTCAAATTTCGTTGCGAGTATCCACACTGTAGAATGACGATGGGATGATGTTACACTGCGTTATGATCATGTACTTCGGTAAGGTAATCTTTGATCGAGGTTTATTGATAGTGAGCATAACTCTTCGAGTGGGAATCGATCTTTTAAGCGATAAATAGCAGATTTTTCAACTGACCATATTCTTGAATTCTTATTGTCAGATTTGTATTGTAAGTTCGTAGAAATTTATTTCACCTTATATTTTCTGATATTCTCGATTTCTATGAATTTACTAAAAAGTTCTTTGTTAGGTATCGGCATCTTTTGGCTGGCGATCGGCAGAACGCGAGCGCGTTATCCGTAAAATCGTATATACATACGCGATAGGCAAAGTACGTGCCGCGATTATCTCGCCGTTTCGATCATGTACACGGTGTCTCGTGTGCGTGTGCGTCGGTTCACGAGGGACGCGCGTGTGTTCACCCGCCCGCTCCTCTTTTTTCCTCTTCCTGCTCTCGCGTGTATTACGCTCGCGCGTTTCTACGCAAACCGTACGTGCATACTCTGTGACTCGTAAAAAACTATCCCTCACCGGTCCTGACCGAACAAAATCAATGAAAATCTTTCAAAAGTTTCACATATGTCGAAATGCATAACTCGTAGAAAAAGACAGAAATAGATTACATATGCATTTGAGAAATTGCACATTTCCCTTTCATTATACTAATCAGCCATCAATTACCAACGAATAGTCATTTACGTTCGCTTAATATACGCGAAGAACCCTATTCTTTGCAACGTATCTTAATAATTTATTTCATTACTAACTCGGTAATTGTAATAATTTCCCATGTCTAGTCCAATTGCTTGACAAAAATGATAAACTAACAGAATTAATTTCTACGACTCGCCGTATAGAAGAACGTCGATGAACGCTTTTGTCATCGTGGTTACGGCATGCACGAACGTGGAACACGCCGTGCATTCGTTCCTTTTTCGTTCGTTCTTCGGCGTTCTCGTGGCCAGCCGCGTTTTTTCACGAACGTTATCCACCATCACGATCGTCGCTAGACCTTAATCTATTTCATTTCGTCTCGTTAACAACACGCTCTCACCGCGGCCTGCCTGTTCCGTTCTTTTCTCTCGTTTTTGCCAGTTGTAACGCTGTGTTAGAACCAGGCGGGGGGTAAGTCCGTGATATCGAGGCTAGATAACGGGACTCGTTCTCGTACATCTTTTTCAATTGCTACATTCATTGATACAGTTCGATGACGAAGTACTTTAAGTACTATCCGCTAGAACTTCTTGTAATATTCTTCTTCCCGATACCATCTGTTTTTTCCAATTGTTTCTATCCTTATCTCTCGAAGAATTCCATTCGGTTGCTTGGGAAGTTCGTAGAGGAGTTCGGTGATAATAATTTGGCGATCTTTGCGAAGTATATGGTTGCAGCAAATAGCTCGTGACTTTTATATGCACTTTGAAATTCGTTTCAAATTTTAATAACGTAACCGTGACATCTCGTAACACTGATAACACTGATTTCAAGATCTTTGGAATAATACACATAACTCGTTTCTAGAAGTGTTTAAATACTTTCTTCGGTCACTGTGTAATATTAGGTTGTCTGTGGGTGGGAAGTGTCTTTCTTTTACAGACACGTCTTTCACAACAACGCATCTTTATACAAACATGAAACCTAATCTGTCGAACATGGTGATCTTTAGTTTGATAGAACGAAATGGATCATACGTAATTCGATAAAATAATATGAAACGGAAAATGTTGTGTCATCCATTATTTCCTTATAAAACGAAAGGAACTTTTCGGACGGCATAATAGAATATTAATATCAATCGTCGATGACGTTATGAAATTTACGAACAACTTAATAATTTTTGCCAAAAATACGTGCAGGGATTCGCGTACCAGGCACCGACTTTTATCTCGCGGCCCGGTGACTCACCGTTTATCTTTACGTTCGCCTAGACGGTATTGTCCGCCGTTATCTTTCACTATTTACCAAAGAAGAAGCAGTCGATCAACAGATAGCGTCGAGTCATTGTCTAAACTCGTTCCTTTCCGATCTCGAGATCTCTTCCTCGTCTCCTCCCAGTCTCTGTCGCAACACGAGTCATTTTCTCCTCTCTTCTAGAAACGAAAATGAACGAGGAAAAACCACGAGGGGAACGAACGATACACGTTCGTCCATTGTGTTCGTCTCGATATCCGTCGATACTTCATCCGAACCAACATATATAGACGAGAAAATACCGGGACAGGGGATGGTTCGGTTGAAAGTTCTCAATAAGCGCCTAAACGCGTTAAACGAATAGAACGCGAATGCTTCTCGTATCTCTGGCTTGTTTCCCCGCTTCTCTCATTTACGTCACTGCGCTGCCAGCCAGAGAAGCTAAGCCCGAGCGCACAATAATTCTATCTATCTATTTATCTTCTTCAGCCTTCAAAAGAAGAGGGAACAATGACGCAGCTCGCGAGACGTTCGGCAATTTGTTGCGGAGAGCGAGAGAAAGAGAGAGTGAGTGAGAGAGTGAGAGCAGGACAGAAGGGTAAACAGAGAAAGGAGTGAATGATAAAAGGGACAGAAAGAGGGAGAGAAAACTGAAAGAGAAGTAGCTAGCGAGTTAGCGCGAGTGAACTAACCTTATAGAGGAAGAGAAAGAGACAGAGACAGAGAGACAGAGAGAGAGAAAGAGAGATGGGTGAGTTGTACGCAGTCGAGGTAGCCTCTATCCACAGCTGAGATCTAATCTCCCTCGGGAATCTGGCATCCTATACCGGTATCGTTCAGGGAATCTCTTCTCCACCTCCAACCTCCCACTTCTTCCTCCCTTTACCTCGCCCACCCCTCCTATCTGAGCGCTGACTATGTCCTAGTTTATACACACTTCGATATCCTTGTGATAACGCTTCCAACCACCCCCTCCGCCATCCTCTGCCCCCTTCTCTGACAGTCCAGCGTCGCGCGCGTTGCCGGTGCTAACGCTGCCTTCACAGAGGCGCTCGCAATTTCTCGAATGGCCCTCTCTCTCTCTTTCTCTCTTTTTTCTTCCTCCCTTCCTCTGTTCTTCTCTTCCACCCCCTTTTCTACCGCTATCTATCGAGCCCTGGCCTCCCCCGATACCGTTGACAGATAAAAATGTTTGGAACGTGGTTATCGATTGTCTCGACTGGAGATCCTAGGATACCGATACCCGGGATATAATCGAAGATGTCCCGATACACGGCGAATTCTCTGTTCGATCGGAGATTGGACCCTGCGCCATCGCTGGCGTATCGCGACGAACCGTTCCGCTGGCAAAAAACCGAAGAGATGAGAGAAAATCAGGGTGCAGCGATCGATGGTTCCGGTTGATGCAGTTTCATGGTGATCTTTTTAATCGAAGAATTTTTTAGGGTTTTGAGGTTACGGTGGTTGACTCGTTGTTACGTTGGGTGGTATACGGTTGAGTCGCGTCAATTGGGTAGCCATTGGACAACGTACCAAATGGTAGTTTTATTTCCTGGACTCTACAGCAACGTACATCTCTCGATAACTGGCGCAAATAAAACTGTTTCGTGGCCGGTTAACAAATCACTTTTGCCGTTGTCTGTTCTTTTTTTTTTTTTTTTTGAGTTTAAATTTTTTCGGTTCGAGCTTGTTAATTGAAACGTGTCGATTTATTATGCGAGAAAAGGTGAGGATTTGAAGGGATATTATGTCTTTTATTATGTCTCCACGTGAAACGGACGAAGTCGGTGAACCGTTGCCGTGTCTTTTCTTGTTCAAGCTGATTTACTTATCGACTCTATCTTTAACTGGTCTGTCCAGTCGGCCGCAATTAATCGCTGCGTTTCTCTATTACGTTCCATCCGAGACACGCAGTTTCCATTCGAACTTCCATACACGAAAGCACGCTCTCTAACGTGATAAAGCGAGCCAGGAATCTGTGTGCAAGCGAAGATTACTCGACACGAGCTTGTCTTCTCACATCTTCTCTCCTTTGACCTCCTTCGCCCTTTTTATTTTTCGAAATTCTTTCACGGAGGAGATTTTACGTAACCGATCGTTTCCCGTGGCGATCGATCGCTGTTAAGGCTCGGCTTTTTTTCACGCCCGGTAACAATTTACAACGCGCGAATGAAGTGTAATTTAGAGAGTGGCCGGCGGGCAGAAGGAAAATGGAGGGCAAATAAAGGCGGCGGTACCACGTTGAACAAACAAGCCTGCTTGAAATAACCGCGTTCGCCGCATCGGCTTGAATATTCACACACAGCGCCGCTGCGCGCGTGCAGATAAGAAAACATTCGTGATCTTTCGACACAGATAACGGTCATAGGAACTATCGATGATCTTCGCTCGATACGTCGATCCAAACATATTTTCCAGCGGGACGCGCGCACTTGCTAGCGCGTTCCACGCTGCTGATTAAAGCGTGTTTATCTTTATTGTAATCGGGCCAGGTCATAAAGCGTTCAGCTAACTGGATACTCCGGATACATTTCCTCGTCGAGCCGTTCGATTCGATCAATCAAGAAAATATTAGACCATTAAACTCTTTCATCCGTGTCGCACCGAAATCTATACGATCGAAACTGTATCGCTCGCGTTTCAATTAGAGGCGTTCACCGGGAAAGTGGACAGTGGTAAAATCTATAATTTGGACAAGGTTGTGAATAATATTGAATTCTGACGAAGAAACGTGTATGTTTCTATGTACATATATTGGAATATATTATTACGATTATACGTATTCGTAGAACATTGGAGAATCATAACTCGTACGTATAGATAAATGAGTCAACTCTATCCACAATAAGAACAATCAATCACCTTCTGGAAAATTAAACACCAGTCGTACACGTATTCCGGTACTAAGATTTTGATCGACATCAATTTTTGATATTAATCTTTTTTTAATTTAACGTTCCGCTACTAGAATTTTTCGTAAGTTAAAATTACTCCGAATGACTCATATCGTTGCCTGTAATAGAAATTCTCCGTGAATTATTCCTTCAGTAAAAGTGTATCGCACAGGATATTACAAACTAACGATTAAATATTTTGAATTGAACGAATAAAGAGGAAAATGCGAGAAAGAAAATACGAAGCTTGACAATGGTGGATAGGAAATTTCAAGTAAACGGAGTCGTATATATCGCTTTGTCATCGATCATCTTACTTTTTTTTTATCAAGAAACTTCGAACCCCTGTAATCGCGTATAATCGCAAAAATTAATCATTAACACCTCGATACAATTGAAAGCATCGAGAGGGGCAGAGTGAAACAAAGTTGGTTCCGAAAACAGGAGGCCTCGAAACGGAAATAGAATGGTGCAAAGGGGTAAAAGGGCGAAAGGGTGAATTGATGGGAAGGGGTAAAAAGATCGTGGAACATTTGGCGAAAACGAGACTGGAAAGAGAAAGAAAGAGAGGCAGGAGAGAGGAATATATACGAGTGGTGTCGAGGCTGGAAAGCCTTGAGAGTTGCGGCGCCACTGGATGGAGATAAGGGAGCGTTATCGGCTGCGCGGTGGCTCTTATCAGCGATCGCGCTCTCCGTTCGCCTCCCCCTCTCCCCGGCCTCTCTCTGTCTCTCTATCTATCTCGCTCACATCCCCGCTACCCTCGCGTAGCCTCGGTTCGCGGCTCGGCGATGTTATCATCTAACTAGCTCCAGCTACTGATTCTATCTCACGTACCCACCCAGCAGGGCCGCCAACCAAGACCAGGAACGTCGCATGAAAATCTCGCGCCCGATCCTACGTCTCTATCGGAGTTTCGTTTCGTTCGAACAATCGTTTCTTCAGGGAAAATCGATTTATCTTGATTTTGATTATCTGGAATTAAATCTCGGTTTATCTGAGGCTAGTTTTGCGCGATGATTTTACGGAGCAGCGAAATTTTCTGATTTCTATATATTTATAGTAGAATCTATGAAATTCTAGATGCAGATTTATGTAACTATTATTTATACGTGAATCTTACAGTAGAAGTAGATTCAGTGGAAATCGTAGATATCAAAAAGATCAAACGAGAAACCAAAGTGATTAAAATCTGGAAATAAAAAACTTGTCTTCTGCGAAGATTAGCATTAATGATCTGTTGTGACGTAAAAATTGAGAACTTTTTAATTAGTAGAATACGATCAGTCTGTCTTCTGAACGACGGAAATTGGCTACAATTAGAACGTCGTATAAATCAATCCGCGTACTCGATTATGCCTTTAACCAAATTAACAATTCAGATTTTTCTCTTCCTTCGTAGGCAACGTTTATTAAATTGTTCGCAAGGATTTGCATTGAAAATCGTAACGAGTTCTCACAGCGGGAGGACGCGTCAGGTTAACGATCACCGGAACGCCACGCTGCGTTGGCTCGATTATAAAATCGAGCTGCGTCGGTGCGCCTGTCTTTTCCAGATACGAATCTCGATCGTCAAATGAACAGAACGCTACAAAACACAACTCGTGCACGTTCTATCGGCCCATAAATTGGTAAACGATTAAAAGTCCGTCACTTGGTGAATTCTAGGCCCTCCTTCTCTCGTTGTCTTCGAGTCCGATCTTTTCTTCCGTTGGCCTGGCCGACTCGGTTGATAGAGGAACACCGATTCGACCGCGAATTCCCATAACTCGTTCCCGAACCAGATCGATATCAGCCCGGAACAAAAAGGAAACGAGTCGATCGGGTCGAGATACAGGAGAAACACAACCGCGGCGCAAGATTTTACGGTGCATCTAGTTAAGAGTCAGGTACGACTATAAAGCTGGCGGAGGAACACCTGGTGCACGCGGCGACGTCTTCATCCTCTAATAGTCGTCGTGGATGCAAACTGTAAGAGAGAAAGAGGGAGATGGAGTGAGAGAATGAAGAGAGAGGGAGAGGGAGAGAGAGAGAGAGAGTAAGAGAAAAAAAGAAAGGTGTAGCGTAGAAGATCGAGAGAGTCGGTTTGAATGTTACGAGGGTCTCTGATAGCGCTACGAAGCTTTTACAGCTGCGTGGCATGCGGCGTGGTTGATGTTATAATGTCATTTCTTTTATTAGCACACCGCGCGATAACGAACGGATACCGCGAAACGCGTTTCTGCAATTCAGTTCCTTCCAACAGGATGTGTAACACGTCTAATATCAATCTCCCGTGTTCCTCACGTATGTAGGTAGAAGAATGCAAGACAAGTATAATTAGCTTTTAGACGAAGAAGTGGAACTTCATTTGTAAGAGAGAGGCTCAGGTATGAATTTTGATGGATTGTCTACGTCGCTATATTCTATATCGCTAACTGTGTTACTCGAAAGTATCAATTTCAAAAGATAATTACTTGCTAAATCGTTCCTGCTGAAATTTCATTTATTACACGTAACGCTGTTATTAAAATTTGTTGGCTATGAAAACTAGTGCGCCAGGAATCTGTCTGACTACTATAATCTACTTCAAAACGATGTTGTCTTTTACGTCATTCCTTTCGAATTCTTCGTCATTTCTATTACACCGCGAACGAATTAATATCCTTCGATATCTATATTGATATTCCTCGATAGTTTGAAATTTCTGAAATTCTATATTTCATTGAACTTACAATTGAAAAGTTACATAGTTACTGGCATATACACGAAATGTGCAAACAAGTTCAGCGTAAACCGTCAGTATCATCTTCGTTTTGTGTTCTTCGACCGGAAGCTGTTGGATGGCAGCTTTTTCACAGTTTCCTCGTGTTCGATGGCGAGCATTAATCCCCAGGGCCCCGTATCACGTCGTAGATCTCTCTACCGAGAATTCTGGGAATGTTCTGATAGTAAAATGAAGCCTTTATGGTTAACACGGAGAGCTAATCTCTCCGAGCGGCGAGAGTTACACGCGGTCGCTTCTTGGAACCGAAGGAAGTTGTAACGATTTCAAGCGAATGTTAAGTTGCCCCCGCCGTTGAGATCAAACGATCATTTTTGTTTCGTCGTTTTCGTTTGTTCGTCATTTCTCCTCTTCTTCCCCCGTTTTATTCCTTCACTGTTTAATTAAAGATCACCATGTGCCTTGACTCGAGTTCCACGACGCGCTTTAATCGCGTTTATTTTTATAAATGGCGGATTTCGTGCGGGAACGGACAAAATCGATACTGATAATTGATGGTTAGCGCCAATAATTATTATTCTGTTTGCTCTTTCTTCCACGATCACCTGTCGTTCGCGTTTTTACGTTTGAATTACTTGATATATCCGTCGATGATCTTCTTTAAAACGTTTTATAAGATAAACGCCATCGTTCGTTGGTTATATTATAAGTAATTTCATTGAAAATTGATGTTTCAAGGATAATTTTACTGCAGACCTATCTTTACTTCGTTTTAACGCTTCCTCGTGATCTTTCATCGTCTTTTTACCATGCATCCTTTCACGAGAAAGGGGAACCTGAATCGCTCTTCCGTAGATCGTTATCGTTTCCTGAAACATTTTTTTCCAGATATCTCGTGGTTTCTTTTTTGTTGTTTTTTGCTTATCTTTTTTACATTTTTTTCTTTTTTTCTTTTTTGTTTTGGTTTTTATTCGTACAGAATAAGAATGTTAGAAATAGGGTCAAATGGTTGACAAAAATATTATCGGAATGATAAACGCGCCATTGGTGGTAAATGTAATCCGTGACACACGTATGTGAAACGTAACGGTGAAAAAGAGGAAAGAAAAACATTGGCCTGGGCGCCATGCAAATTAACATATCTGACCGATAATCCTTGACGGTTCAGTGGCTGCCACCGACATGCATCTTCTACGAAGCCGTTCGAAGAATCTACATCTACTCCTGTCTTTCCCAATTATAACTGATTCCGCACATCTAAATACGATTTCTCATTTATTAACATAAAACTATTATCTTCGATTCTAATCCTACGCTAGTGAATAGAAGGACGTTTAAAAGTCTTTCCTACAATAAATCATTCATTTTCTTCTTTTCTTCGCTTATCGATTTAATAAATAATAAAAGCATTTCAGATATTGTTCCATATTCATAATAGAAAAGAAAGTGTGTTTTAATAGAAAAATTGTCTGCTCATCTTACAAGCTGTAACGTTAATATTCGTCTCCACATATATGTAAAGTTCTTGTCTCATAAAATCATGAAAAATTCTTTCCATTATTGCGAATAAAACGCAAAGTCAACAGGAATTTCGTTTTTTAAATCGAACGTGAAAATGAACCCCATGGAAAGAGAATGAAAAACGGACAGGTTTTGTTCAGGCAAACGCGTAACAGAGAAACTACATGGTGGATAGAGCCGGATGAAGGAAGGTATTGCAGGATCTAGATATCTCCTGTTGCCGTACAGTGGCAATCGATATCCAGACATCTATATCGAGCTTGCATCGATTCGTCAGAAGAAGAGACAGCCTGTTACGTTTGTTTCCATCGCTCGTTGCATACGGCTGTCAATACGTATCCTGGGCCGTGGCGCTGGAAAGCCACCGGCCGTTCTCTAAGAACGTTCGATCCACCAACATTTCCATACGCTTTTACGTCGGCCGGTGTTACAATTCCTCGCCTCGTGTTCGCACTGCTCGACCATTGGCTTCACGCCGCGTTGAATTGCAGATAATTTCGTATTTGAAATGTTAACTCGCGGCGATCATCCATGCAAATCGCACCTGATGTTTACGATCGACGTTCGATAGTCCACGTGGAAAGTCCAAGTTCGTTGGAAACTTCGAAACCCATACAAGACGGTTGTTTTCGTTGATACAGCATTTTTATGTGATTTTGAGAGTACGATCTTTCCTTTCCTCTTTCTTCCTTGCGTTTTTCTTATCTCGATCTTCTTCTTTCTATTTTCTTCATTTTATCATCTACCTTGTTATCAATACATTTTCATACCATGTTAATTAATATGTAACTTCTCCAAAGCTAGTACATACTGTCCTTTAATTGAGCCGTCAAGAAACCACATTGAAAAGTACAGAAATAGGGCGAAGCTACAGAAGAAAATGTCTCTTTTCTTTTTAGAATTTATCATTGCTTGTGTCACCTTCTTGCGATTAACCAACTCATAAGAAAAAGATTTTTGTTTCTCGAGTGTTGATTATTAATCGTGTAGTTGTGTAATGAAACAAAGAAGTTAAAAAGTAGAGTTGATCAGAGTTTTACATCTTATCGATAATAATAATAATTTCTTCTTCCATTTGCGCGAACCATGTTTTCTTATTTTGCGACTTTTCCGTGTTCCCTCTGCTGTTCTGTTCTCTTTTTTTCTATTGCCATCGTCAACCGCCGTGTACGACTACACGCAGTCCCCAGTGTCCATTGTCGGCGTAGAAGCTGCAGAGCGGCCGGCACCACGTATTATTATTGCGATAGCAGGAACAATGCAAGTGCTGAGAGGGCGAAAGGGTTGAAGGGTGGCTGCATCGGTATCTCTTGCCGACGATATCATCTGCCATTGCCTCCTTGGGAGAGGATGGTTTTATTTTCTCCGATTTCAGCGTGATTTCCGCGTGATTTGAAGAAGACTTAGCTGATTTCACGAGCAACGATACCTTGGAATGAAATTGACATTGCTATTTCCAAAAATATCTTTTACCGATTTGATTCAGTGAAGACTGTGTAATTTTTGTCACGAGCATCGAATGTTTATTTCATAGCGATAAAGTTGAACGAAACAGCTTTTTGTCCATACGTGATAAAAAAGTTCACTTAATTTTTTATATCGCGACAGTATTTTGTAGTAGCGCCCACATTAAAATATCGTCGCGAATTAAACATTTTGAATTTTGTAGCCCGTTTACGACGAGTATCATCCGAGGATTAATTTCACAGTGAAGGATTAATGATTTACAAAGGAATCCTCGCAAAGAATATCTACATTAGATCAACGAAAAGGTTCACCTCCACGACGACTATTCGTGTATCTCAACGTTCCCTTTCCTTTTCACTTTCCAAAATTTATCCCGACCTCGAACGCGTTTTTACTGTAACCACGCAAGACGGCGAGCGAAAATAAGAAGAAGAGAAGAGACCACGTTCCTTGGACCAAATCCAAAAAGCGAATTCCCCGATATCTGGCAGTCTCTTTGACCGATTCAACTGGCTACACACCATCGTTCTGACAAGCCGCCACACAGAGTGTAGGATAGACAAAAATCCGTGGGCTCCCTCTCTCTCTCTTTCTTTCTTTCTCTTCCTCTCGTCCCTTTTCTCTCTTTCGCTCTCCAGAGGTGCGCTATCTCCATGGAGATAGGCGAGGGAAAAACACTCATTTTTATACCGTCAAAATGTGTTATCTTGCCCGTGCGGCTCGTCTCCGCGTCCCTCCCACTCCTCCCCTCTCTTTGCCTTTTTACCTCTTTTTTTTACCCTCCTCCTTTCGGGCTCTGTGTCTCTCCGACACATACACACGTACACCCTGGGGGCGGAATTAACTCGCTAGCAGATATCCACCCTCGAAGCCACTCGCCTCGCCACCATCCCACTGCTCCGCCGCTTCCACCCTCTCGACATTTATATTGTCTGCCGGTCGTCTAGGGGTTGAAAAAAAGTGGCCCGTCCTCTCTTGTCGCCTGGCTGGTAACCGGCTAAGCAAAGGATTCCTTTTTCCAGTTCGACACCTTCGATTAATCTCCGTAGAACGCTAGTTTCGGACAGAAGGGTGAGGGTCGTTCTGTTCTCTTGTTCCCAACTGCTAAACGCCGGCACCAATTCGGCATGTTTGACTTCGTTACGCTGCAAACTTTTCTATGGCTGTTGAATGAGTCTGACTGTTTGGAATTTGGGTTATTGAAACACGCAGGCTGACTCTTTTAGGGATAGTAAAGAAGAAAGAAAGGAAGATTTGTTTAGAAATGAGAATTTCTTTATTGTGTTCGTCTATTCCTTTAGATTATTTGTATGTTATTTTATTATCGAAGCGTTCTCTGAAGTATAATAAATATTTATTTATTGCTGAAATTAGGGGACGAACAACTGGTTTTTTTATTGTTGAAGAATCGTCGGTTATTATACAGAGTGTAACTAAGGACAGCGGAGCGTCAAATTCGAATTGCCTGAAAACAATTTTTACTTCCTTCATTAACATAATTTGCGGATAATTGGAACGTAATCTATTTTTCGATAATTCTTTGCCAGTATTCAATTAGCGAATTAGCCACGGTAACGTATGTCATACAATTTACGTAACGTGTTTAACTTATTCACTTACAATTTACTACTTTGACAGATGTACTTCAAATCACACTGAGACGTACATATGTTACGTTCATTGGATTATCTGTTTAACGTTGGTGTTGTGTATATATTTTTACTTAAACTAAGAACGTTTTTTGTGGAAAGCCAGAAACATTGTTGTAGATCCTAATGGATCGTGGTATTTTACTTTGTCATTCCTTTCATTCTTGAGTCGTTAGACGCATCGAAATCTAAAGATTGTTAATATTTTTATAATGGAATTTTTCTTTTCAACCGCGGGACAAATCTTTCATGGATCAATTATTAATAACAAATTCAAAATAACAAACTATCTGTTACTTTACCGTTATTTTCACCAACGTTTAAAGGATCGATCATCCCCCAAATAAATCCTATGCTTTTATCGGAAAAATTCCACGTTTTCTCAAAAATAAAAAGGACGAGTTTTCCGCAATTCGACTATCTCGCTCGTGCATTCTCAGGCTTTGACGCACGCAGCTTTATTTCGTGCTTCAATTTCCGTTCGACGTGCGTCACGGTCGACCGGCCACGAAAGCTCTTACACGTTCTGTGTGGCAGAAAGAAGAGGGAAAAGAAAATTCGGTGCGGCCAGCGAAAAGCTTGGTCGATTCTCGACGAGCTGCAACCGAAGCCAGCCAGACGTTCATTTAATTATTATCACCCCTAATGAATCTCATTCTCCCTCACCATCCCCCTTTTCGTAATGAATTTCTGCGCCAAGTTCGAATCTCGTCCCTCCTAGTCATGCAGGTTCCTCGTCTTCTGGAAACGTTATTCCGCGATACGCGACTTGCCTCGTCTTTGTATACTTTCGAATCTGTGTGATCCGCGAAATGAAGCGACAGGGAAGTTGGTTCCACGCCTCGGATATCTTCGATCTACGGTTCGTTGACGAAGTTCCAGCGGTCTTTGTGTTTCTGGTTTTTCGTTTGATAACAGCGTTGGATAAGCGAGAGTTAAATGGCTGTTTCGACGGAAATGTTATGGGAAAATTGATGATTGCGATGATTGGGAGGGAGGTTAGCTTGAATGGTGAGGTCGAACAGACTCGTGAGATTATGTGTGTTACGCTGCTACAGGGTCGCGATGAAGGTTCTCTTGAACTTTGTTCGTGATCAGCAGCAACGTTTCTGTCTTTCAAACTTTCCTTTTACAAACCTAATCTTGTCTTATATTGTATTACGATCTTCAAATGCTCACTAAAACCACTGTCTTATGATTTTTGAAGTTTTGCAATTATTAAAATCATCCCGATACCTTCGATGAAATTGAATTTTGAAAAATTCTTCGTCTCAATGCCGGAATATATAATTACCGATTAATATCTTAGAAATCAAATGGCAGCTGCAAAAATTCTATAAGAAGAAGAGATAAATCTTACCTGTACTGTATCGTAAAATCAAAAAGATATCACTCGCTTCCCCCAGCAGAATTACCAGCAGAATCTCGAGTCTCCTCCATCATCCCCCAAACTACAACTTCTTTGGAAATAATGGTTCCGCGACTTTTTGCATGGAAGCTACGACACGGGCAAAAATGAGGGAACCCCGAGGAGTTAAGGGAACGTTAAGAAGCGTGACGCGATGGGTGACGGCTGAAGCGGTGGATAAAAGGAGGGGCGAGGTCGAAAGGGACGAAGAAAGACTCGATTAAACGGCAGGACATGGCCCAAGGCGCTGCTGAACTTTTTAAATACTTTCGAACTTCCTAAGGATGACAAATTGGACGAACCTCAGCGGAGGTTATGGAGGTATCGCGAGTCTTCTTTCTCCGGCGACCGATTAATTTCGTGTCTCCTCTCTTGACTGCTTTAACCACCCTTCCTATGCTCACTGGTCTCCTTCATTTTGTCATGGGACGAAGAAGGCAATTTGGGTCGCGGGAAACGATAAGACGTTTAATTTCTTCTTCTGTCAAATTTTTGAGCTGTGGTTAAGTAATGCGAAAAGACCTATACTTATTTAAAGTTAAGGATACTAGGCACTGAAGACTTTTTCTTTTAGTCTCGTGTTGTTGATACATTCACTGTTGTTGTTTTATTGAACATTTCGAATTGGACAGTTTCTTTCGACAATGATATATTTAAAAAGAAATTAATTAATCGAGAATTAGTCGACGCTAAAACTACCCTTGCGATTAAAGTAACCGATTCGTATCCGATCCAATTTATCGTAGAAACTTTATGAATTTATAACAGCATATTTTTTTGTAAAATATATATTTTTCCATTCCGATTCCGCGATTTATATCTTTTCCTTGAATGATTTAAGAACAATTTATCATAAGCTGATAAAATGATCTACTTTTTTTTGTCTCTTCTAATAGAATAGCATGTCGTATGCCAGCTTTGCCACGTTTCGATAGCCGTTTACAGTTGATCGCGATAGCATCAACGCACGCATTATAAATCACGCTGTAGGCACTGTTACCGAGCTACTGAGTTTAACGCTGAAACACGCTCTCAGTTGTATATTCCAGATTCTGAATGTTATTAAATATTCCAAGTATAACAGAAAACGGTTATACGTTAAATTCAGTGGGAAATAAGTGGTAAGAAATATTGCGCATAGAAATGGTATTTTTCATCCCCTCGTCGAACTGGCGCAACAAATTACCAAGTCCATAAAGTCGGAGGAACCAATAACAGGCAAAGAGTGTCGCGACCCGTCGTTGCTCCAACACGCTATGCAAAACGGGAGATCCATTATTCGCGACTAATCGCTCATGAATCAATAGGCAGCGATCGAGCTCGGTGAAACGAAACAATCACGCAGGTTCGTCGGTGGCAGCCGGGTTCTGTGTTCGAGGGATTAACTCTCACAGATCTGACCTTTCGTTTGCTGCAAACAAGCGTATCTTCCACGAAAACAAAAACCAGCCTCCCACACTCTACACTATGCTATAGCACTCTATACATATACCATATACATATATACATATAGAAACATCGATACCTCGCAGAAAACAACGACGATTTCCATTTAGCAATCGAGCGTGGCCGTCTCGTTTTTAGAGGGTGGAATTTAGTCGTTCACGGGCCACCGCCGCGCGAAATCGTTGCCCCGTCGACCATTCGAGAAATCGTGATCCGCGAAATCGACCGATCCATCTGGCGATCGCCAGTTCCTCGTTTAGCTTTCTCCATTCACCGCCTGATCGTCTCTCTTTGTCGTCGTCTTCGTATTCGAAGCCACGAAGGGAACCTGGATGAATACGAACCGTTCCATGTTATCGATTGGTTCCCGGTTAACTGCAAATTATAATTTAAACCAAGTTGTTACAGGCGAAAAACTTTCGCTGTTGGAGCGGGCTTCTTTCTACTCGACTCCTACGCGAGATTTATCTCGCGATCTTGCGCTAATCTCGCTGAGTTGCTCGATACTATACGGGGTGTCATGCTTAGAATATCATTAATATCTTAACAGAGTAAAGAGAAAGGCTCGGGTAAGCTATTAAACATGGTACATACTATAAATTTCACGTCTTAAGTGTCGATGTACGAAGACCACGGATGAAGAGCATAAGTCATATTTCTTGTCTCCGACATTTGATTACACTGTCGAAAAATTAATTCAATTCTTCAAGTCGAAATATATGAATTCCAATATGCGCCATAATCGAAGAGTAAATTGGAGATGTGTAAAATGAGAATAAACCGTGAGCACGATTATGCGATCGCGTGTCGTTCTGGGGGTGAGTTTAGGTTTCCAGTACAGTGAGAAGAACGGTGTGGTTGAGAAGTTCAAATAGAAATAGCAATGTTGTTACGTTAAAGAGAAATACCTTTTTATGTCCACATTGGTCATTTTGACTTTGTAAACTTTCAAGTAAACGAAATAACGCGTAAGCAAAATAAATGATAAATATTCTCTTTATCAAGACTCTATAAAATATCTACGTACTTATGAAACTTTTAATCTAAAGATATAAATCCTCCACCGAAACAATTCACGATCTCGAACAGTTGCTTCGATATTCTCATAGATCGATTAAAATGAAACACCCAGTACCAGATCGTTGGTCTTTCTTTCAATCCCGACACTTCCCCGTTTCCGTCTTTCACGACTGCCAGATGAGATCTCTGTTTCTCGCGCTCTTGTCTGCCGCCCCTCCATCGCTTTGGCTGCATATCGAGATGAATCGATGGCTCGACGAAGCGAACGATCGCTGAGAGGAGAGCTGCGATCGACGAGCATTTCGTTCACCGAGCCACGGAGAAATCCATGGCCGATAGAAGGCTGGCACCGCCTAGATCCGCGATCTAGGATGTTTCCAGGCGTGTGCCCGTTCCTGCTGCGCGCTTTTCTGCAGATTCGTATCGAAACAGCGACGATATTAATGCGAGGCAATGATTTACCGGGATGATGCCCCGGGGGAAAATTTAATAATCGAAAGTCGAGGATATAGCAGCCGTTCGTTCTATGGAAGATCGCGGCTGTAATTGTTTTGGGAATACATTATCGATCTCTCGTAGTTACAACGGCGCGTGTCTTGCAAAAAGGCGAGTTTCTAATCGACCATCGTTCCTTCGTCTGGCACTATTGGAATTGGTGGAAGAATAGATTGTTATGTCGCGTTTTATTATGCGGAGATGCCGCTTGGATTAAACCGAATCGCGATTAGAAACTTTGCTTTTATCGCGTTCCATCTAAATCCTGGCTAACTGTACAGTCGCTAATGGAAAATTTTAATTAATCTCGGTACAGTTTCCATGCGTAGTTACGTGTGCGTTTAAGAAATCGTTTAAAATATCTAGCGAATATAAAACTTTCTAATAGATTTTCATTCTCTTCTGTAATGCTGAAATATCTGTATCTATCGTTAGTTACATTATACTGTATTGAATCTGTTAGGCGCTCTTCTAGATCCCTATCTTCATTAACCACTGCTTATTCTATCTATAAATACAAGACACACATGTGTAATAAATAAAATAACCTTTTGATGATATAAATTTCTTCTTTAGTCTTACGTCCTATGCTATCCATAGGCACACGACACAATTTTTCTGATTTTTGTGATTTTTGTAGCAGTAAACCGGACAAAGTTTCCCATCTATCCTGATCCAGCTAACCATACCATCGTGTAATCTATACAACGTACAACGACTCCCAACGAGACTCGATCTCGTGCACAGCAAAGAAACTCGAAGCTCACGATCGGTTGTTCCCTCGGAGTGTCCCGTTCGAGCCGTCATTTCCATTGCCGGCAAAAAACGGGACAAGGAAACGCGCGGCGGTGTTCTCCAGCGGGCACAACGCGCCGCAACAGAGCGGACGCGTGGAAAAAACTCCGGGATCTGAATACAATCGTGGGACATTAAGGCCGGGCCGAGTGCAACATCCGCGAGCGCGCGATCCCGTACAGGCTGTTGGCCGCGTGCGTGGGTGTGCGTCTCGCGTATCACGATACAGATAGGCACACAGGGTGAGACCATTTAAGGGCATCGAGCGTGCCACCAAAAACGGATAGGTGGCGTGTGCACCATGGGGAAAGCCTTCCCGGTGAAATCGTAAATCTGCTTCTCGTGGTGGCTACCGTAATGGATACTCTTCCTAGTCCTCTCAGGCAAGCTATTTCTCCTTTCGTTGTTCTCTGGCCTTTCTATTTTCATCGATCATCTTAATCTTTTAAGGAGATATTACGTTTTATTTATAATTTATATACCACTGCCGGATTGAAAACCAAAATGCGTTTATACGTGGGTTGTTCAGAAACCACGCTGGCTAACTCCATAAATTAAAATGCACAGGATACTGACGATTACGAACGTTACAATTTGAAATTTGCGATTATTATAACGAGTCCTTGGTTTCTTAAAATATTCAACGAAAATTACGTACATATCTGAATCATGGAATGGAAAAATACATGGAAGCTGAAGTTTATCAATTTGGGATCCTAGAAGGCTACATGTTCTAATTTATGTTTTAATTTTCACCAGCGATGAGAAAGCTATTGTAGAGATTTCGAAAATAGTGAGAATTTTGATATAATCGATCAGTTTAGCCGGCAAACTTTCCATATTCTTCTAAATGTAGCATTTAATTGTAAAAATTAGTTTGCAAGAACTCAGACAAATCTATATTTCCTATTATTCCGCGTTGAATCCATCATTCCCCTTAACCTTCCGTTCCTCATCATCCCTCCGCAGGATTTCTGATCCTCCGAATATCCACGCTGAGTGGCGTGGATTCATCTTCCCGGTCTGAAAACAATTCTCGTCTGTTCGAGTCGATCGATCATTTGCGATGTTTTTCACCTCCGCGGTTCTCTTCTTCAGCCGCATTTCATCGAAACGGCTCCGGCTAAGGGAAACAGAGAGACGACCTACGGATCGCGCGAGAAAAGGGATCATTGGTGGAAGCGGCAGCACACGACTGGCGAGAAAAGTTAATCTCCCTGGCCAGAGGTAGAATCCGAACGTTAAGGGATGAAAAGCTCGACGAGAAAGAGAGAACGACGAAGAGAAACATGCCGGAGAGTGGATGTATCGGCAATAATCGTGGTCAGGCCTGTGACTCGAGTGGCACGCCAGAGGGAAACGTGCAAGGGAGTTTCTGAATAGGCAGTGCCAGGGGATGTAGATACGCCATGCCCGACGACGCCCGAGCGTGCGATTCGACGAACGGGATGCTCCTTTGTCTTTCGTTCTGCTCGAAACCAATCCTCTCTTCTCGCTCGTCTCTTTTTAGCCCGGCTTCGTAACGCGCGGAGCGGTGTGCGGCGCGAGCGCGAACACGCGACGAAAGGGGCGGCTCGACGACCGTGCCTGATTCAGACAATTATTGTCGATTCGCGGCTGGAAATCCATCCAGCCGACGCCAGCAGCTTTTTCTGTCGCGAGACGACGACTCGGATCTCACCGACTATGTACAAGCCCACCCCCTTGGCCACCATTCTTTTCTTTCGTCCGCTAACACACGTCTGTCTCTTTATCCCCTCGACCGTGCTCGTTGCCGTTTTTAGAATTATCGGCCTGGCTACTTTGTGTCGAGCATCCCTCTCGAACCTGCCGTAACTAACGACTCTTGCTTTCGGCGGGGAATAAAAGGATGAAGGGGTATAATTGGAATTGGATCCGAGGGGGTGGATACTCGACAGATTTATCTGCCGGTGTATGGAAGACTAAGCGAAAATTAGTCGCTTCAGAAAAAACTAGCTACGATTGAAGGGGTTGAGAAGAGGGTGGAACGGAGACGCTCGATTGTGCTGTTTCTTTTGCTGATAGGGGTTTTTCATTGTTTCGAGTTGGCGAGATGTTAGTTAAAGAATTGTGTGTAGAAGTGTCGTTGATATGCAAGAAGCTGCGAGTTGCTTATCGAGCCAAGAGTTTCTCAGGTAGATACTAAAGGTGCGTAAGAAACGTAGAAAAATCTTCCAGTAATATTTATGAATCTATCGCAACAATAATTTTCCTACTATCGTTCATTTTCTTTTAACTATTTAATCACTCGATCTGTTCGAAAGTCAGAAAAATAGTATGCGCTTTCGTATAATTTACGAACAATGCTTTTACGAACATTACATGCTATCAAGGAAGTAACCTTTGTTCGTAAGTTAACACTGGGGTAATTCTGTAAAGAGTATGCAGACCGCGGGAGAAAAGCGATCTGGATCGTATAACCGTTCGCTGGAAAGGAAGTTCGCCCTTTTCGACGTCAATGAAGGCGGTCGTTCTACAACAGCCCGTAACTTTAGAGTCCGGTCGGGGATTGCGAACGGGGTGGCGGGTGGTCGGCTCGCTCGACTTGACGCGGCTCTAATTTCCGATAGGACGCGTGACTCGAATCCACGATGCGGGACACGTGCGCGCTACGAACTTTGAGCACACCTCCTCTTTCTTCTTATTCGAACCTCCTTATCCAGCTCCGGACACGGGTGACGCCATGATTTATCAAAGATACCCCATACATCCGTTGGGTGGTCCACGGGAATCGGATAATTAGAACCGTTTACAGCAATTTCGTTGCTGAGATTACAGTACCATTATCGAGATGCTTCAAGACGATCGTTGTTGAGGACTCGTTTTTGATAAATGGACAATTTAGATGTCGTGGTTTAATGTACAGGTGAAGGTACAATGTTGTCGATGGAAATTAAAAAATTGTGTTTATTTCATTGTAAATATAGTGGTTAAGGTACATGATTAAGGGCCGAGCAAGATAACATATTTTGCATCAATTGCACTTAATCGGTTTTAGCATTTTTCATGCGGAACGAATCCTATTATATTGTTATTGAAAAAGTCCACGATCTTTCTCATCATTTACTCCAACAATACTAACCGAATCTTTTTCTTTCCTGTTTTAGGTAAGTCAATACCACGTCGCGTTTACTCTCATAGTGGGTAGCGTTTGCTCGCGAGGAAATAAGTGAGTACCTTATTTCTATAACGTAATAATTGGCCAATCGAAATGGAAGACTATATTAAGCGTTATAGGAATAACGAATATAATGCATAAAGGCACTACTAATAATAATTTTATAAAACGAGATTACAATAGATCCCAAGACAAATGATTGTTAACGATAAAGAATATATATGTGATCGGAGTTAGGCTTAAGGTACAAAAGCCACAAAGTAATTCCTATCTTGTGCGAGTACATGCTAGTTCTAAATCTTTTTTGTTCATCGTTGTATATTTTTCTAATACCTATAACAAATAACCTTCTGCTCCATATTTGATAAAAAAAGGAAATCTATGCTATTTTTATGAAAAGAATCATTTTTCAAATGTTTGACACGTACAACCTGTGCCATTCGAACTCGTCAATTAACAAAAATTGGATTTCACGTTCAATGGTTCAACGATCGCGACCGATAAGTCACGATTCAGGTCGCTGTCGAAAAAAAACAATGGGGGTGGCAGCCACGGTGGAAATGAGAAGTGGCCCGAGGCTGGAAAAAGCCCCGGACAGGACAGCGGCTCGTTCTTCACCGGGTTTCAAGGGAATCCGCCTTAAGAAATCGCTCGGTCTCTTATCACCATAGAGCAGGAATCCTTCTGGTGCAGGCGCGCTCGATCATCGGCAGAGAGAACACCGGCCAGACAGTCGGAGCGATTTGTAACGCCATAGAGGAGCGTGTGCGATGGCCGATGGGAAGGGTAACTTTGCCGGCGACGATGTTCGATTTATCAGCGGTTTTCTCGCGATGAAAATAATAGCGAAATATAACTGGCGGAAAATAGAAAAATGAACGCGCGCGGAATTGATTCGCTGGCACGATCTATGGTTTTCTTTCGCTATGCGAACCTGCGTCTCTTGTTTGCACCGCGAGATCGTAGTTGGTTTGGTGTTAAGAGTTCCTAACATTGAACTAACTTGAAAGTTCGCGCCGCTTCAAGGATTCGTTCGATTTTGGAAGAATATAATTTCGCTAGAAATTTCTATTTACAGTAATTAACTGAATCTATAATATTCGATATACTTCAGACGACTCATTATGAGTATTTAAGATCATTTCGATAATGTCAATATGGAAGAGAAAAAAGAGAAGTAAATTCGAACTGATTTTAATATCGTTTATAAAGTATGAAGATGTTGGTTGGGATGGATTTCGTAAAAGAAGAAGGTTTATCGAATTTTTACGTACCAATTCCAAACAAAACTACTTTCAACGCGTTGAAAAAGATTGCAGCATGAAATTGAAATGAGAAATCATGCGTATCAAGAACAATCGATTCAAACAGATTATTAGAAAAACACGATTGTACCTAAAATGACTTAAGAGAAATAAAAATATTAACTGCATAAAACGTCATAAACAAAGAAGAGATACGAATCAAAAGGTACGCTCCAAATTTTCAAGGGATTAGCGCCCCAGCGACGATCAGCATCGTCCATTCGCATGATTCAGCAATACTCGGTTTCTTAAACTGCTATCTCGAAGACTCCATCGTTCGTACGCACCTCATAAACTTCTCTACTTCGCACGGTGAGTTCTCCAAGTAACCCCTTCGTCCTTCTTCCGGCTTTAACCGTACGAGACCATGGAGAGACAGAGTGTCACGTGCGAAGCGCGAGAGAAAGGTGGTGCAGTGAGAAACGTCCAGGTTGAAGAGAAGCAAGACGAAAGAAAGGGAGACAGAGGGAAACTCGAGAGTGGAAGCAGAGCGAAAGAGGAGTGAGAGCACGACGGGAGTAGAAGCGTAGTACCACCCAGGAACCACCGACGCCGCCGCCCACTCGTGTGGAAAAATGATAGCAGCGTACTGACTGAGTGCCCGTGCTTCTGCCTCCCCCTCCAGTCCCCTTTGAAACCCCTACGGGGGTGGCTGAGGGTGGACTGCGGGGGCTGGCTCCCGCCACGTGGGTGGAGAAACGCGGGGGTTGGTGGCGTGAGAGAGGGAGACGAGATGCCTGCTCCCGATTCCCTTATCGCCGCGGCACAGTTGTGTGTGCCTTTATGAAGATCTGTCAAACTCTCTCTCTCCGTCGCTCAACCGCGCCACCACCCCCTTGCTTCTCGCCTCTTCTCCTTCTATCTCTCTCCTTTCTCTTGCCAGGCTTCGCTCCTCGTTCCCTCAGCTACTCTCTCCCGCGGGTGTTGCGGACCTAGGTGTAATGACGTATCGCGTATCTAGCGCACGTCGAAGCCAAACGCCGTTTCTCTGGCCTCCCCTCTGCCTGCCGCGCTCCTTTCACTTATCTTCCGTGAACTTTTTCTCTGGTTTATTTGGCTGGCCGGGCCGAGCCGCGGTCTCTCGCTGTCTCGGCTAACGGGTCTCGGACAGGTTACTGAGATTTTTTTCTGTTTTGTAAGCTTTCTTTGGACCAGGGTGGATCTGCTGGATTGAACGAGGGTGGAAGATCGGCAGACAGAGCGAGTAATTTCCAATTACACGTACGTTCATGCACGCTATTTCCATACTGGGTATATTTTGTTCTTAAGCAAAGGAGTTATCTCGAAAAAGTTTCTTTGCATTTTGATAGAGTGAATTAGTTGACGCGTGTATCTGGTGTCTAGGATAGGAGATCGAGATAAGGACCGAGTAATTGGGAACGTTGGATTTCCACCTTTGCGAGGGAAGAAGTTGAGTTATCACAGAGAAGCTTCTTTGCATTTTGGTGTATCGAGTTGGACCATGCAGATGCATACGCGGATCGAGACCAAACTCTCGTTTGGCTGTCTCGACTGCAGTTGTTAGGTTCAAACGATCTTCTTCGAAAATCACACGATCTTTGCTCAGAATCGTCGGTGAACACTAAAACCCCGAGGGTTTCGGTTATTCAATCCCTAACGTCCTAAGTATTCAGTGATATCCTGAGAGGACCAAATGGTGTTGTTATACCCATCGAACAAAGGACTCTTTTCGTCAGTCGTTCCACTCCTGTGAGGCTTTTTATTATTCGGTCGAGAAATTCTCTGTTTAACCCTTTCACGATGATAAGCTGTCATCAGTAACGCACTCTTGTTTTTTCCTGATTTTTGAAGTGATTTTGTGGATACACGCAAAAACAATAGGATTACTTTAATATAACTTATGTAACGCAACGTATGTATCAGTAGTAGTGAAAATGTGAATCCTCAATTGGTGCAGTGCGGTTTAGTTGATTGATAAATAAGCGATAAATAAATTAATTAGAGAAGTGCTATGAATTAATCTGCCGAGTGTTGCAGTATAAGGTTATCAAGTATGAAGTGCAACACGTTGATAAGAAAAATGAAAAACGCGCGGAGGAAAATATAATTATCTGTAATTTGACTTTCACCATGCGAACTACACTCTCGTGTAATAAATCGTTACGTCGAAACAGCATTGCGTAAGCATCGTGTCACACGGGAATTACCTGTACTATATTTCGATTGTGGACTCTTCGGCAACATTTCGTAAAAATTTCACTTTACAAACATAAGTAAAAAAAAAATAATGTTAATGATATTAAATACTAGTAATCAGATTATTTATTAAAATTTCTCCCTCTAAATCTTAGATATAACTTATTTCATATAATCTACACTATATGCATTTTATACATCCGGGCGTCTTTAAATTTCTCATAAACTCATAAAAATTCACAGTCAAACTATTTTCACAGTTTACCTATATCTTTCTCGAATCGCACTACTAAAAAGGATAAGAGTGTCACGATATATAAAAGGATAAAAGTGAGCTCTTGACGTATCAATATATCATTGCAAATAGATTAATGTTGGAATACAACGATATTTCACGTATAGGCACAAATACTCCTACACAAACACCCACACAGGCATTTGAACTGGACACTTGCACAGGTCATATTCATTACTGTATAGAGAGTGGGGTTCAAAGTATTTAAGGGATCATGGGTCACTACCTAAGTCTAGTCTGAGAGTAACTGGCCAACAGTCAACAATTCTTGCATACTTTGTTAATTATATCACTCGCTTATATACATTTGGTTCTGTAGTTCTGTTTAATAAATATCACTGAATATTATTTTAACATAAACATTGTGTCTTCCACAGATTATTAATCTTAAATTTAAGAGTAAATTCTAACAATTAAACGTTGCAAACAAGAGAAATATTTTCTCGTATAGATCGCAAATTTGTATAGGACTGCGTTCTTCAGCGAATCCAAGACGCCGCACCACGTTCGAAGTATCGTTTGGATATATCAGGCGGCAGATTAGGCGACGACTTGAGCAGAAGCTGTTGGGAGAAGTTGGCATTATCGCGTTCGGATTCATTGATTCCAGAAGGAACGTCGGGAAGGAGGACCAAGACAGTGAACTTGCTGCCATTACAGCGGCTGTTATCTGAGCATTTGAATGAAATTGCGATGTCCTACGACGTGTGATATCGGCACTCTACTTTCAGCTAGTTACCGTTACCTTCTTCGCCGGTAATTCGCGGCTCCAGATACCGAAGATTCGAGCATGATAACATTTGTTGTTCTCGGATCGAAGCATAGCTAAAGCAGGATCTTGAATTTAATGCTAAAACGAATTTCAGAAAGCTTGTCACGTTGCGATAGAATTATCATCTTGTGAATTTTAAACTAGGACGATGGCTTAGGAAGATTGACTTAAATCTCTAGTCAATTTCGACGACAAATAGGGTGAGACCAGATTTTGAAAAAAGAAAATTTAACACGTAAACTACTCCAACGAATAACGAGAACTTGACGTAACAGAGTTACGAAGAATTAAGAACTAGCAACTTGGACAGTCTAATTCATTCCGTACATTTCGCCGGTATCCCAGAGCTCTAGCAGCTAGAGAAACGATACAACTAAAGAAGCTTCCAAAGAAATCGGTTTAAAGTGGGAAGTTTGAAATAGAAGTTATTAATTACTCAACTATATACATACCGTTTAATCAGATGACAGCTTGTTAAAGTATATAATATACGCGACACTGAGCACGAAATAGTTAACTAAACTACGCGATTATTATCCAAAAGCTCAGATTCCAGCAAACTGAATGAAGCAACCTACGCTCCCCAAGGAAGCAAATTGGTCTCCCAAGAAGGAGTGCATAAAAGCTGCGGAACAATTCATTAAACCCGACCAAGCAGCCAAGGAACAAGCAGTTAGCCCGCCCCATTCCAGTCAGTTGTATAATATAATTAACCGCGACGAGGCACAGGAGCGAGCTGCGGTAAAATCCTTTGGAATTCGTTGGACGACACGCCGAAAGAGGAAGAGAGAGAGAGAGAGAGATCCCTTCCGACGCTTTCCTAAACCCTCCGCCATTCCCCTCGAACGTTCGTGCCCAAACCCCGGATCGAGAAGTCCCCTCTCCGTAATCCCCTTCAGGGTCGGGGATTTCACGATCGCTAATGAGATTCCGAGTGTCAAAACTCCGGGCCTGGGCCGTGTCTGGAACACACAGGCCCCCGAGACTCGCACACGTATACGACGTGGCCACCAAATAACGGATCGTAGCGATTAGATGGTACCGATAAAGGTGTCCTGAGGTGGGCTCCAAGGGAACAGGTATACGACGAGTCGCGTTCTTCTCTGCCTTCTTTCTCCTTGTCACTCTTTTTCGTCTTCGTCTTCGTCTTCTTCTTCTAACTGACTTATACGTTCTCCGAGAGAACGTAAAAGACAGAAGACAGAAAGAGAGAGCGTGAGGCGGGGGCGGGTTGGGGGCTAGAGGTACGACGGCGGTGACGGTGGAAGGGAGGAAGTGGCGGAGGACGAGAGCAGAAAAGATAAAGAGAGGACTAAAGAGCGGAGATTAGCGCTAATGCACCATCGAGGGAATGGGATGGTATGGGGGCGAGGTCCATCGTATCTCTCATATTTCAGACCCCCGTGACGTCGTCCGAGATACCGAATCATTCCCACCTAGAGTCGACCGTGTATTTTTAGACGGTCTCTTTTTCTTTTCACTCCGCTCCCGTCTTCCGACTCCGCGAACCATCCACAGCGAGCCTTCCTGTTCTCCGCGTGAACCGAATGCTCCAAGAAATCAACGGACGGCAACGTGTATTGTGGCTTCTTTTAGATACGGATATTGAAATGTATCGTGCAATTGGCAGGGATATCGCGTCTGTTGAAGATCGTTACTGCGAGATGACAAAGGTTGGGCGATGTTCTCAGCGTGATCCCTGAATTCGATGGGATCGTTAGTGGGCGGTGAATATGTAGTTTCTTTCGGTGGATGGGTTTTCAGTAATGAATATCGAAGTTTATCGTACGTTTGAGAGGGATGTCGAGGCTTTCTCGAAGTTGTATAGAGTTGGACCAAGTTTGAGGAAGTTTGTACTTACGTAAGATGACGTGGGTTGAAATTGCCTACGAATTCTGTAGGATACAGAAATAAAAATTCTTATTTAAATATAATAAAATCGTAACGATTACTGATACAATTAATGGTGTGCTTAAATTATCGTACGTTTTAGAGGGATGTCGAGGCTTTCTCCAAGTTGTGTAGAGTTGGACGAAGTTTGAGGAAGTTTGTACTTACGTAAGATGACGTGGGTTGAGATTGCCTACGAATTCTGTAGGATACAAAAATAAAAATTCTTATTTAAATATAATAAAATCGTAACGATTACTGATACAATTAATGGTGTGCTTAAATTATTATACGTTTTAGAGGGATGTCGAGGCTTTCTCCAAGTTGTGTAGAGTTGGACGAAGTTTGAGGAAGTTTGTACTTACGTAAGATGACGTGGGTTGAGATTGCCTACGAATTCTGTAGGATACGGAAATAAAAATTCTTATTTAAATATAATAAAATCGTAACGATTACTGATACAATTAATGGTGTGCTTAAATTATTATACGTTTTAGAGGGATGTCGAGGCTTTCTCCAAGTTGTATAGAGTTGGACCAAGTTTGAGGAAGTTTGTACTTACGTAAGATGACGTGGGTTGAGATTGCCTACGAATTCTGTAGGATACAGAAATAAAAATTCTTATTTAAATATAATAAAATTGCAACGATTACTGATACAATTAATGGTGTGCTTAAATTATTATACGTTTTAGAGGGATGTCGAGGCTTTCTCCAAGTTGTATAGAGTTGGACGAAGTTTGAGGAAGTTTGTACTTACGTAAGATGACGTGGGTTGAAATTGCCTACGAATTCTGTAGGATACGGAAATAAAAATTCTTATTTAAATATAATGAAATCGTAACGATTACTGATACAATTAATGGTGTGCTTAAATTATCGTACGTTTTAGAGGGATGTCGAGGCTTTCTCCAAGTTGTATAGAGTTGGACGAAGTTTGAGGAAGTTTGTACTTACGTAAGATGACGTGGGTTGAGATTGCCTACGAATTCTGTAGGATACAAAAATAAAAATTCTTATTTAAATATAATAAAATTGCAACGATTACTGATACAATTAACGGTGTGCTTAAATTATCGTCGATTGCTCTAGATGTAGGAAAGAAAACCGTGAGTTCGGAGTTTTGATCGAAAATGGAATTTCGTTTCGCAAGGAAGCGTGCACTTTTCGCCTAATTGTAAGCGCGGTTAGGCGTTCGATCGCAAACGACTTCGCTATTCCGATAAATAGCAGCGCGCGCGGCTATTGAAAAGAGCAGGAACGTAAATCGGAGGTTAACGTTTGTCTCGACGTTAACCTTTTCCACGTGAGGCGTCGACACCTGAGATAAGGAACGTCTGTTAAGGGTACATGGATCTGAGTCTAATAAGCTTCTCTCGGTTTCTGCGAGATAAATATCGGTGAGCGCGAGCACACGGTATTCCGTGCAACTGGCGCGAAGTGATTTACAAGGATCCTGGCCCACACATCGCCGGATCGTTGGGAAAATTATCCTGAGCAAAAATTACCAGACGAACGCTCCTTGTCGAGAAACTTTCGATAGGTTAACTCTCTTGATATTCAGAATAATTTCATGAAAAGGATAAACGGCCTTATAAATCGGACAATTTTATTATATAAGCCTAATCCTTCTACGTCCTTTGAATCATTCTCCAACGAATCGTAGTTTTCTATCGTTAAAAAATGTTACAAATACGAAGAAAGTACAAGGAAATCGTTACGTGTTATAATCGTAGAATTTTATCATCTTGAAGCTTTTCTCAAATATATCAAAAATATCAAAAACCGTTTTGTTTGTTAAGACAAGATCCAGATCGAGACATAAAAGTTCCAAGATTTCGGAGTAAAAATCTTTTTAAGAGGTTTAAGATTTCAGGATGAAATTTTTGTTCAGTAAGTTAATTAAAATATTTATTTTTCCATGGTTGAAATAAGGTTGGAATTTCAATCACAGAAACTGTGGTGTCTCGGTAAAATGCTTTATGAGAAAGGGATCTAAAAAGCGGTTTCAAAGATAAACTTTTAATTGATCTCTTTAAAACCGCCGCTTTAATTCTGTATCGAAACGCGGAGGACGCGCTATTTACGATTCTGTTGGAAACGTTGGAAATATCATCGCCAGCAAGATGTCGCGTTTACCATAGAGCTTGTAAATCGTCTCTTGTAACGCGTTCGCAAATTAACGACGCTTTCAGCGAATCGTTATCCGCTCCGACTGTCCGCACTATGTTTTATAGCATTATAAACTTCGGCCATGCATTATCGCGAAACGTTCGATATCTTTGTACTTTGTATTTCTCAATCAGTTTGCGCCACGACTAAATCGACGAATTTCGGTAAACAATTCTTTTCGTTGTTATTTAATCTGCCTTTTGTTTCTTTCACTATCAAATTCACTGTCTCCATCATTTTCAATCGAACCATATTCATAAATTTAATCTTGTTTGTTCGTTAAAAAATTTAGATATCGTTATACGATATCGTGGTACGCAATGGTGAGAAAGACAGTTTGAAAGACACCATAATTTTTTAAAATGCGATTGTATTTCACAAGAGTAACGAGTTGCTTGGTATCTATTTTAATATAAATATGTATTTCTTAAACTCATTACATTCATCGACGCAAAATTCTCTCACCATCGAAGTTTAATTTGCCGTTATCGATTCCTCATAACAATAAACCACCCCACAACTACCCTTATTTTTTATTTTAACGAAAATAATCATTTCCAATCTCCTTCTACCTATTGAAATAAAATTGTATTGTTAGCTAAAATCTCATTTCCTATTAACCGCTCGTTACAGCGGCTACCGTGCCATATCCATCCCTAATCATCAAACGCGAATTAGCCCACCATCCAACCACACGACCAACGATCAGGATATCCAAATCAATGGACAGAGCCACCCTCGTCGTTACATCCACACTCCATACTCTAATGTGAGCTGATGCAAAAAGAAATCATGTCGTCGATTCATTCGCACGAGCTTACACTTTGCATCCATTTGACCAACAAGCAGAATGAAGCCCGAAGTACAACAAGAAGAGAAAAATGGTGTAGCATTGAAAGGGATGCAAGGGGGAGGGGAAAACGAAGCAGAGTCTCGGTACGAGCGTCAGCAGCCAATTCACGGTGCCAGATAACATCGAATATTTTTCGAGTGAATGTTAGCAAACGTCCAAAAAAAAAAAAAAAAAAAAAAGAAGAAAACGGGATGGAACGAGTGAATCTCGTAGAGAGAAAGAGAGGCAAGCAGACAGAGAGAGAAGTAAAAATAGTGCAAAGGGAGAAATAGGGGCGGGTAAAAAGAGATGGCGAGAGAACGATCAGCGTGGGTGGAGGACGCTAAAAGGCTTGGACCGAACTTTTCGACAATAACCGGCGGCGGGCAGGCCGTTATTGAATTTTTATTGGCGACGACGAGTCAATTTGCGATTAAACCCACCCTTGTTATTCTTCCTCGCGCCACCGGCTCGACACGAGTTCGACAGTTCGTTTAAAGGAGAGGCACCTCGTTTCCCTTCCTTTCTTTCTTTCCACCCCTTTTTTTTTCATCCGTAGTTGAGGAGAGACAAATCGACTAAAACATGAAACTTCTTAAGGGATGATAGACAGGGGTAAGTGGATGGATGAACGGGTTTCTCTTCTGAATGACATTTGAAATTATTATGTCTGTCAGGTTGGGGATTCTAAGATGATTTCTTAAGGTTCTTTAGTAGCAAGTTTTAATCGTTATTGGATTTCTTGCCTCAAATCGCTGAACCTTGGATATCAAGGGAAATTCAGTCTGGTAATATATTTTTGTTTGCTTGGAAATTGAGAACTGTCTTTGACGTAATAAAAGAAAATTCTTACTCTATACTTTTCGAAAGTTATTAGGCGTCATTCTCTCGATTTGTCTTGAGAATGATCTTATACACGAGATATCTTATGTTATAACATAAGTGTGAGGAAGCTTTCGAGTTGAATAGTGAAGATGTCCTGCCACGTGTTCAAGAAGACGTCGTATATCCTTTCGACAGTGTTCAAGGAAATAGAAACGGCTTGGCACTTGATCGAGAACCGGAAGCAGCACGTGTGGACTTAATGGATTCTTCGCGTATGCCACTTAACCGGTTGTAAGAGAAACGATCCTCACCTGTCGTTATGTAGGGTGGTTACGTGTCTTAGGGATGGGAACGAAATTCTAGTGCTAGTACTTTCGTCGCGGAACTATTGAAGCAAGTATTCCCTCAAAGAAATCTTCTTTTCTTATTAAAATTTCGTTTGCGGATTAAGATCCTTACGAGAGAAAAAAAAAGGTTTTTTAAATGTAAATTTCTTACTTTTTTTCTTATTTTACTTCGCTTCGTCTTCTTAACAATAATTAATATTTCCTACTTTTGCTTCATCTAAAATTTTGGGGACAATAATCATTACAAGTAACTTTTAAATGATTTTGTGGTAGTAGAGTGACACGTTAATTTAGGCACGTCGGAATTTTTGTGTATTTTTTTTTAAATTCTATCAAATTTCCTTTACTTGTGTTCTAAATCAAATGCAGATCTTGATTAAATTTTTTATCACTGTTAGCTGATTTTTCAAAAGATAGCCAAGCTTCCAAAATGACTTTGGACAATATGAACAGTGATGAAAAATCGCAAAATAAAATTTTAACAAAATGCACGAATACAACGATTGATAAAATAGAATAACATTTATTCGATAGGCAAATAGAATAAAGTTAAAAACAGGATAAATACAGATATAACATACACGTTAAATGACGTTGTAGAGATAATTAACGAATTAAAGGGATTAACAAAATAATAATTAAAAAGAAATGAAAATAGCCGTGCTAATGAAGCATGTACGATAAAGTTGGAACGATCTGTTTGCATGACCATTCAAAATCATCCATCCATCGAATTCGAGAGGCTTTGGAAAGGGTCGCTTCTCACCTGTCGTCACAAAGGGTGGACACGTGTTCATCGGGTGAAAAACCACGTACAAACACACGTGAGGGATGAACTGTGCCTTGTCGGCCTCCTGACACGATCGAGCATCGATGCTAGATCACTCTTGACGGGATTTCCGGTTGTTTTTCCAACGTTGTAAATTGTCTGGCGCAGGAAAATGTCGATTACAAAACAAGTGGAAAAAATGAAAGAGCAATATTCTTTCAAATTCTTAAAATTCCAAAATAGTGTCAAATCGTTCACTTCTTCGTTTTCGCATTAATGAATCATTTTCTTATTTCGCATTTACCTTTCACAGGCAAAGTGGATGGACAGTGACCGATGGACTATATCAGAATTACAAAATTCACAAAACTTGAAAATACAATAAATAATAGGAAATAATGGAATTTCAAATACGAAGGCAACGAATCGAAGAATGTTCTAAATATTCCAAGCATGTTCCTTCCGTTTCACACGGATTCGTCGCGTTTTGCAACTTCCGTTTCGGTCGCAAATCGACTTCTCGAGCTGTTTGTCCGTAAAAGGCATCGGTGCTTTTCGAGGGGTTCCGCTCCATGTTAATGGCTTAATGGCGAGTCGATGTCCGCTGGAAAAGGCCAACATTTCATGCTGCGTGACCAATAACCGTAGGACAATTACACGCCTCTTTTCAAGCTCCTTCTGTACCCCTTTTCGTGCTAAAGCCACCGATATCGCGAAACGCCGCTGATAACAGCGCCGGTTTTATCTTATCACGTGGAAACCCTCGTTTCACCGTCGCGACGACTTCTTCGTCTCTTCTTCTTCTTTTCCTTCGGATGTTGCGTCGACTTCTTCGTCTTCTTTCTAGAGGCCATATTGCTGCCGTTCGTCGGGGTCCTTCCACCTCTGACAGACAGTGGGTCCATTTATTCGCAAATGCCAAGGCCGAGGGAAAGATCGACGATCGGAGGTCTGGCCGGAGGTCGCGGAGGTCCGAAGAATATCTGGATCACCAGACGAGCGTCGACACGGAAAAATGATTCAGAGAAATTGTTTTCGTTTGACGATTCTTACTTAGTCGACATAAGTCGTCGAAAGTTTTCGAGTTTCTACATTTTTGCAAGTTATTATTCATCCTCTGTTGCTAAGTTAGGGTCATTGACTATTAGACTACGAATTTTTATGCATTTATTCAAATGTGCAGACGATCTACAAAATATCTATATTATGCTACTAGACAGAATATTAAGCGAGAGAACAAAATTTTGTTTCTTCCAAGTGTACGTACTTAGGTTGTAATCTCACTTTGTTAAAATTTTACTCCTCGGAAACAAATGGACGTAATACAAAAAATTATTCGCGAAAAAGCATTTATACGTCGGGAATTATCAGATGGCCCTATCGTGGTCGAAATTAATGGTAGAAACAGGCGACCACGAGCGGAAGCAGAAGTCCTGAAAGGATGGATTGCTAGATCCTGATCGCTGACCAGTTGAGCGGGACTCCAAAGAGTCCTGGAGATAGCGGCGTGATTGCCGGGGGTTGATCGACGATTTGTCAAAGTCTTTCCACGAAACGGTAGGAAGACGACGACCGTGACAATACCGTCTGGTCCTATATTTAATGTTGCATCGCAAAAAAGCATCGATGGACCTTAGACTCCGACGTTGTCCCGAATAACAAAAAGTCTCACTGTTTGTTTCTTCTTTACTTTTAAATAACGTCTCATATATGCGTTGATATGTAAGAAAACTTACTTTTATTCTTTGAAAATTTCATCCGTTTAGTCTGTTGCCCAAAATTAATTCTTTTTATTGTTCTTCTTATAAACTTAGACTTTGTGAATATATATACCTCGAGCGTATAACGAAATGAAAAATGTCAGGCAATTTTCATATCCATATTTTATTAGTTTTTCATTATTTCATATTTTCATTCTAATCTTTAAACGTGGCTTTAAATGACCTATATCTGTGTAACGCGTTGTGCTTGAACAACACTTACCTACGAGGTTTAGCTGTTAACATTCAGACACCTTGTATATATAAGAAACATTTCTCGCTCGAGAAAAACAATTGAAAACGAAAAAAGTTACCACCATCTTCGGTCTTCTCTAGGATTCTCAAAGTCTGCATTAAGTATTAGCGAAAAGTGCCTAGAAACTGCGTGCATTCAGGTGTACCAGGAGCATGGTTTCCGCATTAAAAACGCGGCAGCCTCCGCGATAGTGGTTCTGACGTGTATATCCTCGGCCGCAGATGTCGCAAAACGCCCGGAGAGCAGCCGACACCGAAGTTCTCCGATAGCCTGATGGTCATTTCTCATTTGCGTAATCTCACGCTGCCCTCCTCCGTTTCTCCCATCCTCGTTCCCTCTCCTCGTTCAGCTCGTCCCCGTTTCGCATGGAAAGAGAGGAGGAGGAAGGGTGGTGGCTCTTCCGCGAGAGCTCTCTCGAGGGGGTGGCTCGTGCGAACCATTTGTTCCGCGGGGCGGTTTTGACGAGGCGAACTCCCTGCCCTAATCGCTGCGGCCGTAAACGCGACGCCTCCACCGGGAGCTAATCATAATTGCGCGCCACGATAAAAAGTGTCCGGCTCTTTTTCACCGTCCGAGGCGCGCACCGCAGGGCACGGCCGGACGATGACGAAGCGGCTCGTTGCAACCCGCCCCGGATATATCTCGCCCCAGTGCAAGTGGACTGATGCGTTCGCGTAATTGACCCCGAAACGCTGTTACCACGCGATGTTGCGATACCGATAGAGAAGCATCCTTCTATCGTTCGTTCGACAATTGGCAATCTTGTTACGAATTAGTTCTGGATTAAGAGATATCTCGTGGCTGAGCTATGAAAGGATGAAAGTTAAAGGTTTTCTGTGAATTTTCAATGGGTCTAGAGATTTGGTGAATTACGACGTTTGAGTTATGCTTTCGTGTTTCAATATAGGTTGTACCAAACGTGATATGTAATAAATATATTCAATCGCATCGATTGGTGCTCCGAAAATGTAGAAGGAATGGTATTATTGTGCTGTACAGAACGAACATAAGATTAAGCGATTAGGCAGTTTTATGCAAATTTCTAATGTTGCAATTACACGGTACCGAGTTCACATTCCAGCACTTTTGTACGATACCTTTTTAACCGTCGTGTTTTACATTTTATCGGATTTCAGCTTCTACCGATCAAAATAAAAAATCGAAGGGAAGAAATCCAACAGCGAATTTTCGTATGCGCCCTTAATGACCCAGTTTCTCTACGGAGAGTCAACCTAGCTGCCCCAATAGCTCACCCCGTCCCAAATTATTCACGCTTACCCGAATCGGTGGCCGTGACTGTGACACGAGCGACGGTCATCTCCGCTATCCCTGTCCATCTCTACGGACAGACGAAAGTAGAAGCTGAAGATAAAAGGATACGAGAGATGGAGGAGAGAGAGCGAGAGAAACTCCTTGGATCCGAGGAAGACACCAACAAGAAGCAACGAGAGATGAAACGAGAAAGTCGAAGAGAGAGGAAGCTATCTCTCGCGTCGTCTAGACTCGAGAAGCCGTTCCTGGATTTTCTCCCCCGGGACCCTTGGTATATTCCATCCTAGGGGAGAGGGGAGGAACAAGAGAGAATCTTTCGAGACAGTGAGACCACTGTTGAATCTGTTTCTCCCCTCCTCGTCGCCCTCGAGGATCTTAACGAATAAGATAACACGGCGCCAGGGAGTTCTCCTCTCCTCTCTCTTTCTCTCTCTCCCTCTCTCTGTGCGCATCTCTCCACTTGGACAGACCAACGGTCACCGACACCACGTCGATGATCCATCCTTGCCTGTTCAGACATCTCACAGCCCCGATTACGCGGAATCTCTTGTCCCCTCTTTGCTTTTTCACGCTTTCGCGCTCAACGATCCTGTTTAGTCCTGGTAATTCGACGTAGCCTCTTCGGTGGCTTCACTGAATCGAGAACATTATCGGCGCCGGGCCGATCTTTAAGACGTGTTAAGTGCCATTGATGAACTGGTACGGCCTGGTCAGATTTATACAGGGTGCATATTACAATACCCATTTGTTTGCAGTATGTGTCAGGTTGAGTGTGTGGAGAGTATTATATGATGATTCGTTGGTTCGGTTCAAGGGATGTGCACGTATACAAAAATGTATTTAAAAAAATATCGAGAGTAAAGTACATGTTATCATGTAGAGGACGGTTGGTCGTGTGGTTTAAATAACGAGATTGCTGGATAATGAAACCGTCGAATGTATTTAAAAATAATTAATAAATACAGAGAATGTTCGCTAAGACGCTCGGTACTAACTGATTCACTAAAGACCGTATATTGAACGCTAATAGAATCGCTCGAGACTGAGACTGAAAAACTGGTCCTCTTACGGTCGCGTTCGTTTATTTATACTGGTCGGGGGAGTGCCGGAAAATTTTAATTCGTCTTTGTTCGACGGTTGCACGTAGCGGCAATATTGTTTTGCCCGAAGTTTATTTATTATTACATTACGTATGTCCTAATGATGTTGATACTCCTAGGCAAAACGACAATATGATTCGAATTGTTCCCCAGCTTATGTGCCGCTACAATTATATGTGTAGAAAGCGATACATTATTTTATTGAAGCGTCGCTTTTATATGAGGAAAGATATGAGTCTATGTACCTTAAATATCCGCAGTTTACTGATAAGTATATTCCAGAATTCTTTTAGATTTTCCGAGGAAATTAGAAGAATCTAGATTAGAAGAAACGTCAGTTTTGGATATAAACTGCCCACCTGTTTATGTCTTGTGAGAACATACGTTTGTCTATGAAAGACTGCTTTTACATAGTAAAAATAGCGTGCATTTAAGGAAGCCGTTAATTTACAAATTATCCAGTTAATATATCGTCAATGTTACTCATCGTTGCATCAATTCGTCCGTTTAAAATTTCAATCTGTTCATAAATGTTCTTATAACTCGTAGCTTAGTCGAGTAGACTCGCACGTATATTATTAGCAAAACATTAAAAAAAGCCAATTAACTGGTAGTCAAAAGTGACCAGAATGGTCGGCGTTGCCATAAATCATTCACAGCGGGACTAATTAAAAAGAAAGCCGCGAGAAAGACTGGAGTAGAAGTTCGACTGGTTCCCGCCACCAACGCGGAGTCGAACTCAAGCAAGGCCTGGGCCGACGATAATTTATTGGCAGGTAATTAGCGATCGTGCGAACGATAATTGTCCGCAATTTCGCAATCCCCGTGAACTGGTGCCTGCAATAATATCGCGGTAGCCCCTGTGGTTGCGTAACTCGTCGATCCAGCGAAAATCCAAACTGATAAATGCCCTCCGCGATGCGGAAAAGGCTGATAGAGAAGGAAAAAGAGAACGGGAAAGACACGATCGTTAGCGCCGCTGAAAAGGAAAAATCGTTGCATAATTAAACGCACCTGTCAATCAAAACGTTTGTCGAATTTATTTTCGATCAGTTTTGAATAACGCTATGTCCGATAATAGTCTTTATCAATAAAATCGAGATGTTATGATTTATTCCGACACACGTAATAACTCTCCTTTCGTATCCAGATAGCAAATGAGAATCCTACCAATTTAAAATTCACTAACACGAGCAAGAATAATCCATCGTTCGTTATATTTGATTTATTATTCCAATGATCCGATTACAAATCAAATCACTGTCTTTCGTATCTTCTATTCCCTATATTAAACAAATTCCAATCTCAACGAGAAAGTAAATACATTTCAAAAGTAAATAAATAAAAGACAGAAAATAAATTCCTATTTTTTGAAACGTATAATATTCGATAAGAAAATGACGATCTATTCTTATGGTATCTTGCCGTTTGCTCGTCGTCACCAGTAATCTATCTATTTATTAAAAACCTATTATAAATCGATTTAAAAATATCCCAATGTAATTATTCACGTGGAAAATTTGAACACAATCAATTGCCTACACCAGAAACGAAAATACAAGTTCTATGGATTAACCGTTACGAAAGGAAATACACCACTATCCGACACATCCGATGATCAATCTAAAAACACGAGTCACCCTCCAGAATCAAACCATCGAACGATCCAACTAGCCCCACCCACGTTTTCCGACAATCGAAACCAATCTACATCAGGATAGAAAAAAAAAAAATGACAGAGAAACACGTTTTACGATGTCGAGGAAGGTTCGTAAAACGACGCTCGAAACGGCGCGTATCCCGACGTAATAAAATCTAATCGCGAGTGCCGAAACGAGCCGTCGGCAACGTTCAGGAGAACGGTGTGCACGATCTACGGAGACAAAGAGTACGGTTATTAGATACAACCGTACCCTACGTGTCTTACGATCCTCCTTATCGTTATCGCCATTAGTCACGGAGCCCATTGCGCACCGTGTTACCAGTATCGGCCTGGTGTTATCGTTATCCGTTATCAGGCCGCGCTATCGGCGAAGTTCAAGCCTCGTGACGCCAACGACAAGAGGTAATTCTGGTGCCCTGAAGTCTGCCAATGACACGATATATAAAACTCGTACGCTTATTTCTTTGCTTATTTACTCGCCAGATCCAGTCTAAAGTATTTACCGGTGTATTGATACGAACGATCATTACAATGGAATCGTTGTTCGTCAACGTGAAAGTATGATTTCGATTGTGGAGGATGATCGTATGGTCTTTGGAACGTTGGAAAGGATATTGGAGAAATATCGATGGGGATATTGACTGCTATTCTTACGACTATTCAAGGTTTTTTATAGTTTTATTTTGTGATTGTGTACAAGCAGATAATTTATACTAATTTTATAAATGATTCATTTTTATCTATCGTTGTTGTTTATTCGCTGAAAATTTATAGTAAACGTAACGATGAACGTGTGAACGTTGTTTTCGTGCATATTCAAAGTAGAAATTAATCGCATAGTCTTCGCGATATTGAAGCATGTTTTCTCCGGTTTAGAGATTTTGCCCTCGTTTAGGCTAGAATAGAGATAATTCGATTGTGAGGAATGATCGTGTGGTCTCTGGAATGTTGAAAAGGATATGGGAGAAATATCGATGGGATATTGGCTGCTATTCTTACGACTATTCAAGGTTTTTTATAGTTTTATTTTGTGATTGTGTACAAGCAGATAATTCATACTAATTTTATAAATGATTCATTTTTATCTATCGTTGTTGTTTATTCGCTGAAAATTTATAGTAAACGTAACGATGAATATGTGAACGTTGTTTTCGTGCATATTCAAAGTAGAAATTAATCGCATAGTCTTCGCGATTTTGAAGCATGTTTTCTCCGGTTTAGAGATTTTGCCCTCGTTTAGGCTAGAATAGAGATAATTCGATTGTGAGGAATGATCGTGTGGTCTCTGGAATGTTGAAAAGGATATGGGAGAAATATCGATGGGATATTGGCTGCTATTCTTACGACTATTCAAGGTTTTTTATAGTTTTATTTTGTGATTGTGTACAAGCAGATAATTCATACTAATTTTATAAATGATTCATTTTTATCTATCGTTGTTGTTTATTCGCTGAAAATTTATAGTAAACGTAACGATGAACGTGTGAACGTTGTTTTCGTGCATATTCAAAGTAGAAATTAATCGCATAATCTTCGTGATTTTGAAGCATGTTTTTTCCGGTTTAGAGATTTTGCCCTCGTTTAGGCTAGAATAGAGAGATAATAATGGTTTTCGACGGAAAGGAAGGGTTAGGATAGAAAAGCGAAGAGATGCAGCTCGAAGGAGTTTTCGAAGGAATTACTACCTGTGATTAGATACAGCAACGTATACTGCATTAATTTGGTAAATAGGTACTTACTAGTCAATGTATGCGCATACTAATTCGATAGGTAAATGAATGTATCCACAAGCAGTGAAATTTAAATGTTGACTAAATAGCACAAGTTTAGTCTTCGTTTAATAAAGATATGCACAAACATTCAAATTAACAATTTTGCTAGCGGATGTGCACACCAGCCACATAATTCATCAGGTGTAAACAAAGATGCATCATTTAAGCGAACACAGACTACTACATATCTAACTAAAGCATTATGGAAAAAATATCCCTTTTCTTTTTAACTGAATTTATTCTATAAACTCGTTCGTTACAAAGAGGTAACATAAATAATAGTCAGTTGCAAAGTTAATTAGAAAAATAATATTCGTTGTACCATCATTTCCCTCTATCGCTTTACTAAAATCAAACCTTGAGATCGCCTAATTTTCTCACAAGACTCCCAGTAACCGCCTCTTAACAATCGGGGAAAAACCTAGCGCACGCAGCCCCGTAACCGTATCAAAAGAAAAAGAAAGAAAAAATAAAAAACATGGCATAAAACGAGCCATAAAATTCGCAAACTGCCGAGCGTTTCGTAGAAGCTGGCCGATAGAGGCAGACAGGGACGTAATCCGGCAGAGTCCTGGAAACAATCGTCGATTCACACCCCTTCCCAGAAGGCGGCGGTGTGTTCCGGTCGAAATCAGCCTTTTGCCGTAGACGCGAGAGGGAAAAGCGGTATGTTTGCCCGGCATTATCGTGAGGCGGCAGAACACGAGAGAGCCGGGGAAAGAGAGTGAAAGAGAGAAAGAGGAAGGCAACCGGTGCTGGGGACAGAAGCAACCAAGAGGGAGCGAGAGAAAGAGAGAGAAGAGAGTGATAACAGGTAGCCATTGCCATGGGTCTCGGTGCCGCTTGGAAACCAGTGATAGCGCTTCCCCGCAACGGCGAGCATCTCGCTCCTCTGCGGTTTCGTCTTACCCTCAGCTTTTAAACAGTCTGTCGGAAGAAGCTTTCCGCGTCGCCGACGAGAGTCTGCCGTGCGCGTTAAACCGCGAGCGGCCTTGTCCGCGAAATCAACGTTCAATAGCCTCACCTAAGTCCACGCTAGAAGCTGTGGATTTAGGAGAACTGTCGACTGTCCCGTTCGTTGAAACGTTGAGCTTTCGCAGGAATAATTTCATAATACGCTGAAGAGAGTTTGAGAAAGGACGTAATGGTTAAAGATTAACGCAGCTTCTCTTGGGGTAGTTTTGGTATTCTTGGAGAGAATTGTGAAGTGGTTCCGTGACGTCGTTTAGGGATCGAACAATTTTGGAATTTGGGAGCTGCTGTGTTGAGGGATTGCTTGTTGGGTTGGTGTACCCTTTGAGAGAAGCGTAAGAGGTACAGGTACAGGAGGACTATTGCACGCTGGACGATATAGTTTCCTGACGTGATAAAGATAAGTTGAAGGTGGAATTTGCAGCTCCCATTCGTGAAACGTGAGTTATCAAAGAAAATAGCAGACGGGTTTACGATATTAAACTTATAAGAAAATACAAAAAGTATAGGAAAGTGAATGATCAAGACGCACAGATATTTAGTGGCAGCTGATGTAAAAGGAATTGTACAACAGGACGCTAAACTTATTGCTCCAAAAATGTAACCCATGAGAAAAGATATTTTACAGCAAATACAGGAAAAAGACCGATCATATGCAACATAATACTCCGATTACCAAAATACCCACGCACTTAAATTAACCACCCCTCATCAATTCTATAACACCACAACCTACTCAGTTCCGTCACACTTAATGCTACAACTGCATTTAAAAGAGCTCCGCGTCTTTCAATCGCAATCAGTGCCAAATTTTCATTCATCAAGGCACGCATAGATGCACACATAAGACAAATACATTTAACACATACAAGCTAACATAAATAATACTTCGATTGCCAAAATATCTACATTTTAAATTAACCATTTCCTTCGAATACCGCAATACCACAACCTACTTTATCACCAATGCCCATCAGTCTCGATCCTACGACCGCGTCAAAGTGCGTTCCGCATCTTGCAACCTCTCCAAACTCTCGCACGAAACGGTTTGCGTGAAACGAGCCACATTCGAGCGTCAAAGCGACGAACCTGCTGGCCGGTTGTCCGCATTCAATTACCCTTATCGTGGTCCAAGTGTCAGACGTTATCAGCCGTGGGGCTAGTGACCAGCCGTGACGAAAATTTCACCGGTCGATCGTGCCTCCTAATTGTCGTGGGTCGCGCGCGCAATTAGCCGCCGGTTTTCCGGGCGAATCGGCGTCGGCGTCGACGGCGGTGTCGACGGCAGTGGCCACGCGTTCTGCGTGTGCGCGATCGATAAGATGCCGATCGTGCCGGCTTATCGGGCAACGGGAGGCCGATAAGAGTCGGTCCCCGTAGCTGTCGGAGCGAGCGCGGCCAGGCCGCGATACGCGGATTATCCGCGTGGCTCGTTTATTCCCGTGCTCGCTGCTACAACGACGACAATCGGCCTACCGACCTTCTCTTGTCTCTCTCTCCCTCTCTCTCTCTTTATCCCTCACGTTCTATCTGTCTGGAAATACAGTCGTTGTTGCTCGGATTGTCGTTACATCGAAGTTCAACGCCAGGATGTATAGGGAGCAGGATTAATTGTTTGTGAAGGGATTGATTCGGTCTTTGGGTAATCGGTCGAGGAGTTTGGTGAATAACGTTGGATATCGTCAAGTCCTGTGTAAAGTGTATTTTTATTTTGAAAGGAGATTTGAAGTGTTTGATGCGCATGTTGCATAGTAAGCTGGATGGATAAGTAATTTCAGTTATCATCTTTGATCGATAATGATATATCAGAGACGTGGATTAAATACATTTGTTGGATTAAAAGATTGAGAACAAGCAAAGATTGTTTACTTGTCTTGTTTACTTTGTCTGCTCGACTTATTATTTGCATATTTCTAAACGATGATTTTTATAAAATCAAAGTAAGACGATCGATCTTACCTCCAAATATAACTCGAACTTCAGTCTAGAAGATAAAACACCGTGTGTTAAGAACGCCGAGTGCAGATAATAAAGTAAATCGAACAGCTGTATAGGGATGATTAAAATCCACAGATCGATGCAATGATCGATGACGATATCGGTAACGCTCGATAGAAGATGCTCGATTCGATTTACGTGAAAAGTTTCACGATTTACCGACAAAACTGTTATCTACGCCAGGACTCGGTCGATCCCTAATCAAACATCGAATACTGGAAAATCGCGTGTGTATGAATAAACATTCGAAACACACATAGAAAGAGGCAACGATCGTACACGATCGATGTTTGCGATGTAGTCGATGGATAGCGATAGAACGAGTCGCAATCGGACATGGCGATCGCGATCGCGATAATCGTCTGACGAGCATCGTGCCAATAACGTGACGCGATATCTCACGGGATCTATCGATCGGATCTGATCGACGTTCGATCGGGACCGTCTTGAAAAACCGCAGAGTGCTTGTCGACGATTGCGTCAAGTTGAGTCAACAGGAATCATCGTACTCGAACAAGCTGGAAAAATTGAATGGGATGCGCTGCGTGACCGACAGTCGACAAACACAGAATGTTCCGCGTGGTGGACGGTGAATTCGTGCAACAACGTGCTATCGGACTGTGTTGCTCCGACGCGCTACGTCCATGAGAATAAAAGGTGGATCTGAGGATGAAAAGTGAGCTTGTGGTCGAGTAAAATTTCGATCGAGATGAGTATACTGCTATGGAGACAACGCAGAGGCAGTCAGCTCAGGGCGGAAACCACGCTTTCACTGACAAGTAAGTAATTTAAAAAAATACATAAAAGATCGAAAGTTTTGAGGCGGCGGTAATACTCGACGAAGTATGGAACGTAAACCAAGTTAATATTAAGGTACTTTTTTTAATTTTTATGCGATCCTCGAATTTTCATGTCTCGTAATCGAAACGAGAATTCATGTATGTTAGTAGCATAAATTTAAGAAATTGTTTACAATTCGGTTAAAGAAATATAGTTGGATATTTCTAGGACACTCTATATGCGAAATGCACATCCATAAAACGCAGAGTTCCGACTCGTGTGTTGTTCTATCTGACTATCACTCTATCTTCCTAACAACGTTATCTCGTGTACACTTCGAAATTTCCCACTCAATTATGTTCGTATTCATCGTTGTCAAACTTCCAATATCATAAAGTATGTAATGGAATAACCAGAAGTAAAAACGAAGGTATACGAGGATATTTAAATTCGGAAAGCTACAACCAAAGATGCTACTGTACAGCCAAAACACTCGTCTACTTCCAAGAATATTATAACGAGAAGATTAAACAACTTCGAAAGGTACCTCTCTCTTGTTGAAAAACCAAAAAGAATGGAAAGCAAAACAGAAAAATGTGGATCCAGTTCTTAGTACCGTTTCGACGATCGATCGTCTTGCGATTTCCCATTCGATTCAACGGGGGTGATCGAAAGCACAGGCAGAATGGGAGAGAAAAAGAAGGAGTTTCGTCGAACGTTGCCGGTCGCGGCCTCGGAGCGTTAATGGGAGGAGTTCATTAAGATCGCGCGATTAGTGGCTTATCGCGGCTAAGCGAGGCTCGTTACTTTACCGTGACGTCACTTCCTCCCTGTGTCGCCGGCATCGTTGTCCGTTGCCTCTCTTTCCGTCCGTGCTTCCAGCTTTCTGCCCGCCTCTTTTGTTCCCCGAATTCGAGCTTACACACCGTTTCCTTCTGGTTACTCCACGACTAGAGCATCGTTTCCCCTTTGATGCTTCTTTTTGCTTGTTTTTCGCAAGAAATCCAAAGTACATAGCGTTCAACACGCGAATAAACAATAAAATTTGATACTTTTTGATACATTATATTTGCGGATATCAATAGGATTATATAATATTGTAATGTAATAATATAAATATAATAATGTAATATGAAAAATATAATATAATTTTGTAGGTGTAATTATATAATTAAAATGATACAATTATTTGCAGAATATGCGAGTAGCGATTAACCTCTTGGAAACCAAGCGATTTATATTGATGGAGTCGATCGGTTTAACTTTTATATGGTCCATTTATTGCTTGAAGCTTTAATACGATTAAAAGTGATTCTGGGGGTTTTAGGTAATCGTTCGTTGTTACAAAACCTTCAAATTAAGCGAAGATGAATTGGCAACGATTACGGTTTCGGTGATTAAATTGGAAACTGGTTCTCGAAGGTTTCTCCTTTAAGCTCGAAGAAAAAACACTTTTCAATTTCAAGATAATGTAACATTTATTAAAGATCGCTGCTTATAACATTATGTTAATTAATTAGCAAGGCAAGGCAGAAAGTTTGCCCGGTAGATTTGAATATTCAAAAGCTTAGTCTTAGGTTAAGTTTCTGTAAAAGTTTCAAAAGTCCCTTTCGCAAATCTACTTACACAAAAATATTAATTCCAGATAATACTATCTTGTTATACGTAGAATTCTTCGCCCGTAAACTTCTATTAAAATATTATGTTTCTTCGTACAGCACTTCAAATCAAACAAATTCCAATTGATTCTGAAGAACAAAAATTGGGAAGGATTGTTTTCGAGTGTTGAAAGTAGATACAGATTGCGTGATCCAGATGGTAATCTCTCGTCATTTGTACGATCATTGGCTTTGTTAATCGTCGTACGATCATGAAATAACGATCTTATAACGGAATTACGATAAGCCTGATAAATTGTCTAGACAATGATTAGCGGTAAGTGCGGGATGGATCCGATCGATCTGGTCATTGATCGATATCGCGACCACACATTCGGTTATCTCCGCTTGGACTTTGTCCCGTCTTCTGTTTGTTGATTTCCCTTTATCTTATAAACTTCAGTTCCTATAGTCACGAATGTTCTTATGATACAATTACTGTGATCGATATCGCAGATGATTACCGATGACGTTTAATCTTCGGTTTCTTGAACGATAAACCGATGTTGGTTCTTCGACAATAAATGAGGTAGGTCAATCTAGTTGATCGTGCCTAAGTTTTTACGCAGGTAATCGGTGCCTTTTTTAAATATCTACGTAGAATCTCTGATAGAAAGTAACTGTAGTTCTTAATAAAATTTTGTTTGCTAAGGTAATTTTTAAATTGGTGGGATTTTAAAGGATCGTAAAACAATCTTCCGACGTTCAGTAATTCTTAACTCCGTGCGATTTTAGAAAATCATAGAGTAATTTGTAAGTTGGAAGAATTGAAAAAGAATCGACTTTATAAATTATAAACTTTTAAGGCGGAGGTAAGGGAAACAAAATTTACCGAGCGATAGCACAATTTTTACAACTACTTCGGCGTAATATTACAGCGAACTTATGCTTCGTACGAAGCTATTGTTTTAAAGATACGTGTAGTTAGAACGATTACTCGTTTTCTATCGCTCGATCGAAACGAATCAAATTCTACTCAACTTAATCGAATTACTAATCTTGTTGATGGATTAATTATCGCGTGGAAAGGATAAAACATACATAATATTCCAATATCTATATGATTAACGGATATTAATCATTTGTTCATTAGGATTTACAAACATTATATGTTTAATCTTCGAAGTTAGATTTAACTTATTATTTTAGTTTCTGGGATTAATCGAAAGATTCTCATCCTATCACTCCACCTTAAATTCTCGTTAAACTCCAATCTTGAAAATATCAATCAATTTTAACGGAGAACTCGCTCTCACCTCATCGAATCATCAAGTTTAAATTCACCAAACATTGTTGGACCCAGCGAAGCCACTTTTTAGCCTGTTCACCGGGCAAATTTCCGCTCGGTCGAAGGTGGGTTTCGTGGCGGATCGTCTGGTGCGCGAAACGGAGCGGTGGTCGATTTTCAGCGAGAGCAGACGCGAGTCGAGGCGATCGGTGCCGCGATTTCGAGGACAAGGGAAGGCCGAGGAGGAAAAAAGAAGGCCGATGGACCGTGTTGAACGGAGATGAACGAGGCGAAGGAGGTGGCGCGGAGGGTTCCACGAAAGGCAAGAACGAAATAAACGATAAGAGGGACGCCGGGTTAACCAACAAGCAAATTAACACGTGGGAGGGTCCGATCGGCAAATGAGATAATTGTGCAACGAGGGGCCCCTCGGGGCTCTTTCTGTCTCTCTTTCTCCCTTTCTCTCTCTCTCTCCCTCTCTCTTTCCTCTGCTTCTTCTTCGCTCTGTCTGTCCCAGTTGAGTCCGGCTGTATCGTTTCAACGTCGATTCATCCAACTGTCTCTCTCTCTCTTCGTTCATCTGTTTCGCATGAGCTTCACGAGCCACGAGGCGATCGGGAGAGGCGTGTTACCGATGGATGGGACCCATCGATGGATCGATCTATCGATCCCCACGGTATGCTTCGACGTACCCCTCGCCCCAACCCTCTCTTCGGCTCTTTATCCGCTTCTCTCGTCCTTCGTACCTCGTCGCCATCGAGATTATAGGTGAGCACCGACAGCCACAGGCTTCTTCCAATACTTTGTAAGTTTATTTGCGATCCGGCTGTTTGTATCTTTATTTATGAAATCCTGGCGGAGGGGTCAGCCTTCCTTCTTCAGTCGATCGCGCGCGTTCTTCCCTCTTCAACTGTACCACGAAATTAATTATGCCGACGGAAAGAAGAAGAAGGATAGAGGATAGGGTGCAACGAAGCTCGTACCGGAAGGATAATGAGCGATCAATCGCGACCGGTCGATAGCTGTGTACGTAAACTCTGCAGCTTGAACAGCGGTGATCGAGTTGATCTCGTTGTTGCTTGGTCCTTTTCGTGCGTTATCGAACACGCCTGCGGTTTCCAATGCTGTTTTTCTTCTTATTTGTTATTCCCGATTTCTTTTTAACACCTTACAATATTTTATTCCATTGGTCGATGAATTTATTTCGAATTTCTAGTACGTATATTGACATTCCATCCCTAAAAGTCTCTCCATACCTGCAGCTATTCAGTCCCAGCGAAAGAGATTCCTTTGAGCGAAATCGCACTCGGCAACCTTCTTGATGACAGCCTTTCCGGTGTAACGGCAATTAAAACTAGGACCAAGAAACGAGCCCACGGCGAAAAGGGTAGCGGTGGTCGGAAGAAGAGGTGGAAAGACGTAGAGGAGCGGTGTCCTGATAAACCGGGCTGATAGCGCGCCTCCAAACATTTGCCCGCGATAAGATCCCGTATCTCCTGAGAAAGCCCGGTTTTTATGCTCGTGCACGTTCTCCGTGTCCGTTCCTCCGCAAAAGCAGCCACCACCGCATTGAAACGATAGCGGACGCGAGTGCGAGAGAGACACTGGCACGGTGAATCGCCAAGGTGCGACGAGGACAGGCAGAGCGTCTGGCATGGGCCCATGGTGTTGTTGTAGTACCGGCTTCAGATAGAGATAGCTATTTTTAATGGAAGTTCCTTCGAGTGCTCGAGCGTCGATAGCCGACCGCCTATCTACCGGCTGATATTTTTAATATCGGAAACGGCCAGATGGGGTGGCGGTGGAGGAGAGGCTAGCTAGATAAGTCTCTCTCTCTCTCTTTCTCTCTTCTACTCTCGGCCGGCAAAGTCGCCGATAGCGTGGATCCATTGCTCGTGTGTGACTGTCTATCTCTTTTCTATCCATTTTTCTCTTCTTTCGCTATCTTCCTCTCGACGACCGCATTCCAAAGCTTTTCTCCTCCTACTTTCGTCCTGGTGGGTATACATAGAATAACACCCGTTTTTTCTCTCGCGATCGTGATCTAGCGCAAGGAAACCTGGATCGTAGCTCGATCAAAGTGATGTAGATCACTGGGTAGACGCTTCGCGGGGATTTTGGGAACACAAGATTTGGAAAAATGGAACGATGCGATGTTTGGAGGTTTGAAGATATTTATTGATAGAAAAATCGCTCTACTTCGCGAAGACACTTACAGACCTAAAATGTGACATTAGCGATTATATAGTTAGAAGACTGACAATTTTCTAATTTTGTCACTGGCGATAGGTAGCGTAATTACGTAAGAGGAAATGGAGGAAATGGTTTACTTTATAGTTATACAACGAAGAAATACAGCTTAAGTTTGATCCTTAGGATCGTACAGTTAAAGAACTAAATAGAAGCTATAACATTTTGTAACCGACTAATATATAATTATGGTATATAAAAATGATATATCTAAATGATATATGATTATATATCATTGGAATAGCATTATGTATAATATATAATTATCGTACCGGAAATAAGAAGAATAGTATAATGGTTGTTGAACTAGATCTAAGAGAAAGCATTCCGATCGTAGCTGTTGAAAAATGGTATTGAATCGTTGTCGTTGGTGGTACCAGAATCTCGTGAACGACTATCAAGGATCTAGAGCCAACAACAATTAGCCGGGGGTCAGAGTTCGGAGCTTGGTGCTGGCCTGCCACGATGGGCGGGTTTGCATCGCATCGAGGGCGATCCGAGTAAACAAATCATAAAGCCCGACGTGGAAGGCCTCCTTGCGAACGATCTTCTCTCGGTGAACCTGTCTGTTAATCTGATCTCGGACATTCTGCGTGCGTGATCCAGCTTTCACAAGAAACGTTGTACGAGAACTCTTCGACGAAAAAGTTTGGAGCAGTCTAAAAAGTAACGCGTAATCTACATACACGAGTTTCTCTCTTTTTCTCAATGTAACCAGGGCTAGACTTCCTTAAGTTCTGCCTTGGTAGTTTTATTCTAGAAACAATGTCTTTCAATCTTCTATTTGTTTTTATTTCAATAGAATAAACCCTTATTTTCATTCGAATCTCATTGCAAATATTTCTACTTTGTATACGTCCATTCCTTTTGGATCGCAAAAAATATCACCGCAACTTTAGCGAATTTTTTAATGAAAAAAGAATACGAATACGCTGGAGTCGAAAAGGTCGTAAATAATTTAGCAGAATGAAATATTCGTTAATGTCAAAATACAAATCAAGATTTTAAAAAAGTCGTTCTCCACTCTTTCTTTCGATCTTGACATCTTCCAATAAAATTTTCCATCGATCCGTTTCCTCAGTGTCCACCATACACGTTCCCTCGAAACTTCTTCGAACGCGCGTACCGTCTATCCTCACCAAACAGTTCCGTCTCGTACCGATCTTCCTTCTCCTTCTTCCTCCACGTTTCTCGGTCCAGCTCTTATCCTTCCGCGGGATGAGAACCCGAGATGCCCTCCTACAGATACAAATGGGTACCTATGCCAACGGCGCAACCTGTTATTATACATTCCCCTATACAAACAACGTGTTAATCGGGCCCGCGCCCTGGCTCTGCGCCGCGTACGAGCTGGATCCCCCCATGCATCGCGAGCACAGGCTATCGGGCTACGCGCCGTGGAAACCGATTTATCGATCGTTCCGCGTGCATTTCTTCTTCTTCTTCTCTTTCTTCTTCTTCTTCTTCTTCCTTGCAAGAGGCTCGGTGTATGTAGCGACGGTAAATTGGAATACACACCGGCCCCGGTTCCCTTCACCCACAGATTTTGACCGTTCGAACGATTCCAACTGTTCTTTGCGTTATTCCTGGTGATTTCTTTTTTCCAGCCTCTTGTAGCAGGAACGAAGTAACATCGAGATGATGGGCCGCTGGAATGTGAGCAGAGTTTTGGAGAATTTGTTACGTTCGTGTATTAAAGAGTGTTACGAACCGATTCGTCCTGTCGGTCTTTGAACCTTCTTACTTTTTGTAGCGAGTTTCCTTTTAATAACGAGCGCAGTAATATTGTTTCGCTGATTCGAAACTTGTTTAAGAAACATGGAACATCGTATCTTGCAATGTTCTCATCGAAACGTTCTCCATTTAGAAATTTGTATTTCTCGGATGCTGTCGCTTTCTTTAATCTTCACGTAAAAGATTGAAGGAAGTAGTCAGATAAAAATTCTCAGCATTGAAAAGCTAACTAAAAGTAGGTGACTTGATCTCTGTTCTATCCATGTAATTGTATCTTATAAGTCAAGAAGTCAAAACTGACAATTCGATTACTTAACCCTAAAACGATCCCAGCAGTCAAACTTAAATCAATTGACTCGTTTCAAAAACGAAAAGAAAGAGGAAAAGGGAAAGGGAAAACAATCGCGAAAAATCAACGGATCCATCGGTAAGGAAACCGTAGAAGAATGTGACGGGTCTTCCTGTCGAAGAGAAAGAACGGGAGAGGAAGGATCGCAGCCAGGGATGCAGCGGCCGGTATCTACATTGTATCGTGGACGGGGCTTCGTGGTCAGGTCTCGATGCACCTGGTGCTCATCGTCTCGATCTCGATGCTGCCCGGGGCTTTCTCGCTCCTCCCCTGTCTTCTCTGCTTTCTCTCGGTGATCTTCGGCATCGACGCTGTGCATACCGCCACCCTCGTGAAACAACCACGAAACGCCCTGAAAATCCACTGTGAACCATTCGAGGATCGATCCGCGGTCGATCCACGACCGATAAGCGGACTGCATGCCGCACCGCCACGGAGTCCTGGTGCATTATGAAAACCCTTCGTAAGCTTGTACACCCGCTGGCGCGAGCCTTTCGATGTTACGACACGTCGTTAGCTGAAACATCCTCCCTTCTATGTGGACGTACCTGTCATCGTGAACTTCCCTGTTTCATAGTCTCTATGCCGTGTCCGGAGAAATTGAATTACTCATCGCAAAGTCGGTCGTGTTATCTGGTTTATTTCGATCGATGTGGTAATTTTGTAAGGATTGTTCATTTATTACTGAAAGGAAGTAGGTTATCTTTGAAGAAGTGGGATTCCTATGGAATTGAATAATGGATTGTGAATCGAATTATAAGAAAAGAGCTATAATAGAAAATGGTATTATATTAAATTATTAGCCAAGATATAATCTTAATTGGAAAGTTTTATAATTATAGAATTATAACATGAAGACGTTTTATAAGATTTATAATATTAGTTTTAATACTAATCGTATTAACTATGTAATCAAAAATCATGACATAAACGAACCACCACGATCGATCATCGCGCCAAACCTCTCTAACCATCCATCTCAGCCATCCTGGGAAAAATTCACCTAAATAAAACCGACCACTAGTTATCAAGCCTTCGATGCGTTCACCTCCTGCCCTCGCCTCTTCCATTCAGGAAACAACAACGGTGCTCGAGTTCCCACAGACGAAAGAAATTCATGGCAATCAGAAAAGCCTCGTCTGCCAAACGACGATATAACACACTGTCGGCGGTTTTCCGTGGCCTTGCCTTGTCTGCAGGGTTCCTCCAACCCCTCGAATTCCTCGGAATTCCGCGGCTGTGGTGACTGGCGGTGGCGACCGCGTGCGCTTCGCGATAAGCTTCTCCTCCGACCGGCACCAAACCACCCCTCCTCAGCGAGCACGAACCTAGAACCATGGCTGGTGTTAGCCCGTCATCCTGGAGAGGAGAAAGTTTCGGGGGTGCAGCTCGAACGACCGGAGTCGATCGATCTCCTCCGCTCATCGCGGATTCGTTATCTTTATCCGAGGCGCGCTAGGCCTCGCGATATATCTGATTGGACGAGAGTTCTCCTTTCTGTCTATGGTGTCTACACAGATAGAATGGTTGGGGGTAACTGCCGTAATTTTAAAACGATCCCCGAACCGCAGGATTTCGTTTGCTGGCCGTTTATTTATGGTCGCGGCAACGAGGGTGCCTAGAGATGGCTGTCTTATCGGCGGTGCCCGATAATTGCTCGGTTTTTGCGGGCGAACACGCGGGCAAACGTTGGAGCAGGTCGATGGCATTTCGTGCTTCGTGGTACAAAGAGAGAGAAAGGACTAGGTAGTATGTTTTACGGGTGTTTCGCGAGCACGTGGAACAGGGCACGAGTTTTATCCTCGTTCGATGATTGCCCGGTTTTTGCCGGATTGGCCAGCGTCAGGCGATGATTTTCCAGCCTGTTCGAAATTAGTTTTGGAAACGAGTTCTCGGGGTAAGTTGAGGATTCCAATGTATTTTAGTCTCATCAAGATTTGTCTTCCGTTGTGTAGGGATCAAGTAGATGTAACTAGATTTGATTTTGGTTTTGTAATCGATTGGAAACGAGTGTTAAGGGAAACAGAGTGAAGTGGATCTTTCAAAAGATGGAGTTGTTCGATTTGATTCCTCAGTGGGTCGTATTCAGAGGATAAGCAAAACTAATCACGAGAATTAGTTGTATCGATGTGCAGCTTGCATTTTTGACATTTTCACGCCTTCTTCCATGTTTACATATTTACAATTTACATGTGGCATAAATGTATAGACATCTGCTATTTTTTAATTATATAGTTGCAATTTGTATCCACCGATCTCGATGCAATCCATCGTGAACGTTGCTCCAATAATTTCGTGTATCGATTCCCCATTACACGGGAATGGGAATCGTTGCTGTATCAATTTGAAAAAACAAAATCGAAGAGAATGGAAGCGATGCACACGGGGACTCCGCCGAGTTTATCTCGGAACTCGGCTCATCGGCTCCTCTGCTTCATGCATCGATGTCCTTTATCGGCTGTTCGGCATGTCCCGGGAACATTACCGCCCCGGTTGATTGATATACAAAGTTGACAAAGTGCGCGACGTCGGTTGTCTACGTGTCGTGTTCGTTGTCGTCGTCCTCGAGGTAATGGCGCGGCAACCCTATCTCGCTATTGTACACTCCCTGTTACGTATACCTCTGTGTTCCGTATCATTCTTCGAAAAGGAATCCGATTTCTGTGATTATTGACCGGATTTGTTTCTTCAAACGTATAGATGAAAGCCAAATTCCCGCTTGACGATTGGACATATTCTTCCTTTTATTGAGGTTGATAGTCAACGAGGAAAATGATACGTAAATTGAGACACTGTGTATTATGAAATTATTAGAGAAGAGTAGTTATACCGATTGGTTTTATCTTTTGTATTTAAAAATTATTGAAAATGTGTAGAAATTTTTGACAAAATTAGCACTGAGACACATTAACATAGAAGCACGATCATATATTTATGATCTTTTATTTGCAATATATTCAAGCACAGATTGAAAAGGTACATAGTTCTACTATCAATGTATGTTTTAGTAAAACGGTGGATTTTTCAGTTTTTATTAAGTAAATTGCACAACTACAAGTCAGTCGTACTTCGTGAAATTCTCTCTTATTCTTACAAAAATACGATTACATTTAAAATGGGCCAAAGGGTACAGCAGATTTAAAACGGACGTTTTAAAGACGTCGTGCGTTGTCTGCGACATATATCCGTAACAAGCGTGTATCGTAGAAGCAAAATTGCATCTACCTAAAGGAAAACCCTCGATGGCTGCGAAAGCCTCGATGCTTTCCTACTGAACGATCCTTAAAATTTACGCCGCTTTATCGTCGATCGCACGTCGCTGTACATCTCCAGCTGCACACACTTTCGTAGCAGCGTTTAACTATACAGAATCGGTACACCTACATGTGTCTTGCCGCGACCCGGTTCTTTCTCGGCCCCGTGCTAAACGAGAGAAATAAGAGAGGGAGAGACGCAGCACTTCCTTATCTCCCGTAACGACTGCTCGTTATTAATCGGCGCGCGCTGTTCGAGATACCGAACCCAACCTCCACCCCCGTGCACCCTTAGTGTCTCGCACCGTGGCCCCTTCGGATCGCGCACCTTCGTCAGCCTGCTGAGTATGCGTTCGTGCTTATGTGTGTTACCGATACGTGCTGTTGCAACGCGTATAATAACACAAGGAAACGTAGAGTACGTATTATGGAATATTTCTCTGGGGGGTTGATCCCAGTCAAAATCGGTTGGATAATGCATGATTGATGTTTTATTAGAACTATTTAGTAGTAAAGAATTAAACAATTTTTTTACGTAAAGGATACCAATGCAAGACCATAGTACAAGGTTAAACGAGTTATTAATATAATAAATAACAATTTTACAAAGAAATAGATTCTCCTAAGTAATAGCTTGATCCATAAGTTCTCGCGGTTTTCATCTTATATTGTATTTTTTCTCATAATAAATGCCTATCATCTTGCACGTCTTATACGTTGGGAAAATAATGGTGAAGAATAATTCATAGATGAATTTTTACTAAATATCTGGAAAATGAAGCAAAACTTTTCGCATTCGATAAAATTGTACAATCTTATGGACCGTTTCCGACAATAAGAATAAAAGAGAGGAATTTTGTTAGGTGGAGGAATCTGAAGGAATCTAACTTGTAGTTACCGACTTCTATGGTAAGATATATTGTATTAGTTTGTAGGTTATGTATTAGTTTTGTAGGTTATGTATTAGGTTTGTAGGTTAGGTATTGTATCGTATTAGGTGTTTTTCTTTTACAGACCCATCTTTTACATCGATGCATTTTGATACAAACATGAAGCCTAATCTGTCGATCTGTTTATTTTGATAGAACAAAATGGATCATACGTAATTTGATAAAATGTTGTGCACCCATTATTTCCTTATAAAACGAAAGAAACTTTCCGGACGACCTAATACATATTTCACATTTTCGACTTCCTCCTGTATGCACGGTACACGTGTGTGTACCGTTTCGTGAAATATTCGGAAATTTTTCGGAAACAATCAGAAATAATAAAGGCATCATGAAACGCGTTAACAAAAGTAAGAAATTTCTACCCTCTATCCAGGGTTGCACACCCCTCTTCTCGTACAGCCATTTCCGTATCGACTCGTGATACCGGAGAATTCGGCAATGCATGTGCGTCTCGCCTCTCGTACACAGGATGATTTATTATTTTTATCTCACCGCGGTTCCTCGCCTGGGTAACCAGCAAGCAGACGACGAAGAAAGATGTCCTCATCGAGGGAGAATCATTTCGCCCGATGAAATTCGAAGCTGCCCACAAGATCTATCATCATTTTGCCAAACACAAATTTCATTCGTAATTTTATATACGTATTCTTCAGACGTTTACCAAGTTAGGAATACACAAAGAATATCTGTTGAACATTTGTTGCAACTATATGGATGCAGATATCTTGTCGGGGTATCAGTCATTTTCACGATATTAGAGAATTACGATTTACATTCACACGAATATGCGATCACTGCTTTTCTTCTAAAGGACATATTTATATCCATTTATTATCCATTTATTATATGCATCTCTAAAAAGCTCTAGCTCCTGATAGTATTTTAATTTGTACGATCTATAGTAACATTTTAAAATATACGTTAACAAATATAGAAGATAGGGGGTTAAACAAAAATTAACTGTGCTCAATATGCATTTCGCTGGTATGGCAAATTACCGATTCTACAAATCTTACATAGGAAACGACCGTTTTCTCGATCTCCACGTTTCATCGCCAAATTCCCGAAAACGGAAAAGCCAAGAAACGGAGAAAAAAAGAAGGAGTTGGGCAGGAAATACGGCGCGATTCGCGGAAGCTGTAATCGCGTGGAATCGTTTGGTAGCGAGCGTTTAAACGCGATCGCCTCGCATTAGCGTCGGGTGACGGGGCTAGGGAAAAGTACGGTGGCGTGCAAAAGTGGCCGATAAGTCGTCTACGGTCGTCGATTCGGCAGGGGGTGGCTCGTACGGTTATCTTTCAGACGTGCCTTGCAATCGGCCGCTCTAACTAACTGCTCGATGAAAAGCTCGTCGCGAATCCGGGACGTATTTCTCTATCGTCCGTGAAAGGAAACGAGGGGGAAAAGAAACGCCTCGATAACGCGCGAAATATAACCCTTTATGGTAGGTACGCTCATTAAAATCGTGGCGAAGGACGTGAATTACAAAAGGGGGGTAACGATTTTCGTTCGTGAGGAAATCGAAGTCAGGCTGGTGGTAAGATCCGTGAAATTATGGGACACCGACTGGTATCAATAATCGATTAATATCGCCGGTTAAATACGATCCCCGCGGCATTACTGGCCGATAAGTCGTCGATAACTACGGCAGAAGCAGTCGTGGAACCGTTAACTAACGACTCGATGAAAAGCTCGTTCCACCGAACTTGGATCTTCTCGCGCGGGATAGGCCTTTCGATAGATATTGGCAATCATGGTTAAATTTGTCCCTTGATCGCTAAGAAATTACCAAGAAACGTACGAACTCTGACTGATTCCTTTCTCTGTTCTTATATATTATTCTTCATTTTATGGCGAGTAAACGGCGGAGATCCTGTGATTTAATGTTTTCGACGATAACAATTTTAGAAATGAATCCGAGCTTGGACATTTATCGTATGAAAATAGCGCTTGAACCGCTAAAATATTAGATGAGACATCAAGATGCAGTAATCCATTAAACGAAGATAAAAACACGAAGTAATCTTAAAGATTTTATAATCGAACGCTTTCCATTGAAAAACAAAAATCTTAAAAAAGGATCTCAACTTAGAATCCTGTATTCGTAGCTGGAGGACGAAGCTCAAACGCTAAACTACTAAATGAAACCATCAAGAACCGTCGCGCCATTGGAATGTAACTAAAAAAAATCAAAGCGGCCGGCTCATTATGGGTAATCAATAATCGATACATTATCGGCGCATTCTCGTAGGAGGTGGCAGAGGGAAGGTAGCAGCCATGAGGGGGGCTAGCAACTCATCTCCGTGCCAACCATCCAGGCAGCCAGAGAACCTGCTGTTCGACGGGGATGTTCGAGGGTTCCGATTTACACAAGTATATTGAATTTATTGAGATGAGCCTAGGGATAGCGGCCAGGAGGATATTAGCTGCCTACCAACCGCCCCGACGTTTCATACGATCCGTCCTCCCCATCCCCTCTCTCGTTCGTGTCGCGTTTCAACCCCCGCGACACACCTTCCACCCTCTTCCCAATGCTCAGACCAGAGAGCCCACCTCCGTTCGCCTCTCGTGCATTTATTAAGATCGCCAGCCTGATTTATGCCTGGCCGATAGGAGGCGACTGACGACGAAGGGGTGGGTTTTCAACGCGATTCAAAGCAAATCTAATATCGACTCGGGGGTGTCGATTATCAGCCGAGGCGAGGTCGCGGTCCAAGCGTCTTGGCGATTCAATTTAGCTACGTTTACCCCTGCTTGCTCCGGTTCCCCAATGGGTTTCAATGTGTTTAGAATTGCAAAGGGGTTAGAACGAAGGGAAGAGGATGTTTACGAGCCGGATTTTGGTGGCTTCTTGATCCTCCTTGAGATTTACGATGATGGGATATTTAGTGGACGTTTATACTCAGATCTGTGGACTTTTGTAATTTTGTTTCATTCGTCGATGTCGATGTTTCATTCGTCAATCTAAAAGGACTTTCAATGTTTCAAGTTTTCTATCATTCTTGAAGAATATAATCTTTAAATGTAATAAATCGTATTTCTAATGTGCGTTTCTTTTTCTGTTATAGGTAAGTCCAGTTTACCGTCTCGTAATGGTAACGATACAACTTCGCTTCTCCACGAAATTTCACTCGCTCTAACTGTAAGTCAGAGATTAATATCCTGATTAATATTCAGATTTTTATCCAAATCAACGCGTCATAAACGAGGTAAAGAGAACAAATGTTAAAAAATAAACTTTGTGAAAAGAGATTGCGATAAATCAAATAACGCAAGCGATCGCGTTGTATCGGTGTGCGATTCAATCGGATTTTATCTCGTCGATTTTTCAACGACTGACCGACGCGAGACGTCGACGTCGCAACGATCCTCGAGGGTAATCGGTGGCGGCAGCCCGAGGAGTACTGCGGATTCTGCGGCTCTGCGAGCGCGATTCGAGCTGTCCTTATCTTCGGCGACCAGCCGTGGTTCTACAACTTAACCCTTCCAAGGCAACACGGCGCGGAGATTACCTTTGCGAGCTCGTCCCGCTTTCTCGCTTCCTTTCCTGTCTGCCCTCGCTATCCCGAGTCCTGTCTCATTCCGAATCTTTTGACGCGGATGTCGTTCCACCCTTCGTCACTCGCGAATCAGGCAATTTATGAATTTAAGGAATTTTATTACACGTTTTACTCAGATACTCGTCTCGTTCTGATTACTGTAACGATGATTGAGATATCGGGATTAGCAGGTTAAGATTATTTTACAGTGTTACAATAAGTGACCGAGTTAAGTGAATAATGAATTTTGCATCTATTGCAGTATTGCGATGGTACATAGATGACACTAATGGAAACATCAATTAAAATAATCCTATCTTTTAGGCTGCGTGATTTAGAGTTTTTCTCGTTGTTTATTAATTTGATTCCTCGGTATTGAACGAAGGTATAAGCGACAGATATCGAAACGAATCGTACCATCGATTCGAAGCTGATCGAAGAAATATATTTCTCGTGCATTCTGTCGCAGATCGAAAGAGGGACGTATGATTGAAAAGAAGTTTCGATGACAAGAAGCTGCCAACGGCTGATAAGCTGGCGGATAAGAGGGCAGTGACGAGTATAAATATGAAAATGGGGTGGAAAGATCTTTCCATAAGCTTCCTCTATTCTACCTTAGCCGAAAGAAATACATTTCCGAACAGACACAGTTCGAAAGTAGAACACGGTGAATTATCGAAGACCCTCTCGATACCAACTAAAACCCGAGAAGCTCCCCATTCGCGATAGCGGCAGAAACAAGGAGAGCTGAAAGATTCGGACCCGTTGGGGGTGGTATTTAGATATTCTAATGGCCGCCTGATATCAAGACGCCACGGCGCGCGAGATAAAGACGACGCTCCCGTCGAGGACGCGGCGCTGCGCGTCGCTGATAACGCGGAGCTTCGCTCGTTGTTTACGTATACGACGTTACATGCACGTTAAGGTATATCTACGGGCGAGACAGTGTGCGTGCACACGTGCATATAACCGCGGCCGCGATTATTGGTGCAGCGAATATTAATGAAATGATTATGGCGAACGACGCCTGGGACGAGCACCGAAAAACTCGTCGCGTCGTTTCCTCGAGAAATTTACCGTTCGCGCAGCAAGGTTTAATGGGGAATTGAAGACTATGTCTTGACAGGTTGATGGTTATTATGTATGAGGTACTTCAATGTGTGATACCGGTTGTAGAGCAGGTTTTAATTTCACATAATTGTTAGTCCATTATTTTCTTCTAAAATTCTTGCGACAAGTTTCTATAATTTTTTATTGTGTATTTTAAATCGTTATATTATACAAATACGAGATTCTAATTGGTCAGTTATTTTCTTAAAAGACTGGTTCAATTATTCGAACCAACGGATAGCCTAATCTTATACATAATTCAAATATTAAAGACATAGGAAAAGAAAGTTACCATTATTAAAAGTATCTGTACAATAGATAGGGTTTACCAAAAATTACAAAGCACTTGACTAAATTCTCAAACGCTAAAAATCATTCAAATGGCATGTTCGAAACCGGATGAGCAGTAGAAAAATACCACCAGACTCACCAATTCCACCAGCAATTTTCCAAGCTTCACCTTACGGTCTGAGACATCCGCCATTACGATGCTCTAAAATTCAATAACTCGGTCGGTCGTGTCTGCGGCAATCTGAGATAGGAATCTGGCAAGTGATGCTCGACTGCAGAGGGCGATAAGCAAGCTATCCCGCGATGATAGCGATCGTAAAGTGACGCTGGGTTTTATCCGGCGTGTAACGTTCGACTTTTCCAGCGGTTTCATTGCTTATCTCTTTCGATTCACCGCGAAGAAATCCACGGTATCGAGCCGTGGCGAGGGAAAAGAACTCGCGAAACAGAGCTTCTCCGATTACCAATGGACGATCGTCCACCCGCGATCCAGTTACCGCAGTTGTCTGTACTTATATATACATAGCAGCGAGAGAGTTGGCCGAGTCACGAGAGGAGAAACTGGCAAACCGGACGCGCAGGATCTGTTTGGTCGACAAAGGAGCCTGTGGATTAAGCCTCCGTGCACACCCACGTGCGGCATGGAACGAGCAGCGTGCACACACGGTCTCAAAGCACACGGAATAAAGTCGTGGCTGGAACGTGTTGAACGTTATCCCTGGCTCGGTGTCCGGCCGTAGATATGTTAATCAGCCACGCTGGTGCAAAGCGATCCTCGAAGGCTTGGACGATAGTTGCGTGCCCGGCATCCCGAACTTCGTCGACTATAATTATAAATCAGCCACCCTTATGCTAATGTCTCTGTCCTCCCAGACTCTGCTTTCGGCTGGCTTGGCTGGTGAAGTGAGCGCCCGCGAGTCGAGCCGCGAATCCAAGAGGGAGATTGTGCATGCTGCGTATAAACCGATCTCCAATTAGGCCACGATACGCAACTTTGGGAGTTACGAGTCACGGGCGTGAGATATCGCCAGCAAACACCACGGAAAGTTTTCAAGTGTATTTTATATTCCACATAAAATAATCGTATTCGTGTAACATCTTCTCTTGCCTACGTTTTAAACTAACTTACCAAACGTACAAGATCTTTCGACGATATCGAAGTCTAATAGAGAAATTTTTAATCAATGGATTAATATTCTCTTTCGTCCTATTACCATCAGCTTGTGTTATATTTCGTTGTCATAAGGAAACGCTGTTTGCCTGCATCTTAATCAACTTATCTAACGTACAAGAGGAAGATCTCTCAAATATTAATTCTCTCGATCGCGGAGAAAGATTGCTGAGTGACCAGCATCGGATGAACTGCTAAAAATGAAATATTAACCCATATCCTGACCCTATGCGTCTTACAATCGTCATCTTCCCGACGATGATTCCCAGAGAGAGTAAAATTGGTCACAGCAAAGTCTCTAGGACGGAGGAGCAAGGGTAGAGAGGTTGGCTAAGGGGCGCGTGCGAGAGGGTGGCAGGGTGGTAAGCGTAGGGGTGGCGCGACAGCCGAAGCTATGCGGATCTGGCTTATCTCGAACTCGCAGACGCGTCGCAATCGATATATCTCGCGGAGGCTCCTCTCGATAGGTGACTACCCCGGCGACATCCGCGCGTAGAACGCCAACGCGGGGCTTTCTCGCTCTTTGCTCGCGCTAGTGCGAGCGAGAACATCTTTTACTCGGCAATGTGTACGTCTATGCATCGATATATGTACGTACGAATGTATATGTGTGCGTGGAGAAGCAGACACAGAGCCCTCTGGCTCGTCCCCTGGCCTCGAACCGCTGCAGAAAAGATCAATTTTAGATTCGCAGCGATTTATAACTTCCTCTAATATGGCACCGATACCATCTCTCTTCCTAGCCTCCCTCTGTCTGTCTCTCTTCGTTCCAACCCCCCTTTCCCCCGTCGACTATCTCCTTCTGTCTTTGTTGCTCTATCTCATTGTCGCCTAGCAGCTCGTGGATCTTCGAGGACCGCTTTCCGCGCCAACGAGCCGGCATTCGAATCCTCCTCGTGGATTATTTGTTTCCATATTCGGAAGAGAAGTGAGGGAGGGAAGGCCGCGTTAGGCCGAGCATAGGATTCACTAGCTGAAAATGGCTTTCATTCGCCGGATTTGCCCTCGTTCGGGGATTCCTTCGGCTGGAATCCTTGGACCAGCTGACTGCGGAAATAGATCCCGGAATCGAATATAGGGAGGCGGAGGGAGGAGGGAAGCGGATTGGAGCGTCACTCGAAGGATTTCCGTCTTACCCCTTTGGGTCCATTTGCAGATACCCTTCGCGATCATCGCGTTGCTATTGGATGTTCTTCGTGGAATTTTTATCAATGGAGTGGCCCGATGTAAGTGGATTACACGTGACAGGGATGAAGGGGTTGGAGCGTGGATAGAAAAGTTGGAAATTGATTTAGTTTACGAAGAAAATAGTCAGAGTTATTAAATTTGTTTTCGTGATACGTTCGTAATAGCGAAATTTGTAAGGACATTTTAATAAAATTCTTTAAGAAAATTCTGTAACTAGCAACTAGAAACTACAGTAAGTTGCCAAGTAACAGTAAGATAGTTCTTCGTTTTATTGATACGGTGACTGGATGTATTGGATTACAACGACGAAAGAAATTAAACTGTTGAAAAGAAAGTTGATAACCTATTTCTAAAATTCTACAAAATGGTCCACAACTATCCAAAGTTATATATCGGTCTAAACCAGGAACAAAAACACGCAAAGAAAATGGACAAATAACGGAACGAACGATAAAAGTGGAAGAAGAAAGAGGAACAATCGTTATCGGTATCGGTTCATCATCGTAATCTCGTAACAAAGGGTCTCATTCGATGAGAAGGCAGGAGAGAGAATCAGGCTATGTTCGGTTTAAATTAATTTGGGACTGGAAACGGAGAGGACCTGTCCGGTTGCGCGGTGGACCCGAGCTACAACTTAATTGGACGCAGAAACTGGTCCCTTCGAGGGGGCGAAACAGCTCCGGCAAGGCAGGAAGGAAGGATCCGGGCATGCGCCTCGGAAGAAGAGAATTTTAATTGGCGGCAATTTGTCGAGTCCTCTAGAGGGTGGATTCCCCCGGGATCGAGTCGGCTACTTAGCTTCAGCCGAATGACCACTTTGTACGCCGTCAGGCCAGTCGTTTTGAAGGGTTCCAGCGACGGTTCCTCGCTTCCATCCACGTCCCACGTTTTCTTGCCAATCTTTCTTCTTTCTTTGTTTCTGCCCTTTTCTATTTGCCCTCCCGTGAGACGCATACCAAATCTTTTTGCCTTCTTTCGTTTGACGTTATGAGATTTTTTTAGAATATTTTATGAGATTTTATTTTAGAATATACGAAAGATTTGATAAATATCATCGCGATAATCGGCTTTTCTTACATTGCCAACACAACTGCAAAATGTTTCGTATAATACGTTTATAAAATACAATGTATTCAAATACAATGTTTTAATTGTCACGAACAATATGCAATATCTCGACATTTTGCATCCGATGAATTTTAGAAGAGAATACATTAAACTGGCTCAAGTAGATCCTACCAGATCGTAAGATCAAGGGATTAAGGATCCAGCAAAACACTCCGCGATTTTGGGATGTCCATCGACAAAGGAAGGAGGCAGGATCAAGCCGATAGGGATCAGCGACGCCGCGCCGGTCGGCTCATTATATTCCACGGATGACTCCGTGGCTCGGTCACGACGTCGCGACGACTTCCACCAGGACGACGATCCATCACGTTTTCACGCGAATTCCGTGCACGACCGCGCCGCAGCGTGCAATTAATGCCCGGCTACCACCAGTCGAACGTGTCGATGACAACCTACTGCACTATCTCTTTTCTTCTCTCGTTCACTCCTCAAAATATACCGAATTTAACATTATCCACATGCATGCAATTACCGTAAGAGAGTTCCATGTTCGTAACCATTTCCATGGTTTCTTTCGATCTTCCAAGAAATACGCGGTTCCCGTCTTAATTATTAATTTATTCGCCGAGCCAAGGGATAATTTATTCGGACGCGACTCGATCCCGGTTTAATCGTTTTCGTGCGAGCTTGCCCCGTGTTCCTCTTTTAAATATTTTGTCCCCGTACGCGACGAACCACACGGTAGTTTATTGACCGAGCAAATTTACAGAGGCAAATTTCGGTGTTGGGCGGCGACGGAGGCGCGTTTTACCGCGGCCATGGGCCCCGTTTAATGGAGATGCATGCGCGTATGCAAATCTGTAATTGAATATCGAAGAACGGGGCGGGTCGCGTAAGTTAAACGCCACTTTTCGCTAACCGCGCCGGATGCAACCGCTTTAAATTTCGCGTCATTTTGCCGAACGTGTCCATTACATGGACCCTCAATTGCTCCTTTTGCTTCTATAATACTTCTTCTTCTTCTTCTTTTTCTTCTTGTCCTGCTCTTGGTCACTTAATCTTTTCGTTCTTTTAGTTTTTGAAGTCTTTAGTTTCAATCTCATAACTGATCAAAATTGAGGAGACTGGTTCAAAAATACCCTTGCTTCCCGTGGATTGTGAAGAAAGGTTGCGTAAATTATATCTATCAAGTGGACGATACGTATTTACGATGTAACACGGATAAAAAATTCAATCATTAGCTATACGTATTAGAATGCAAGGATATTTTCTTAGAGTTTTCATAAGAATGGATTAAATGGCGGAAATGGTTAGGTTATATTGTTAACTGGTAGAAACAGGATGAAAAAGGGATATCAAAGGAATCGTGGGAGTATGGAAGGATACAAATGAGGCTTTCTTAGTTCCCTCAGCACGGAATTGGCTCGTTTAAGTCCGCTTTTGAAATACGCACCGGAGCCTGATTGCGGCTGCAATCACCGGTTCACCGCTGCCCCTCTTAACCCCTCTTTAGAATCATGATCTGCCGCTGTCGGTATACAAAATTACGACGCTGCACGCCTATGAGTCGTTAAAATTATTTCACATTCAATCTTATCAATTAAAAGGGGAAACAATACAAACAGCGTACCATTCTCTTGAACAGTATATTCGAATTTTCCAGAAGTATCGCGTTAAGTACTAAAGTTAGCTGGCCACTAATATAACCACCAATTCTCAAATAAATTTCACCAAGTGAATCTCTAATGTTGCTCGAAATTAACTTCAAAGAATGAGCATTTATATATGTTAAGGTTATTTGATGTAGAAACGCGAGGGTAATTTGTAAGGTATTGTAAGTATATATATATTGTGAATATTAAAATACAAAGTGTGGAATACAATATAAGCTGGTCCAGATCCGCACGCTAGTGTCACGAATCAATTTTCCTTTTTGCCACGTGGTACGCCAGATGTGACGATCCTTGCGAGATTCCCCGTTGTCCGGACGCCAAGACCTATCTATTGTTCTATTAACTCGCAGCAGGCCTAAGAAGACGACATAAACCGAATCTGTTCAGTTTCTGTTTTCTTCACGTAAACATTTTCGGTTTACGGATGGTCCTTATGTTTGTTGCACGCTCTTACCTAATACGGAGAAAGCGGGTGTCTGGCAAGATAAGACTTTTCCCATGAACAAGGATGCCCACGAGCCATATCTAGCTCTCCTTGTCTTTATTACCTAATTCATTTACCAATGGGCATCGCGGATCGTTGCCCTCACTTTTCCACCAAAAAGTGTGGACAACGAATCCGCGTTCTGAGTTCCAAAGGGAACACCCACACCGAGTTTTCCTCAGTAAGAGCAGTAGAGCATTCAGATAGTCTTGAACAGTCACGCCTAGAGCTCGGAAGTGTATTGTAAACATAAGAGAAAAATAAAAGTTTCTTTTCTCATTAAATTCATTATTATTTTACGTGACACTAGCAATGTTACTCTGAGACTAAAAAAACTCTGAAGCCAACGTCGCACATATACCGCTTATGGTCTCTCATCGACGCATTCTTTTGTCTATGCGCTATCGATGGCCTCAGCGTTTGAGAAAACCGAAGACCAGTTGTAGAGTTTTCTTAGAAGTGGCAATCGCTTCAACAATATAGATATAACGTTACATACGTAGGTGGCTCGCGAAAGCATACCATGTTATCGTATTAGAAATAAAAGGATATAAAACGTAATACAACACAAGACTTAATTTTCCCGTGTTGTGATCCGCGGATTCCTAGAGCCAAGCGTCAATTCCAGGAAACCTCCGAATTTCGCGGAAGACCAGCACCTCGGGCTAACTCATAAATAATCGTTTACCGCGAATCACTCGAAGACTTTCCCAAACACGACAACTATAATTAACGCGAAAATATTCCGGAGACATAGCGGAGTGTCTCTTACACCGTCCAATTATTATCCATTATTCGCGCCTCTGAGGCAAGATCTCTTGGTTCGGTACCCTCTGCTTTCGCGTCGTTACGATTAAGGGAACGATTGCGTGATCGCCGTTCCGCCGTGACAATCCGCCGTTAATAAATTCGTGGGGCCTTTTAACGGTGAGTTAAAAGAAAGAGAGAGAGAGGGAGAGAGAAAGAGGACAGACGCGGCGAAAAAGAGGCGACGCGTTCCTCGCGTGCACGCTCGCGGCTCCACATGCGACCAGCTACCACCGATCGGTATTCATTACGTTAATATCACGTCATCTATGGCATATCCTGTAATCAAGCGGCTCGCGCCGGCCCTTGGTCTCTTGGCTGTGGCCACCCCCTGGAGCGAAGAGCTGGAGAGCTCGCGGCCCCGGTGTGTTATTAGAAGAGCATCCGGGCGACGGCCAGCCAAGGCAGACCGAGTAATACGGGTAGTAAGGCTCATTGAGATTTATGGTGGACCGTCTTCTAACCGCACCTGCTCGTTAAGCCTCGCGTTGCTAAACGTCCATGCCTCGTCGTTACACCTTCCTCTTCGCTTGGCTGGCTGCTTCGTTGCTTGCCCGTCTCACTGTTACTACATCGTATTCCTCCTCGATCATAGCGACAGTGAAAGTAGATTCTCTTATTAAGCTTCGTAGGTGGCTTGGCAAGCAGCTAGCCGAGCGTGGAACTCGCGATAACGTGAGAAATTTAGTAGATCGATGATTGGAAGTGGCGAGACAGTGTTCGATTTGATTTAAATTGTTTCCAGCTGTTCGGGTAAAATATTCTTTGTAGAAGGATTATTTAATAGACGTTGTTCTAGTGGTTTTAGCTTGCCGATGGACGTCATTTAAGAAAATTTCGATGAATTTCATTGCGATGATTCGATTTACAGATGCGATAATTTTGACCCAAAATTCCAGTATCTTTGCATTTACATCGGAGAAAGTGCACATTATATTGCGGTATTGTAATTTTAAGTGAAGCTTGTGTAAGAGAAAGTCAACTCGATAAGGAAAAGAAACCAGGACCATCAGAAAAACCCAGTTAACGGTATTCGGGTTCGAAAGAAAACATCGTTTAGGAAATCGAATGACCAAATTGATAAAGGTAGAAGATAGCCTTTTTATGCACGTAAAGGGAGAAAAGGGACAGAAGTATCGAAGAGTTCCTAACGCTTCACATGTGTATTTTATCTCAAATAGAAGATAAAACAAAAGAACATTACTCTACAATTTTATACAAATAACATTGCAGGCAATTGACATATTTAGTATTAGAACCTATGTAAAAATGTTGCAAAATTCAAACGGACGTTTCTTATGTAGAAAAAATTAAGTAACAATCTACACGGTATACTGCAAAATTCCATGCTTACTTCGAGCATTTCTTACGACGTGTTCAATCGATAAACCATCTATAAACTATAATGCAATAAAAAAAGCAACAGAACTTATGCTTATCGTGTACGATAGAGAATCTCAGGATTCTCCACTAGCTAGTTTCTCTATTTCGATACCGGTCAGGGAGACCTCCGGGAGGATGCAAGGCGCGTGCTCGCGTCGAGTAATAACTCGTCGATAACTAATGGGCCGGGAATGCGAAAAAATACACGCGCACAAGGAGCACGGCGATGGTAGAAGGGAAAACGCAAACTTCTCCTCAGCCAAACATGGTAAGTTGTTCCATCCTGATCTCCGTCGCCGAGGCGAAACTGTCCTGAACTCTTGTCCGGTCTTCCTTTCTCCGCGGGAAGCGCGACAGATGCGGGAACTCTGATATACGCGCGCGTACATCCAGAGGGGTGCACATTTCAGGTGTATCTCTCTGTAACGTGGATGCAGCATATATCAGCTGGGCCACGATGCTCATAAATAGTTGATTTTGCACCTACCTCGATCACGCTGATCGCCATCGACCACTTTTTAGCGCGTGGAATTATTTATAGAGACGGGGAAATGGACCTGGATGAATTCTTTCGATGAATCGTCGTTCAAATTACGTTTGTTCGTGAATCCTAGAAGTGAGCGAGTGTTATATCCTTTAATATCGTACGATTAATTAATGACTCTCCACCATTACCACGCTTGCCAAGCAACTTTTCTTTCATAAAGGACATATTTTTGATAACTTCCATCCTTCGTAAAATATACCGCAGTTTTCATTTAAACGAAACACCCTGCGTATAATTTTGGTAAAATTAATATCGACTCTTATTGAGATTTATATAGAATATATACCGTGAGGATCGATAGATGGAACCTTAAAAAATTTTACCTTCGATTTACAAACATGACAAACCAAGTCTCGTTTACTACTACAGACTCTATTCACTTCTGAGGAAACATCGAAGTCATCGGAAACAAAAGTGACGAAGGGGTTTCACGGGCCGTGCGGAACATGAGTTAGGTTCGTCCAGGTGGTGCATGGATAATTGGCAAGAGGTTGGTTGTCCGCCATGCAGGCTGTTGCGCCAAGGAAGAGGAAGGAGAAGAAGAAGGCGAGAAGCGCGGCTCGAAGAGGAAGAAGAAGAGAGAACGGGATCGACAAGGATCTTGCGATCCTGGCGACGGTTCGAAGGCCTCCTCTTGGCCAGGCCTGATCTATGAATGGGACCAGGCATCGGAGGAGGTCGTCGGTGCCGATTGGTCGAGGCTGGTACCACTCTGGTACCACATCGACCAATCGTTCGTTGGTCTCTCTCCTCTCTCTGAGTCGCCTTCGTATCAAGATACAGCCGGGCCACCTCCTCTTCCGTCTCCTTTTTCTTCTTTTGCCCCTTTCCCCCCTTTTCTTTCCTCGCCTGTTCTTCCTCCGTTTTTATCTTTCAACTCGATGTTCCTCGTTGCTTCGTTGCTTCGTACTGTTCCCCTCGTGTACCCTCTTCCGCGCTCTGATGATCGCCGATGAAACGATTAGGGGTGGAAGCGTGGCGAGAGTATGTTTCGCCGTGAATTGAATTGGTGAACTCCATTTCGAGTGTGAGAATGTTGATCCGCTACGTTTGAAATTGACTCGCAAGATCTTTGAAGAGCGGTCAATTTTACGTGGAAATTTGTCAAAGTGAATGTTGATTTGTTGTTGAATTTATTTGATCAAGCTTGGTACTTTCAATGGAGAAACATTGGCTGTTTTAATTAAACAATTTTTTAATTTGTAACTCTGGACGATGTGGAATATTTTTCGTATCATATTCACGTTTGTTAAACATCCATTCACTTTGTGAATTTTTCTGTAGATACACATTCGCTATTATAGTGAAGTGGACCAAAACGTTTATCCCAAATTATATTTCGTTCCTTCTACTTTCGATCGATATATTGAATAATCCATTGCATTTTTCATATAATCAATAAATTTACACGTCGATGATATATTCCTACGTTTTGCAGCCTGAAATTAAATCTAAATTCATCTTTTACATGTATATCTGACACTGGTAACAAATCTGTTAAACAATCTACACTTCGATATAATGCTTCGCTAGATCAGGTAATCGGTCAATGAAAAATTTCCGCAATGAAAAAGTTTGATCTCCATCAAATACGTGTACCAGAATCAATCATAACGCATAATTGGATATCGTAGAGCCATCCACCACTCTCACCGTTAAATTTCGCGCTTGTTTCGTGGCTCTTCCTGCTATAATGAATTTATCGTACTCTTTCTCACCCCCCACCTCTGAATTTTCTTTCTCCCTCTCGACTTCTCTCTTTGTACACTGTGCTTGTCTTCACGAAGTGGATGATGCGAATCGTTCGACTTCGCGTGAGCATTGTTTGGAAATACGCGGCTGATCAGCGCCGATATACGGAGCCGTCTCACCCTCTCCCTCCCGGCGAGGCTGCTTGATTTTTGCTCGTTCGTCCTCCCTTTTTCGTTTGCGTGCCTCGATCTCCGGCCGGATCGTATCCGTAACGCGTGCACACGCCTCGTCTTGTACGCAATTTGTTCTCTTCGACGGTGGAACGCGGCGTTCCACCGCGCTGTGGATTTCTCTTCTCTCTCCGCGTTTTTTCCCCCCTTGAAAACATTCTTTTTTCACCCCCTCCTCTTCTCTTTTTGTCGTCTCTTCTCTTTGGTCGCGGAGAGAATCGCGATGCCATCGCTTGGCGTAACACAAATACTCCACGCCGTGCAATTTCTTCCTCCGGTGCTTCATCCATGCGTTTCGGAGGTGCAGGGCTGAAGTACACGGATTTTGTGGATCTTGAATTCTTAAGTTTAGTTGATAAATTAGGTGGATATTTTGTATCCAGTACGTAACTTAAGCTATAGCTATAAAGCTTATTAGGTTTCTTTATTGCGAAAGAATATTCCGAATACTTTATAGTCTCGTGTAACATAATGTCCGGTTGAAAGTTTCGGGACGGTGGTTTTATTGGTGAGCAAACGCTATGTTTCAGAAGATGTTAAGGATGTTTGTTTTTCGATACATAGATGAGTATCTTTAATCACAGAGATCATTCTCACATATTGCTTACTTTAAGTGTGCGTGTGCCATTGTTTTATGGACTTTTCTCGTGACCCAGAATTATCTGATGTACATGCTGCACAAAAATCTTGAAAGTAGCATTTAACACGAAACTTTATACGTTAACGAAACACCAAAATATCAAAAGTTTATTACCCGAATCCTGGGAAGAGTGGCAGATGCTTCGAGTTCCGCGGTGTCGCGGATTCTCCTCCCCCACGTCACATTAAACAAAGACGAATATCTCTTGTACGTATCTCCTAAATGTAGCCTGGTCTCGAAAGAACAGAGAGGCCCTTTTCTTCATTCTTCCTTCGTTTGTGTTGGTGAAGACGAGCCACGACGATAACGAGGCTGCGAGAGTAAATTTGCTGCCATTAGCCGCGCGAAAATAAAGGACGAGGGAGATATTAAATTAGCGGCTCGTCGGTTCGCGTGTCTTCTCGGGGCAGTGCCTCTCGAAAATGAGTCCCGAGTGTCTGTTTACTCCTCGTTCGAGACCGTGCAATTTGCTCGCATGGCTATCGTTTGACCACGTCGCTAGATCAGACATTTGTCGATTCGATTCGTCCTTCGGAGCCGATGGAAGCCTGGTGGGAATATTCGAACCTTCGCTCGCTTGTTGGATTTCGTAGAACTGTTTAATAATTTGTTCAGAATTCTTTTTTCTCTTTATTTCTTTTAAGACGCACATGCGTGACCCTCTCAGAAGTCAAACTAATCAACTCTGCTTTTTATTAATTTGATAAATTAATTGCGTAAATATACGGTTAATATTTAGTTGTTAAAACACAAATGACTGAGCTTCATAAGTTTATTCGCCGTAGTATGACATAGATGATTTAAAATGAAATAATTCGTCCATCCTCGGTTGAAATTCTTCTCCAAGTATTCACGGAATTGCATGGTTACAGGATTAAAAATTGTTGAGGTTATTAGATGTGTGAACAAAGGAACGCGTGGATAAATTGTGAGGTAGAAAATATATTTTAATACAGAAGTGTAAATACAAATAGGAATATAATTTGAGCTGGTCCAGATCCGCACGCTAGCAGTGGTACCCTATGACTAAAAGTCCTGAAGCCATCGTCGCCTGTCTACTGTTTATGGCCTGCCTTCGTCCCAATCTTTTGTCTATACACTGTCAATGGCTTCAGTGCTTGAGAAAACTAAAAAGACCAGATATAGAGTTTTCTCAGAAGTGGTGACCACTTCAACGAAAATAATATTTTATGTGTTGCAAAAGATTCTTAAGAAATTATAAACGATTGGTACATCGTACTCAGTCCTTCCATAAAAATATACCCAAGCTCTTTTAACCTTAGCATTCGCTAAACTTAAAAAATGTCAATTACGAGTTCGAACTACCCTGAGGGCAATACCATAGAAATAACCCAGCAGAGAAACTCGTAGATCAATCGCGTCCATGCGTCACTTTGGGCCGATCGTTCGTCGTAGAAACTAAACGTAGTAACGTTTAACGATCCCTCTCTTAGTTTCGCTCTCTCGGTAGAAAGAGCAACAAAGAAGTCCTAGGCCAAAGCCGGACAAGACCAATCGGGACACGATTGAAGAAAAAGAAAAAGAGAAGAAGAAAAGAAAAAAACGAAATAAAAGAAAGGAAGAAAGGTAAAGGAACAAGGCGCTTGACTGGCTACGAGGTCCTAGATGACCTCGAGCAGAGGATCGAGCTCGATCTCCGAAAGATCTCTTTCTTTCTCTCTCTGTTTCTCTCCTCCCCGTGGTTCAGCGACTAACGAGACGTTTTCCCTGCGCTGGATTTATCGTCGAGTTCGCCGAGACATCGGTCGAAGAGCACGGCGGAACCGGCGATTCGCACGTCGCGGACCCGTTTCTCGCGCTAATCGTTGCCTGGTCGACACCGATCCCGCGATCGGCATCCACGCATTCCCTTCAAAGGGTATCCCCTTTGACGTGGCCACGTCACTGGCCGCGAAGACGAGAACGAGACGGAAAATCTCTTGACATTTTGTTTCTAACCGACTCCGGTTATCTGCGTTTTTTATCCGCTCACGATTGGGTTAGGCTTCGGGCTACGGTTTCACGTGTACACCGGGACTTATCGGTTTCTTGGCTCTCTGCGTGTCGCATGGTACATATTCACTGTGCAACGATGACATTGTGTGGAAATCTGCTACGTTGAAGTATTTAGTTAGGATTGAAATAAGGATAATGGAACTTTCTGAAGGGATTTGAATGAAATTTATGGATACACCGAGGGCGATTTTAGCGTTTAAAGCTAAGGACGATGAAAATAGAGTTAATGCCGCGTAGATATGGTTTGGCTAAGTAATTTAGATTACAGTATTAGGAATAATTAGCAATTTGAATAATTCGTAAAAAGAAATAAGGGTATGATAAAAAAAAAAAAATAGAAAGAGAAAAATGAAGATAAATAAACGATAAGACGGAAGACGTGGAAGAAAGATAAAGAAAGAATTGAACAGCAAAAAACACAAACTTTGTACTACATGTTAAAAGCAATACAAAATCCCCTTATATGCGTGTATGTGCGTTTGTACGCGTTGATAAAACTGAAGTGAAAAGAGGGATTCGAAAATGTGAAAAAAATAGAGAAAAAATAAATAAAAAAGAATTAGAAAAATGGGATAAAAACAAGTATTTTGCGCGGAAAGCAGCAGTTGGGGGTGGAAGTAGAGGTCTGAGGTAGTCGTCGAAGGTAGCGGGCGAGCAGTAAAGTGGCCGAGTCAAAGGGATCGTAATCGGGCGGCGCGAAAAAGCGGCTGCAAGTAAAAAGAATAATAATCTCCCGGTGGAAAGGCGGCCGGCTGGGTTTCCTAGAGGCGAGGAATGGCAGTTGGGGAGCGTGGCGTGATAACCCTTTCGTTATCAGGGGTTGAATAGGGGGTGGTGGGAGCTTAGCAGCGGACCAGGCGATCCCAGACCCTGATAACGGGCCGATGTCTGATAACTCACACTTTACATTATAATACACAGCACGGGCTGCCAGGTCTCTGTTGTTGTTGCTGTTGTTGCTGCTGCTGTGCTGCTGCTGTTGGTGCTCTGCTGCTGCTCCTGCTGATGGCTTTCTCAGTGGGGATAAATGAAGAGGCTTGTACTGGGTGATTAAAAAGTATCAGAAAACGATTCTGTCTCTTTTGCGAAATATTTCATTATTTTTGATTTTTAAACTCACATCCCTAAATCTCGATCTTCGATATAAAATTTATCGATTGACATACACAGATCGTTTTTCTTATCTCCATCATATTTCACAATCTCATAATATAAAACAGAGAACAATCAGTATACGAAAAATTCCCTCGAATTGCAATCTTCAATACGAAAAAGCATGCTACTTGCTGTGATATTTAATGGATGAAATTTAACGAATCTCAGTTTCCGTCCACTTCTTTAATTATAGTAACGAAAATATAAATTTGCGCAAAAATTCGCGGTCTAATTATAACAATGTGTACAAGAGTCTTTGGAAAATTTACTTCAGGACGTATCGTAGCATTAGTCTCGATAAGCGTCAAATATTCTGATCTCCTGAAAACATAGAAGAAGGTAGGAACGAGGAATTTTGAGATACGGACGTTCGATTCTATGAAGGGGGAAATCCCGCGAAACGGAGATGGGTGGATTCTCGTTGCACACGGATTCGTGACTCGTTTCAACGGACACGGGAACACTAACCAGGTTACCGCGAGTTTCCAGCGGGAGGGTTTTGCGGAGAGAGACTCGAACGCTGGACCCGTTTGATAACGGCTGCCAGCCACCACGTATCTTGGACCCTGCAGGCTTTATTATAAACCTCCTCCTTCACCAGCTTCGCCACCCCCTTCTTCCTTCTTCTTCGGCCAAAGCTCCCTTGACTTCATCTCTCTTTCTCTCTCTCTCTCTCTTTCTCTTGCTTGAACCGCTTCCTCCTCGAATTACGAGTATAATCCTGTAAATATAGAAAACAAGATAAGGTAGGCAAATGCTTTCAACGAGCGCTTAAATCAGCCACGCCGACGGAAACGATGATGATGTCAGTGAATTTTAGCCCTCTTCCACGACACCCAGCGAATTCTCATCGCGCTGGATAAATTCTCCAGGAAAATTTAATTTTTCGTCTTTGTTGTAGTCAATACTATTAAGCGAACGATGTTTCTTGGATTTCTGAGATCGCAAATTTTCCTTAAAGAAACTTATCTATGGTAATGCTGCGCCAACTCACTAAGATTTTATTTTTGTTAAATGTCTCTCACTGTTCATCATCCAATCATTAACACTGACTTCTTCAAGTGAATTTAACATCAGGTAGGAATACTAAAGTCACGTTTGAAAGATCCGCGGTATTTTTGATAATTATTCCAATCTGATTTCATAGTATTCCTGTTGAATCGCTTGTAAAGACAAACGTACGAAGGTACAAGAAATAAAACGCAATCTAAGATATATACTTTGTTCGAACCCTCTGTGGTAGCGAACATGTTATGTTAATCTGTACAGCTATCACCGAAACTAGAATTGACCACTTAACTCTGCACTACCGTGCAAAGAGACCAAAAAAGGTAGGAACAGCATAGATTCACGAAAAGACTTAACAAGATACAGTACCAGTGGAAAAAAGGAAGTAAGAGAAAACACAAGAAGACTGAAAACCCTCCCAATCGCGGAAGACAAGAAGAAGGACAAGGCTCGATAAAAGAGGAAGGTAATACGAAGAAGAAGAAGAGGAAGAGGAGAAAGAAGGAGGTGTTGCAACTCCGTATGCCTCTCGCGAGAAGGGCTACACGGTGGTGGGACCTCTTTATCGTGATCCCCGTCCTGCAGCTCAGCTCCTCATTAGCTCGGCCGCTCATCAATCACTCGTCCACGACCACCGTCTCGTAAAGTCTCGGCCCCCATATCGGCGCAACCTGGGTACCCTGGTTCGAGAGCTATCTCTCACCGCGACCAAACGAGCAGAGAGAGGGGATGTCTGTTTCGTACGTACATACTACATACGTACATAAGTACTTTCGTACGTCGGCTAACCGTACACCAAAGTGTATCGTTGAAACTTCATCCATCTCCCGTTTCGTTCCTCTTTCTCTCTGTATTCCTTCGATCTTGTCCCATTTCTTAATCTTTCGCTTTTTTCTTCATAACGAATAATTATATCTTTTTTTATTATATCGTTCGTCGTTTTTTTTCTTTTTCATTTTGTTGCTTCTCTGTGTTTCTTGAATTCTTTCCACCAATCTTTCGTTCTCTCCTTCGATTTGCGACGACTCTTTGGTGCACGCTTATGGCGTGCCTTTTCTCGATACGTTTCATTGTCTTCTTATTCCGTTGCACGTTCAATCCTTCGATTTCATCCTCGTCTACGTGGAGGCTGGCCGGATTGGCTCGGCTTCGAAAAGAGATACGGTGTCCCAATATTTGGACCATGGATCGCGGGACCTGTCCCTTCTCCAGGCAGAAGATTCGATCGACGGACCACTCCAGCGTCTTGCATCCTTTCCCCAACGTCAGATCGATCGAGATATCGAGGCGAGTGGAGGACCGGCCGCCGCTCTCTCACTCGGTAGCTCACGGTTTCGCCTCCGCGGGGCTACGAAATTCGTCTTCGTTCTCGTTCGATCGGCTCTCTGATACGATTACGGCCAATTGCGATTTGTTTCTCGTGTTTCGCGCAGGGACCTGAGTTTCTCTTGTAACCGCTACTCTCGGTCGTTGGTTTCTTTCGTGGCTGTTTGTCTTGCAGAAATGTAAATTGTTCTTAACCCCTTCGTACATGTAGATAAGACGCCTTGTAGATTTTTATGATTTTTATCTGGAACTATGTGCGCGATGTTCCACATCTTCGGAATACAATTATCACTGAGATATATAAAACCTATGAGATAGAGTATAGCCCTTGTGCTCTGTTATTAAAATATTCTGCCGGAAAGAAACGAGATACGTAATACGAAATTCAAAATCGCAAGGATACGTGACAAGCGTAACGCTATTTCGCTACAAAAGAGACTAAAGACGAAAGAAAAGAAAAGAAGGTGGTCGGGAAGGCAAAACGGAGGGCAAGTTTCAGCAAGTTTCTCCCCAAGTGCCGATACTCCTTAATCACGCTCTCGCGTTTCCTCTCTCCGCGTTGGGTTCAACGACGGCCAACCAACCAGCATCTTCCCCGAAATACGTCCAAGACCTGGGGGAGAGCCGATTCTTCGTAGATACCAAAGTATCTACTTGCCAGAGACGCGGTTAATCTTCGGTCTGGAGTCCTGGCCCTCATATAGCTCGATATTGTTTAACTTGCCTCGTTATCGCTAGATGCACTCTATAGCCATCTCTCCAGGGGTGGAAGATAGCGTGCACCTTCGAACATCGTCCCTCTCCCTCCCCCACAACCCTGTGGCGTTTTCCCCTCGCCTCTCGTCGCCACTTCGTCTCTCCTTCTCTCACCGAGTTGCCAAAGGGGTTGGGACGCCTGGAAGGGAGCTGCATCCAGCTGATAACACCTCCTGAACTGATAACGAGCCGGCCAGGCTCTCGTCCTACGTACACTCCTAGCCCCTCAAGGCTCCCTCCTTGACTCCGTGTGTTTCTACGACGTCGCGAATTCCCTGCGAGCCTCTCACGGCTTCTTCTTCGTCCGACACCACGACCAGCCGTTGGAACTTGCTGCCCTGAAAATTCCTCCTCTGTGCCCTTCCGTCGCCAGGCAAACGTTCAATGACACGAGATTTTCAAACGACGTTTGAGGAGAAAGAGAGTGGTAGTGGCAAAGTGAATTAACACGATGAGAATCGCTACAGGTATTTTCTTATAATTGTTCAAATTTGGATAATCTTTTTCTTTTTTAATTCGAGTACAGTATGCATAGGAATGGAAGTAAGAAAAGTGATGATAATCATACTGCGTTCTTCGGGTTACTAGCGACGAATCGTATTCTTTCGTTACTAAGAAGATCCTTGAGTTCCAGAGAAACACAGAAGAATTGTCATTGATATGCGTAATTTTTTCAATTTCAGTTTTATACCGAGCATTTACATCGAACATTAAATGTCTTCGCGTTTATTACTGAACAAAAAGTTCGAATACTGCCACTTCAATGAGATATCGTCTAATTCTAAAGATCCACTAAAGTACAAGGCTGCTCAGGTTGAAATAATCCGCGAGAAAGTCGACGAGTCACGCGGAATTCTTATCTGTCGATTAGGAAACTTTTTCAGCCGCGCGGTTGCGTCTGATCGTCGACTTTATCTTCCGCGAGGAATGGACCGGCAGTTGCTTCTTCGGTCAAACACGCAACCGTGAGAAGGAAAAGGGCAATGGAAAAGCGTAGAGGGGAAAGGAGAGAATCGCAGAGACGCGGGCAATCGCGTCTGCGAGCTGCTCTCCGACGTCGACAACGATAAGGTGACGCGACGCGCCGATATCTGAGCCTTGGCACAATACGTCCCTGCGCGTCTCCACGTGCATCCACTTCGCGTCTGAGATTTCGAGCAAACGGAACACGAGATGCTTCTCCTCCTCTCTGCTTCCTCTCGAAGAAAATTATTTTCGTCGCTTGTTTCGAAAACATGGTTTAGTTTCAAAGTGATTAGACTGCTGCAGAAAGACGTGAAGCGTAAGTTATTCTACAGCGTATTCGGTACACGCGACTAACAATAATAATAGTCGAGACAGATTGAAAAATTCGAAATTTTCCGTAGCATACCGCGACGAACACAGCTACGAAAATTCTACTTATCCTTGTCACTGATTCATCTTCGTCAGGTCGCATATAACTCTAACTTATCGCCATCGTTCTTCCCCGACGATGGAAAAAAGAAAAAAGAAACGGAAGACAAGAAATCGGTGAAAAAGAGCGTGATAGAAGTCAGAATCTGCTCACGGTTCACGACACGTTCGCGATAAAACTTATCGATTCGATAGGAAACGAGGAGACGGCGATACGAAACTTCGTGACCGTCCTGGCCCAACAAAGAAAATCGCTCGGCTTCGTGGAATTTTCACGGTGCATCTCGAAATATCTGCGACTCGACGAAGAGGTAGCAATTGCCGGTGATTACGATATCTGTGGAAAAAGGGGAAATAAAAACTTTATTCCTCCATGGAATACATTATCGCAGGCAACTGATGGTACAACTCTTCGACGATGATTCATCGACGACCGACTGTTTCTCGCTTCCATGCCAGATATATACGCGATATACGTCTTCTGAGAGATCTTGGCGCGAAAACGATTAGAATCCTTTCTCGGTATTCCCTGGCACGGACGCAACCGCGAGATATCGCGCGATTTATCGCTCCATTTTTGCGCCGTGACCTTGGATCATTTGTACGGTTCCGTGTTGCACTCACAGACACGATTTATCTCGAATCGGGTCGTTTCGCGAACATCGATAGTCGCGGACTACTACATCGTCGCCTGGAGACCGCGTAGACGCTCGTTAAGAAGCACAGTCTCAGTCTACGATTGATTTTTCCACTTGGTATTTTTGGGTCAACTTCGAGGAAGTTTCTTGGATGTTCGAGAGTTTTATCGATGGTAGAATGACAAGTAGAATTTTGTGCTCCACTTGGGAATGTTAGTGCGGTTATCGGGATGAATGGGTCTGAAACTTTTTCAATCTGTGGTTTGTTTTCTTTTCGAGAAGATGGAAGACATCGAAAGTATCACTTGCTCGCAAACTTGTAACATAAAATACAGATCCACTTTTCAAAAAAGAGAATCTTCATTTCCATTGTATATTGAATTGTCGGATCGATGCTTCTTACAATGTCTACGTTAAAGAAGACGTTTCAGAAGAATGAGATCGTTACTATGTTACACATACAACATATATTTATTTTACTATATGTATATTTTATTATTTACATATATATATTTCGAAAGACGTAACAACACGAATATTTGCTTTGTAATTACCCTGGAATCATAATTACGCGAACTTTCGTCCACGACCCACACGCACGCCAAGGACGTGTGTCATGCCATAAACCAGGAACAAGAAGGAACAATTAACGATGCGGAGGAGTGAAGCGAGGACTTGGTTCGGTTCGATTCTCCATTAGACTGACGGATGGGCCTCGATTAGGCTTCCCTGGATAACCAAGGGGGCAGTGTCTCGTGGCGAAGAAAAGGCGTTGTGCCGAAAAAGGAAAAGCAAGGAAGCGCGGCGAAAACGAGACAACGAGATGGCAAGCAAAAGGAACGAATAAAGAGCAGAAAAGAAAAAGATTAAGATGCAAGAAGAGAAAAGAAACGAAGGAGACAGAGGACGAGGAAGGAGACAAGAGGAGTCGAAGAAGATTACTCTTTCTCCTGGAAGAAGGAAAAAGAAGGGGAGGAGGGGAGGGGAGGGGTTAAGACATAAAGCATAAGCAATAACGAGGCGCAGACTATCATCGACCTATCGGAAATAATTATTCTCTTTCTATCGAAGCGACTCAGAGAGAAGAGAGAGAAAGAGATGGAAGAAGAGAGAGAAGGGGGTGGATACGAGCGAAAGGGAGCAGAAAGAGGGGAGTATAAGTAAGTATAAGTGACTTTGCCACACGGTCCTAAGATAATGCCAAGGGCCACCTTCCAGGAATTAGTATTTATTGTGACGCGATACAGATAGCGGTCACGGTACGCCCCTGGCGTACCTGGAGCCCCCAGTCCCACGAATTATGGTTTTCAATATGATGACGGTTTCGTATCTGCCGACCGACCTCGCTCTCATCTCTCTTTCTCCTTCTCTCTTCGTCTTCGTCTTCGTGTTCTCCTCCTCTTGCTCTTTTCGGAACGTCCGCCTTTCTCTTCGGCAGCCTTCGAGATATACTTCGTCCGCGGGCTCGTAAACCGTCTAAAAGGCTTCGACGATTTTTGCCTCGCCGCTGCTCGCACGCACGAAAGATCGCTGGTCGCGCAGAACCTTCTCTTCTATCGCTTCCAACCCCTTGTCTTTTTCTACTTTCTTCGATTTCTTTCAGGTTTCTTCTTCTTTTAATTTAAAGCGTTCTTAATAGAGTTATCGTGGTATCTTTCGACGCGAAATGATAATTGTCGGTCGAGGAGGGTGGAAGGTGGCTAGAAATGAAAATAACGCTTACTTATAAATAATAATTGGAATATTATTATAATAATTAATAAGTAGAATAAATTTCAAATAATTGTACCATCGTTCGTAGCTGCGATCCTAATCATTCGCCCCTACAAATTATTCTACAATTTTGAAAAGTATTCGTTTCTACGTCTTTGCAAATAAAATTGTCTCCGGCGAATCTCTAATCCTCCAAAGGAAAGACACTAATTTTTACGTGGCCGTAGTACGAGATAAATAATTCTAAAAATCGCCGGTATCTCTTGCGAGAGGTGAACGAGAATGGCAGAGGGAAAAAGACGGATTGGAACGGGTGAAGGGCTCGCTGGGGGTGGAGAGGTGCTATCATCGGTACGTAAGCACGAAATATCGCGACATCGTAGTGGCTGTACGCTGTAAAAATATTTTAAGCGGCTCCCGAAGGCACGGTGCAGCCATGGGTCGGGGGTGGTTTAGTGGCGGCGCCTGAAAAAGCACGATTACGTTTACGACTTCCCTCTCCGTCTGTCGACTCGCTCACCCTCCGTCTGCCTTTTCCCACGAACCACCACCGTGAAAGGGGGATGGATCCGTCGCGTGCTCGACAAATTTTCAATCGGATCTCCACCGTTTCCTCGCCCAATTTTTCTCGTACCTTCTTTTTCGAAAAATATCTTAATTATCGGTTTGAGTAAAAATTATGGACTAAATGGTATTATATTTGCTGCACTTAACAAGAATCGTGGATCAAACGAACGGTTTCAATTTATAGATGGTTTTAATGAAGATGATTGCTATGCGAAACCTAGCCACTTGTGAATTACTCAAATCGTGTATTCATAAATAAAATTGTCTATAAAATTGCGTGTATGTCTATTGCAATGGAGTCCGACGGATATTTTCCAAATCTTATCTCAGTATTTCTATTTTCTGGTTGATTCTATATTTCCGTTTCTACCTTCTTGCTTCTTTGAACTACACGGAAATCAAATACGACAAATCCATTTTGTGAAACTCTTACCTTTAACACAACAGTATAGGATTATTATTTAATTTCTCAAAACCCAAAGAACTAATCGCGATAGAGTCGATCAGTTTGGCTTCGATGTGACTTACGTTACATTTCGCAGCTTCACGCGCTTCATTATTTCAATATCTTCGGGTCCACCCTCGTCCTATTTTTCATTTATCTAACGCTCTTCATCCCTCCAGCATTAATAAAACATCAGCTACGTTTCTCGATTCCTATCGGGAAAAGGAATAAATATCTCAATACGCACTCTGCGATTCATCTTCCACATCACTGGGAAGACAGCAAACCACGTCCGCCGTAATCTCGTAGGCGTATGGAGCTTATCGTCGTCGTGATGCGAAAAATCGGGTCAAGCGTTGGGTTTCGTCGCGTGAAAGGGTGGAAGCAGCGCCTTATTAAGAAAGATGGCGCGGCATCAGAGAAAAAGCAACACGGCTAACCGTGAGGAGGTGGGATGGAAAGAGAGGGTTGAAGGGGTGGACGCGGTATTATCTTCGCGCAACCCATTCCTGCGACCTTATCTACCGTAAAAACTTCGGCTTTAACCACCGGGGATCATAATCGAGCTTATCTCTCTGCCACCCTATCCCACACGCTCACCCTGCGTTCCGTCTCGTTCTAACTCATCGTCGTTGCACCGAAGGCTATCTGCCGCTTTTACTCTCGTCTATCGCCCCCTGACGCGCTATCGTGGATTTTATCGCGAAACTTTGGATCGACTCGCAGAGACGGAGATCGTGAGGAAGAAGAGAGCCGCGGAAAGAGAAGCGGAGGCTCTTATTGTGCGCTACGAACACCTCGAGGGTTGGATGATTGACGAAAGGAAGGAGATCGTGGATGCTTCAGATATTATAGAATTAGACCGGTTTGGAGATTGATACACGAGGTCCTCCATTCGTCATGCGATTATAGTCAGCGAGACTGTACGATACAAAATAAGACGAACGTTAGGAATAATAAAATTACATTGCATTTACTTTGGAATAATAAAATTACATTTACCTAGTATCTAAACAATCAAGGGGTAAACAATCGAGTTAAATTTGTTAAAATCGCCATTGATCGCTTGGTAATTTTATTTGTTAGATTGTCGCATTGCAAAGACCCATCTGATATAATTATTCTTTTCATTACACGCATCTGTTTGTTTATAAGTATTTTACGACTGAAAGTACTTAAATGTCGAAGTTCTTAAAATTTTGTACTAAGTCGTGGTGATGAAATAGTTGCTTACTAATGAAATTCAGCCTCGTTGTTAAAGATGAAACAATCCAACGGTACTCTGGATTTTATTTCATACGAGTATCAATCGTGGCAGCGAAATTCGAGGCACGAGGCGCGATGTACGTCGGTAACTCACGGGAATACCGATAAACGACACAAAATTAACTTCCACTCTCGCCGTTCCCTCGCGTCGACTTCCTCAGACACTCGATAAAAATCCATTTCCACGTATCTCCGTCTCCCTCCCGTCGATTTACGACTCTTTCACCCCCGTTCCTCTTTTCTCGAACGCAGGCAACATCGAACGACGGCCCAATATCATCGAAATTGAGCGATTCCAAGCGTTCCTCCCGTACGAAGCAAACTGGCAACTTCGGTTGGAAGTCGAGGGGTTCCTCTGCGTTTCTCGTTCGTGCGCTGCTACTTTACTACCCCGATGGCAAACGAACGTACGTGCTGTTTCGCCAACGAGTGTATCCGTGTGCATAATGCTACTTGCCACGCGGGTGTAATTTTTATGAACGCTCGTTTGCATGCAACATGTCATTCCTCGTAAAATATAGTAAATCGACGCTTGAACAAGTGAATTTATGTGTTGTGTTTTGACACCGGCAGATACGATAGAGGAACGTGAGAAAGACGATATTGAGAAAAACGAGAGCAACTATTTTAGGAGAATCCTTTCTTATCATATATTTACCCCCGTCTAAGACCATTCGATGGAAATCGATGAGAGAAAGTAAATTAATCTACGAATTTCGTAATATCAAATTATTTTAACAGCCGTCTCGATCTATGTTTCTATATGATTATATTTTTACGGTCATCTAAGATTCTGCTCCTCGCTGTTCCTTTTCCATTTCTTTAAAACTACATTTATGGTCTGTATACAACGTTCTTAGAACATTTTAGCGGCTACTAAATGCGCAGTCTGGTTATACTGAGATATAACGGCACGCTTAACTCTGGGCACGTATAGGTACGTGAGAGTTCGCTACGCGGGGGATTGTTCGTGGACACGATCGTAAATATGACCCCCTTCGAGTTTTCGATACCTCAACGGCGACTTTACGACGATCTGGTCTGCGAAAATTGCTCATCGATTCCACCAACTCCGGCTTAACACGCATCGTTCACGCTTGCTGTCTTCAACGCTGTCTGTGGATTATTCACAAACTTATGACAATGGACAAATTTATTTAATAATCTACATCGGAGAAAACAGCTTCGAGAACTTTATCGTTTCCATAAGGCGTAAAGTTCGAACTCGTTAAATTTTGAAAATGAAATAACATATTTTGATAATCACGTGGACTGTATTTTTCGAAGACCAAAAGTTAAGAAATGACGATAATAATAATCATCAATCTTCTCTGATAGAATATTTCAATAAATCCCACTTTTATTCAACCTCGTCTCCCAGAACGCTTTTCTCAAAATTTGTCATAAAATCGCGTAATTTCCATAGGGCACACTATCAAAATTTACAACGTTTTATCAATAAATATCGCAACCGCTTTAGAAAGCAACTAAACCAATCTCCGTATCTGGTATTTGGAAAGCATCCAGCAAGAGTACACCGCCAGGTTGCTGGTTTCTACTCCAGCTAGATGAACGCGTCATGAGTCAAAACTTTCGTGGTCCGACGAGGAAAATCAAAGAAATAGAACTAGACAGGAGGAGGATCGAGGGGGGCAAGGTGGCGAGATATACCGAGCCCGCCCTTTGATAATTATTCATTCGGTCGACTTCCAGAGCGGTTCGATATCGATCTTAAAACGTCGTCCAGAAGGTAGGCGAGAAGTGTCCTGGTCAGATACGAAATCTCGTTGTGTCGGTTCACCGTCGTCGTCGTCGTCGTCGTCGTCGTCGTCGTCGTCGTCGTTGTTGTCGTCTTCGTCTTCGTGGTCATTCGCAGGCAACCTCTGTCGCGAGCAGAAAACAGAGAGCAAGTTGCAAAGGGAAGAGAAAGAGAGGAAGCTCGTCGGCCTTAATGTATGCACGTCGAGGTCCTGCCGAGCGATAATTGCCCGATGTGGCATTGCCTTCGTGGCAACGAGCATTGGTCACGTCTCAATGTTTTAAGCCGCGTTCACAGTGTCCTCCGATTGATTCACCGCTTCACGATCGAAACGATCGCTCCGCGAAATTTCTTCATCAACGAGGATCGAGTTGGAATTATTCTCGTGCTTTTGACAGACAGAATTCTCTTTTAGATGATATCATTCCTCTTTTTTCTTTTTTATTATGAAAATGCAATTTGGTAGATTCTGGAAATTCACACTGAATTAATGTCATCTCAAAGTTCCCATTTTAAAAAAAGTCAGGCACTTTGCCTCGTCGAAGGACTTGAAATTTTATCGTATTAACCAAATATCGTAGATACTCTGAAGATTTTGAATAATTCCTGCTTCTCGTACATCTAATTATCTACGTTCAACGTAAGAGATTCCCGCTAGCCAGAGATATAACATGAATTTCATTCGCAAACTTTGAAATATCTATCCTCTGCATCCTCGATTATCCGCATTCAACGTGAAGGAATCTTCTACTATGAAAGATATAAATTATGTTTCAAATTTCTATTCCAAACCCTACATTCAGCTCTATTTTTACCACCCAACGACAAGACGACGCAACAACCCGCATAGAATCATCTCTCTGACAGCTGCAACCTGTCCATGGATTCGTGTTGATCCAGGAAGTCTGGATTCTGAAAGAGAGTCTACTCTCCATACTGTCGGTCGTTTCTCATGGTTGATCCAGGCTGTGGTCCTCTTTGGAAATTTGTAAAGAGTCGAATCGACTCGATCGTGGCCGAACAGAGGGCCGAAAGGTAACGAGACTAAAGATTGACCGGATCAGATACGAGCGGGTAGGACCGGCCAGTCCAGATTCTCGCGATAGGAGAATTTAATAACCTGCTACGTGGCGGAGGGGGAGGATGGCAGGCCGATAGGGTGGCTGGAAGGTGGTACAAGGAGGGGGTGCAATAATATCGAGAGATATCGATCTTTAATTAGGCACGCAGCGCGGGAACGAGAGATTAGATCTGTAGCTAGACGAGAAGCGAGTTCTGGCCATCTTCCCTCCTCTCCTCTTGTTTCTCTCTCTTCCTCGCGCTATTCCTCTGCTTTCCTATCCCTCTTATACGACCATTCTTTCTTCCCCGTCCCCTTTCCATCATCTTTTTTTCTTCTCTCGTCTCTCTAACTTGCTCGAGTTCTGCTATATACTGGTCCTTCGAAGATCTTTCGGCTGCTTCGTAGTATCGTCTGCCACAATGAGACTCGATCCAGATCCATTTTCGTTGATTGTATCGAAAGAACGAAGAAAGGCAGTTCGATGGTATCGCTACCGGGCTCGCCGGAATATTTTGTGAATATAATTGCCGTGGATTTGTTTTATTTGGAAGCAATCTGTGGAAGCCTCCGGTTGGCGGCCATTGTCGTGCGCATTCAATGGTACTTTTATCTTCTTTGTCGATGAGAACGAAGAGAGGAAATTGGTCACCGGTTGTCGCGCCATCGCTCTTCTTAAAATATTTATACCATATGATTTGTAGCTCGTCGATTTACTAATCGACGATATCGATAAATTGACGAGTGACAAGCGTAGATCGTAAATAACCGTTTTCTATTTTCTAAAACGATGCAAAAGTCTATCGAGCTTGTAGCGGCGTTTGAAAAGTGATTTGATTTTGCTCGATTTTGAGTTGGTCGTTGTCGATCTATTAAAATTATCGGAAAGTGTCTCCTTATTGTAACAGCCTCTTTGGTTTAGAAACGTCGTTACAGGAGCTGAAGAAGAAGAGAAAAAGAGGAGAAAGAAAGACAAGGGAGATGGCGTGATTCGTGAATAAGTTGGTATCGTGGGCAGGACGTTTTGTTGCCTCCAGAAAACGGGAATCCGGAATTTTAATCGAAGGAGGAGGCGGCAGATAATTTTCAACGCGTGTACGCAGCACGAGCCCGTTGCGACCATGCGCATTGAATATGCAGAGAGCCAGGGATATGCTTTATACGTGTCGACGATTAAGCCTTGAAAGATGGGGCAGTCATTAAGAGATACCAGCCGTTGACACCAGCGGAGACACTCGAACAGATAAACCTTTTCCTTTTTTCCCTCGGTACTCGCACCTCAACAGCGTGCTCCCTGCAGTTCGATGCATTCTTTTTGCTCGTCTATGTTACATCTGGTTTCCTTTAAATGCATTTTCTGGATTGTGCGGTGGTTTATGGTAATTCGTAAACTTCAATGTTCTCCCCCTCAATCCATTCATTGTAAGAATAAATGTGTTTAACCCACGACTGGTATCGTTGCAGTACTTATTTTTCAAATATTTTATTTTATCAAACATTGTATATATATCTGAGGCGTTGAAATTCAAAATACATGTATATCTTGATATTAAGTAACGTAAATTATCCTGGTCACCTATATGACTCAAGGATAACAATTAAGGGCTAGGCGTCTGGACTTTTCCAACAAACTTTCAGCCAAATTTGTTCTAGTTCGCTTTTAATTAAATCGAATATATCAATTTCGGGTTTCTATGGGAAAATCTTGAACGATACCCGTGTTATTCAGGATATTCGTAGTTTGATTTAAAGGACAAAGAGAGCGAGACGCGGTACGTTGCTCCTCGCAGCACGGCTGGGCGGGCTCGATTTCTGGTTTTCACCGGCACCAGAAAAAATCACCAGCAAAAGCAGTGAAAACCAAGCTCGGTGACAGATGGCGAGTACTGATAACGTCCCTCGAAGGTCCTGCTAGCAAGCGAAACGACCTGCACGGATCCTGTTCCTGTCGCGAGATAAAAGAAGAAACAGCTGCGTCCCGGCGCTGATCGGAGATCGTTCTCCCGTACGAGAATGCTTTCGACGTAGGACAATCGTATGGGAATTTATGGCGATCATTTGTTTATCTATTTATTCTACGGGCAAAATAGACAATGAGCGGGACACGGGTCCGCGTTGTAACCGAGACGAGGAACGCGTTAATCGGTCGATGGAAAACACAAACTGACGATGAGCAGTTAAGGAATTAAAAATATATTCCTTCTTTTCGCATCTTCCTCTTTACTTTCTAAAAAATTATTTCTTTCTTTGCTTTTTATTTAAAAATACAAGAATACATATAACGCAGACAATATACAATATATAAGATATAAGAAAGGTAAGTTTTCTTAAATTCCTTAGTTTAACACTAGAACTATCGCACAAGTCAAATTGACTGGTTTTACAATTTAATTTTAAAATTCCTACTTCATGTTATATTTTTTTCCATAATGACTTTCGCAACGATAATTAGAAGAGTAATATAATGAATTTTATTTTCTTTTTTATGTATTCAAACTCAAAATAATTTTGTATCAAGGCTACTCGTACCAATACCAGTCAAAATGTTTGGTACTCGTCAAAGTGTAAAAGGGTCCTGCAATCTGTCTATCGAACCCCAATTAACCAGTTTCCTCGTTTCGTACAACTTCCCACACGTTTTGAAAATTTTTACTGCGTATCATTCAATATGACGATATCAGATATCAGGAAAATTCCGGATCGATCGCTAGATGCTAACACTAGAAATACCACACCAATCAAAACGACTGGTTCTACAACTTTATAAATATGTCAAACCTCGTTTAGGGATCATGATCCCAGATGGATTAATAATATCAAAAATGTGCTACATAACATGGAATTCCTTCTGTAAGAAAGTAATAAATCAATATAAAAATATTCTACTATTACGTATTTTTTAAAGACCAGTCATTTTCACTGGTTTTGGTAGAATAGCTTCGTGTTAAAGTTCAAGTGTTAAGGATACCTAGATTTTTGCTCTCTAAGTTGTCTTCAGGAATATCGTACGTGAATTTGTGCCTGATAATAACAATTTTGTAGCTCGGGAAGCTGAACGCAGGCGAGCTAAGATAACCTGAGATCGATAAAATCAACGTGCATAAAATCAAAATGCATCATAGCTGCGAACAACAAACGTGCCAGCACGTAATAAACTTTCAACAGGTATAACTAGCAACGAGAGAGCAACCATTACGAGTCTCATACATACGCTATATCCATCGTTAAATATCGCCATTAGAACATAATATAGCGGCATAATTGCACTAATAACGAACACCATTAGCTTTATTCACTCGGCTCAATGAACTAATAATATTCCCAGCTAGTAATCGGCGCGTATTTTCGTTGCGATCGACCATCCAGCTCTGATCGAGTAATTAAGTGGTAAATGGCTGAAAGTCGAAATGTTACGCTATCTCGTCACGATATCGACGCCCGGGATTTATCGTTGCCCTTTAGCATAATTACTATCATTATTGTCCTACGTATGTGCACACGCGAGAGCTCGTCACGTGAAATACTCTCGCATGGACAGGTGAGCACGCGAGGTGTTACGTTTCTCCGATCCCTCGTGTTACGTTCAAAAACATCGATACGCGATCTTCATGGACGATCCTCGATCGATCTACGGTGTAATTAAATTTTCGGATCGATCTGCGAGATACGCCTGGTCGATCGAGCAATCCTTGTTTAACGTCGTTCAACCAAAGATTTATTATATCCTGCAGCCATTCGAAGAAGTTGTAGTTTTCGCGTTAGTTTTCTTTCGTAAAAGTAGAAAATGATGTTCGATAGGTAGATTAGTTTGTTCGATTTTTGTAGTAGCGTTTAACAACATGCATCGACTCGATTAGATGTCCGATTAAACGGATAAATAGTTTTTCTTGAAAGGAATGATGCAATTTGTGTGACACGTTCGCAATCTGACCTGGGTCATTACATGATGCGTCACAGTGTTATTTATGATTTCTAATTGACCGACAACACGTGATACGAGATGAACGAGTATAATTGCCTGGAGATATTGGAAGAGGAAATCAGTGATACCAAGACAAGGAGTAATTAACATAGCTTGTTATTAGAACTTCGTTAACTTATAATATAGTGCTCTGTAAGCTAGCCGAAGATACGAAAGTAATTTTCTTAGCGACGAAATTAAATGTTAAATTTGAAAACTTGCGTGTCTGTATCGTATGTAAAGATCTTATATCGTCTTTTACGATCTGATCGAAGATCCAAATACGCAAAACGGGAATCTTCGATTTGCCTAAGATTTCCATTTCCTCTTTTCGTATAGTTGATTAATTATCCGTCGAAATTCTCAAGACACGGTGATCGCAGGCAATTCGAATCGCCTGGTCGCCGTGTCACTACACGTATGACGGCCACGTATAGCCATGCGTGTTGATACGCAGATAGAAGACGAGGTGGACGTAGTAAGAGCTTTGCATGAATAATGTTCTCCGCGACGTGATCTGAACTTCTTGGAAGGGATGGACTGAACGGTGGACGGTCTCGTATAAGATCCTCTCTCTCGTTCCCCTCCAGCCGGCACCCCCTCGTCGAGACGACGAAGAAAACGACGGAGGCGAGGAGCAAGCCGGAATAAAGGCAGATCGAAGATATCGGATCGATCGGGTAGATTTGCGTTTTAATGAGGTGTGCTTGCACCGATGCTTGGTGAATCTTGAAGAGCTAAGTGTAACGGGACGAATTGAATTGATCGATTGCATCGGTGTTTAATTGAATCGGAACATGGACAGTTTCGTTTCTAGAGACGTCGTCCGGTAAATTGTGCATAATGTTGTAGTACAAGGGACGGCGCGATCCTTGTCCACCAGCCACGATTGCTCGAGTACCATCCAATCGAATGTTTTTCAGCGACCTTCGTTTCTAAAGGAATCGATGCTTTAACCAGCGAAACGGTTGCTTCTTCATTACATGGCACTCGAAAGAAATTAAGATCAAATCGTCCTTTAACCTAGGGATGAAAGCCAGAATTCTTTAGTGTCTTCTTACAATTTTATAAAGTCACTCGTCTAGCAACTTTTTCATTTTTAAGTTACGTTGAAATATCTTCACCGTTTAAAAGGTTTTCGTCGTTTCGTACCATTTTAAGGTGAAATTATATTGTACATACAAGCAGCAACGACGCAAGTAAGTATTAAAAGTCTCTCAGGTATGTTTCGAGGTGGCAGATAGAACGTTTTAAGGAGAACGATAATATTATTGATACATCGATGAATTATTATACAAAACGAATTCCGCTTGTCTCTCATCTTCCTGCCTACGCACGACTATAAAACGAACCAATCGATATCCAACTCTCTCGATCAAACTCCATCAACGTCGACTCTAATTCTCTTACGCTACGTCTAAACTGTCCTCGGGGTGTCTTATAAAGCTTACCACAGAAACGTCGTCCGAAACGGAGCGCGACTGTCAACCATAGCGTTCGGGCGACAACCGAAGCGTTCAGCTAGAGGAAGAGGAACAGGATCAAGCGAACACAGAAGCGAGATCGAATAGCCACAAGGAAGAGGCTCGACGCGCGGCGTAGGAGCCGATGAGAAGGTTGCGACTTGAGCTCTCACTTAGCAGCCGCAGTGTCACGATCGGGACGGCTACATTAGCATATCTCCACGATGCAGCGTGGTAGAGTAGAGAGAGGAAAAGACGGTGACTACCGATGGAAAGAGGAAGAAAGAATAACAGTGAAGAGGGGATGGTGGAGGGAGGAGAAAAGGCAGAAAGAGAAAAGCAAAGTGTTCATGGATGCATCGGTACGAGTGGCATGCACCTCTGGCATGGGTCGTGGCCCCGTGAAAAGAGGGCGCACACTACCATAATACAGCTTGGAAAGAAGGAACAAGAAGAAGAAACAAGACGAAGAAGAAGAAGAAGAAGCAAAGAGGACTCACTCAGGCCTCACTAGCCCTGCCTGTTACCTGTACGTCGCGTGTTTGCCTACCCGCGTCACGATCAGGATCCTATTTGCATAGCGCCGATGAAGCTGCTACCGTTGCGCTCGTTTTCCTGCCACCGCACCGGTGTACTGCCATCGTATCCTTCTTCCTTCGGGTGCCAGCTACGCGTCCAGCCAACAGCAGATGACGAGTAGCCAATTGGAAGGAAGTAGACTCAACGTGTTCGCTGTTGGCTCACAGTAATCAGCAAAAGGTCATAGTCGATGGAAACTGAGGGCTGATTGTACGAATTGTGAGACAGAATGGAGTTCTAGGCTTTTTGTAAATTGTTTCAGTGAGATTTTAATGGTAGAAATTCGTTGTATAGCGAAGTTGGAAAGACGTTGTAAGGCTTAGGAGAATAAAAGGGGAAGAAGGATTTATGGGCTGAAAGTATAGTAGAACTTAATTTATTTGATGATAACGAGGAATAAACAGTTTACGCAATAGGTGTTTTCCAACTCTGCCCATTATCCACAGTCTTTTTCTTTTTTTTTTTTTTCTTTTTTACTTTAATAATGGCTTCAGTCGACAGCAGTTCAGTTAATTAGGCATTAACTAAAATTTTATGCTAATAAATGGAGTTGTACCGTATGGCGTTCCAACATGCATACGATGCGATAAATTATAATGTAATACCTGGCTGAAAATGGGCCACGTGCCGCGACTACGACACGCTATACGATATGTAATTTTTACACGACGAGCACGTGTCTCTGCTCTTTATTCGCAATATATTTTTTAACGACCAAGGAACGAGCTTAAACAGAATCTTTGAAAACCATAAAAAATATTTGCCATATATCAAAGAGATTTGGTCGATAATTTGACTTTTAAAACATAAATCTCTGCTATTACTTCTCTACCATCGGCTTTAAGATCTATAACCAATCATCAAATTACAATCCTTTTCAAAAACAAAAAAAGAAAAAACGAGAACAATTTCCAAACGAATCTTTCTGGAACAAACGAAAGAAATCAAGCTCGAAGAAAAGACTTGTGAAGAAAGACCATCTAAACATTGACTAACAGGTAACAGGTGCGGTTGTTTCTAAATTCAATTAAAACCACTCAACAAAGGGAACAATGGCGTAAGTGGCAAAGAGCAGGAGAGCTTCCGAACTCCGTTTCTCACGCGGCTGTTCGTTTCTCGCATATAGCGGGGCCGAAGGTGTACACGGGCGCGGTATCGGTTCTGAGAATGGCTTATCAGCCCGCGGATATGTTAATGGCGGCCGTGTTTGCCCCCCTCGTGCCCCCATCTGCCCTCCACCATCGGCCACCACCACCACCGTCTTCTTTTCGAGATATATTACACCCTCAACGAACCCGGAGGTGGTTGGTGGCGATTGTAGTAGGTGGTTGTAGGCGAGCAAGGTGCAGCCCTCTCGATCGGCCGTTGAACGTTTGCATGCACGTGCAATTAAGAATGGTCGAAGCCGGTAACGAGAATGAAAGGCAGATAGAGGCGACTGGACGACCGTTTGCGGGTTTAATAGTTCACTTCGTGGGACATCGTTCGTGCTTGATAGAGTCATTTCGAGAGAGAATGTCCTCGACGAAGATTCAATCGTGTGTTCTGTAACCGATCGGTGATTCCAATTGTCCCGATACTAAAATGATTTAGTTTATTGAACACAAATTTATTTGCTTTTTGAAAAGTTAAGAGAATTGTTAATGGTGGTTGTTTGCACGTTGACATGAGTCAAAAGTTACGAGAAAAATTCAAGAAAAATTACCATCTATACATACGATACCAGGAATACGTGCAGGAATAATAATATGTATTGAGTAAATTGAAATCAATTGGAATAATAAGCTACTTCTTTCGTTGTATCGATTATATCGTAAAAATGTCATATCTTCAGTATCAAAGATACTATTGTAGAAACAAAGTACTACGTTCTCTGACGATTTCGAAAGATTCGTAAGAAAAGCTTCTTTCCCCCTAATCTTCAAAACTGAAACTCAAAAATCGCCCTCATCGAAAGTAATTCTATGACAGGAAAATTCAAGCAACTAATACAATACTTGCACAATTTCGATCAATTTCACCGCAACGAAGCTCGCGCGTAAACGCGAGACGAGCGTGTTCCGCGGACCCAGGTAGCTTGTACGCGCGTGCAATTAAGAATGCTCTCTCCCTCGCCTCCTCGTGCAACGAGCAACGACGACAAGCTGAACTGGAAGAAATAGGGCCTCGAAGGCAGAAGATAGCATTAGGAAAAGGAGAAGATGCCACGAGAAGGAAGAAGGATGAAGGAGGAACGCGATGGTGCTGGCGAGAGTCGGTCCGATCCATCGATGACCGCTTATTTACAGAGAGGCAGAAGGAACACGACCGAGCTGTAGATGCGAGCCGTGGATAGGCTAGAAGTGCGCTGCAACCCTTTGCCCAATCTACCTCGGCATCTCGCCTCCTCTTACCTCGTTTCTTCTCGTCTCTCTTCTCTCGCTCGTGTACAACGAGAAAGTCCCGACGAGCCTCGCCCAAGCAGGCAATTAAAGCATCCGGGTAATTCGACGGACGATACGCGTGTCGTCTCGATTTCGAGGACAACCCACCTGGACGGTGTAGTCCGTTTTGTCCCGCCTTCCTGGCATATATCCGCGTGAAGGATCACCGGGGAAGAGAGAAACCACGGACAGAGATATACGGTGATCGGAGGTGTCGATGCTTTGTCCAGACTCGTTTTACTGCTTGGCAACAGGATTTTACCCAAGTACAGCCATTTCTGCGGATTCGATGTGTATAGGGTTGAATTTTCGGATGTCGAAGATCGTGGCTTTTGCAGCTTAATGTCCGCCAAACGTTCGTTCATATTATCTCTTTCTTCGATTGTTTCGTGTTAAGGTACTTGATCCTGAGGATCATATTTAAAGACCATTATCTCTTTCTTCGATTGTTTCGTGTTAAGGTACTTGATCCTGAGGACCGAAGCTGAAGCTGCTGTTGTCAGAAACAGGTGGAAAAAAAAATGAATGGAAAATTCAGGTATTTTGGGACTAAATATGTTTCAGGTAGAAAAACTTTTACGTCCGTTAATTTCGCTTTAAGATAGACTGTCGTTGAAAAAGGATGCAAGAAGGCGGAGCGAGAGAGCTTGAAAGATAAAGTAGTTAAACGACGAGGAACTTACGTAACCGTTCCATTTCCCACAACATTAACACATTAATAAAACAAACTATGAATTCCTCGGTCTCACAAGCCGCCCAGTGGAAATATTCTCACGGTACAACTTCCTCGATCCGCAAGTCAAATCCAAGATATACATCGAAATCGAAATTTTTATTTAGTCGGATTCCACGCTTCAGCGTCACAAGACTGGCGAACCTGAAACTTTCCAAATTATATTGTACAAAAAGCGTTTTCAGATCCTATGAAAGCGTACGCGTCGTTTCACAGGATGCCGTGGCTAGGCAATAAGCCGAACAACCCCATGGTGTCGAACTTATCCGAGATTTCGACGCGTGAGTAGCCCCTATCGTCGAGGAAGCTCCTCGTCGAATGGTGGGGACCTGCAGAGGCGTGCGAAGGGTGCAGCGAGTGGGGTAGCTGGCAGAAGGATAGATAGTCGAATAAAGAAAGATAGGTGAAAGGAATAGCAGGGAGAAGGGAACAGAGGGTACGCAAAGGCTGGCGTGGCGAACGACCATTAGAGAGTCGAACGGCCATAGAGACGCGTCGTTTAACGTGCGTGCCGGGCATTTTTTTTCTTCTCGCTTTTTTCCATCACCCACCACTTCCGGCTCCGCCGAGACGACGTTCCTTCCACGTGGATCCGTCTTCACGGGCCATGGTCGTTTCTGAGGAATTTATAAACTGTCGTTGGAATTGCCTGAAAAAACGTAGGATTCTAATATTGAAATACGCGAGGATATTTATGGAAGATACGTTATACTTGGTTCTATCGTTCTGTTATTTTATTTTATTTTTCCTTTTTATTAAGATCGACAAATTTGTTAGTGAGTTTTGGTTTGGCTGAAGTAAAGGAAGACATTGAATTGTTAGTTGGAATGGTATTTCTGTTTGAGAAGATTGATAGAAATTAAAGTAATGTTTCTTTATGGTTGCAGGGGAGGATGAGGAATGGAGCGACTCGGAGAAGACACCATCGGTGAGCAGCGGAGTGGAAGGCTGTGGATCGGCGGTTTCCAGCCCGATCGCACCGGTCGTCGAGGAGGAATCGAGTTTACCGCCACCACCGAGACTGAATCCCCCTTCCTCGTCCGTTGCGATCGCGAATTCGGCCGCTGAGGATATCAGATTGAGGCTCAGCGTGCTCCCCGAAGACGCTCGGAAACGACTGGCTAGTCTTACCGAAGATATCGAGGTAAATATTAGGTTGTCCGAAAAGTGTCTTTCTTTTACAGACCTGTCTTTTACAACGATGCATATTTATATAAGCATGAAACCTAATCTATCGAACGTTATGATCTTTATTTTGATAGAACAAAATGGATCATACGTAATTCGATAAAATAATATAAAACGGAAATGTTGTGCATCCATTGTTTTCTTATAAAACGAAGAAACTTTTCGGACGACCTAATATTTAACATTTGATCAATCTCGCGTAAGAATTAACAAACGATCTTATTCTTGATCGGTTCACAAATACCTATGATGGTAAAGCTTGTGAGTTATTTTGGGATAAATAACATCTTACTTCGTAAAGCTTAGATCTCATACGTTTTCCGAGAAATATCTAAAACGAATAGAAAGCTACAATTTTACTTGCTTAGTAAATATTACCTTGTTCGTCTTGTAAAATTAATCACTCGGTAACTTTGCTTACAAAATTTGTAAATATTTGTCACACAGGTTGCAAGAAGCTTAAGAGATCGACATGTCACCCCAAGATCCAATCAGACGCGAGAATCGAGTCCGAAAGACACGGACGAAGAGTCCAATCTGGTCATGGTCAAAGAAGAGGACTGTCAACCGAGATCGTCGTCCTCTTCGTCGTCCTCGACAAGAAGACGGGAATCCATGTGCAGGCGAGACTCGGAGGACTCGTCGAGACGATCGAATACGGACGATCCACCGACCGAGAAAAAGTTGAAACTCGACGATGAAGCTGCACCAAGACTGAGACTCAATCCTAGTCTGGCGACGGATCCAGCTCTTCGGCCCGCCGCCGTAGTCGCGCTCACCGTCAAACCGGAAAATACCTCGCCACCGAATCCTGTGCCACCTCTTCCGGCTGGACTTCAAAATGGTAATATTAATTAATAAAACAATCTACTGTAACACTAGTTTACGTATTATTTCTATTACATCAAACCTGCTCATATTTCTCAACTGAACTGTTCAAAATAATGAAAGAATCGCTTCAGAATTAATTCCATGATACTACGAGTGTCTTCCTATTTGGTCTTGAGATTAAACGTATGTTTTTCTGTTCTCTTCGTAAATTTTAAACTATTGCCTATCGTAATGTTAAAATACCAAAGATATTAAAATATTGCTTCTCGATAGCTATACCTCTAGTTCTTTACGAAACACCGTTAATGTATCAGCTATTTTTGAAATACACAGAACTACAGACAGAATATGCAACTCACTCGAAGAAACTAACATTGCAGCAATCGCCTCAGGTCGTTTGTTCGTACTTCCAACCGATGGCAAGGAGACGATCACTGTGGAGCCAGCCAGGCCAGCACCTCTCTTCTGTCCTCCATGCGGCATCCGTTTTAGCTCAGCGAGCACCCTCGAAGCGCATCGCACTTTCTATTGCGCTCATCGTCCCCGACTCGAGGAAGACACCGCGAACGAAGAGGACGAGGAAAAGTCCAACAAATTCGAAGTGAGAAAAGCATATGCCTGCCCTCACTGCTCGTACAGCGCGGACAAGAAGGTCTCGTTGAACAGACACATGAGAATGCATGCTGCATCTCCTGCACCACCCACGATACCAACCGCTCCGACTACAGCTACTACTCCAGGAAGTGGCGCGGCAAATGCCTCGAATGGCTCCTTGAACGAAGAGGCGGAGAGATATTGCAGAAACTGCGATATTCGATTCAGCTCCCTGAAGACTTATAGAGCGCACAAGACGCATTATTGTAGTACTAGGCACGTGGTCAAAGATACGCCACCAACAGCTACGGTAGCTTCCTCGTCGGTAAAAGCTTCGCCACCGACGAGCGCGAGTCCCGGTGAATCGCCGCCTCCGCAACCTTGTCTGGCGCTACCTACAAATCCTATTTTGATTGTACCGTACTCTTTGTTCCGAGGTGCTAGTGTCCTGGCAGCACCCACTTTGCCTGCGCCTGATACTGCGTGCTTTCTTCTTCCAAATGGTACGTGTTTTAATAACAGTTTATTTAGATCTTCCAAGTTACGTGTATGCTTGCGATTAAAATTTAAGAAGCTGTTGTATTCGTTAAAATAATTAGAGAAGTTTGAATCGTATCATGGTAAAAGAACTCCATTTATTGGGAATCTTAATGAAGTTAAACTCGCATCTTATGAATACATATACGAGTTAAAATTATGAATCTCATAGCCACGAAAATCCAAAAAGGAATTCCAAGAATTAAACTGACAAGTCCCACTCTTTTGTAGGTCATCTTCAACCGATGACAAGAGGTCTGGCTACCACAGCGCAGAACACCGTGGTCGAACCTTCACCGGTTCTCCGAGCAGCGAACAAACCAACGACACCAGCGTCCGTCGTGGCATCGTCGACGTCGCCATCAGGTTCAGCGCCACTCGATTTAAGCGTTAGAAAGTCACCAGCTCATCAAGATGAAAAAGAGAACAGGGTATCGCCGGCGCCCTCTTCTCTACCTCCACCACCTGGTAGTCCTAGGTCAAGAGGAAGCGGAAGTCCTAGAGCAAGGTCCATTGGTTCTGCTCCTACGGCTACTGGAACCGTTGCACCTCCTCCACCGACGGAACTCGCTCTCAGACTGGCTGAACTTCCACCACCCCCTGTTCCTGGGGTTCTTGTGAAGCAAGGTGTCTCAAGGTAAGATACTCTGACGTTTTCATAACACAGTGTGACAATTCGTTTCATGTAGTTTCAATATTTTAATCTTAAATTGATCGGTCAAAAAACTGATAAGTAAGTCGGTTTATTGTATATAACTGATACGTAAAAGGATCCAGGTGATCCGGAAATGATAGAAAACTGTTCGATTTTCAGATGCAAAGAATGTAATATCGTGTTCTGTCGGCATGAGAACTTCGTCGCACATAAAAAGCATTATTGTCAGGCAAGAGAGACAACGGTCAGCAATAGTCCTCCACCACCTGGAACACCCTCGCCTCCTTTAGTGCAATTAATCTGTGCCGCGTGTGGTATCAAGTTCGCATCTATGGATAATCTGGTAGCTCATCAAGCGTTTTACTGTCCCAAAAGGCCAGAACCTCAGGAACATCATTCGCGATGCTCCAAGTGCAAAGTTAGTATCGGTTCCTCTATATATATTCATTTTATCAAAACCTTCTCTAGATTTTTCTTCAATAAAAAATTAGTAGTATATTTTTTATTAGATTTCAATTTAAAGAATATCCATTAATTCTATATTTTTAATAATATTATATACTTCTCCAAAAACTAAAAATTTAATATCCTTTTTTCAGACTATAATTGAACCTGGAGGTACCCATACCTGTAGCAGCGGACCGACTGGAGGTTGGAGATGTCCCGTTTGTGGTGCGGTTAGTCCAACAGCCGGTGCAGCTCAGCGTCACATGGATGCTCATCAGGGTGTCAAGGCTTTCAGGTGTACGATCTGTCGTTACAAAGGAAACACGTTACGGGGAATGAGAACGCACATCAAAATGCACTTTGAGAAACGTGGAACCGATCTACAGGTAAAAAATTTATAATTGTGAAGCTCATAATAAAAACTACTTACTCTTGTCAAATTTTGTCACTTTTCAGATAATCGACGTTATGAAAATATAATCTATACTTTGATTTATCGATGTCCTTATGACTCGAACGATCTCTCCATATTGTACAAAAACAATCTTCATCTGGTAAATCCTTTGATAAGCTTATATTGTTTATTCGTGATTTATAGGAAGAAAATTACATAACGTGCGTACTCGACGACGAAACGGTTCTGCCGACTCCAGAACCGGCTCCAGCTACGACTCCTGAAGAAATTCCTGGCGAGGTGCAAGTAAATGGGAAAACCGAAGTTCGGAAGAGTCCTCAGCCACCTCCACCGCCACCGCCGCCACCACCGACGGTAACCAACAAGGTGAAGCAAGAACGCGAGGACACTCCACCTCCAGAAGAAAGTTTGGATCCCAACAAAAGCGGTCCGCGTTACTGCAGGTCGTGCGACATCAGCTTCAATTACTTGAGCACGTTCATTGCTCACAAGAAGTTCTATTGCTCGAGTCATGCCGGCGAAGCGAGCAACAATAATAACAATAATAATAATAATAATTCGAGCAGTCACGCGACGACGCCTCCCAGCAACAGGACCGAGGCGTCGGTACTTTAAAAAGACTCTCGACAACCGATGGGACTGTTAATTGTTGCCAGTTTATATATATAATATAATTGCCGACTATCCGATTTAGTTGTGTGATTTCTGTTAATCCAGGGAATTGTTTGTACTTATAAATTCAGTTATCTGACGTGTACATATACGCGGTGCGTGAACGATCGTGAAGGAGAAGCTACGTTAAACGTAAGCTAGAATGTTAGTAGAAGTAAGAGGAAAGTTAGGCGATCGTGACGGCGTTTGCTGGTTCGCTTTGGATCAATTAGGCAAACATAAGATTGGATATTAAATGGGATATACCAAAGTGAAACTGTAAAATGGATGTGTGTATCCACGTATAAAAGGGATCGTGGTTGCAATTAGGTTCACGGTGCAGCTGATTTCGTACGTCACGATCGACCGATACGAAAGGTGTGCAATCTCATGACTCTTCAATAATCTCGTAGTTGTAACTGATAATCGAAACATACCTAAGGAATTACGGAAAAGTAAACGATGAGTGTAAAATGTTGTACAGTAGCCAAGTAGAGTATTACGGTACGATATAGTAATAATCCTAAATGATACCAATTTCCAGCTTGTGAAAACGCTAAGTTGCAATATGACATTTAATATATTATATATAAATATATATATATATATATATATGAAAGATGATTTCATTGTCCATAAATCGCGCTCATATTCTCGGCGAGTAAATACGTTGATAACTGTATCCAGACTGCCATAAGAAAGAAAGATCGGAGTCGTTTCCTATCATTTTGCCAACAGTCCCGAACGTATAACAAGCGAGAGAGTAAAAATAAATTAATGGCCCCTAGTATTTCTCTTCGAATTTCGGATACGGTGTAATTGGATCCTTACCAACGCATTTGCTTCATTACATTGCAATCAAAAAAAGAAATAAAGCATCGCCTGTACTTGTATACAAGTAACGGATTCGTTGCGAGCGCGTAAATGTAAAAATTAGAATTAAGGCCAGTGTTACACGTATACGCAACGTACTATTCATATCACATAACGAGTTCGTTAAAGGCATGAGTTTCTTCGCGTGTGAAAGTTCGATGATGAGAGAAAGAATGAGAGAAAGAGAGAGCGAAAAGTAAAAATAAATACGCGAATGTTGTAATCCGAACGTTGTCCAACATTGAACGTTGGAGCAACGTATCTGAAAAATCTCAGTTATACAAAAATTGTTTTCATATTTCGGCGAATAGTATAGTCAGATAAAACGCGAATGTTCGCAAATACTTTTATAAAAGTAATTGTTATGTTATTTACAGGCCTCCTGCTAATTACTGTCTAAAGAAAAGCAAGATTCACAATATTCCATTACGAAATAAATACGAAAGATTTAATAACACATAACGGAGAACCTACTTTATTGCTGAACATTTGTAAATCACTATCTGGTACTTCCACACAACAATTTGTTATACATTATAAATTTGGTATATTATTATATGCCATATCGTCGAAAACGGTTCTTTTTCTAAACACCTATACACATACCTTCCTTTGTCACTTCGACGTCTAGGTTTACTTTTTATTGTTTTTATTTTGATAGATAAATTTTACACATAAAATATATCTATATAAATATGTAATAAATATATAGACATAAATAAAATACTAAGATCCTTATAACCCTTACTTCTATGTAGTGGGAAAAACACATAAGACTTATATTTGAAAAATAATTTTAATTAAGAAACAAAAAGACATATCGATTTCATTAACTGAATTTATTTTAAATAATATGAAATGTATTATGTTAACATCACTGATCACCAATTATTATTTTCTTTTGGTATAAAAAGATATATATGTAATTAAATAACTATTCGGAATCTACTTCATTATTATTACACTCATCCGAGTCTTCAGACACACATATACTAAAACCTTCAGAATCATCATCATCACCGTCTTCCTCTAATTCTTTCTTCACCCTTGCTTTATATCTTGCATACTTGTAACCATAATTTTCTACAACAGCCTCGTCAAGAGCATAAACAAAATCATCCTCTTCAGATAAATCAGATCCATCCTCTAATCTCATGTTCATAACAGCCTCTCTGATGTCATCTTCATTAATTGATCCTTCAGAATAACTAGAGTCAGGATACTCATTTCTCCAATTTGATTCTGAATTAGAATCCTCTGATTCGCATTCAGCTTCAGGATAACCATGATCTCTATAACTATCATAAACAAGCTCTTGTTCAAATGGATGTACAGATACTTCATCATCTAGGAAGATATCGTTCTCAGATTGCACATAATATAGATCATATACATAATTATCATCCTGTAAAACATTATTTATATCATGTAAGTAATTATGCATTGAAATAACAAAAAAATATTTTAAAAATATTGTTTACTTTTCCTATAGAATCCCTTTTTGCTATGGATTTCGAGTCTTCCACATCTATTACTACTGTCTTAACCTTTTTTTCGGAATTTTCATCATTATCTAATGATCGGAAACAATTAACTACTTTGTAACGATTTTTTGCTGAAGCCTGTTTTGTTGCTTCTCTTATTTTACTTAGAATCTGTTTCAAATCTATATGATGTTGTTTGAAATTAGCTTGTAATTCATCTTTCCCATAACCTTGAATTAAATGTTCCACATTCTCATCCTGTCATAATAAAATAAATATTGACTTAATCTTAGTATAACGTTCATTTAACTAGAAATATTTCACTTTTGAACACAAACCTGTTCTTTTACAGTTCTAGCAAATTTAGCAAGTGAGGTTATAGAAACTGATGGTTCATCTTCGGTATCTTCATCTTCCGTAATTTTTTGTCGTTTACACGAAATTACCAAAGCATCTGATGGTTCATCATAATAACTACGTTTCACGCGTAATATCGCTGCCATTTTTATATGTCCTTTTCACAAAAAACTACTCTAAGAAAATATTCACACACGTACCTTCATTATGCGTCCTATTCTAATCCATTTGACCAATCTTTATATTCACTCTATAAGCCCGCTACAAGCAACTTGTCCTATTTTGAGGTTAGAATCGTTTTCAGTAGTCGACATATCGATTATCATTCGCTGGCCTGGTCAGCAACAACGCTGGCAGGGCGTAGAAATTCTCGGTATGTTTTCAACTTGGAAATTGTTCATTTTCTTCATATTAAACGATTCATGAAAGTCTGATCGTCGATTTCGCTTAAAATGAAGCGTTAATATTATTGCAAAACATGGCGCAATCTATTTTCGACGCTTTAACAGGTAAAACTTTTCTATCATAGAAATAGGTGGGGTTAACCAACAAGTATATTATTTATCTTTCTCTTTAAAAGAAAATTTAAATAGTGTTCTAGAAATTTATGATAATTATTTTGTCTGCTTTATAGGTGTATCATTGGACAGTCCTTCTGTGCAATCGTTATTAGAGTCTCAGACTCTAATAACTGAAGTTGAAGAATCAGGTGGGTTTTTGATGAAGTAACCCTGATAACCTATTAATTGAAATTGTTATATCATAGAAGCTTTTATGAGATAAATTTATAATGGATATTTTTATGCTTTGTATTTAGCAATCGATCAAGATGAGGAAGATATATTTCAATGTGGAAAATGCAAAAGCCAATTTACATCATTGCACATGTTTGTGCTGCACAAAAGGACACATCAAAAAACACAAGAGCAAACAGTAGATTTGAGTCAGTTTTTGGTGAATGATGAAACCCAGACTGTTCACACAGAAGACAATAGCGAAGATGTATCACAATTTCATCCACAAGAAACATTTGTTCAAAATGATCAACTTAGTGAACCAATTATACTTGAAGAATCTGATATGCTATTTAGGTAAATATATACATATATACGTATATATGATTAAATGTGTTTAATGTATATGAAAAGGTATTTTTTTCTCAATGAATGATATATCATTTATTTACTATAGTATGGATCAAGAAGGTGCTAATTACTTTACAACAGATTCCACATTTAGTGTTCCAATTATATTAAGTTCAGAAGGTTTGGATACTTTTGCAAACTCTACTATTCCAGGGGATAACGATCCCATAAAAGATGATTCAAACGAAGTACCTCAAGTTCTCCAAAGTGATATTTCTCAAGAACAAAACATTAACAATACACATAAAGTCGATGTACCAATAACTGAAAATTCAATAACAGAATCTGAAATTACTGCTACTCAAACACAAAACTTAAAAGTATGTACTTTAATGAGATGATAAATTGTGATTATCAATAATGTCTTTATTTAAAGTTGCTTATTTATTAATAAAAATTTTCTATTACAGTATAAGTGTGGTTATTGCAGCAAACAATTTTCAAAAAAATTTTATTGGCAACAACATGAACGTTCTCATACAGGGGAAAAACCATATCAGTGTGTTGTATGCGGACGTGCATTCGCACAGAAATCAAATGTTAAAAAACATATGTCGTCACATAAAGTATGGCCGGGAACAGCTATACACTCCTTACCCCCAGAGGTATTTTAAACATTTTTGCACAGGCTTATAATTTTTTTTTCGTTTTTTAATAGTTCATGATCATTGCTAGGCACCACCAGATGGAAGCATAGATCGTACCTATCATTGTCAGTTTTGCAAAGAAATATTTGATTCGTACAAAGCTCTAAAGGGCCATCTTATAGTCTCTCACTTAGCACTGAAAGTGTACAAATGTGTGCAAAGTAGTTGTAGTATGATGTTTGCTGAACTCGAAGATTTCTTAGAACATACTCGCAGTCATAAGAGATCGGAATATCGTTGTCATGTGTGCGGTGAAGTGTTTAATACTCTGTCTGATCTTGGGCTTCACCAATACGCTCACTCCGTCCAAAAACAAAAAACAACAGAGAAATATTACTGTTGCTCTGTTTGTAAATCCTCCTTCTCTAATTTGGAGGCTTTGCAACATCATACAGAAACCACAACGCATGACTATGCTTGTCTACATTGTGGAAAGAGTTTCTTGATCGAACGATTTTTGCGGCGTCATTTAAAAACACACGCCTCATCTGCGCGATTTGCATGCGAGGATTGCGGAAAGGCCTTTAAAACTGAGCAATACTTAGCCAATCATAAGTTAATACATAGCGAGGAAACACCGTTTCTATGTCCAGTGAGTGATTTTATAGTCGATTAAAAAATTTGTAAATTGTTTTAAATTTCATATATACATATTCGTTTATTATAGCATTGCCCAGCTAGATTTAAGAGAAAAGATCGTTTGGGTCGTCATATGCTGATTCATGATCTAACAAAGAGATTAAAGTGTCCCTTCAGAACTTACTTAGGTTGTATGAGTGAATTTTCACGACCTGATAAATTAAAGCGTCACTTACTGACGCACAGCAATATCAAAAGATTTAGTTGTAGTCATTGTAATCGTAATTTCCATCGGGCACAAGCTCTTAAACATCACGAAATGAATAAACATAGTTTAAAATGTGAAATTTGTTCACACGTAAGTGTTATATTCGATTAGATAAGTCGAAAATTCATAATACATGTAGAATACTTATGTTTAAAAATTCTTTTATAGGCATTCAAAACTAAAGAACAATTGCTAACTCATAATTGCGATCAGTCGAACGAGATTAAGAAGCACATGAGTTCACAGTTACCTAAGAAAGCTTCTGGTTCATTTAAACCAAGGAAACCTACTCCAAAGAGACAAACATCATCAAAGACTGCAATTGGGCTTGCTGATAAGGAAAAAGTAGAGAAATTTAAGGCTGACGAAATACAAAGAAAAGTAATTACATAGCTATACAATTTGAAAAACTAACATTTATTGTTATTTACTACTTATTATTATACAATTACTTATACTATTACATATTTATTCCTATTTCAGATCACCTCTGAAATGTTAAAGTCTAATGATTACAAAGACGACATCTGTACCAAAAAGATAGAGAACATTTCTGTATCAAAAGAGATCGGTTCAACAATTGAAGCTCTTATCAAATCTGATGCAACGGACAATGAAATCAAACGCAACACTGATACATATTTGGTACAACAGACAGCCGAATAGAGTTTTTAAATATATTTTTTAATTGTATTTAAATATTATAATATAGTTTAGACTGTAGATAAGTTGACATACTACGTGCAATGGGATCATTGGCAAACTGCAAATTGCATTTTATAATAGTATATATAATATTTTGTAGTTTACATATCTGTGATAATTGTATTATAAAATATATTAATATAAATAACTTATATCTATCTATCTCAAATATTTTTAATGTCGCCTTCCTTAGGCCATTTGGAATTTATGGATGTATTAAAGAAAAAGATGTTTGTGTCAGTGAGTGTATTTCATTTTACCCAATTCCCCTTTAGCGTACTAATAGAATTCCATTCTTCGCTCTTACAAATTAGCAAAAGGATATTATACGCTGGAGCGCAGTTTAAGATAATGTTTAAAAGGAAGTGGTTGATAAAATTGTAATTACCACTTCCTTTCTTTCATTAACGTTTCGGGTTTGGTTCAGTAGAAAAAATACAGCGCTTTTAGGCACTACTAAAAGTATTATACCTTAAAACTAATGTATATTTAAATAAGTAGTAGATCATATTTTAACAGATGATTTCTCGAGGTTCTTACCAAATTGCTAATATGGAAGCAGCCAAAGCAGCAAGACAGGATCAGTCTTATAGAAGCTGTGTTTTATCACTGATAATATTCTTTTTTCTCTGTATGATTCTTATCCTAGCCAGTTTACCGTGGAAATTATACCGCTCCTACAATTCTGAAGAAAAAGGTGAATATGCAGGTACAATACAGGTAAGCTTATTTTTGATATTATGAAAATTGTGGAAGAAAACAATTAGATAAAAATAATTATATCGACACAGCACCATTATCACGAACATCATACAGAACATGAAACTGAAAGAACAACCAGCACTACGGAAAGAACTAAATTATTAATTACTACAACTTCTATAGATGAAATGAATTCAATAGAAGTAGAAACAGAAACAACATTAAACTTTGAAGTATTCACCGAAAATTCTCGTGTAATAAATGATACAAATTTAGATATTGTTGATTCATCTAAATCTAATATCGAGACTGCTACGGAAGATTTATCACAGACGGAAACTTACAAGGAAGCTGCAGCTGAAGAATTCGATAATTCTTCGACGGCTAATATTAATATTACAGAAAATAGTACATCAATTTTGACGAAAGAACATCAAGAAATAGATACTACAGAAACTTTTACTACTACTGACTCGGGCAATATTAATCAAGAAACTCCCCTTGAGGTCGAAGAGTCGATAGAAGATGTTATTAAATCGACAATGAAAGAAGAAAATGTCACGATTAAATCTACCACTAAAGATCAACAAAATGAACGATATTCTTCAATATTAAACAATGAGACTACAAGTACGACTTTTAGTTCACCAATTGATAAGCCAGTGTGTCACGAGGGTGAATGCAAAAATTTGGCCAGCAAGATATTATTTTATATGAATCATACGATTGACCCATGTGAAGATTTTTATGAATACGCTTGCGGTAATTTCGAGAACAATCCTCAAATCGTAGAATGGAATTTGGAAGATGCAGCTTATCAACGTATTTTAGGTGAGTATAGTTCTGCTTTTTACTATATAAAAAAGAATTATTTTGCCAATAAACTATTCTTTAAATATTTTTCAATTCTTAATTAATAAATATTATGTAATATCAAGTACTAAATATTTAACTTTGTTTCTGAATTATATTTTTTCTAATCCTTTTTCTAAATAATTCTGTATAAAGTATTCTATGAAGCATTATTTAGAAAAGTATATAAAATAAATAAAAATATAAGAAGTGGCAATTCTTACATGCAACACATTGTTTTAATTTGAATCAGGACAAATGCTGGAAGAAAATGAGAAAAATATATCTTCTATTTTCACCACCTATTACAACAGTTGCATGCAATACGAGAGTGTCAATCGGACAGAAAGAATCAAGCTGGGTACGGAGAAAATACACATCTAATTATCTAGTTTCTAACTTTAAATACAAGTTTAATGTATAAGAAATAATATAACATTTTTCTTATAGCGAGAGAGGCGTTAGATAAGGTAGGCAAGTTTTATACTGAAGAAACATGGCCTGAAAACCATATAAGCCTTACCGAACTACTCGCTACACTATTATTAAAAAACAGGTAAGAAATTGAAGACAACGACTGTACAAAAATATAGCATATTACGTTCACTTAATATATTTATCGTTTGCTTTTCTAATTCTCTAGCGCTTTACTGTTCGACATAGTTCCGGATCTTAACGAATATTCTTCGACATTCACCCTTAAAATAAGCCCAACGACATACGATGATCTTTTTGAAATAGACGAAAATAACGAACTCTGTTACGCAAATAAATTAAAAAGAGAGAATGAGACGGTGAATCTAGAAGAATTGTATACGGAATATGAAACGTGCAAAGTACATATATATATATATATATATGTATATCAATCAAGATAAGAAAAAAAAAAATGCTCTGTTAATGAAAACTTATAACAAACGTGTCTTTCTTATTTTGTTTTATTAGGTTGATACGAAAAGGTTAATAAAATCAGTTTCTGAATCCTTGACGATGCTTGGGATATTCAACGAGCTGAATAATACGTACAATATTTCTCAATACATGAATTTCACAATCATTAACATCGATCTGTATATATTGCAACAATTTTTCGCAGTAAGTTTATCGAGTTCTTTTCACGATCGAACGTGTTCCCTCGATTGTTTCTTATGTTTTAGAATTTTCCGTCTAAGAACAAGATCCGCGAGGCGGTACTTATGAAAAATTACACTCTTGTCACTGTCAAACAATTGGATAGCGAGTTTAAAATCGTAAGGGAAAGAGTTTATACCCGTTTAAGTTAAACTGATTCGTTCGATTTAATGGATATATTATGTAACATACTTGTAGATAAATTGGTCGCATCTAATTTACTTATTAACGAACGAAAAGGTTAAACCGGAAGTAAAAGTGCAGGTTTATTTTTACGATGCCCTATCTAAAGGATTGAAAAATCTGGAAAGGTTGGAAGAAGAAGACCCGATGACATTGCATAATGCATTATTAGGATTATATGTACGCAATCTGTATCACAAGGTATAGTTATATTCCCTGATTAATGTCCCCTTTTATGTCTCTTTTTTTTATTGTATTTTTCTTCCTTTATTTCTTCTTTGTCTTTGTTTGTTTCTAGTTAATTATATCAAAACATCCAGATGTTGAAAAACACTGCCTTCGCGTTGCTACCAACGTTTTAATCCCGGAAGCTTCGAATTTATACATCTCTTCGTTCACAAATGATCAACTTACGTATATGAATGAAACTGTAAGTTCATATACTCTGATTATTCGAAAAAATTGTTTACTAGGTGACTAATCAGTATCATATAACTTAATAGATACATAGTTTATTTGAGACACTTAAGGAGACCCTAAAATTAAAACTCACGGATGTAACATGGATTACAGAAGCGGAACGTAACGCATCGATTGCAAAAATAAATAATCTTAATGTTGTCGTACCTGATATTTCATACTATACCGATAGCAAATCAACTTATAGAAAAATTCTAGCAAACCAGGTGCGAAAAACTATTTCGGTTTCTAATGAGATAATAAGCACATGTGCATAATTGTTGATTGAAGAATACTATAATAACTAAAAGTTATTGAATGACATGTTAACGACAGTCTAATTTTAGATAAATCTGACAAATAACTATTTCGAAAATTCAGTGATTTTGATGCAAAGGTACCGAAAATTAATATATGCAGAACTATTTACAAACCCGGGGCATTCTGCACAAATGTAAGTTTATAATTGAAATTATATATATAAAATAGTTTAAAGTTGTTGAACTATATACAATAATATATATATAGATGGACACATTACGCAACACCGTACCAATCTAAAGGGCTCGCGATTTACGGATTAAACCTCGTTGTAATACCTTATGGTGTAATTGATTGGTCCATGAAATACAATGAATCTTCATTTAATTACATAAAACTGGCGACACTTGGTAACATAATAGCACACCAAATTGCTCATCATTTTGATGCAAATGGTATATTAGCAATATACAATTTTATAATATACTAGTGATCTGTTATCGTTATAGAATCTGAACGTTATCTGAACGTTATAGATCTGTAACTTATTAGTATACTTTCGAGAAAATTCGGAAAAATCTTATCGTCTACATATACTTTTTTAATATATATCACTAGGTATCTATTATTGGAATGGAAATCGCAATGCCAGTTCTCTATTAAACGATGGTGATTCTACAAACATGAATTTCAAAGATTACATTGACTATCAGCGAAATGTTCTCTATAAAAATTCTATGGCTATGACATTACCATTTACAGGACAGAACGTACTTTATAAGGTGAATTCATATATTTGTTTTCTTTCTATAAAATCGTTACGATGCAAAAATATTATTTTAAAGTAATACGTCTAATTAGTATTACGTCTTTTTAAACGCAATGACTCTCTTTTTGTTTAAACACGTTTTAGATTTCCCAATTGACTCTAAATGAACGTCTGTCCGAGGCGATGGGACTCAGATTAGCCTACGATACTTTGACTCAATTGATGTCTAAAGAATCGTGGCTTTATCTTCCATGGCTTGAACTGGATTTCAATAAGTTATTTTACCTCATCTATGCTCAGGTACTCTTGTTATAGTAAGATTTATGGCATTGACATTTTTAATAAAATAACAATCGTTATGACTATTACCATTACCTTTTTATCATGATTTTTATAGATGTACTGTACAAAGACTCCACTTACGTCATCGTATATATCATTGTACGAGAACGAACAGTTACCAAATCGAATTCATATTTTTGTTTCTGCATCCAACAATAGGCTTCTCGGTGAAACTTGGAACTGTCCAGAAGGTTCACGGATAATGCCAAGTTATGTATGCAGTGCATTTCCGTATATTCAATGTAACGAAGAAGCTACGATAACGTAACGTGACGCAATAATTATATAAACTACGATTCGTAAATGATACGACGATCAATTTTTTTATAAGGAAGCGTTATTAATTGGTAACGACGCTCTTCATTTATTCTCAGGAACATATTTTTCATAACATTCACACGCAAACAGGCGCAGTATGCAAAAATCAGACGAACTCAGGTATTCAACAGCCTATTACATTCGAAACTGCGGCTTTGTATGATCTTATAATGCGACTAGAAAATTTGACAGTGTAAATAATTCACCCTTAAGTTGAATGTTCCTTGTTGTGGATTTGTTTACAACTGCTTCTTTTCCAGCAAACCCATAGATTTTGTAGAATGAACCATGTCCCCTAGAACACACATAAATTGTTACAAACATTCATTAGTCCAATATTCTATCTACCAATGATGGACTGAGCTGTGACAAAAAATGTATATTTATATAATACATATAAAATGTATATTAATTTAAAAATATTTTCATGCATTCATAATTATCCTTAAATTATTTTTACACTTATTATTATGGTATATATTCTTATGTAAACAGGTATAAAAATTCATATTTTTCAATATCAAGGACAAAAAACAAAAACATCCATAACAAAACTTATTTGATTTTTATAACATTCAGTCAAATAACAGTTTGCAAATGATTTATATGACACTCTTGCTTTATATTTAACAGCCAGTTAATTATATGTCAATAGCCCAGTACACTATCGGCTTAAACATTATTTAGAGGAATGTAGTAGACATCACACATACCACTGCTAGGGGTTACATCCAGATGACTGTTGTCTAATTGAGTGATACACTGTTTTGAAGTAGCTTTCTTTTCTGTCTGAAAAGACAAGATTCATGCAAAAGGCATAGAAAAAAATACACAAATAACTATACAGTTAGTTACAAATTTTCAAATTTAATTTTTGAACTAAATACCTCAAAGTACCGGTGCCACAGAACACAGCCATAGACACAAAGAACTGAGACTAGGGACTGGCAAAGTAACCACAAAAGAATGTTTAGTGCTTGAGTACGTTCAAATAATGCAGCACCATGCCTTATGCATAACAAAGCTTCTGTAACCATAATTGCACCATAGACCCAACACTGAGTCCCTACCCTACTACATGTTGGATCTGTTACATACATGTAGTATTGCCTATAATTATGTTAAAATATTATGATTCTTATGTAATAAATTGTTATAGCTATTATAATAAAAATTTATATGTTTAATATAGATCTAGCTTATTCTATTATAATTCTTCCCTACCTAACAGAAGGTGCAACTATAACTCCAACTAATACCAATCTTGCCACAACAAATGGATGAGAGGGCGGAAATTCGTATACATGTTTCAAGAAAAATGTATTTAGTTCTGAAACCTGCCAGAATATTACCAACTGACATAGAGCAACAAATCTCATATATGTACAAGTTGGATCCAACCATCTAATAGCAGTCCAACTACCAGGTGTAAATTGTAGCATTGCCCTTTTCAATTTTCCAGTAGTGCTCTCAATGTCAAGGATGCTTACCCATTTATATTCTCTCATTTCTAATAGAGAGCAAATTTTTAATCCAACCCAAATACCCAAACCATTACAGACAACAACATCAAGTATAAAAGCATCCCACCAGCATTCCACGAAATTTGGTAGTAAATGAGCAAATGTTATTTCTGTTACTTCCCACATAACACTAATGGCCCAAAGAATACCAAGATGACGAATAAGGATTGCTTTAAAGGCCCATCCTAAAAAATGGGCTACTGCAAAAATATCTAAATGATTCCATATCTTTTCAACTGTGATTTCTGAACAATTAACACCGTATTCTTTGTCCATGTCAATGTGAAACGATGCCAAGCGAGGATCTATCCAAACAAAGATTTTTCTGACTGTTTCATAATCTTGAAACAGCATAAATAATAGGCCCATTAGATATAGTACACTACAGCCAAATACGAGTCTCCACACGACAGGATGAGGTCTCGTAAATGGTCCATTTGGAAATGTAAGTATTGATATAATCAGAAAAAAAAATATAATACAAAGTATTCCAGCCCAAATGTTATCCTCGACACTGGTAGTATTCCTGTATTAAATTAATACCGATATTTACAAGAATTAACATATGTATAATAAGATAATTTGAATATTTAATTACCTAGTGAATGCGGAATATATTACAGCACCGATTGAGATGAGAAGCAATGTAATGCTGTGCGGTTTATAAAAAAATTCGATCGAAATATCATCAACCGGTCTTTCATTGATATTGGGGAAACTGTCCGTACCGTGTCGTAATTTGTGCCCTTCTATGTTATCTGCACTACTTCGGCAATTTACGACCTTATTTTCATCATTTTTGACGAGTCTCTCTAAGAGACCGTCATTCATGGATTCTTCATTAGTTGTCATCCCGATCAAGTAATTATTTGTTTTAAAATCGTATCCTGATCATTTCATACGTTGTTTCGCCATGTTCTCACCTTTTTTGGTTTCAGTGTGCACTACCGCTATTGAGAAATTTACAAATCACAGCAGGCACGAATTATGAATCAAGAAAGTATTACGGTGATCAGTTTACTTCCATTTGTGTGAATACAGTTAAAGAAAAAGAAAGAGATTTGACGAATTATCTTGTTTGTTAGTCAGCTGATTGGTCATCGGACACGAATGTATTTCTTTGCGAACGGGCCATTATATAGTTAACATTATACGGGTTCAGAAACTCTCACGCTGGACTAGACCCCTTTTATGAGGACGGGAAGTTTCTTGTATCGTCCACCAAAATTAAGTCGCTGCAGTCGAGTTATGAGTGAATTCATATGGACTTTTAAATTTCTTCCTTCAAAGCAAAACTTCTTTTTTCAATAAGCTCACTATAAAAATACACCGGAGTTTCAGGTAGGTAAACCAAAAAATGTTCGAAATACAAAGGTCAATTATAATTGTGTTTATAATTATATATTTTTTAAATATAAATGATATAATATAAAAATATAAAAAATATAAAATTTTATATTCTCTTTATAATTGTTATATTTAAAAAATATAAAATTTTATATTTTCTTTATAATTGTTTATATAAAACTACTTATAACTCGATTGCAACGCCACTAATTATAGTATTGCAGCGGCGGATTATATTATATTTATATATTATAATTATATATTTTTTAAATTTCATTTATATTTTTTAAATATAAATAATATAATATAAAAACATAAAAAATATAAAATTTTATATTTTTTTTATAATTGTTTATATAAAACTACTTATAACTCGATTGCAACGCCACTAATTATAGTATTGCAGCGGCGGATTATATTATATTTATATATTATAATTATATATTTTTTAAATTTCATTTATATTTTTTAAATATAAATAATATAATATAAAAACATAAAAAATATAAAATTTTATATTTTCTTTATAATTGTTTATATAAAACTACTTATAACTCGATTGCAACGCCACTAATTATAGTATTGCAGCGGCGGATTATATTATATTATATTTATATATTATAATTATATATTTTTTAAATTTCATTTATATTTTTTAAATATAAATAATATAATATAAAAACATAAAAAATATAAAATTTTATATTTTCTTTATAATTGTTTATATAAAACTACTTATAACTCGATTGCAACGCCACTAATTATAGTATTGCAGCGGCGGATTATATTATATTTATATATTATAATTATATATTTTTTAAATTTCATTTATATTTTTTAAATATAAATAATATAATATAAAAACATAAAAAATATAAAATTTTATATTTTCTTTATAATTGTTTATATAAAACTACTTATAACTCGATTGCAACGCCACTAATTATAGTATTGCAGCGGCGGATTAAGGAACTGTGCTATACAAAAGGGTCTACCCCCACCACGGAAGTTTCCGGCATTTTACGATCACAACATTCAACAGCTGTGCTGATGTCATCATTACTTCTTGCACCACAGTAGCGTCCTTCCGGCTGTTACTGCACTTCGTTATTAATATTGTTATATATTTTTTCGAGAAATTCTTATATTTCTAATAGAAGATGGCAGATTATTTGGATATTGAAGCAGAAGAAAGTGAGGTGAATAATAAAGTGATACAATACAGACATTTGTAAACATATAATCTAATGTTCCATGATTTCGTAGGAGGAGGAGCAACTTAGTGTTAAAGAAAAGAAGAAACTTAAAAAATTAAAAGCGTTGGAGGACAGTGAGGATGAAGATGATGATGAAGGTATATGAAAATGTTTGATACAAAAAAGTAGTTAGTTACTGCTTCCTTCAAAGTTTCTGAAGGTTCTAGGAAATACATTATTACTTTCGAATACATTAAATATTAGAGTCAAAATTTATACATCATTAATAATATGTAAATTTATATTTACTAATACTTAAAAACATCTTCCTTTAAATTATATGTATGTTTAATATTTAGGAGATGAAGGAGAAGTTCCAGGACTTATTGATGATAATTCTATCGATGATGATAATGATGGTGAAGATAGTGATGGATCTGATGATTCTAGAAAACGTAAAAAAGAGAGCGATGATGAAGATTTTGATGATGGTTTAGAAGATGAAGATTATGACCTACTTGAAGAAAATTTGGGAGTTAAAGTTGAAAGGGTATATATAGTTGAAAAAAAGTTATATAAAATATTTCAAATTTATATATCATACAATTTTTTAAATATAATATCATTTTTTAGAAACGTCGTTTTAAGCGTTTACGTAGAATGCAAGATGAAGAGTCAGAAGGGGAAGAAGAAAAAGAGATAGATGCTGGAAGAGATGCTATTGCCAACGAATTGTTTCAAGGTTCTGGAGATGTAAGTTTTTAAGTAAAATGTATATTTGACTTGTTTAGTAATTTATTAATTTAAAAAATTAACTACTCTCATTTTGCTATATAGGAGGATGAAGAAAGAAGTGATGTTAGTCCTAGAGGTGAAGCCGAAGGGTGTGATGAGGAAGAAAGTGATGACGAAGATGATTTTATTGTGGATGGTGATGGAATACCTATAACTGAAAAGAGGAAAAGGAAAAGACCTATATATTCAGATGCGTAAGTACTGTTTCTATTCTTAAAATAAATTATAAAATTTCATTATGATATAGTTATTTATTTTTTTATTATATTTTTATTATAGTGCATTGCAAGAAGCCCAAGATATTTTTGGCATTGATTTTGATTATAATGATATTGAAAAATATGGAGAGGATGAGTTTGAAGAGGAAGAGGAGGAAGAGGAGGATGAATATGACGAGATAGAAGACCGCCCAAGGCCATCAAAAAAACATCTTAAAAGAAAGAGCACAAGGAAAACTATTTTTGAAGTATATGAACCTAGTGAACTTATACGCGGACACTTCACTGATGTGGATAATGAGGTAATAATTCGAATTAACTTTAATTTATCATCAGTGATTATAAATAAGGCTTAAATTTAATATTATATCTATATAATATTATACACATACTATTATAACTTTTGCCCATTTTAGATTCGTACTACAGACATTCCTGAACGTATGCAACTTCGTGCTGTTCCCATTATGCCTACAATGGAAGGTTCGGATGAATTAGATCTTGAAGCCGAATGGATATATAAACAGGCATTCTGTCAACCAACAATTTCAATACAAGATTCTCATCTAAATGAAGAAGCCAAAGAAAGAGCTAAAAAGGGTCCGCAAACAATCGGCAAAATTAAGAAAGCCTTAGATTTTATGCGTAATCAGAACTTCGAAGTTCCGTATATTGCATTTTATAGAAAAGAATACGTGTTGCCAGAGTTAAACATCAACGATTTGTGGAAAATTTATAAGTTTGACGTAAAATGGTGCCAACTTAAACAAAGAAAAGAAAACTTATTGAAACTCTTTGAAAAGATGAGGAATTTTCAATTAGATGAGATTATGAAAAATCCTGATGCTCCATTACCCGACAACATACGAGTTATTAAAGACGATGATATTGAACGACTTAAAAGTGCTCAGACATTTGAAGAATTAAATGATATTTATCGACATTTTATGCTATATTATAATCAGGATGTGTCATCCATGCAAGAAATTGCACATAAGAAGGAAAAACAAGCACAAAGGAAAGCTAAATTGGAGAAGAGAAAGCAACGACGTACAGAAGCTGAAGAAAATGGAGAAGATTTACCTGAAGAAATTCCTGATGCAGAGGATGAAGAGAAAATAGACGATTCATTAAAGCAGCCGGTTAGGAAAGGTCCTTACTATATTTGCAGAAAAGCTGGCTTAGACGGATTTACTAAAAAATTTGGTCTCTCACCCGAACATTTTGCTGAAAATCTTCGAGATAATTATCAACGTCATGAAGTAGATCAAGATCCAATAGAACCTGCAATAGTAGCAAATGATTTTTGTTCTGCAATATTTACGACAAGTGAAGAAGTACTTAAAGCTGCACAATTAATGGTTGCGATTCAGTTAGCGCACGAACCATTAGTTCGTAAATGCGTTAGAGAAATGTATATGGAGAGAGCAAAAGTGTCCGTAAAACCAACTAAAAAAGGAATAAAGGAGATAGATGAAGGACATGCCATTTATGGATTAAAATATATCAAAAATAAGCCTGTACGGGATCTTGTTGGTGATCAATTCTTAAAACTAATTGTAGCAGAAGAAGATAAATTAATTACACTTTCCTTTAGTGACATGATAGAAGGAAATACTAGCAATAATTATATCGATGAAATAAAGCAACTTTATTATAGAGATGAATTTAGTAAAAGTGTCCAAGATTGGAATGCATTAAGAACTGGTAGTGTTGAAGTAGCTTTAAATCGGATTATTATACCTCAATTGAAAAAAGAATTGAGATCCAATCTTTTATTAGAAGCAAAAGAATGCGTTATGAAAGCGTGTTGCCGCAAAATGTACAATTGGATAAAAGTTGCTCCATATACTTGCGAATTTCCTGATGAAGATGATGAAGATTGGAATACTAGCAAAGGAATTCGTGTGATGGCTGTAGCATATGTGCCTGATCTGTCTCAAGCTGCCTTTACGTGCATAATTTCTCCAGAAGGAGAATGTACTGATTACCTAAGATTACCGCATTTATTGAAACGTAAAAATAGTTTTAGGGAATGTGAAAAGATATTAAAAGAGGCAACCTTACTAGGAATTAAAAATTTTATTGCCACAAAGAAACCACATGTTGTGGTAGTAAGTGGTGAATCTAGAGAAGCATTAATGATAGTATCTGATATAAAAGAATGTATAGCTAATCTTGCAAAAGAAGAACAATTTCCTACAATCCAAGTGGAAATATGTGATAATGAACTTAATAAAGTTTATGCAAAGAGTAATAGAGGTATATCTGAGTTCAGAGATTATCCAGAATTATTAAGAGAAGCTATATCTTTAGCAAGAAAAATACAAGATCCTCTATTAGAATTCTCTCAGTTGTGTACCATAGATGAGGAAATTCTGTGCCTTAAATATCATCCTTTGCAAGATCAACTTCCTAAAGACGATCTTATAGAAAATTTATATTTGGAATTTATAAATCGCATAAATGAAGTAGGAGTAGATTTAAATAGAGCAATTCAGCAGCCTTATACAGCAAACCTAGTACAATTTGTGTGTGGCTTAGGACCTAGAAAAGGACAGGCTCTGGTTAAGATTTTGAAACAAACTAATCAAAGACTAGAGAATAGAACACAGCTTATAACAGCATGTCATATGGGACCTAAAGTGTTTGTCAATTGTGTTGGTTTTATTAAGATTGATACAAATAGTTTAGGAGATAGCACAGAGGCATATGTAGAAGTACTAGATGGCTCGCGTGTACATCCAGAGACATATGAATGGGCAAGAAAAATGGCAGTAGATGCTTTAGAGTATGATGATGAAGATGCAAATCCTGCTGGTGCCCTAGAAGAAATTCTTGAATCACCAGAAAGATTAAAAGATTTAGATTTAGATGCATTTGCAGAGGAACTTGAAAGACAGGGTTTTGGAAACAAGTGCATTACTCTTTACGATATAAGAGCTGAACTGAACTGTAGATACAAAGACCTTCGTATACCTTACCAATCTCTAAATACTGAAAAATTATTTGATGTTTTGACTAAAGAAACTCCGGAAACTTTCTATGTCGGTAAATTAGTTTTGGCAACAGTCATTGGTATAAGTCATAGAAGACCTCAAGGAGATCAATTAGATCAAGCGAATCCTGTTCGAAATGATGAAACTGGATTATGGCAATGTCCATTCTGCTTGAAAAACGATTTTCCAGAATTGTCCGAGGTATGGAATCATTTTGATGCTGGTGCATGTCCAGGGAAAGCAACTGGAATTCGTTTAAGGTTGGAAAATGGAATATCTGGATATATTCACGTAAAAAATCTGTCTGATAAACATGTCACTAATCCAGAGGAAAGAGTACGTATCGGACAACTAATTCATTGTCGCATAATTAAGATCGAAGTAGAACGATTTAGTGTTGAATGTACTAGCAAGACGAGTGATCTTATTGATAAAAATCACGAATGGAGGTAAAGTATCAACAAATAATTATAATAACTTTATTTATAATCATTTCAACAAGTTCCTCAATTAATATTTTACGTGTATTCTTTTTAGACCTCAGCGAGACGTTTATTATGAAGTAGAGGCAGAAGAAAAAGATACGAAAACAGAGGAGGATGCTAAGAAATCGCAACAACGCCAAACTTATGTAAAACGTGTTATAATTCATCCTAGTTTCCATAATATAAGTTTTGCAGAAGCTGAAAAGTTAATGCTAACTTTGAAGCAAGGGGAAGCAATAATACGACCTAGCAGTAAGGGATCTGATCATTTGACTGTAACATGGAAAGTCACAGAGAATATTTATCAACATATTGATGTAAGGGAAGAAGGCAAAGAAAATGCATTCTCTTTGGGTCGCAGTTTATGGATTGGCAATGAAGAATTCGAAGATTTGGATGAAATTATCGCTAGACATATTAATCCGATGGCTGCTTATGCTTTGGAACTTTTAGATTTTAAATATTATAAAACAAGTGTAGAAGGCATTAAAGATAAAGCAGAAGAAATTTTGAAGGAACAGAAGAAGCAAAATCCTGGAGGGATACCATATATTGTGTCTGCAGCTAAAGTACGTTCGAAAATATTTAATATTTGCTTATATTCCTACTTCAAAATTTTTATTTTTCAATTAAATTAATATTTTTTGTTATACATTTCAGAATTATCCTGGAAAATTTTTACTTTCGTATTTACCACGAACTCGTTGCCGTCATGAATATGTTACTGTAATACCTGATGGATTTCGATTTAGAAGTCAAATGTTTAATAGAATAAATGACTTGTTCCGCTGGTTCAAAGAACACTTTAGAGATCCTATACCAGGACAAGTTACACCTGGTACTCCACATGGAACTATGACTTCCAGAACACCATACAATGGTACTCCAGGAGTGAATGGTGAGTCTCATATTACTAAGAATTTGGATCCTATAATAATTTTTATTCCACTAAAATTAAGTTCTTTTTTGTCTGTTTTTTTTTCAGGATTGAATCCAGAAACAATACAGAGGGTAGCACAGAATATGCCACACCACATGTTACATTCACTCTCGAAAGTAGCAAATCAAACTCCACATCATTATCCACCATACACTCCAGGAGCTGCTAGTGTTAATAACTATGGAATGTATGGAAGTACACCTTATACACCTTCCGGCCAAACTCCGTTTATGACCCCCTACCATACACCACACCACACGCCTCATCATCCACAAACACCCAGTCATTCTCAAGGACCATTCTTACAACCAATTCCTCCAGCAATGAATTCAAATTCACATAGAACTGCAAAATCACATAGATCTGTCTCTAGTACTTCTGATGCAACGAATTGGACAAAAGCGGCGGAAGCATGGGCTCGATCAAAGCAATCTTCGAAAGAATTGTAAGTTGATTTATTTTTAGTCGCCTATATCAAAATAATAATGAAATATTTATTCTCTAATAATGAAATATTCATTTTCTAATTTTAGTAATACTACTCCAAGATATGATGAATCTAGAAAAACGCCAAGAAATAAAGAAGCTCAAAATGGGAGAGCAACTCCGCGCAATAGAACCCCATCTGCTCGTACTCCGTCTTATAAATCTCCTAGAGAAACTCCATTTACAAATTCTAGTCCCCGGAGTATGTCTCTAAGTGGAGATGGTACTCCCCTATATGATGAAAGTTGGTAATCGTTTTACATATATGTAGTATTTTACGTATATGTAGCTAGAACAATTGGTTATTTGAAGCAATACTCTACTGAATAGAGTATACTCTATTAACAAAAGAAAAAGAGTATGTTGAATCATAATTATGTATTTATTTTCTGCCAATTGGCACAAAGCATTTTCTATATCAAATATTTATTACTAGTATAAACTATACATTTTTTATAGAATCTTTTTCGAGATTTTTGTTACGAATATACAATTTTGATCGAGAAGTATGTGATACATATATAAGTAAAAAAGGAGGAAATTAAGAGAATTGATTTAATGCCAATTTTATATCAATTTAGCAAAACATATCTTATCACGCAAATGTTGTTTTCTCTCTTTATATGTACATAATGTTTAAAATGTTCTACCTCAATGATATTACATCTTCAAACTATCAATTCTATACAATATACCTATCTGTATTTGCTCAAATATATCATATTACCATTTAGTTCCATAAATTATTCAAACACAGATACTGCCTTAATTCAAAAATATATGTATAAGTTTTATTTGTATAATAATTGACTTAATACCGATGTATTAGGCATATGAAATTTTGATATATATTTTATTATAAAAGATTAGGAACATTAAACATGTGTTAAGTAAAGTGTTCTTTCTTTCCAACCCTTCATAAACTAATGATCATAGTTCCAAATGTCATTATTTTGATTTTGATTGATTTTTAATAATTGTTTATTATATATAACATAATATATATTTAAGACATACGTTGAATATATATTAAAAAACCTGATAATATAAAAATAATCATACTTAGTACACAAAAAAGGAATGTTCCTTTGTTTCAAAGATTATTTTATAATTATAAAACAGAATATATATGAAACATACATGCATTTTATTAAATATTTTGCATAATGGTTTGCATAATTGATTGACATGATTTTAATAATGTAAACTGGCTACTTACTATAAAGAAAAATAAAACAAAATTTTCACATTTTTCAGTAATAAATAGAAATAAAAGTAATAATGATTAGTTAAAATCTTAACGAATGTATGGCGCCTTCTCGTAAAATCATCGAAACCAGTTATAACGACTCGACCATATTTGGAACGGATTTTTACGTTCTGATGGTCGCACAACGGTCGTCGGTCATAACTTCCCACACATTGGTACGCACGTTGCTGGAGATGCAGACATATGATTCATCCAAAATGAATCTTTTTTGAACTGCGTGACTGTGTTTCAGTCAAAAATATAAATGCATGTATTTTCACAATGCTTCTACTGTACTATTATAGATTGTTTATTATAAATTATATTTTAATCATAGAAATTGCATAAAATGACTCGCAATAATTATAAGCAATTCAATAAAATGCATAAAAAATCATTAGATCTTTTAAATTTATAAGTATATAATTAAATATTATCGAATGATGTATTTATAATAAATAATGACAAACATATCTTAATAAGACATAATGTGATATAACGTAAATATGAATAGAATACATTAAGGAAACTGTGATTACCTTGCTTAAGTACGTTGTATTTACAATGGTTATCTTTTAAACAATGAAAACGGTACTGCGAATGCGTAGTAAAAGACCCGCGTGACACGTCCTGGTACAATTCAGCCAACGCTTCAAATTCAAACGAACCAATCTCGATGAACCGATCACTTAGTTTGACCAATGAGAACTCACGAATGTTCGAGCACTTTGACAAAATGTACGTATATGTCGTATGTGTAGCCAAACGTTCACCAGTGTGAATCGCTGAAATACACAGAGATACTTGCATGTCGCAATAAAAGCAGCCAGCAAGCCAGCAAGTCCACCGACCGTTCAGATCTCCTAGCAGTCCTAGCATTGTCAAGTGCGTGCGTGATTGTTCCTGTCGCAGGATCTACTTTTACTCTTCAATAATTACTTATTTATTCTTTTAAAGGGAAAACAGGTAAGTTAATTTGTTTATTTCCAATTTACGACGGTAAGTTCACGAGGTGATAAAGGGACGCCACCGAGTACGAACAAAGAGACATCGCTTATTCTCGTTTATGCTTAATCAATATTCAATACCAAACAAAGAGAGTGTTATTGTTTTTGTACAAAAACCCTAATCGACATCTTCCGCATTCGATTTACAGCGTGACTGCAGTACGTTTTTTTAAACGCGATCATGCGTAGAAGTAATCGTAACTTCGACTTTCTGTGATTGCATTTAAATAAATTTATTATAATATTTTTCGTAAAATATGGAAGAGAATACTGAAAATGATTTTTCGTGAAATCACTGAACGTCAAGTCAAAGCAAATTTGACATATATTCGTGAGGCTGGTTCATTGCACTCTATATACTGTACATTGTACAGACAGCTTCGAATAATTCCAAATACCGTTTACTTCGTTTATGTAAGAATAACACGCAATAATGCCTTGTCTTTTCCTAGAAAGTTATTACCCTTTCATCGTATACAGGTGTATTATAAGACACTTCTTCCAGGAATAAAATCTTTTCGATCCTTGAGGAATTTGGCCACAATATAAATAGCATATAGTTTCCTTATATACCTCCTTTGTTTGAAATGAACTTTCTAGATGGGATTATTACATTGAAAATTGCAAAATATGTACGAAAGTTAATGTAGTTTACATGAAATAAGAAATAAATATTCGGAAAAAATACTATTTAGCTTTTTTCAAACTCAGTTTATAAAATGAAAGATATTCTTTTACAGTGATATACAGCTACGGCAGCAATGGCTACGGCTACTGAATCGCCTGTTAACAACGAATGTAAGTGATGAAATCCTTGAACAAAGATATTAATCGATTATTTCCTATAACAATTTCTACAGTTAGCGATATTTGTGATTTATATGATACTATCTTGAATATTAACAAAGAATTGCGATAAGATATACAATATATACGTGACATGTACATTATACATTTTACATATAATACATAAAATGTTTACGTTTTTTTTTTGTTATTTATTCAAATTGATAGCTTATTTTAAGAAAGTAATGAATATATTTTATAAAATATACATTCCATGCACGTTAAGTATATTCATGTATACATTGTTCGATCTTATACAATCAGTATGTACTACACGTCAACGATGTTATTTACGATACGATAGTTCGGTACACCTATATACATATTATATTTGTAACGACGACTTTCTTCCAGTCATTGTTCTGTCGAGTTTCGTAAATCGCTACGAGTAATGAGTCAAAATTCCGTGTCGAATAAAAAGGTAGTCGTGAATTGTATGTAACACGATTTTTGCACTTTTGGATGACAAAGTCAGTACGACAAAGGATCGTTAATTAGGAAGGCAATTTAGATGGCAGTAGGAACACACCCTAAGGCAGCGAAAAGTAGATAGTTGCTGAGAAGAGGTCAGAGCCCTCCATTGGCGTCCTCGGAGAAGTGCAGCCTGCACTTCACCGTGGCAACTGCAGCTTGTCTCAACTGCAGTGCTTGAACGCTTTTCAGTGGTTCTCAACTACCAGTAATTTTAATATATAAAAATGTGTTTCTTCAATAAATCGCTCTTGCGATATTTTTATATTTGTGCAAATAGAGTATTTATTCTATCTAAACATGATAAATTGTTGTATTTTCACATTTTGTTCTTTTTATAGTTATATTATATACTTCAACTCTTAAGACTGCTTGATACATTAATTCAAACGTAATTTAAAGTTTCCTTGTAACTGTAGAGTCAATATTTATGAGCGTGACTTTTTACGATTGTCATATTGGAGCTGAAAATATTGTTCCTCTTGAAGGCTTTGATAGTCAATACTGATTAAATAAAATATACAAAAATGATACAATGATGAGTTAAACACAATTTAAAAAATTATTAAAAGATTATATGAAATTTAAAAAATAATCATTGCATTGCAACTTATCTTCAGTTTGGTTCCAAATTTTTTACAGAATGGAATATAATGTAAGATACATATAACGGAACATACGTGCACCATGGGTTAAGTATAGATTTTTTTATGTATCAATTGAATGCGACAATTCTATGGCTATCTGTAATTTCACAATGCGAATAATTATATGGAAAGTGATTGTATTGATCTTTCATTATCGGACTGTACATGGTGTAACGGGACCCGCATAAGTGTTGTGTATCGATAAATAATGCTGTTTCACAATTGAACGCTGCGTCAGCTGCTAGCATGCGATTTGAAGCCTCGTTCCTCGCTCTTTTCAGACCCGGCTTCTCTCGTCGTGCCGAAGGATGAGATTCAAGTTTCTCTTGCACGCGTGAAAGAGAGTAGTTCGGTTAACTCTCGGTAGAATTTAAACAGCGTACACATGGTAACATCGAAGTGCGTAGGTTAATCTGATTGTCTGATGCAAGATATATCGGATGAAATGTCCATAAGTGATTTCCCTCGGTGAAACTCACCGTTGAATTTCTTCCTGCCTTAAAGGGTATGCGACGATAAACCATATTTTGAAACGATGTACCTTTCTTGACTGGTCAACTACAACTTTTACTTCTATTTCTTGTCTTTCTTTTCATTAACGCTTCTTTAAATCATCCAATTAAATGTAACGAGCGAGTGAAACTCATTAAACATCGTATGAGATCGAGACATGGATCTTATTTTCCTATTCGGGTGAATAGATTTTTTAACGAATTGCTATCGGGCAGTTGTTACTTATTATTTATTTGCTTGAGAATAAAATGATTTTCTTTGGTGTACAAGGAAAATGTAATAGTATTAGTATCATCTGCTGTCAGCTGTACAGCGAGATTTAAATGAAGATATCGGAAAGGTTGAAATTTAAAAAGAATCCTTGGCAAACGGCGAGATTCGGTTTCGAGGTACTTCCATTAGAATACGTCACTCCGATTTCTGCGCAATTTACCACGGTTCGTGACCAGTAGAAAAAGGGGCGACTGCATTATTAACATCGCCTGTTCCCTCGTTCCGAGTTCTGAAAATATTCCACGATATCGATCCACGTGTAGGAGATTCATTCATTTTACGGCATATCCTTCGATTGTAATGCGTCACGGAGTTCCGACATTGCAATTGTTCGATCGTTTCTGTCAAATGGAAAAGTTTACGGAACAACGATTATCGTTTGCGTCCTACATTTTCTGGCTTCTATTTGATTTAGTATTGTTTTCTACATTTGTTTCGACCGATTTTACCAATCCGCGGGATTATTAAAATACTGCAAAAAATAACCACAGAGGATAGAAAAAGATGAATACGATGTACGGTCAGTCGGATCCGAAGATACGAAGGGTGTGTCCATAGACAAAACAGAAGATACAGTTTCGTAAAAAGAGCAATCTATTTCGAATGTCAATGTAGAGCTATCGAGAAGGGCAAAAAATATTGATGGATCGTTTAGAAATGAGGGTGGGTGAACGACTGAATTATTCCTCGCGTAACGAAACCACGTTCTACGTCGATCGAAGAAATATAACAATAAAATCGAAGTTAAAGTTTTCTCAAATGTCAAGAAATTAAGAGGCTTTTGTGTGTTCCGAGGGTTCAAGTAAATTCAAGTAGAAGTGCTTAACACAGATACCGGAACAATCGAAACAAGGTTTCTCAGCACTCTACAAATACTCTTCAAGGCGCATACTGCAAAGTCGTCAGTTCGAAGATCGCATCCTCGGTGTCGCAACCAAGCAAGGGCAGGATCTAGCGAGCGGTAGGGCTTGATTTATAGTTGCGAAATAGGGCGCCGGTTATATAAAATATTCGCAAACTTTCAAATCGATATGCTGCGGAAAAATGATTAACTAAAAAATTTTTAAATACTGTAATCTCATCTCTGTACAATATTACAATATTATTCGACTAAATTTTCTTACAATTCTATTAAATATACAAAAGAAAATGTTCGAAAGAAACCTATCGATTATATGTGTAAGAACTACCATATCTTCGATGGTAGATATTTCAGCTATAATTAAACAAAATTCAATTTCAATATTTTCGATAATGATCTAATTCTAACTTTAATTCTTACTAATTCTAATTTTAATTCTTACTAATTCTAACATAGCAAAAATTAAAGGACGCGGGACTATGCTTCGGCAAACTGCGGAATGTGGCGAAGATCGTGATAAGAAGATATCGTCCATTGATCAGCAGGCTGGTGGTACGAGTTTGAGTCAAAGTATAAGAAGTTTGACGGTGGTTGGAGTTAGACAGATGGTATTTTACGCCTCCACGTAGCTTCCACACGTGCCTAGCGACCGGCAGCCGGGTCCACGATATAGGCATGTTAAGGTTGCTCGAGGTGGAGGTTGGAGGTTGGAGGTTAGCAGAGGTGGAAGGGTGGCTTGTCGTCGGGTAGGCTACTCGCTGCAGTGGGGAGTGGTCTGCCGCGACTAGGGGCGCAAGAGGCGCCAGTCGGTGGATATTGAGCGACGCCCGGCGTCGTGGCGCACTGTGCGGATCAGTCGCCCTCCAGCCACCGCCCCAGATACGAGTTCAGCCACTTCCGGCCTTTCTTCTTGCTCGTTGGACGTGTCCTCTCGCCGACTCTTCTGCGCTCCCTTTTTTCATTCTCGTAGCCGTTTTCGCCAAGCTCTTTAATTTCGCTAAATACGGACCACGATTCGCGAGCAGTAACGAGTAAACAAACGCTAGAAATATGCTGATCGGTCTTGTGCGCGATTCAGTGCTGCAGTGCTTCTGTCATAGCTGCAAAGCACCTTTGGGCATCGTAGGTGAGTTCTCTATTTGATAAAAATTTTCGTCTTTGTTAGAAAGGAAGATGTGCAACCGATCTTCGTATTTTCTTCTTTTATTTTTTATCTTTTTGTTTCTATGGTAATTCATTTGCGGGCTATGCAGAGAACTAGTAGGGAAGGAGGAGTCGATATCGCGGTGAATGACTCCTACGATCGAAGTGATCCGCTAAATTCGTGACCAGACATTTCTTTTAATCTAATTTTATATGGTATCGTTGCATGCAGTTTTACGTGGAATTTTTTCACCTCTATTCATTGTCGCTACTTACTACCTTTGATATCGCGATCGTTAAATCAATTCTGTAACAACTCCTTGTTTATTTTATTCGTCTTACCTGTTATGTTTTTTTCAATTCAAAAAATATAAATTATCAACAACTCTTTTTGCTCTTGACAAGGTTTGAATATGTTATGTTTAAATAACTTTGAGGCACAGAGAAACGTGACAATTTCCTCCTCGAACCTCCCTGAAACCTTCTCCTTTTAAATACATTTTTTGAACTTGATGGTCGGTGTATTTTTACCGCAGTCTACGGTGGTCGATATCACGTTGGTATCGTATTATCTTAGGTACCTGCAGTTCGATCAATTTCTCTACCCTCTACCAATTGGTACTCGTAGTGTACTCGTGTATCATGGATATTACTATCACACCAAAAGTTTATTACACCGGTAGTAACATCATTATTCTCCATTTATTTTTTATATAACTCAATACTACATAATTTGGTGTATTAATATTATTTTTGTTTTATTATTTTCAAAGCTTGGCATATACTTTAATACAATAAGCACGGTAATTTGATCGAATCGATATTTCCCATCTTAAATCTTGACTTATGTTGAGCTTGTGCAGATACCTATACAGATTTAAGAAATAGTCGGTACAAATGTGCTCCATGAGGAAAGCTTCCACAAAATTCGCTACGATCGGGGTGCGGCCCAAGATGGCCACCCTTGGCTTTGTTGACCTTTGTTAACCGATAGGAGACGGTTGCATCGATTTCCCGTTAATTAAAACACGATTCCTATTTCCCTGGTCCCTACGGTAATACGACACTCATTGATTCTCAATTTTCGAAGCGGGAGGCAGAAGGGGCAATGCGCCCTTCAAGAAGCCCAGCGGAAAAGGAAAACCGCGAACCAAGCAACCGAAGAAAGTAAAGTTCATCAGTGAGTATACGTCGTTTTTTAATCAACGAGTTCTTGCCGTCGATCCATTAACTTTCGAATTGCACCAGTGCCTACGTAATCGAACGCTTAATCGCGTTTCAATTAAGTTTAATTAACAGCGCTTGACTTTTACTCAAGAACCGCATAAAGTCGATGATGTGGAAAGAAGAATCATAGACCAAAGTAGAAAGCTTTATCGTTTAACGATATATCGTTGTTATTTTATATGTTATTGCTTGCTAGACGGTATTTTATCGATTGAAAATTGGATAACCTTTTGATCGATTTTTCGTGCAAATTGCGCTCGCTGCAAAGTGCAACGAACTCGACTCGAACAGTCGCCAATATGTCGCCGGTGAATTATAAATCGAAGGCGGCGAATGTCGGAGAACGCTCCGCTGCGGTGTACGGTAGGGTGGCCGCTGAAAGGTGCGTGTGCCGACGCTAGACGTCGCGGCGCCTAGAGACAATCGTCTCGTGGGCTGATCGATCCTTCCTTCTTGTGGTCTGAGTCATACTTCCGTAACTCGTGTACTTCGAAGCGAACCCGAGATGAATGGGATCGAGAAATCTTCCGCCAAAGTGGATTGTGTCTCGCCGGCCTGGGGGACTGGATGTTTTTAATTGCATCTTGCTCGATGGGGGACGCGTAAAATAATTAATGAATCATGAAGGTTTACTACCCCGTCGTTATGCGTATGTAGATTTTTGCTACATTACGAGTAGCGATAATTAATTTGTTTTGTACTTACGCAATTAGTTGATTTAATAAAAATTAATTCTTCAATTATGTTAACATTTGAATAATTGTTTTTAATTTGTAAAATTGTACTCAAGTTAGTATGTTTAATATATTGAAGCAAATATTATTAATAATTCTGAATAATTTCAAGGATTTGAAATTAACAATATATTTACCGATACATTTTGTTTATTAACGCATTTATAGCAACTGAGATTCGATGCCAAGAGAAGTCCAAAGGTGGATTGTGCTATGAGGTAATCTTAGCAGAGCCAACAGTACAGAAGAGAGCACCGTCACCCCCACAGACAAGTCCGACTCAACAAGTCGCTATTGAAGACAAGCTTCGAGCAGCAGAGGAAAGAAGACTTTCTTTGGAAGCTCATAAACTTGCTGCGCTTGCTGCTAAGCTTAGCAAAATTGAAGAGGCAGCTCGTAAAAAAGATGAACTTAGCGCTGCTTTCATTGCTGCGACGCGTGAATCTTTAGATGCTAAGATGAATAATACAGAAGAGAAGCGAGAGGCGCACATTGCGGAACTGAAAAACAAGTTGAAAGAGCACGTTAGTTGAGATATTCCTTTATTTGTATATATTCATCAAATAAATAAATGTTATCATGTTTTTTCTATTTTTGATTATAGTTAGAAAGTGTAGAGAAAACTCGCTTGAGTCTTGAACAGCAGACTCAGGAGGTTCGTTGTGCCGTCGAAGAAAAGCTGAAAACTGCCGCCGCTCAACGGGATGAGAATATTAAGAGGATGCTGGATCGTCTAAAAGAACATGTCAGTCTTCGATATTTTTCATTAGTAAAATAAAATATCCTTTTATGTAATATTTAATCTCCTTTTTTGATTATTAGGAGGAGCAAGTTGCCCGCGTACGCCAAGGACTAACCGAGCGTGTGCAACAACTTGAATCTCAGATTCAAGGCAAGTTAGATCAAGCTCACGAACGCCGTCAGAATATCGAACGCGAGCAGAAAGAGAAGCTGCGCATTCATGTAAGTCGTATGCATTATTCATTAACTTAGACTTTGGTATTAGTTTTATGGGTTTTCTATTAGATTGTTTTGGCAACTACCAGGAAGGATTTCTCGCTTCTGTAGAAGTAACACCTGTTTTGGTCAAGTTTTGAAAACACGAGTACACGGGAATGTAGTTTTCCAAACTTGGTTGTTTTCTTAGTGGAAATCCTTTCTTACACACTGTCGACAATGTTACCCAATAAGGGAATTTGAAATGGTCGTTTAGAACACTGTGAAGATAGCAAAAGTGCGTCAGATGGCGGATGAGTGCGCCACGAGAGAACTTCTGGTGAAAAAGTTCGAATTTGACAAGAGGGTTTCTACTGCGGAGCAGAACCGACAGCGAGAGATTCAACGTCGTGTGCAGGCTATTCGCCAGCATGTAATTTCGCCCTCTTTTTGTTGATTCAATATTCTTATTGTCTCTCACCTCCTACCACCATGAGATATTGGCTTATATTATACCCGTTTCGTTGATTGAGTTTCAGTAGAAATTTTATGAACTTCAGTAGCATACGGTTATCATTAGAACGTTTAATGAATTTTAATCGTGCTTTGTCATATTATTTTGCAGAAAATATTCCTCATAGGAATTCAGTTATATTATGTATAATTATATATCTAATTTTTTATCATTTTCTTTTCAGCATGATCCTGCATTTATAAGCTACTATACCTGATGGATGTTAGCTTAATATCACCTTTAGCATGAAACATTTAAACATTATTATTTTAGAATAGTTGAATCTCGTAAATTTACGTTTAAAATATCATTCCTATTTTTCTTGTTCTAAAGGAGAGGCGCGCCGAGATGGTAAGACAGAATAAGGCAGCTCTGTCCGAGCAATCTGTCCTGCCCGCTGAAAAGGAAACTGCCAGTTCTGGGTAAACATAACGTCATTCTTGATCGCTATCCTCGTTAAAATACCTTTTCATCGTTATAAAATTGGAAAAGAGGAGAGCGGGATTTGACTACCGCTTGCAGAGTCACTCGCTGAATAGATCGTCGGAGTTACGTGTTTGAATTTTGAAATAAACTAAAACTAAGGAGTTGCACTCGCTGTGCTTTACGAGACTCCATTACGCTTCGTGCCATTTTCGTTCGCTGGAAGAAAATTAAGGAACTTAATGCAAGCGATTTAATCGTAGTTGGAGAGATTTGCAATTTTAACGGCTTTATTTTATTACAGTTAGATAAAGCATTCAAAATGATTCAAAGAAACGTTTATATTATGGAGAATTAACTGGTTATTTTTCTCCCACTTACTACTCGTGCAAAGAATATCACTGTCTTTATCTAACTACACTCATTTCTTTTTTTTTAAATGTACACGAATACATAGACATAAGCCCTAACCCTAATCTAATCCTAACCTCGGTTGAAAGATAGGATATGTAAAATATTTTCAGTTATAATGTGCCTACCACTTACACGATTGTGGATTTTCTAGAAGGTGGCATTAAAAATATCTTATATGTTTATGATCAATTGTATATGTTGGAGTTTGATATTTTACAACTTTTATAATGCTTGTTTCAGTACATTTTCTTCTTTTGGTACCTACAATGTTGTTATTTCATTAATTACCCCGTTAAAAACTGTTATGTTTAAATTTGAAATCAAAAAAGGTCATAGTGATTATCCGAGTCAAACGTTAACAAATTTTTTCTCCTGACTCTTTTAAAGACTTTTTTTATCCTTCATTATTTTCTTACATAGTTTTTGGTTTTCGCTTTTGTTCGTTAAAAAGTTTGCTTTTATTCGTAGATTAATCATAGAATATTACCGCTACAATTAGATCGTAAGTGGTAATTGCGACCATATGTGTGTACAGTACAGTACATATATGATAAGTATATGTGTATGGTTCGTGCCGACATGTAAGCACACTTATAATATATATAATAGTGCTTTATACTAGGCTTGAAAACTTTAAAACCATTTTGTACTCAATCATTGTAATATTACTGCGCTAACAGAACAACAACATTCATGAAATATGTAGTCTAATTGAATATGGTAATATGATGCTTCTGTGATGACTTAATTATTTGTCAAAATGTGTAGTCTTTAAGTGAGAGTGTGAGAGAGAGAAAGGAGGAGCGAAAGATATTTGATTCCTCTATGCTCGTATGGATACCGTGGCTTAGGGGCCTTAATTTCGTTCGCATTATATATCATCGCTGGAAGTATTTGAAAATATAACAAAATCCGTATCAGGGCAAAGTTTTCACAGAAATTTTCCTTCGCGTAATGAAATAGTCAACTGATGGTTCCTCGATCTTCTTAGATACTCGTATATATATAATGGGGATACCACAAACGGAAGGAAACTTTTAGCTTTGGTCACGGTATCGTCACAAAATAAAAGGAGTAAAAAGAAAATATGTCGCAGTGATATTGCAACCGATATCCTACGGTCTTAGATATTGATACTACACAAAAAATTTTTACAAAGGGCTATTGCAGAAATGTTAACGCGAGAAAAAATAAATTAATTAAAAAATAGAGATTGAAAGGAAAAAAAGAAGCATTAGAACTTTTACGTCGACGAATATATAACTGTAACCTACATCGCTGAGTGTTGCGGTTAATTCGTCACGTGTTGCAATGTCAAGAAAAAGACGAAAAGTTTTGATTTTTCTTGTGGTTATGACACGTGTCGAATAACGTCTATTTTTGCATAATTGTTGTGATCTTTTGCAAAATGTATTTCGTATAATTATTATATAGATGCCCGACGTATGTATGTTATGATTGTCTTTTTCGATCTGCGTTATGATATATAAATATTATAGATTTCTACGCGATGGTATATATATATATATATGGTATATATATATATTATACGGTTACGATATGTACGTATGGTTTCTTGTGAGCTTTGGTAATTGTCTTATAGTGGTGCGAAGAAGCAAATCAATTCTTGCAAAACCATTATCGCAAAATAAATTTTTATTGGATCAAAAAATATATCGCGAGAAACCAATTTCTTAACGATATATTGATTGCCTTCGATATTCTTTGTTCAATTTTTAGTTCGGATAAATGTGTTCGTGAAAGAGAACCTGATTGTGTGAAGTAAACGGACATACCTACACGCACTTACGTTTGTTTGTTTTTATTACAAGTTCCCTTTGAGTGCTCCTCTTTGATATATAGCATAAATTAGAATGTTTTCATTTCACAAAATGTTAGTTATTTTAACTTAAAAGTTTAAATCTTCTTATAAGGCATAAATTTTGGCGCCATGACTTTATAGTTCATGATTTAGATATAACCGACTATCGATAAAACAGATTATTTCAAAATCTTACCAGTGCTGCTTAATTTGTAATGAATCACAAGGCCCCGTTTATTGTGAAAAAAATATATGACATTCTTATAATAATAATGTTGTTTTTTATATTAATATTAAGCCTTAGCTAGTTTAATATAAGATGTTGCATGTAACAAATTGCTTACAATTTTGTCATAGTTTTATAATTTTAGAATTAACTGTTCCAAATATAAGGAAACCATAGGTACGTCACCAAGATCTACATGACGTCATAGGCTGTCGAATGGCCGAAAGCCAAAGGCTAAACGAAACGTCGAGGCAGGCTTTATAGCTGAGTAGGTAGAGGGCAAATGGCTGCCGTGTGGGTGAATAATAATGCGTAGCCAGTGTAAGACAAGTGATAAAAATCGTGATAAAGTGCGTGTACGATGTTACTGAAGGGCCGATTATCGGAGAAGAAGAACCGGGGGCATCATGGGAAAAACACCAAAGCCACAGCCGGTAAGTGGATAGATTGGTATACCAGGAAATTTGCGAAATGGTTCGCCTGCCAGTCGACGAGATAGCCCTGCTGCGTTCTCGGTCCCTCTAATCGTTTTCCATGGTATCAACACAACATGGCCGAACATGTGAAGATTAATTACGTGATTTTAACTTACATCTAGTGAATAAATATAAGAGAAATTTCCAACAAAAGTGTCTTCAATGTAAACGATACTTCTATTTGCGTGTCAAAAATTCATAGCAGCATAAATGTTTGAAGCATAAAATGTCAAGATAAATATGTATTTAAAAAATATGTATCTTTTGGAGTAAACAAAATATCTTTCGTATTATGTTATGAAATTTAATCATAGAATATGTGATTGGAGTGTGTCAGTTTCAAGGTTATGCATAAAAGCGTGTACACTTTAAGAATCGTGTATTTGTAGTTTACTCCACTAAGATGGCGGCTAATTTGTTGAAGTAATAATCATCAAGTTAAATAGTAATCGTGATTAAGATAGAATGTTGTGGTTTTATACATTATTTCCAAGGATAATACATGCTACAAAACAGCTAGTGAGGTTATGCTGTTTTCAACATGGATGCCTCACACGCTTGCATGTATAAATGCATTTCGTTTTGGTGTGTGTTAGTAAACATGATTCACTGTTGCTTCTGTTACTTAAGTTATTTCCCTAATACTCGGCCTTGGTATGAATTAAATAATGGGATGGGATAGTAATATCATTTGGTTTCAAATTCAAGTGAATTTGAGAATGAGGAGCGAATGTTGACTATACATCGAATGTGTATACGATTATTATCAATGGATCTGAACTTCGTCTCTTGCATTGACATGCATTGTTATTAACGATGAAGTATCGTCGTTATCGTTTAATAACAATAATTGTTTTCTTCACTCGAATGAAACACCATATCTTCGTAGAATATTATCACGTTAGAGTTTGTCAGACATTGGCCTTTTTACACATTAACTACGTAGCTATTAATTTTACAAGTAATTAAATTTTTCCTGTAGAAAACGAATTGTATATGTTACGTTCTTATTTCTAGGTAAACAAGCTTCCAAGAATGTTAGTCACTTATACAACAGTATTCGTTAATTAATATTTAATTGCGTGGATTTACTAGAAAGAGTGCACCATATAACTATTATTATATATGATATGTATATATATGTAGATCCACAACATTAATCTTTAGATATTATCCACGCCAGTACATATATATGTATGAATGTATAACCTGTCTCGTACAATATGCATTGCTAATATGTACGTATTAATGACATAGTCTCGTTTTGCTTTAATCTCATACAATATTATTATGCGTTCGACCAAAAGTTGCTTTCACTTTCCTTGAAAATATATCATATTTTTGTGTTCGTCACTACATATACCGGTAATAGTATTCTAAAAATAGTATGTATGTAGTTTGTGTACTACGACTCAACACTTTTAACTACATGGATAATTTTACGAGATATTTATAGATTTAATTGAGCGGAATCCTCGATCATAAAATTATTTCAATACTATTCCGAACGAGATCCCAGTTCGTTTCGCGCATGTCACACGGAAAGTGCGTGTTAGTGAAACCGTGAAAATGCATTCTTAGCATGCTGTGATAAGAATAGAGCAAGGAAGATAGAGTAAGATAACAAATAGAGGAGAGGTACGTACACGTTTGTACGTAATCGGCGCACTTATATGAACAAGTGTGTGCATGCATACCGTCACTATGCCATATGGAAACATACATCCAATAGCCTCACACAAGGATAATTGTGTAAGTGCACGTGTTACCATGACGATAAAGACGCGGATCGATGTTTTTAACCCGGCGGAACGCATCAAGTTGATTTCGCGTCCGATACCTTGCGATATTTCTGTCTTCGTATTGCGCTTTTCCGTTCCATACCGTATCGTATACCTACAACTTGATCGATCGAGTTTAAGGCATGCGGTTTTTACAACGTGTGAATTGGAAAGTTTGCGAGATCCTTCCAAGTTTGTCGATACCACAAACATTAAATTGTCGTTCATTTTGGAACGACCACTTAATTTCTATTTTATATTGAAATTGATTTTTCTTATTAATTACGTTAACTCTTTATGTGCTGAAAATTTTATGATTCAAATCCCATATAAATTTATTCCTATTCTCGATACAAATAACCAGCATAATACCAGAAGAAATAATGAATTTGTTATTTCTCTTTTTTATGACTTATATAATTTCTTCTTTTTAACAGTTATTGTACAATACCAAGGAAATGCAAAAAACGAAAGAACGTCTTTAAATTTAGCCAGAATAAAAGACCGTTCATATAGAGCTCGGCCCGTGATAAGACTTCTAATTGTTATTCGCATTCGTTAACGACACTCGATGGGCCACATGACCTGACGCTTTTTAAAATACATATGTCTTTCTTTTCAGTAATTACAATCGTCTGTTTATTCTTCTGAATGTAGGTTATTATCTAGTTCGGTTTACTTCGAAAATTTCAGATCTTCGTGAACAAGATAACAATTTCAATGATTGTCTGAAATATCTAGAAGTGTATTCAACCAGATATCATGTCCTTGAAAGACTCAATTTCTTGATAATACCAGTTAATGATGATGGTTTATTCGTTGAAATCTCTTGGTCATTGACCAACTTCATGGTCTAGTTGTAGCATTTATTCATCTTCTTTTTCTTTTTATTCCGATATGATAGCGATACGGCGATATCAGCTTTATGTAGTTATATAAACTTCGTCCATCGTAAAATTTGTACCTCGCAATAGTCAAATATACGCCACTGTAGTTGTCCACGTATCATCGACAGGTATTTTTCGAATCGGATAACGGTATCCATGTGGCCAAATGAAGTGAAACTGGTTTTCTCTGTCTATGAGTTTTACGGTGTATTTACCGATAAAAAACTCATTTTCACGGACTTGATTTCAAGAGATTCTCGATACTGTTCTAGTGTATCTATTTTAACCTTTGAATCGTATTTGTATATAAAAAATTTTTTAATTTACTTGGATTCCCAATTTCTTGCATATAGTCATTTTTTTTACTTACAGATTCTCTAATTTTTAGTGTATTACTTCATTTCCATCTTTCATTCTGTTAAAACGAAAGTAAGACTGGAAAATGAACAGTATCCGAGCATTGCAACGAGATTAAGCATTATTGCTTAATATCGTGAACATCATAATATTACAAGATAAAGAATAGAATAATTATTCGCGAACTCAGTAAGCACGTATCCTTGGCGATTTAATTTCAAAGATACAGAGTACCAATTGCGGTATTACGTTGCAGTAATACTATTAATATGTTAATTTATAACACGATAAACAGTATAAAATATGCGGTAATAATGAATGAATGTCGATTACAACAAATACTATACTACGCTGGTTGAAACGGACGAAAAAAGTCGATTCTGCTTATATCGTTGAATATAAGCAATGCTAAATATTGATTGCTTCATCGTTGAGTGTTTACCTCGATTAACACTACATATGCGCTGCTATATATTGTTGTTAATACACCGTGCAACAAGATTAATCAAAGAACATTGAACGTAAGGAAAATAAATCAATTGGGTCCTTATCAAAATTGTCCAAAGTTCTACGAACGCATTGGCTTCAGTGTACTCGTTTAATTGATGGCAACGAACGAGCCGCGGCTAGCACAGTGAATCTAAACGAGCGTTTTAATATTGATGCAGACCCATTTGAATAATAATAATCGTTTTATCGACGTGTACTGATGCAACGGCTTACTTGTGTTGCATACTTTTCTTGCCGTAACGATCATCCTATTACTTTCTATTCTATGAAAGATTTCTATTAGAACATTCCAAAAGTCTTTGTGTCTTCTTTTAGAAATAAAATTCACACAGAAATACAAAGCAAAGACTTTCGAAATGACTTTGAAACGCTCTAATACAGTTAAAGATCAGTAAATTATCATCCTCTTTTTCCTTAGTTTCTTCTTTCCCTTTTTATCCATCTTTTTTTCTTTCTACTTATATCCTTTTTTGTCGAATTACTTTATCAGTCTGGTATCTCAATATTTTTGTTCGAGGAGTTGGAGAGGCTTAATTCGGATATTTAGATGCGAATGCACACGCCGGCAAATTATCATATGCCTAAAAGTTGTCAAGGACCTGGCCAGGATCGTTTTGCGTTTTTAGCCGAGCCTCGGCAAAATTTCTCGGAGGAATAACGGTCAATGAATCCAGCGTCGGGTGTTAAGCGACTCAAGGTCTTTGTAATCTAGTCTCAATCACCGTCAATCTACACTGATCTTAACAATTTATGGCGGTGCCACCTTCTCGCCCGATGCAGCCTTTCCCATTCTCAATTCTCGGTCAAACCGCTTCCTTCGTACTTTCTTACTAGATATGCTACTTTAAATATACCAACTTTTTATGTCCTCTATACATATTGATAGGTTTACAGTATTATCAATTTTCTTTGGTAGAAACATTCTATTTTAGTTCTACATGTCGGTATGCTCTTAAAACATTCGTATCTAATAATAACGATAATAAAATATTTATGTAGGTGACATCATACAGTTGAAAAAATATTCACTTTTGTAACCCTCTGTAAAATAAGTGAGATTTATTTATTTACTGAATATTATACAGAGTACTATACTTTGGACATTTTAAATATTTTTACATATCACGCGTATTCTATGCATTTTTGTATCTTCAAATTTCCCATAGGCACATAAAAATTCATTAGGTAACAATAAAAGAGTTAGGTTCCAATTGGAGCTTCCAATTGGAAATTCACTCGAGAGACCAGTACGATCGGACTCCTCTATTTTTTTTCTCTTGGTTGTCCACTGCATTTCATTTGGCCTACAATTTCTGCCTGACCACAGAGGGACGACTGGCGCCGTGGCGCCCGACGCCACCTCTTTAGATACTATCGCCCTCGTCATGGTTTATCCCAGGGGTTACATTTAGCAGGAAAATCGTGCTATCGAATTAATTGACGCATAGACTGCGGCATATCTGTATGCGCATTCGTCATGAGAAACGCGTTCGGATTTCGATAAAATCCTTTTTTCTTTGTCCACTTACGTTTAACATATTCGCTGGTTAATGTAAAAAATACTATCATTTGTTTAATAATATTCAAACATATCGAGTCCATTTAAAATGCGATTTTCCCCTCGTTAAATCGCAAGTATAAACCAGTTACGTAACCAGTGTTGATATCATCGTTGTATTATCAACGTTTGAATTATACTGATGCATCGCGCGACTTTCAATCCGAACTTTTCGTCTCTTCTTATTTCTCATCTATTTTTGCAACTTAATCTAAATAGTCTGTTGCTTCTCAATATGCTATCTATTTGCCAGTCAATTTTCGAACATCATTGGATTCTGGTATACGCATTTATCAAGAGAATGTTATATAACGCTAACTATCGATTCGAGTCCTTTCGAGAACAATTGGCATTCTAGCTTCAAACAGAAGAAACTTACTTTTTCCTCGAATAATCGCAAGGCGATTCTCACGCGGTTTTATAGTATTCGCATCAATTAGTTGCTTTATCATGCTTTGTGCGTGGTGTGATAACACGTGAACGTTATCTACGTTAGTTCGCAAGATATGCTAAACATGTAAACGTTCATTTTTCAAAATTCAAGATCAACGCGTTAAAAAATAGAGAGGGGAATGATATAGCGAGTGATATAATTATATTGATATTTGTTATTATTTTCGATAGGGATCTATGACGGATATATTATGCGTGTTAAATAAAGCATTTTCAAACTTCATTATCGTTGTAACGATAGATTGTCTCGATTATATCGGTAAAATCTGAAATAAATGGAACAATGTAGATAGCAGTTACATGATATTAGTACACATATATGCCAATTTGACAGAGATTATTCAAATATTTCTATATTATTTTCCAATGAAACCACCTTCGGTACTAATTAGAACTTTAAAATGAATATTTATAAAATATATCTATGATTTCTATAATATTATTTTGATTAACGTTTCATAACTTCTATACATTCTACTAGACCTCTTTCAAACTGGACTAACATATTCGTGATATTATTATATTGGTAACGTAGTTTCAAAAAATTTCACATAACTCGCAACACATTCATAATGTACGCAATATATTCATAAAAGTAGTCTACAAGTACTCGAATACTTTCCTGACTTACTGTACATGCAGAAGCGTATAAAATATAAAAATTCGATAAATTCCTCGAGACAGTCCGTAATTTTGCGACTCATTGACGAAAATGTTTCGATTCCAGTGTACGATCGCTAAAACCGATAAAGTTATCATTCAACGTGACCTAAAAAACAGACATTCCATATGTCGCAGTCCAACGAGATCGATCGACTTCGTGGGCATGTTTGCGAACGGAGCGTGATCGCTTATGTAACGTTTCGAATTTTTCTCGGTTTTCAGCGCATTGAACCGATTATCAGGAAACCGGTGCGATTCTTTCCCTCGCCTTTTCGCACGAGCCTGGCTACCGTTGTCGCGATGGAAAGCACGTTCGTTCATAAAATATTGCACGAATGAAGAATGTGTTAGTAATCGCGGTCGAACGAGGAGACCGGTTTTCGCGATACGTCGTCTCGCCGCCACGCTACGCTCATAGAATATATCGAATAAATCGCGAATGTGCATGAAATCATCGCGAGAATGCCACCAGGGGGGTAGATTTGCGTCACAAGCGAGCTCCGTTGGATCGTGAGATGATTTGGTTTTTGTGTTTATTTACATATACCCAAGACCAATCAATTTCCTTCTTCTTCCTGTTTTTGCAATTAGACATGCGTAATGCTGCTCGAGATGCATATATTTTTCCTCGGCTCAATCGACCGTCGATCGATGTTATCGTGAGTTTTTATAAAAAGTCGATGTTACGCCGACGTTATTCATGCGAGATTTACGAATAATAACGAATCGACGCGACGATTAAATTATACTCGTTCCCATCAAATGAGAGGTTCCTGGCAAAGTACGCGATGCAAGGGGAATTTCAAGGTAGAATTTCTTGTATGCATTGGACGCTTTTAGCTAGACGTATAGTATAGTTGTATGATAACTATATATATGATATATATATATGATAACTATATATGATAACTATATATATATATATACACATATGTGTGCAAAATATGTATATTACATATATACTGATTACGTAAACATACGGATGAATAGTTGATATAATAGGACTTCTCCATCTACCTATGTGATATTTCTCGCTAATCACGAATCTTTATTTAGATTATTCTATCATTCATTTGTATTCTATGGTTATGCTCTATTACTCTCTGTGTCTATGTACACTCGTAAAAATATGAATTTACATAAACATTTGCAGTCTACTCATATCACGAGCTATCCTCTGTCAGTAAATTTTAAAACGTGTCTCTCTAAAAATACAAGTGGGTATAAAAAGATTTTACATGTATCTACCTATATATCTGTCAGATCAACTACGATTTCCACAGGGTTAAATTCCATTGATAACGCATCGATCCGTGGGCTAAAGGGGATCCGCAATCTATTTGAACTTTTATTGTGAGATTAATAACGCGATTCGCGATAAACTAAACACATAGCACGTATATAGCAATCCTCGAATTCAAACGGATTTTGCTCAGCTTTTTCACATCTGGCCGGATCTCAAAATCTTCCGCGAAAACACTAAGCGCGTTTCACGGACTCGCCAAAATTTCGCACGTCGTGAAGCAGGAATGCATTTGCTGTTTGATTCGTATATATGTCATATGCATATTCAGCTTCATATTTATGTAGCTAAAACAGTTTCTACGATATCCATCGAGCACAAAGCGGAAGTTAAGCTCATTTGCGGTTTCCAGTTTGTTTTTTCTACTTCAACCAGGAAAGTCTGATAATAATAGACTTCTTTCGTGCAATACAAGACGTTAGTGGCCCCTTTAATCCGAGAGCAATCGGTAGTTACTGGGGAAAACCAGTTTCGCGTTGTTCATGAACGATCAACTCACCCTTCGTGTTCCTCTTTCGTATTCGTACAGCGCGTTTCAATCGACCTTGTCGCTACCTTCTTGAAATTCATGCTTCGAGCAAAGAGAAAATATGAAATATCATAATGTCCTCGGGCACTGGTGTTGTTCGAACGGCGACTTTGCTCGGACTACCTCGAAAGATCGCTTTCCGCTTTCGTTCCATTCGAGTGTTAACCAAAATTATTTTAATTAAATTGTCGAATCTTTTGCGGGTATCAATAATTCTAGATAATTTTCATTGTTTCTAATTTCCATTGCAAATATTAGATATCATACTGACACTGGAATTTCTAATTTATGGAAAGGAATCGAATGTAATTAACACGCACTAGAATTTAGAGAATTTAATTCTGTGTGCCATAATGCTAGTTATCAGTTTTTAAGTATCGAAGACCTAATAACGAGTATATCAAAATAATGCAAAGGCGAAAATAATCAAAATAATTAGATTCTGTGTTGCATAGTCAAGTCTTTTAAATATATATTTTATTTGATTATGTTATATTATATTATATATGCACATACACAAACGTATATGACACTTTGTAACACCATATTTGAAGCAATTAGGGGTTACGCTTCTGAACGAAGGAGAATGAACAGCGCGAATGAAATACGACATTGCTTAATGGCTACGTTCTTATGATATCAAACTGAATAATACTGTTAAATATTACTCCAAAACTTAGACTTCGTTGCACTAACCCTTCTATCAAGACTTAACCAGTATACACTCTTCTCTCGCGTTATCAAGAAAATTTAACGTAAAAGCTTGCCTCGCGGTTATGCAATCAGACATTCGAGAGATATTAATACGCTAGATAATTTGCGTATTTCTTCTTTCTTTTTCTTTCTTTTTTTTGTCATTCGTTTAATTCCTGCGTAACGGGATTCAGAGAGGGAATGCTATTTTATTAAAAAAATAACAGTCTACCAACCTACACTATTATGGTTGAGAGCTCTTCGCATAACCATCGTTCGGCTGACTGATAAAAAATTTACGCCGTGTCATGTAACTTGTTACACAAGATTAGCCAGAAGCAAAACGTTTCGCCGCGACGCATTTTCGTCGTAAGGCAACAACGGATCGTCAAGACAGAGATGAAGATGGGTCGTGGTCAAAGTATGTGCTTGACTCGGATTAATAAGGCCAATTGCAGTCGTTAAAAAGACTCGAGTTTTTCTGGCGCTTCGGCAGCAGGCAACGATTAGAGCGTATCTTTCTCGATTCTCCTTAGACATTAATTAATAGAGCGACGATTTCGCTTGATAAATGCGAAGTGAATTATTGAAGTGCTCGTTCGACTTAATTTGCGATAAACGAAGCCGATTCGTACTTCTATCGAGCGACTACATCGTATTTTAATTTCGATGCTTTTATCGTCATTGTCATCGCGTTTAGAACCCTTTCTCTTGTAATAAGTCGATATCTGTCTCTCTCGTACGTTGAACAATTTTTTATATTTCTTTGTACACGATTTTTTTGGTGCTAAAAATTTTATGAGCGACACGGAGAAACTTAGAAAGCAACCAAAAACGAGGAGATCCGAGAAGCAATAAAATTATCACAAATGGAATGCAAAAATTTTATAAAATCAATTTCAACATGCGCAAAAGCAGTTATTCGTACATATAGAAACGTCATAGAATATTTAATAATACAGGTAAATGAAAATTACAATTATCTAATATATATTATTTAGTATTTATCGAAAATCCTAGTAAAGCTAACTTTTAACGCGAGACGATGATTTAAGTATGCTATAAAGCACTCGCACTGAGACATTGGTTCCCTGAAATTAATGGGCTGGCTGAATTCCTGTAAGGTTAAGTAGCCGAGTAGATTTTCAGGATTTTCGACTGCCTTGGCATTCGATGTTAACGCGTTTGGTTTGGAAAGCTCGCCGTTTGGAATCGTCGAAAGTCGATTTTTGTTGTTTCTTATAGTTCCGTGATTTAACGTGCACGTTAATTTCGACACGTGTCTGTCGTTTTGATCTTAGAGATATTTTGCGCTGTCATCGTAGTAACAGTTATACATATGTATGAAGATAATTGGATATGGGAACAGTGAGAGAAAAGGATAAAAGATAGGATGAGCAGAGTGATTCACAGGTATTGCTATTTAACAACATTAATAAATGTTAACTCGTCCAAGGATCTTTTTCTTGATTGTAAATTAGGAGAATATGAAGGAGCAGTTGATACAATTTTTGCATCACTGTGTCTGCCACGCATTTGTATTTCGACGTTCGATCTTTTGAAGTCTACAGAACAGAAGAAAATCCATTAGCTGCTATTTTTAACAGAAGACGTGTGATTTACACAAACATCATGGTATGTAATATATATGTCCAAGTATATTTGTATAATATCTGAAATATACAGGGTGAACCATGCCATTGGACCGGGTCGTAGCTCGGATTTCGTTGAAAATAAAAAGAATTTGCAGAGAGAAAAATCGAATGGCATGCTAAGATTTATGTTCATAGCTACTCTTCTTTTTATGCAACGACTTAGCATGCACGAGGAAAGTGCAATTGCGCCGTTCTTTTTAAATGGAACTCTATAACTTGTTATTAACCATTCGATGCATCTTTCAATTCTCTAGGAAAAAGTATTAAGCTACTTGGATCGAAAAATGCCTAGTTTAAAAGACATTTGATTTTCGTTCCGTTAAAAAAATTTATTATATAGAATACAAGAAAAATATAAACACTTTACGTTTGTCCTTGTTTATCACACGCTAAGTTCTACAAAACTGCAATTAAAATACCTTTTAAAGTAAATATTTTTCGACCCAAGTACCTTAACACTTCTTTGTAGAATATTAAAAAATGCATCGAATGGTTAATAGAAAATTATCGAGTTGCATTTAGAAAAAGGAGTGGAATTATACTTTTCCGGTATATCGAAGCATACTAAAAAAAGCGAGTAAAACCCGCGAACATGGATCTTATCGTGCTATTCAATTTTTCTCTGTACGTTTTTCCTCTGTTCTCGACGAAATCGGAGCTACAGCCGGGTCCAGTAACGTGGTTCATTCTATATAGATATATACACGGCCTTCAAATCAGATACAATAAAGACTGCAGAAATTAGCATGGCCTACTAGTAATAAGAGGAGTTAGATTCGTCAAAAAACAGACATCAACTCGATAGGCGCGTGACTAGATTCATTAAGAATACGTGAAACATAACAACATTCGTGCTGATAATTCGACAGACGTCGCAACATCGTAACGATTCTGAATAGGAAAACGACGATAACGGGAATAAACTGTGTGGTAGTTAATAGAAATTCGTTCCTAATCGATCGTCAAGGTCGTTAACATATCCTACTCTTAAGAATAATTGTCTACCAACTGCGATAAGTCGTCTGACGAGACGGTGCTTACCATTGACTGTGATAGACCTGGGTCACCGACTCTCCTATATACGATTGACGTCGAAAGAAGCATTAAACGACAAGAGTATAGCAATCTCAAGGTCGTTTTCGATATCGTTTCGAAACGCTACCTGTGCAGGTAGAAAAATTTATTTCGAGTCGAGCTTCGATGCAAAAGAAACTTTTTTCGAAAATTTAAGGTACATCGCGTTATCAGCTCTATCGTTAATTATAATAGAGTCCGCCTTATGTAAACTAGTAGACAGACAATATTATTGGGACAATGAAATTTCCGAATAACATAACAATCATTTTTCTGATACGAAATTCCATTTATTCAAATACAGATTAAGATTAATCGATAGATTCCTTAAATATTTACGTATCCAATATCTTTTTGATTGCTAAGTTACATAATTTTGTCAACATAGGTAAGTGCATGGAGTTACATTCTTGTCATACTTCGAACCATCCAAGCTGTTTTTCAAATGCCACGAGTGCCTCTACGTAACAAGGCGCTTCTCCATCAGCATTTTCGTTTGCTGTTTGCACTTGTATAAAATTGTCATTATTATCATCTTTATCGCAATGAAACCATTTCGTTACATCGGTACATTTAAGGTTTTCCTACCGTCGCCAGCATCTGCTGAGAATCTACGTGCTTTAGATAATTTTTGATATCGTGTTCTTGTTCTCTAATATTTGCGATTATGGCTTTCTCGACATTGCGTGTTTTTACTAATTTTGTCGCGCTTATGTCACTTCCGGGATTTTTTAATTAAGTCGTATTTTGTTTCGATAGTTGGAAAGAAATTCTTGTAATCAGGATTTACTCAATCGAACGAAAGAAAAAGAATATATCTGATAAAGAAACAGTATACATTTGGAAAAAGATATCCGTTACTGGCATATATTACATTCGCATAATAACAGACGTTTATAACGGGTGTTGGGATAAGGGAGGCTCTACTACATTGCTAATTCTGAAACTAAAGATTCTTGGAGGCAAACATGGATCTGTTTCTGATCCATATCGAACATTTGGATTCTAAAATTGTTGAAGAAGTATACTTTGTAGACTTTCGATAATCGAATAAAAAATTCTCAAATTTGCTTGGCAAATATTTGCACGAAGAAGGTAGAGGTGCCTTCCCTTTCGATCAAAAGGGTCTAATTTCTTCGATCAAGTATTCAAATACTACGAGATATTATTCAAACGTTCAAACATAGATTCTGAATATAGAGAAGCTTTGTTCTCGAACATTGATCCATCGAGAAACACGTGGCTTTTTTTAGTCTTGGCCTGTTAAAAGAAGCAATGAGTGTATCGTGCACCGGTCGTGTATTAATTAACATTTTACATAACATAAAGTCTGTTAACGTGTCGTAACAAATCGACGCGATGAGCTTCTGGCCTGGGAATGATTACGAAACACGTTTAAATGTATTGCTGGCTGTTAATTTACGGTCAGGGGATGTTTCGACATTGATCAGCTTTCGATGGTGTTTTCATTATCGATGTGACAAAACCTCGACTTCGAGATTCTTTCTACACATTTTTATCAAAAATTGATAGATTCATTATTATTATTATTAAATAAGTAATATTATTATACTAATTATTAAATACGTATGTACGATTCATAAATATACACTAATAAATTACAATTACAAAATTAATTAATTACATTTTAATAAATAAATACATCGCATTCATGCTGTTGGTGTGGTACCAACATTTTTTATACAAAATCTAATTAACTATCGTACGACTGTCTCAATTCTCGAAGTTGCCGTACTATCAAACAACCCCTTGGCTGATTACTTGCCATGGATGGTGGCCAAAATGTCTTTTGGCAGACTGTCATAAATCGTTCCTAGCGAACTATGAACGCTTATTGGTAGTTCCATTTCGGTCCCATCTACTTTACGTAGATTCCTGAATGTATTTGCGAATTCAGACGACAGGTTGCCGGGAATTAATGGATGTTATCGCATTGCTTAATTAATTTTGCTTCGATGAGTTTGAACGTACGAAAAAGTAATCTCATTTCGCTTCACTTGCTCCGAACACTAGGGCTAATCTGCTCTGCATCGTGCTTATCCAAAAATCGCTTTTTTTTGTTATCTTTACACGGTCCTTGAATCACGTGTCGTGTGTTTCGTTTGATTGGCAGGTGGGCACTCCGTCTTATAACTTCATATAGCGAATCGTTGTCGTGTGATAGTTCAGGTACGTATAGACGTAGCACTGGTGAGATGTTACCTTTAGATGACGATAGATCAGGTATGTACCCGTATATCGTGCGTATAGAATAACAGCAGTGGAAGAATCGATGTTTTCCAAGTTAAATGGAACTAAAGCGAATTACGGTTCAAAAGTGTCTTGACGAATCGGTGATTTTATATATGTAACGAAAATCGAATTAACTTGTTAATTGGACCGTTTTATAATCAGCGTGTTAAAAATCAATAAAGATCAGATGAGTTGATAAAAAAAATTAAGAGAGACAAATCAGAAGGTTACGAGATCTTGGGATTAAAACAAGGACAAGTATATACATTACACATATTGTAACAAGTTTATTTTACATACTTCACTTTATTTTAAGCTTATTTTATTTTGCATAGTTTCTATATCCTTGCATGTTGCGTACAGTTTTGCACCTTCATGTTTTCCATAAACATTTACAGTCTACCTATTATTGTACAGTTATTAAATTAGTATCCATGATAATTAGTCTGTCTGGCTTTATTCTGGCCATGGAATATCGTATTATGTTACAGAGTTAATATACTAAAATGGAAAAATGACAAATGGATGTGGATTAAACATAGAAAAATTGTTGCTTTCTTTAAATATGAAATAAAATCATGCAGCTACTTACATACACATATATTTCGATCTGTTATTTTTCCACTTGTCTCAGCTCGATTATTATTGCTTCGTCGCATCATCGAAGAATCATCAAAATGTACTTTGAGTCCACAATTAATTAAACGAGTTCTCGTTTCTCATCGAATGTATTTCCTGCATAGATATCAGCTTGGTAAAACGAAGAAGAATCATCGAAATGTTCTTTGAGTTTGCAGTTAGTGGGATCGGAAGTGTGGTTGGATGACAGCGTTCTCTGCGAAAGAAGGTCGGCAGATAATAACTAATACTAACGACGCCGACACTGCTGCTTTTCTAGTCTCACACGTGACTTCTGTTCGCGACCGTTAATCTCTATTTGCACCGTCTCGTTTCGCCGATAACTTATGCAAATGTAAAGATGTTGGGTGCGGAACACTCAACGATGAATCGAATATTTCGAAATGAAAACAGTGAAAAACGATCGATAAGTCGTTTTCCGGTTGAATCGCATCGGCGCGCGTCGAAAATCTTGCAACAGAATGATGTTTCTTGGAACGATTGCAACAACGATCGTCGAATCCATTATCGCGGGCAATTAAGTTGCGTTCAAGGCGGAAATAACTTAACGTGGCATGATTACACGTTTAATTGCGAATTTTTCTCCGGCGCTACCAGAAAACAATCCGATGCTTACGAAATAATACGCGCCAGAAATCAGCGAAGAGAGTTATCTACGTGTCTCGTTCTTCTTTATTTTTCTGCTTTTAATTTAATTAGATGCTTGTAATTTACTTGAATATTATAACTCGAATCGTAGCATAAATTTCGCTTTCTTATTTAAAGAGAATAATTGTAATTTATTCTACATTAAGTTGTCCGATAAGTTTCTTCCGTTTTATGAGGAAATAATAGATGCACAACGTTTTTTGTTTTATATCATTTTTTCGAATTACGTACGATCCATTTTGTTCTGTTGAGATAAACACCGCGATATTTCAAACACTTGGTTTCACATTTGTATCAAGGTGCACTGTTGTAAAAACACGTTTGCGAAAGAAAAACACTTTCAGGACAACCTAATACTTGTCGTTTGAAAAAGAACCTAATTTTATTTTATGATTTCTATGGTGCCATCCATTATCCAACATACGTTTACCAGCTAATATTCGTATATTCCATTTATAGCATAATAAATCCCAGGTAAAGGAAAAAGAATATATTTGTGGAAAATGTAACAAAAAATTCTTCTTGTATGTTGGGATTAGTTAGATGTTCGCGATATAAGTTCCCAGCGTTTTTCTCATAAGCGATAAGCATAAAAAATACACGAAGGTGCAAAAATACAAATGGCTCAAAGTGAACTGCATATTCACTATGATATCTTTTTTGCAAGTGCAAAAATGCGTGTGCCTTTTGTAGCTGCGCTATTTTTCTTTTTTTTTTTTTTTAATGACTTTTGTCATTCTACAAAAAGAGAAGTATTAGGGTAACTTGGTGAAAAATTGGTTAGTTTAAAAGATATTGTAACTTAAATTTTATAGAATTTATCATATGTAACACAAAGGAAATATAAATACAATAGTACTGTGTTACGTCTTTTCTCATTTTCCATATGATATTTTTGCAAAATTGTAGTTAAAAGTCTTTTAAACTAATCGTTCTTCGATCATGTTACACTAATACGTTCTTCGTAGAATAGCGAAAAAATTCGATGTATGAAAAAAAAAGGGGATTTCCATTAAAAAAAAACATAACGCAGCTGCAAAATGCACATGCATTTTTGCACTTGCGAAAAAGATATTATACTGAATATGTAATTCATTTTCAACCATTCATGTTTTACCTTTTTCATTTTTTCTCGTATCTATCGTTAACGAGAAAAACGCTGGCAACTAATGGCGTGTAAATCATGTACATAGCTCGTATCGTTCGTATAACTTATACGATATTGTAGAAATAAATAAAATATGATTCTGGTAATTAGTCAGAGTACTTTGACTTGCTAAAAGGCAACACGCATTCTTCGATTAAATGACAGGAAAAAAGTGGATAGGATTCTCTGTTAGCGCGGTGTTCGAGTATCACAGGTGAAAGGTGAGATCCCTGCAGAGTTTCGCGAAAACATGAAGATTAATTGATTGCAGAACTTGTTGCTTTGTCACTTTATTAATTATTTTCTAGAAAAACGATAGATCATGATGAACTTGTGAATTTATCAACGTCACAATGTAATAAACGCACGTCTCTTGATTTGTTCAAACTCAGTTCACGAAGGAAATATACTTCGGAAATCTAAGATTCAAAGTATTTGCAAACGATTGCTGATCCTCAAAACTTTCATAGTTAATCAGTTGCAGTCCTGTAATTTTTATTTCTAAAAGTTCACTATGTTAATTATTTTGTAACTTAAATTTCTGAGTTTTTGTTACTTTTCAATCTTAATATCGATCTGTGTGCAGGAGGTTTCGCATGAAAATTAATTTAAAAAGATAGCATAGGAAAGTTAGAGAGAAAGGACTTCGCCAAGTAGAAGATCGCGAAAAAGGGGAAAGTAAAGTCCGCGTCGAAGTCGAGCGATTGATCGACCTTTGGGTCATTTCGATTCAACACGAAGTAATTTTAGCACTTGCCAAGAATCCAATATGCAGTCTGAAAGACTGAGAAAGAGAATATCACTATCTGTTCCGTGGACTATTGTTTTCGTTATCAGTGAAGCTCGCGAGCTTCGATGAACGCGCGACAGTGTAAGAACCGCGGAGCGATAGCAGGCCGTTCCACCTAACGATAAATCCTCTGGAGTCCAGTTCGAGAAAAGCGCGACTATTTAATGCTCGTACGGATCAAGAAGCCTGAGCGAATGACCCGTAATAATTTTGCCTCGATTATTTATTGTTTCCGCGGCTGCTGCGTCGACGAAACAGAGAGGCCGACGTACGCTCGCCTTCGAACAATATGGAAGTCATTGCTTCTTTATTTTCTTTAATTCGTATTAAACAAATTTTTTTAGTCATAAAACAGAATTACCAAGCTTACGGATATCGAAAAATTATTTTGAAAGGATTTTATAATTAAATGCTCGTTATTGCGTAACATGGAACACTTGCGATCTTTGCACACTGTATTTGTTGGCTTTTCTATCCGTTTAATTTATTTTAAACGATGTTATATTATAATGTATGAAAGTTTTTCAGGAATCGTCGAGGAACACGTTTTACCAAATAGGAAAGGTGACAAGGCGGTTTTAATTTACTTGCTAAGGTTGATCGATTAAGAGACTTTTTTGTCAAGTAAACAGATGACATATTGAGTGTTTATGTTATTTACTGACAACTTGATCAATAATGTATTTTCTAAGAAATAATTGGTATAGTTAGATATTCATTAAAATGCAAATTAGAACGAAGTAGTTCAAATAATTGAAGTTATTGCGTATTTTATCACAAAGTTGTTTGAAATTGGAGTACTTTCCTGAAGTTGTTTGAAGCTGTACTACTTTCTTGGATATATTTTATAGCTATTATACAAGAGCCCAATAAATGTCATCACCGCGACACACGTACTGTAATTCAGGTAATCGCTATTGCTATTTGCGAAAAGATAGCAGTGGCGGGATTATCTGCCGTGGCGTTGTACAACCGCGACGAGAACTCTTTTCAGACTGATATTCGGTGAACAATGAGTGGCATATCAGTTTTCTGTGCCTGGGGGCTTGTGACAGATTTTCGACAGTGATTCGTCGAGAATCCGAGCCGCTTTTGATAACTGCCACATCCAACTGTGCTAAATTTAAAGAAATGAAACGAACGAAAAATGTACTACCTCCTTTTTAATATAACAGAAATTCTCAACCACATAACGTAGGTACTGAAATTAATTAACCAATAAAATTCGCGTTACATCAGCTTAATCACTGCCATATACAATTGCGTTAAATTTAAGAAAAAGGAAGGGAAATATACTAGCCTTCTGCGATCTAACAAAATAAATTCAATTACGTAACATACTCAAATTAATTAATCGATTAATTTTCATCGTACCATACAGAGTCAGAGAACAGAAAGGAAAGAAAGGAATTTATTATAACGAGAAATCTCTTTCATTGCGTGTTTAATTCAGTTGCAAACCAAGATATCAATACCAAAATAATTCGCTTTCGAATCAACTGCTTTCGGTCGAAGCGTTCATGATCTGCCCTGATCGCTCTTTTTCGGTTAGCTCGATTGAATCGGCGAGCAAAATTTGAAAGAATACGTACGGTTTATCGTTTGAAAACGATTTATTGGCAGCATTGTATCGATAACGATTATTGACAGGCTAAACAGACTCGTTTGGCGGATTTATGGGCTGTCCTATCACCTCGTGCAGTTCACAAGGCATGTAGATACACTACGAACGATTATAATGACGCAGATGCGTCGATGACAAATTCTGGGTATGATCTTAATGCAAAAGTTGTTTATTCTAATAATTAATGATACCGCTTTTGATAACGTTCGTGGTATACTGTCTCGGTAAAAGGTAGAGTACTTAGGTAGAGGAGAGGTAAGAGTACTATTGCTCTGTTGTTGATCTCGTGTAACGACGATGATGGTGTCATACGTACACAGTCATCGAGTCCCGTTTTTGGTGAACGCGTTGAAGCATAGTTAATACTATGACGACTGGTGACGTTAAAAAATTCGAATCCTCTCTGCTCCGAAGATTTTTTAGCTTGTAATATCGCTTATTACATATTTCTATCCACTTACTTTTTATATATCCAAGATCATCGAGTTTCTTTAGGAATATAGAAAAAATGATATTTTGTTAATTCTCGATGGAAACAGCCGGCCATTAGTGAAAGTTGCATTGGAAACTATATCGGGTTGTCATTAGTGTTAAGCCGTAACAGAGAGAAGAGCGATGATAAATAAGCGCGACGGGTCATCGTCCACTGGGAGACGAGATTTATGTTCAACGAGCCGAACGAGACTGCCGATCGTTCCTCTTCGAGCACACTCACGCGCGAAATCTCGCGCGTCCCTGTGATCGTGCTGGCGTCATCGCAACCCCTTTTGGATCTATGGCTTCGTTACGGATCGGGAACGTGCTTTTCCTACCCCGCGTGCATCCACCACCCCTTCCGTTTTAGATTCGTCGCTTCCGCGATGGTTTCTTTCGGGTTTCGTTTCTGCGTTTGACCATTCCTCTGAGGATTCTTGATTAATAGGATGGTGTTGGTTAATTTGGGCTCCCTGGTTTCGTAGAATGGAAGTTGTGGAGAATCGAGCTTATAATTGGTTTCTTTTATTTAGATTGAATATAGGATTGGTGAATTGGATTGGAAAATTAATAGTTGTCGAGGATACGTTGATCTTTAAGAAAATACGATAGAAATTTGAAAGCAAAAATTTAAAAGCTTTTATCGAATTGAATCTTTGGATCGACGATTATTATTACGATTGTTATCGCACATGTATTCAGCTCTACTTTAATAAAGTGGAGCTTATAACGTTATAATCGGCTTCTCTCCTTTATCGGATTGAATTTTCAACTATCATTGTTGCAGGTTGAAGTTGATACTCGATGTCGAGGTTATATCGATTAGTTTTCTGTTTCCTTCGCATGATTGAAGGGTCCTGAAGGTTTCTTTCTTTTCTCCAATATTTGCCCGACCTTCGAACAGCAGGGTGGGGTCGATCTTATCCTGGCCAAAAAGCTTACACTCTAAGTGTACATTCTATCTGACCAGAAACGTTTTATCGTATTTGCTCCGAAAAGTATAAAGTTCGTTGTAAAACGTTGCTAACTAACTATTACGCTCTATCTTTAATTACTATCAATTTAGATAAAACAGCTTGAAATAGAAACGTGAATCATATTATTTTCCTAAATGAACTGAGTCACTAGGATCTTATTGAACAAATACCTTAAGCGACTAATGTATTAAAAAAATGATTACTTCACAAATATCGTCAGTTAAAATCTTCTAACACATTCGTATACAAATAATCCTACGTGAAATAAGCTATTTACCGGCTTTTGTTAATGATTTACGGCTAATCTCTATTCCAAAAGGAGAACGCGTAATCCGCATGTGTCGCAAGAAATCATTAAAAGTGCAAAGTCTTTTATATTCAAATCTGTCGCTTTCGTTACAAGACAGTGTGTGTATATGCCAATTTCATTCGACATCATTACGTTCACGTGTGCTTTACGCTTGCGTCACGCTTTTACACGAGTGCACGCGACTTTTACACAGCATTTGCATGCGAGGCCGTGGGCGCGTGTGCACACGTTTCATTGTCACGAGATCGAGTCGGTTTCGGATGGAAATCCGGAAATCTTATGTTATGTTAGTCTGACATCTTTTATTTTTCATACAATTTTGCCATTTCGTATACTGATTACCAATTTTATATTGCGCTTGAATTTCTTTCCTCTTCGAATTTCTACTTTTATCGTAATTGTATATTGTAGTAGATGCATTAATGAACAATTCAGATCGTTTTTGTAATTTCTTAAATTTAACACAGTAGATAAATAAAATAAAAGTTGCACACGAAGGATTTAGTTTATTTACAGAGTATAAGAGAATGTAAAATTGAAAAAAATGCAAAAATTCTGTTTTTATCTCTCTAAATGATCGTTATAATAGATCTTGCCTTTTGTAGAGAACTTGAAAAGATTCTTGTAAATTCTTTTTACAACCTACGGAAACGACAAATGGCTTATTTTTTACGTAGCTCTTGAATACACGTTTTTTGCCTCAAAGGAATGGTAGCGGTAATAGGAACAACTGCGGTTTCGCCAAGTTAAAGTTATGCCGCAAATAACATCCTATCTGAAAACAATTATTTACGATTATCGACAAAGTCTCAAACATGTCGACAGAAACAGACAAACACGCTTCTGCGTCCAATGTACGTTGGACTTCATTGTATCTACATAGTCAGTCTCTGTTTCAATAGTTGCACTGTTGCGCATTGTATTAATATTTTTTCATTTGCATACGAGAATATCTGATCGTGATTCTACTTTGCGTCTTGTTATACGATCGTCAAGTACAACGATTAACAAATAGAGATTTTCTTTCGAAGATTCAAATGGCGATACCTATTAGGTTGTCCGAAAAGTGTCTTTCTTTTACAGACACGTCTTTTATAATAACGCATCTTTATACAAACATGAAACTGATAGAACAAAATGGATCATACGTAATTCGATAAAATAATATAAAACGGAAAATGTTGTGCATCCATTTTTTCCTTATAAAATGAAAGAAACTTTTCGACGATCTAATATTTTATTTTCAAATTTACGAAGAAACAACTAATGAAAATCTAATAAATTACATTTCACGCCCTTTAGAAAAATAATTTTAAAATTTAATAAATAGCGAAACAATCTCACATCGAACCTGCCTTTTTGTTTGATTTTGGAATTAAATATGTGATTTACTCAAATACCTTTCTATCAACAAAATCAATAAATTCAGTAAAAATGGATTTATCATTCCCATGGTGGTCTTCATTTATGGCATATCGTAACAAAAGAGTACCAAAATTAATCTAAAAAATTAATCCATAATATTGTGGCGTGTAGTAATCTCGTCCCACAATTGTTTCACTATTGTCTTTACAACAATTTTATTGTATAGTATCGTTCAAACCAGTTATTATGCAATCGTTTGACCGTTTGACGCGGTTTTTTTCACGGATTTGTCACAACAACTTATTAGTAATCACCGATTAAGCATTTTGTACGAAGCATCACTCGAATAATATTACTCGGAAATATTTTATCTTGTGGCTCGTTATTAATAGAGTTTGTCTATTCCAAGTGTCCATGCACCACTCATGCTATAAATACGATATTTATATCGCGAATCGCGGGTGCGAAACGCTGAACAGACAAACAGAAGAGACTTCAATTAATATAAACGTTTGATATTCGAGTAATAACAACACGGGTGTTATGCAATTTGGGTAAAAATATAGGGCTACTCTGAAAATCGTATCGTTGCGAGTAAACACAGCATACGCGTTTCATCTCATGCATATTACGCACCGGTATAATCGTTCTAATCGCTCGTAACGATCGGATTATGAGATTAATCGTCGCATTCAGGATAATGGCTGCGGGAACTGCCACGTAATATTCGTTGAGTTTTGTTCGAAGAACAAAGCTCTAAAGATTTTTCAAGTAACAACCTAACCAAGGAATGACAATGCAGTAGTATAGTAGAGTTACATTTATCTGAGCTCCATTCATAGTAACGAGCACGCAAATATACTAAATTTGATTTAATTATTACTCAAAAACGAATCTGAAATCTGTTTTGCTATAACGTTTGAAAATACAAGGATATTCTTAGATCCTATATTATAAAAAGAAAATGCAAATTTTCATAATAAACATAATTGAATTTACGAGTATTTCCCTGTTCTCAGTTTCATCACTATGCATGATATTTGTTAGTGATTTGTATTCGACTACAATGTACGATTATGGAGAAAAATGTTATGTACTTGAATGACCAATTTAGTGCAAATTGACTTAAACTTTTGCAGACTTCGTATGTTTACTACGTTTTGTGTTGTGATATGTAATACTAGTTTTTCCTAGCAGACTACTGTAATTTATTGCTGTTTTGCTCTGTGTGAAGTCGTAGAACGTTCATAAATATTTAATGGTACGAAGAACATTGTTTTACACTTTTTTGCAGCTACTGCCTGTTTTATTACCTTTATCTATTGTTAGACAACGTAGTTGAATGCCATTGTAAACTTGTTCACTGCAGACTTTGACCTTAATCTATACCATTTAAAATTCTCCTTCGCTATAAAGCTTGATAAATGAAGATAAAAAATTGATATACAAGGCTCTCATTTTTAAATATAATATGTACAACATCGTCGCTTTTTCCTCTCTTTCAATTTACACAGTTGATCAGTATACCTTTTAAGAAAGGACAAGTAAAGAGAGAAGAATATTTTTATTAATTGATATTTTTCAACAGCAGCTGAGATAATTAATTACATAGCGTGAAGGTTAAATGACTGATTAAATTCACTTATTTACACGTGACAACCTACTGCTTGATTGAGAAATTATAAAAAATAGGAACGATCAATGAATCTGTTGTCCCTCAATAAATTTATATAAGTTGCGGGATATAATTAGAAAATTACTCATTTGATCAAAAATATTAACTTTATCATCGTCCTTCGTATCGTTTACATCTGTACAGGTAACCAGCTGTTAGTTCTTACGTGTTTTGTCTTTGTCGTGAGTATTACAGCGGGTGTCGAGTTCCTTGACGTCACGATCGATGCCAGAAATTGTGCCGCGTTTATGCCTGCACACTAATTGATCGCGTCAGCCTGCCGATTATCTAATCATGTTCAGCCGTGCTTCCTCGAGCAAGACGGCGATCTTCGCGCTGTCATTTGCCGAGCCTCTGAACAATCGCACATACACACTACTCTTCGATGACTCGTTCGAGTGAACGCGAATCCATTCCGCTCTAAACAACACCTGTTGAAGGCTACCGATTCTTCACAATTCTTTTTTTATTGAAGCAACTGGAATCACCATCTAGAGAATATTTTATAGTGCATCGTATATCATACATTGTCAAACAAGTTACAATTGCAAATTAGTTGACATTATTTCCTTATTCTATGTTATAGTTTTTTGTTTCTTTTAAACGCATAACGTTATAGTAGATTTACAAAGTAGAACACTAAACGCTGATGCAGAAGAGAAGTTAAGTTCCCGTGATGATTTAATTAATTTGGATCTATATTCTGGGTTATCTTTTTTATGAAGGATTATTTGTTCTGAATTTTTCGGGACCCTGGAATCTTTGCAATTTAATTTCTAGGAATAATAATGACGTTACGAATAATAATAATAACGAAGTAGAAAGACATTGAAAAATGACTGGGATTCAATTTATTCGAACAAGGACACCGGCAGTCGCTATTGTACAACAAGCGGCGTTATTCGTTAAGTGTTATCAATTCGCGATGCAATTTAAACGGCAACCAGTATTTCTTGTTTCAATCTCGTTTCCTTGCTCGTTGAAACGGCCATGTTTATAGCCAGATCCGTCGCGACGGATTTTGCAATGGATCGCGGTCTGTAAATGAGGATTGTTGTTGCGAAATGGAAAAAAGATATTGGTATGATGTCGTTACGTAAAATTAGAATGTCCTCACGAGCTGGTCTCGTCGTAGATTATGCCGATGACGATCTGGAAATGGAGCATGCCGCCACGTGTTCCTTCACATTTTAATTTGCATACATCCTGCCGTTGCTTTTCATTCATATTGTTTCTCGTATCTGTATATGTTGTACCAGACGTATCGCTTTGCGTATATGTGTCGTATTCTCATATCGGTTTATCGTCCGATTTTTCTTCTAATTCGATACTCCTGACAACAACGATCGAGCCTCCATCGAGCAAAGATCAAGAAACATACGGAACAAACGTAATTATAACGAGGCAAAAATCGTGAAAGTAAGCAAACACCGTCGAGTAAAAATCTGCGAATATAGTACACGTAATTCTAAATCTCATCGTACGATTCGCTCACGCTGTTTCATGTTTTACGGTTTAGAATCACTGTATAGAGCTAGCTAATGGTATATTGGCTTACTTGGTAGAAAGGGTGTATCTTCCAACATTTGAGTCAGAATCCAATTAATGAACACGCGGTCGGTGATCTCTGACAATGAAAATCCTATTAATCGGCCGTTGGTCGATATTATTGCTAATACCCGTTGTGCGAAGAATTATTTCTCCATTCTATTCAAGAATTATTATATAGAGCAATAAACGGAACATTAGTGATTAGGAAAAGTAGCCTATATCGAAGCTAGTAATATGGTATGTACGTGATTATTAAATATTATCATGAATTGTATAATAATTACAATATTAGACATACAAATTAATTCAGTGACTTATTAAATAAAATTATGAAGTTTATTTATGACTCGCGTAAATTAATTTTTTTTTATTCAACAAATTCATGCAAAATTACGCGAATACAGATAATGTTCTTTTCAAAATTATCATAAGACAAGAAAATATTTGAATTTTTAATGAAACAGAAATTGTTTCCGATAATAAATCGACTAATAATAAAGAACCAAGTTTACATAAATACATAATTGAATTTGTAATATACATATAGTACACACTTATATGCAAATAAAAATCAGCTTTCTATTCATATTATGTAATATAGAAATGTGTAAAGAAGAGGCAAAAAACGATAGTGTTGTGAATATAAAAATATATCTAGTAATATTATTAGAGTGTACTTGAAACTAATACTCTTTCATTCGATACAATTTCTCATTTTTATCCTTATCGATAAATATAACGATATATGCGGCGTCGATAACATTTTTTCATTCGTGGAACGATGATCTTGTTGACCGATGTTAATAATTTGAGTCTTTAGCCTTCGCATGGACACTCGAGCTTCGCGTCGAATCTATTTATCACACGTGTCCAGCTTTTTATCTTTTCCGAATTAATTTTCTCTCGTTGTTGTTCAAACAGAAGACAGATCTATCGGAAGATCTATAACAATCGAGTGATCATGACGCGACACCGATAGATGATACGATACAAGCTAAAGCCTTTCCATTTTTGTACAATTTTTTCACGATCAAACAGAAGATTCATTCTGAAATATCATTGACGCAAATTTTCATAAATGAATGCAAATTCATTTTGTCATCGTGGCTATCGTGTATCAGCAATCGCGTATCGACAATCGTATATCAATATTACGATATTAATAATCGCGTTTTTTCAAAGAAGAAAATACAACCACAAGGATGCTCTCTCAATAGCATAATCAAGCGGATGAAAAAAAGACGATAAAATTTTATCGCAACTGTCAACGTATTAATCTTGTAATCGGTGTACCGTTTTAGAAACAAATAATTTCAAATTCCAAAATTAGAGCGATTATAACCGTATAATTAGAGCATATTTCAAAATTAGACGAATCCAAAATTACACATTTCCTTATACAATATTAGAAATTATGTAAATCGGTTAGTTCCTCCGACGATCTTTGAAAATTTTATATGATTATTTCGGAGAAAGTTTACATATCATATCGTGACTCGTAACTCGTGACAGCGAAACGACCATCACGGGCTTGTGACACATTTCTCTGTGCGCACGTGAGGTAACTCAGACGGTTCAACTATTTCGACAATATACACGCTGTTGCTCATTACACACTCTAACGAGTCTTTAATCGACGAGACGCGTTCGCGATCCACCGATCGTCAACGCGTTCGACGTATATACGTCGACTGTATGTATCCGCCTTTAGATTAGCCTGGATACGATGATAAGGAACCGGCTACGGCGGGTTCGGAAGCACTCGTGACGATTGGTGGGTGTTGAAAGAAAAAAATTGTACATAAGTACAGACGGGGAGATACGCGGCTGGTTAACGCGAGCGGAGTGTGCTGACTCGATTAAAGCGAGACCTTAATGTCGAGGGTCACGAGTCACGAGTCCTGACCATTGCTTTCACATATACATCGTTTCAGATTTGTTTACTACACCGTTCTGTTAACAATCGCGTTGCTACGAAAAATCGAGTTCTGCTTCTGGTCCTATCGTTTCTTCGATTCAAATCGTGATACTTTCATTTTTTTTTTTTTTTTGAATTTTTTCTTTATGTATCTTTATACGTATTGATGATTTATTTAATTTACAGATTATACATTGTCTTTTCTACAATCTTACATTTAACAGATACGATAATCAGTTGACTTGTTATTTGTAAAATATTCATATACGGTTCCATTTGTTTTCCTATCAAGCTTGTCGTTATTATGCAAAGCAATTTATTAGTTTCGATAACTTGAAATTTTTGACTTGCAATGTTTCACTAAAATATCGCTTTGGTTACGTAAGAAGGCCCTGTTGATCAATTGTCTTCTTTCTAATGGAAATGTGACATTGGATAAGGAGGAATTTACTACATATCTATATATTTCGAAATTAATATATATATCGTGTAATTTCAAAATTCGAGCAGGAATTAGTGTGATTTCTGACGCAATATCGACGAAATATTACAAATTTCGTATAATAGATATAGGTTACAAATTAACCTTCCATGGATCAGATTTTTTCAGATTCTTTAATTACATATGAGTTTTCTGCGAGACTGTTTGTTTGGAAACATTTGATCGTTAACAGTGATAACTCGTTGCAATTTAAAGTCTCTATTTCAATCGACGTAAACATCGAATGCTTTTTATAGATTCAGCTCATTAAAACGTTAAATTCATCCGTGTATGGAGATTGAGTGTCAACGTAAAAAGGTACTTTATTGGTCGATGTATCGTCGTTTAATCGTTCGTATTCAGTTTGTCGCAAATTACTTTGCCGTTATGCCACTCAATTATTAAACGTTCATTTCTATTTGTTATTACTTCATTAACCTCGATCTTTTCTGATACTTTTCTCTCTTTTATTCTTATGAAATCTATTTATCGTTTATTAATAGGAATAGTAATAGAATTTAATAATGTATTTTACTAATGACAATAATGATCAAATATAGTAAATTGCAAATGAAATGGCTGATCTCTTAACGAACACTTCGACGTTTATAGTTTTCTTGGCAATACTGTTAATCAAATTACGATCCGCAGAATTCGATACATTTTGACCATTGTAAAACAAACGTATCTGAGACACAAACAGCATGTATGTATAATAGTTATCGATGGTTAATTTATGTAAAAGCGTTAAGTACACCGCAAACAGCTCCGACAAGTGGAGACCGAACAAGTGTTAACCTTCGATGCTAATTAATCGAATTGGTAGACACATAGTCTTTAAATTTGCCTCGCGCTATCGGATTATCGGTATTGCGATCGATAGACAAATCTTCACTATTGTCTAAATCGACAAATAAATCTGTTAAGTCTCGAGCTAGTTGCGTTTCGACGTATCCGTACACTGGCAACCATAAGTATTATCTTCTGAAATGTCCACTATTTTATTTATTATACACTAAATAATTTCCACAGGATTTATTTTCTGGTTACTTTATTCGAAATCAATTATTCCATTCGCAATTTACGTGTCTCATAAAATAAGATACTAAATGATATAAGATCAAGCTTATAATAAAACCTTCGAAGCAAATCTTCAAACGTACAATTTAGCTTTTCTTATAAATTTTGTAATACACGCGGTTAATAAATTTCAACTCAATTTTTTAATTATGACTCTTATTTATGACTATCTTAACTGCATTAACTTGCTTTATGAATAATAATATATTCATATTCCTGCTTTCGTCGTTAAGTATCGTTGAATACATTCGATCAAAGTTAACGCCGATCATTCCCCGCACTGTCCGGATCTTTTTTTTTTTTCGCTGGCCAGTTTACGTAACTCAGTTCCACCATTTTTTCCTGTTATATATTTTTTTCTTAACCGTTCTTAATCGTGTTTGCACTTAACTAAATATATAACGGAGCCCATTCATCCAGTTCATCGTCCTGATTTTACGTACTTTCAGGAGCCTCCTCCAATGTTTCAGGTGTCGCAGGTATCATTAGGTGTACCTAATCTAAGATTATTAGTAACTGGATCGTTAAACGGTTGATATTACTGAAAATAAATATAACTATAACCACGAGATTTTCTTCAGTCTCGCTAACGTCAACCTGGTAATGAGAGCTACAGTATCATTAACGTTCTAAGTATGAGGCGATCTGCGAGACCTTTACCTTTGATTAAAGTCCACTTTCCCTGACTTCCATGAGATGCAAAACGACATTCTCCTGTTATTTGTGCATCTCGGGAAAGTGTTTTTCTTTCGTTGTTCTTGTCGTTAACAGACTTTTATCAAATACATATATTTGCTTATCCATAAGAAAATTTTGGCTAATTATTTACCAAGTGAACGCTCTCGACGATTTCAATGACCTTAAGAGATGTTATCAAGGTTAGTATTCTGAACAACTTTTCCTTGTACATATATACGCCGCTCGGCTTCAATTTCCTAAATATCAGCAAAAATATATCCTACCCTATATCATATTCTGCTTCTGACAGGAAGTGTTCACATTACGCACACACACAGTCCTGGTATTGTTTACGCGTTATCGTATCTATATTACAACAAATTATTAAATTTGTTGAATTGTTTGTGACGTAGGGGTTGCATTTTTTGTCTAGCCCAACCAAAATTAATTCACGCAAAGGCGAAACAGAGGGTTTTATCTTAGATCCTAGATCATTTTCTACTCAACTGATATTGGTTATTAGTATGGTATTTATAATGGTATTATGTTATAAACTAATAATAATACTAATTGCGTCTATGCCAGAAACAAACAAATAGTTGCGACTAGTGGTTATAATTATTGAGTGTCTTGGTAACAGTAGCATGAAATAAATTTAGCTAATGAATAATTTAGAATTTATTTAAAATTTTATATTATATTAGTGTTATTCGAAATTGGAAAATATTTCAGCCATTATTTTAAGAAACGTAACTATTCGACTATCCAAATCATACTGCCGTCGAAATAGAAACTTGGCTAAATAGCCAATATAACGTCCTTTGCGAGTTCCATACCGTGTAGTGTTTGCTCTGGTTTCCCGCCAGACACGTTCTACAGTTTGTGTATGTGCATTACTGTCTACAGCTGTATGGTTTATACTGTAGAATACCTCAGATCAATAACACACATGTTGTAAATAGCAAATTACCATATATAGTATCGAATATGTTTTTGAGAATATCTCGGAGACCAAAACCGAGTGGCGATTATATTATATTATATTATTATATTATATTATATATTAGTATAGAAGAAAGTTAGTCAGAATGTTGAGATTATCCGCTTTGTAAATAATTACCAAATTTTATTTCAACGATAAAAATAGTGATGAAAAAAGAAAAGAAACATCTTTCCCTTGTATTCGATTCTATCACTTGTCTCTGTTCGTATTTCATCGATTGATCACGGAGTCGAACATCGCTGAGAATTGTTTCATTTAATTCGGAATAAAAGTTGTCAAGGGGGAAGAATCCATAGAGAAGTTGGAAAAGTAAAAGGAGAAGGGAAGAATAGAGTTAGGTTGCAATCAAATGAGCTGATTTTATGGGGACGGCGTCGCATTTTATAGCCTCGTCAACATTTTAAGCATCCAGAAGATCTAGTTCTTTCAGATATTCGATCTTTCACGTATCCTTCAAAAGTCGTAACTTTAAATTCGAGAAAATAATAGTACAAAAAGAAGAAAAAGATTATTAGATGATAGAAAATTTCATTCCAGAAAATAACGACGAATAACAACCAATCGAACAACTGTTTGATCGTGTAGAAATTTAACTGGAAAACTTTCCTTCAGGAAGCTTTCATTTTGTAACAGATCCATCCATCAAAATCCAAGTATTAAAGTAAAAAACGTTCATGAAAAATCAATCCATCGAGTGCACGCGAGGTCGTCAGCACGTGTCCTTGACTTCTTCATGATGTTCATCGCCATATTAACTCGTTATACAACGGTAAACTACAAAAATTGCTGTAAAATGTTCAAGCACTATAACCAATTAGAACCGCGAGGGAACAAAGTGGTTCGTTCCTCAGCGATTTCTTCGTACGAAGGGTTAATATGGTACCGTTCGTAATTATTCGAACGATAATGAATTCTAACTTAACTCCAGCCGTACAGTTACTCGTTATGCAAACAATATCCCCGAAAGATAAGTCGCCGTATATATTTCGTCGTTTCGGGGCGAAACCAATTCGAAACTGACTCGAAGCTTGCCAATTAGAGCGCGGGCATTTTGGAGGCTACCTGTTGCTTTGTTCCAACGTGAAACGCGTTAAAATATTCAGATTTAATTTTCTCTTGCCCACCGACCCATTCATTACCGCTTGTGCTTCGTCGTAAAACTAGAAACAAATTTTTTCTCTTGCCATATAGAAATTTTTAAACCTTTTAAACACGTAGATACGTGTTATCCGCATTTATAGAAAGTTTCTGGATGTAAAGATGCACGGTATACGACCGAAATTGAATATTTAGTGGTTGCAACAAATCGTTTCGTACATTTTTCCTTTTGCACATTTTCTTTTAATAGATACAAGTTTTTCAGCTGTGTTCAAAGTTATGAATCTATAAAATACAGTCCACGGTCTATTTATTCTTCAATAGCAGATAAAAAATAGAAAGTTGATTGTGTTATTATTGGACGATAATATTAAAATAAAATTCGCAAGAGCTGAAATTTCACCCTTGATAGCCCCAAGGTTTAAATTAGACACGTAAACCGAACGTCCCCGCAATAAGCGTGCAATTTTTACATTTTCCAACGGTCGATCAGGCGGAGCAATTATAGGTCCACCTTAACGTGTGTTGGATCATCGTCAACATCGTTTTCCCCCGAAAATAAACGAACTGGGGATGAAATTATAGGGATAAAAACTGCTCGCCGGGAAGAACTGTGTGCGATGTGTCGGGCTTCAGCCAGTAGCTTCGAGATGCGATAGATAGACAGTGGGGTAATTAGCGGCTGCTGATTGGTCACCTTCCTTCTCGATATATCCGAAGCTGGTCGGGGATGCAGGAACGTATAAACGTGTTGCGTGAGCGTTCATGGTGGGGGCTTATTTACTCGCTATTCAAACCATGCCGGGTTGGCCGATCGGCGACGAGACAAGAAACGCCAGTTCGCGTCTGACACTCGTTGCGATCAGGCGATGTACCTTGAACGGTATATCGATTCGTTTGTGTTTGCTTGATCGTTCATATTACCGCGGGAACAACATCGAACTGGTGCTGTGTTTGTTGAGAAAGTGCTGCTATTTCAGAGAAAGATAGACATTTTCTTCGTAATCCATTTCATTTTTCTCGATTCTCCATTGTAAACAGAAAGAAAGAAAGAAGAAGAGAGAAACCTCTTTTCACGAATTTCCATTCGATTCGATCATCGTACCAGAGACTACATACACACGTTGAGACTGGTAATTCTATTGGAAACGATCCAAGACCAAGTTTTTACTAAACGATTCGCTAGATCGATCGATCGATCGATTCGCGAACGAAGGTAACTTAGAACACGTGCACCTCGAGAGTGATATGGAACAAGTTGCTCGTAAGACGAGGCTCAATCGTGTGGAGGGACAGTGCAAAGTGAAAGCGCGAAGATCGATCGTTTCAATCTTCGGAGATCGTCGATCGACGCGTGAAATATACGCTTGAGAACTACGAAGAAGATCGCTTCGGGCCTCCTGGTCCTCAGAGACCTCATGGCACCCGATCTTGAGAAAAGGCGGCAAGAACTTAGGAGGACCAACAGTTGTACCTTGGAACAGGGACACGAGCACCTTCAAATGCTCCTGCAACTTCGATGCACCGGAAATGCATTGATCGAGCCTTATCGACACGGTAAACTTGATCCATCTCCATATGTGCATGCTTCATTATTACTGTTTAATATTCAACGATTGGATCATGCCTAGATAGGCTTGGTAATTGATATCTCCAGTCGGAACCAGTTGTTTCTGTGTGTGGTATTTTCAATTCTTTCTTTTCTTTTCTTTTTTTTATTGTCTTTCATCTCTCACTTACGACTTGCGTCGAGACTTTGAGTGATTTATACCGCACGTTTAATGCGATATTTATATAGGTATATAAATTTTATTTACAGAACTCTTCGTTTTTTTTTTTTTTTTTTTTTATTAGTCGAAATCGTTATTAAATTCTAAGACTGTAAAAGCAGTAAAAAATAATCAACTCGTAATTTTGCATAGATATTTTATAAATTTAGGTACTTATATTTTTTAAGATGTTAATCACTGTTTTGTAAAATATACGAATAAAGATGTGTTCTTTTTATTTTCATTTCTCTCATCCAAGTTTTATACGTCATTGGTGCTTTTAATTTCAGCAACAAAGCAACGAATTTTTTTCCTTCTTCTTTCTTCCGTTGCTATCATAAAATTCACGAAACTCGAACGAGCTTACTTTTCTTCCTATTAAATGCCGCGGTTTTCTTTGGGTTTAAGAGACAACGTTTCGTATGTTACATCATCCACATAAGAGGGGATAAGTTCCACGTGGATATCTTTATCAACATTTTTTTACAAGTCTGAATTACTAATGTTTTAGCCACGTTTCTTCTTCCCAACTCGGTTTGTAGATATACGGAAATGATTAATTGGAGGAATTAGAGAAATTGCGAAGATTTCTGCAACTTAATCGAGCTAACGCCACCGTTAGCGCTAGAAGGCGATAAGAGTTTCGCATGTTCATCCTACCGGTTTCTCTCTTTATTAAATAGATATCCTTAGGCGAGTCTTCTACTCGTTTATGCCGTCGTCGATGAGAACGCCACGATACCTCCTTTCCTTTCTTCTTTTTCTCTCCTCTTCTTACCTCTTTTTCAAACGTACGATTATTCTGCTCCAAATTCCACAAATTTATTTGCCTCTTTTTTAAACGAGTTTCACGCTTTATTTCAGTTAACGTATAACTTAAATACGTCTACATTGTACGAACAACAAGCCGTTTTCTCGTGTTTTACGAGTCGGCCTCTACTCCGAAACGGTACATTATTTTCGTTCAGTGGAATACATAGTTTTCGTTTGACCTTTGATAAAGAGAAATACAATTTGTGAAAAATTAGTCGCGCTGCAGGTCTTCATACATTTTACAAAAAGCTTAATTTTCACTTAAGTAAAAAACCATGTACACACAACGTCGTGTATTAGCACGTTTATTCTTTAACATATCAGGTATTGATAAAACGATTTTCTTGATCGTTTTGTTGTAGTAACTACGCAGTAGCTTTGCTTACTTCATTTTCTTCACGGTGTACGAAGATTTTCGTAAGTGATACGGTATCCTTTCATTCCTTAAAATTCTATACATAAGTATCTCATACATAAAGGGACACGCCTTCTTTATTTTATGCGTTTCCACCTCTAATTCATACAGATACTATGCAAATCTATCCATCTCTTAAATTCTCATAAATAACAATTATTCCATACGACACATACTTCGTCACTCCTCTGCTTTCTAAATCCTCCAGTCTCCCGCTATGTTCTGTATTTCCATTCGGAACTCGGGATGAGGTCGATTGCATTTCCACGCTATTTTTCTCTGCTTATCTGCCGTCTCGATATTATTGTTAGAAGCATTTCTGCGTGTTGTTTCGTCTGTCTAACACCCGGGAAATCGACATCGTCTCTATTGTATCGGGTCTGAGATAACCTCTGCGAGGAATCCTTCGAACCGAACCGCGTACCACCCCGTTCTTCCATCTCCTTTCCTTTCCTCTTTTCCTGCGTCTCGAACGCTCACAATAAATCACTGCCCTCGCGCGCTCCTTCCTCTCCTTCGCCCTTGATACGCGCTTCTCTTGCCTCTTATCCCTATCGTCGTCGTTGGTAAACGTTCTCTATCTGTGTTATGCTTTCTTATGATTCACTCGTTCGGTCCCAGAACACAGGAGGAGAAGGAAGACTACGGCTGCTGAGAGACGGTCGCGAATCGCGATACTCCGGTTATCGCGGTCCGTCTGAAAAGCGCTTTTGCGCGGTCGTTGCCAGGCGAAACGGAAGAAGGGAGAGCCAATCCGCTTCGGGTCCGCGGCAATCCGCCTCGAAACCATCGCCGACCAATCGCGCTTTGCGTCTCCCGCGCTTTTCTTCGTCGTTCGTTCCTCTCCGATTTTCTGTCGTTGGAGCGTTCGCGGCCGATCGTGGCGAACGATCAGCTCCTCAGTCGTCCTCCTCCTCTTCTTCTTACCGATCTTCAGGCTCGTGGTAAGAATTTTCAGAATCGTTCCACACAGTGTCACGAGTTGTTGCGATCTCTATTGTTCCATGTTACGTCTCGTCGATCCGTTCGAGAACGGGGTGTTTCCTGCGTTCGGCGATACGCTCTTCGGTGAGTCGTGAGAACCGTTTTCGTCGTTCGATTGACAAAGTTTGGACGTTCGACAACACGCGACAAGATCCTATCGATCGCAGAATTAACAGAATTGTATTGATCGGGCAATTGAAAAGATCGTGCCATTTGAAATTCTTACAATACACCATTGAAAATATTATGTCGATTACGGTAGGATTGAAAAGGAGCGTAGTAAATTGGGAAGATCGTTTCTATCGGAGCATCGATACATCGAAGAATTGAGAAACATTGTAAGTTGACGTCGATCATAGGATTGAACAAATTAATAAGTCGAAAAAGTCGTGGAATTGAAAAAATTAATAAGTTGAAAAAGTCGTAAAATGAATAAAATTATATGGATCATACTATATGAAAAAGTCGTGTGCATGGAAGAATTAAAGAAGTCGTGTAGATTTGAAAAGAATCGAAAGAAACGCGCCACTTGGCGGGAGAGTTTCGCCGATGAGCGATGAAGTTACGAGAAGTAAAATTTAGCATAGGAATGAGTAATGTGCGTGGTTGTAAAGTAATCCTTCTGGATTGCGTAAGATGAAGCTTGCGCGGATTATTTATTTCTCTGAGGATCTCGTGTCTGTAGATACAAGTATCGGGAGTAAAACTGTCCGCATGTTCACGCTGCTATTACGATAATAAAGGTTACACGATTGCGCAATTCTATCTAATCGTTGATTATTATTTAATACCAGTAGGAGAAAAAGAATCTAAATAGTCGGAGAAAGTTTCTGCAATTTTCTTCGACGTATCTGCTTTCGCTCAATGATTCGAATTTCCAATTAAACGAATTAAAAGTTCGATTAAACGAACGTATTATTGTTATATACCTATCGTTACTTTTCTTTGCCAGCGATATGGAAGAAAAAATAGTTCAACGCCATTGAACAACGCTAAACAGCTTCTCCTTTGTTTCTCGTTGTTCGATCTTGGTAAAACGTATCACAGATTCTTTTGTCATTCTCGGCCATGAAATTGCTTGTGGTCGGTCTACATATATAGGAAAGAAAAAAAATAGAGGTAAATTGTTGCGCGATCTTTAGACAAGTGCGAAACGTATGGATGTGAAATACTCGCGAGCGCGCTCGCTATCTGTCGTTTTTGAATTTGCCACAAATTAAAACGCGAAATATTTTACCAGCAACCTGACGATTTTTTTTCTCTCGTTGACGATCGTTTAACGGAGAACAGATGATCCAGCTAGCCAAATAGGCGTAATTTTTTGGTACATCTATATTTCTCATATACTTTGTAAATATCTGTGTCCTCGCATGAGATTATCCAATTTCGAGTTACCTGAACGCAGCCGATGAAGCTGACTCGACGTTAAAATTATCACAAATTAGCGTAGAACGCAGAGTCGAATGTCGAAGCTCGCTATATCCGATCGTGGCCAAGCCTTGATGAGACATTTCATGGATCGTTAGGTAGGTCGGACATTGCAACGTCGACAAATATTTTGTCAGCTCGGTATCTTGTGATTAGAAAAATTCCATAGTAAATGGAAAATGGTAAACATCGCCATGTGTATTCGATTCGATTTTAATATTTAATCGGTTATAAATTAAAAGTTTCTTCGTATTTCCAGCATTTTTCTTTTTTTTTTCTTTTTTGTTACAATCATGAACGAGTTTAAACGGACAAATACTCAATAGATTGAACGATATTAATCAAGCATGCAATTATACAATCGTGAAATGCTTCCAAGAAACGCTGGAAAACAGCCTCATTTTCCAGAATCTTTTGTTACGACGAAGCTCTGATTGTAATCCGTCTTTAATTTTCAGAGATTCAAAGGTATTGAATAATTATTAATTCTTTTAAGTGATCATTAGTACTGTCATACGAGAGAAGCCATTAAATAGCACTGTGTCTCATAACAATGTATGTATAAAATCAATTGAAAATTTCCTATTCTTTGTCATATTATTACGCTGAAAAAAGTTAATTTCTAGGAATTGAAGATGATTTATTATTCACGTTATAATGTTAGTTATCTTAATTCGTAGTTATAATAGAAAAGTTTTTGCACATAATTTTCATTATACGACCAAAGTTTACCTTGCTCCGAACTAAAGTGAAGTGCTATTATAACTTATGTTATATCTAGAGGTATACGAGAACCCAAATACTTTGGGTCGGGATCTAATTGTTGGTTGTGAATTTTTCTCGGGATCGGATCGGGTTCCTCAATGTATCTCGTAATTGAAGATAGTATCCCAGAGACTTTAACACTACTCCAGAATTTGAAATATACGTAATAAATATATAACGAAATACGTGATAGATATAATATAATTTTATAATTCTCAAGAATTCCGATAATCTTGAATTACGAGATACTTTCAGGACTCGACCCGTCCCGAGTATCGGATTCTCAACATGTGCGGGTTCTCTTATATTTCTAGTTCTGATGTAAAAAATGCAGGAGATCTCGATGATACTGAAACAATTATTTTCTAAATTACTTGTTCAAATTCTTTACCATTTTATTACACTCTCGAGGGATTAATCCGAGATACGATTTCGAAGCGTTTCTCAGCAACTTGAGTGCTTCCGGGAACATAGGAGAACACGATGAATCGTAGTAGATGGGCCTCGCTCGCATAGATTGCATTCTTCGCGAAATTATCCAACATGCACAGAATTCAACTATGTATTTTTCATTCCTAGAAGAATCTCGTTGACGATTACAAACGTGTACAAATTCTTCAACGTATTCAATTGGCCACACTCGACTCGCAACAGTGAGAAATTAGTTTGATAACCTTCTTGTTAAATCATAATTCGTGAGGTTATTTCGGGTCACGTTTCGTATCGTTGGATAGTTAGCAATAGACAGATTTTCCCTAGGGAAACGTGACACAATTTTCTCCATCTTCACTGGGTTTTAAATATACTTCTTTATATATTTTTTCTTTTAATCATCCAAAATACAATATCCGCGTGCCGCATGATTTTCAGATAGATTTTTTCCTGCAATCGTTGGTGAGATGCTCGAAATTCAATATCCGCTCTTTACATGGTTTTTTCCTTGAACTTTTTTCTTTTAATTATCAATGATAATTAAAAACTCGATATTATTAATTTAGAGATTCGCTCGTCACTCAAATATTCAAACCGCAATATTTATTCATTTCGTTACATCGAATCGGTGATATTACTCTACTTTCTATTCTGGCCATTTCTCACGTAAAAACTCGTCAAGGTTATACGGATTCCCTAATCTTTTTTCAACGCGATCACGCCTGGATCTCGACTAGATTCTCGAACGAACGAAACCCGTAAGAATACCTTCCGAGACCCGATTGGCCTGAAGTCGTCCCACGTGTTGGGTATTCGGGCTCTTTCATAATGTGGCACATCCATTTAGATGAAATCTCGCGCCACAGGCGTCCCGCCGACATAATCCACGTGTTTCGAACATGTGCTCGGCCGCGCGAGTGCGAAGTCTACGCGCAAAGCGACGCTCATTAATAATGCGCATGTACACATTCTTGGGCAATATATACGAACCGCTCGTACGCTCGTTTAACAGTATACTTGATACAACTGGCGACGCGACCAGAATCCGATTAAGCCATAGAGAGAGAAAGAGAGAGAGAGAGAGAGAACTGGCCTGATGAGCGACGATTGCTCATAATTTGAAAGGATGAAACTAAATTTCATCGACGAATGTACTACGTTTGTTAAATTACGATTATAACGAATTACCATAGTCGGATTATAATTTTAATCAAACTTCGTGCTCGTTTGAAAAACGTAAAAGATTTGGCCAAATCTTTCATCTCTGAATCTTCGGGCAATCGACGATTTTATCAAAGTAATTGCGCGCTTGTCTCAATCCTATTACTATCTATATGCGTAGCTTAATTTCATGATGTCCAAAAATACTAGAAAACTGTGCTTATTGTACTATCAACACGATTATCAAAGTGTCGTATCACAGTCGGAAGAACAAGAAAAACGTACACGAGATATAATCTGATGAAGTAACCGGAATACGAAAGAGCACAATCTTCTCGCAAAAGTATATACTTGCGCTTTATCAGGCCACTGTTTTTCACTTGTCCGAGATGGAGAACGTGTGGCCCGTCAACCAACTAATCATCTCGCGGTATTATCGATAAGCGAGAGAGGCCGGCTTGATTATTTCTTTTCATTGTTACGTAAATAACATCGACTCGACGTACATACTCGAGGTACAATCACTCACGAAATTATTCGGACGCTTATCACAGAAAATGTGTATGAATATATTATGTGTGTATTATAGAAAGTATTTGAAACGTCGCTAACGCTATAATTGCACTAACATGTTTGTTATGATTATGATGACAGACTTTGAAAATAGTCTGGAAATATATTAGAATGCAGTAAAAAAATTATACTACATGTGCAATATGAACGATGGTTACCTAGAACATGTAATTATTTACTAGCGTTAAGCATGACCTTATTAAATATTTAAGCTTATTATCATAACGAATAATCGACTGTCTAAATAATTTTGTGGTCCTTATGAAGTGTCTGTTTGCAATAAATATCTTGCAACTTGTATATACATTTTCAAATTTATCTCAAACTTTATCAACATGACCAAAATCGCGTCATATCGCTTATCATACAAAATATTTTGTATAACACACACAGTATCCAAAGAAAGCTTCTGCAGGTGTTCATGTACTTTCGTGAACTACTGTACGTGACCTGTCGACTCTAAAACTGTATGTGCAATGATGTACATGCAGAGTGGGTGGTCGAGAGAGAGAGAGAGAGAGAGAGAGAGAGAGAGAAAGAAAGAGAGATCTGATTAAAAGGTACGTTGACTCATTCGATTGTACACGGAGGATACCTACTGATAAAATGTGCGAAACTCGTATCTCTCTCTCTTCCCTTTTTAAACGCGGTCTATATGGAGTCGCAGACAACAAACTTTGATAACAAACGAGCCATGATAAAGAGTTAATATTTATTTACTAAAATGTTAATTCTTCTGTTGTGATTGTTCTTGCCTATAGATTGAACTCGAGGTTACAGGGATCAAGTGTTTTTTTCTTTTTCAGTGTCAATGAAACAGAACGACGATTAAAGGAATCGCGACGATGAAGAACGACGACGAGGACGATGAAGAGTTTGGTTTTCAATATATGTATGTTGCTCGAACTGTACAAAAGTCAGAGGTTATTATTTTCGAAAACTCTCGTCGTCCCTCGTTATCGTCTGTGCGCCGTCAATTTCTTACGGACGTCGCGTAATCGACGCCAGATATAATAAAATTGAAAATAGAATAGAATTCATTCGCGTCTAAAATTATCCCATGGTAATTGTACAAATGAATTACACAGCCTGAGGTTTAAATAATGAATTTATCAAAGCAAGTTTCCTCGAATTGTAAAACTCCAATGAGAAACTTTGCTTCTCTCTTCGCGATCCTCGTAGCTATTTTTTTATTGACACAGGTGCATCCGTCGATGACGTTTTCCGATCTGTCGAATTTCAGCAGTTTTCGATACTGATCGTTCTCAGGGACAAGAGAAACCACGATATTACAAACTCATTGGTTCGATGCGAATACGAGAATTCGTTATCGATCTTGAAGCGGCGTCCGTCCACAGCCTTATCTCTTCTCCCTTTCTACTCTTTTCCTTCTTTCCTCTTCAGCTATATCCGTGCGATGTGGCGTTTATTTAGCACGCTGTGTCGTGACCTCGCGGATTTTACGGAGCTTATCGCCGCTTCTTAAGTAGGCTATCGGTATCGTCGTTAACCGTGTAGTGGATTGTCAACGTGTCACGCGAGTTCTGTCGCAAGAATCCATGGAACTCGGTTCCCCTGGACGGTACAGGAAAACTTTGGAAAGTTTCCCGTCAGTTCCCTAACTGTACATTCGATTTTCGGACGGATAATAAAACGTTCGAGGCATTTGGTTAATCGTTTACACGCAGGTTTCTGAAATTCCAGCGAAAGTGCTGGAATTTATGAGATAAAATATAGAAATCGTGGAAACCGTTAAGGTATTATCGAGTGTCGTCATCTAGAAAAGGAAATAACACGATCGAAATTATACAGTGACGAACTGTATAACATAGAGATAGGCAAAGGCCTTATTAAATAAAAATTATAAAATAAAAGCTTGAGGCATGGATGTTTATATTTTTTTTATAAATACGATTTTGGAACTTCTATAAAATGAAATCGAGAGTACGCGACAGATTGAATGGAGAAATATTTTTCTAAAATGGAGATAAGAGGGAGAATATGCACAGAAGCAAATATACAAAATTAAGAGGGATGTTTTTTGTGATGCAATTTAATTTACGAATAAACACTTCCTTAGTTTTGGTACGTATCATTGGTGTGTTAGTGTCATCGGAATGTTAGTCGATATACTAGCAACGAAGAATATGCTTTATCTAGTGAATGTTTGAGAAAAATCGACGGATAGTACACCACCTTATCTCTCTATCTTCACTTACACCTAGAGCAATGATCTAGCAGTAACTTTGTTTAAGTTGCGATTAAACTAGCAAAGTGTAATTAAACTAACAGTACTACGAACTTGTACGATTCGTATGATTTTACTAGTTGCCGCATGAATCTTCAATTCTTACAACGTTCTTACTAATCTTAGCTGTTCTTTATGCGGTTTCCTTAGGTAAAAATATTTCTCGAATTTGAGGAAAAAATGAAGGAACAATGCTGTTGACGCGAATAAAATATTTCATTCTAATTCCATATTGAAGTTTTCCTTAAGATATCGAATGACATTTTGCATGACGAATCAGCCAACTTATCGACAGATATCAACATTTTCTAAACTAAATTTCTTAAAAGCATGACCGTACAAAACTTGGTTATAATATTATCATCAAAGATAAAGCACAGCCTAATCTGACCTCAAAACCGCTGATTATCAAAACCACTAATTATTTCTTTGACATATAGCGATTATAATTTTATATTGTTCTTGATGATATCCACTTAGAATACAATTAGTATAGTCTTGCTACAGAGGTGTTGGTAGAGAACGATCGAAGAAATAGAGAAAAGTAAGGGAAACCGGTAGAAGAAGAACGGTATTTCTGCGTCAACTATGTTACAACAGTTTCACATCTATTTAGAATTATCATAGTCTGCCTATAGAAATTTTAACAAATACATATATCAATTAAAAAAGAGAAGGAAAAGAGAAAAAGAAGGAAACCGGTAGATTTTGCCGCCAATTATTTGATATCGACTATTTGATATTCGCTTTAAATTATCGTAGTCTTGCTATAGAAACTTTGACAAACAGTGGTCGAAAGAAAAAAAAGGGAAACCAGTAGAAGAAGGCGGTGCTTTTGCATACGAGTTACTTCCGCGCGCACGATGGTGAACGCCACGGATCGTACACGATAAGGATCGCGAGAGTGAGAAAGAGAGAGAATCGATCGGCGCAGGTAACAATATCCTTGAGACTCGAGAGGCGTCATAGTTAGCGCGCGGTCCGACGCGCTGTTTGCCGTGTAATAGTAACGATGTTTATCGATCCTGTTATCGGGAGTACACTCGCAAATGCACGGATGTTCCACGAGTTCGAGGACAATCGGCGGAGACGTAAGTACACGGCGTAAGAGAGACAGAGGGAGGCCTAATAAGGAAAAGAAACAGTCGAAAGGCGGTAGGAAAGCGAGACAGAAGAGAAAGAAGAAAAAATATCGTAAGAACAGGAAAAATTGGTAGTCTACTTTAGAGAATAGTCCGAACACTAGGATAACGATGGTCGTTCGGTAGCTAAACGAGTTTGCGCATCTTCTACTACGAATTCTACGAAATTTATTTGACATAGGTTGTATAATTGCTGTTCGTCGTCGTTTCTTTTTCCTTTCTTCTTCTTCCAACGCGATCCTTATTTTCTTCGTTAGCTTCGTAATTAGTAATGGTCATTGGATTATTGGATTTTCTTTCGTGGTTTTGGTATGTCACCCATGTTCATCTCTTCGGGGTTGTTTTTTACAACCGTAACAAGCCCCTATCGTGAGCAAAAAGAAAACGATCAACAACTTTGCTGATATCAGCCTCTGGTATCGTTGAAGGGTTGCGATAAGATATTTCGCGATCGTTAAGCGGTTTTAAGCTTCCTCTTGAGATCTAAAGTCCTTGTTTGTTGACTCGAATTACGTAGGATTTTCAAGCAGGGTTAGAGTTCGTGTTTTTCGGCGCACAGGAACGCGTTGCGCGGTAAACGGGAAATATATCCACCTGTATGTATGATTTACGCAACTCTGGCAAGCTTTTAATGTATTGCAAGGCCGGCGGAATGGCTGCTCTTTCAATTATCCTAAGTGGCACGTTCAGTTTTCGAAACGGAAGCGAGGAACGTAACAAACGAAGTGGAGTCACCGCGTCAACCTTATGCAGAATTCGACAAATTTAGAACCACGTTTGTAGTACCTCGTTACCGGATGATACATATCTGATAGCTTTAATTCTTTGATTGCATCACTCTTAAGTAACCATTAAATATAACCAGACTACGTGTAAACAAATCTACGTGTTTCGTATATCAGCTAATCGAATTTCACTCGAAATAAGTAGAAAATTGGTTGAAAAATAAACGTCGCCGATAGGAACAAACGCGTACCCTTATCCCGTCAGACGTTCGCGTCTACGTCGCGGGCGTAATTACTCGCAGCCGTAATTAAATTCCGCGTACAGGTCGCGATTTACCCGGCGAGGTAAAAGCGAAATAACGAGGTGTGTAGCGAGTGTCGCCACGAAACGACGACGCACGACGCCGAGCATCGAGGTTGAAAACGACGAAGATCGTCGCGAACGTAGGTCGTTGACATCGTCCCGTGATTTTCCTCGACGATCACATAGATGCACCTTACACGTGTGTGCACGTGCCCATTACGTCGGCCTGTCTACCCCCTGTTGGCGGCAAGGCAGAGAGGGGTGATCCCCTCACCACCAGTTGCATGTGCGATTGCAACTTCACCCCCACGCAATTATCCCATCCAGTAGTCGAGCTTCTATAGATAGACCGATATTACTCTCTCTCTCTCCCCATTTCTCCTTTTCTCTCTCTCTCTCTCTCTTTTCACATCATGTTTTTCGTTCTCTTTCTGCCAGTTTCTTGATATTCCTCGTTTCTTTTCTCATTTCTTCGCTCAACGCTTCTCTCTTCAATCCGTTCGGACGCATTTTTCCCTGTTTATCTGCGAGCTCGAGGTTGACTCTTTTGCACACGTATCGCGGCTGTACTTACGTTTTATTTGCGAGGATAATTGTTGCGCTCGCGCGTTTACTTGGAATTGCTCCTTGGAATTTGCTTATCGTGAAGGTTCTGTGTTATTGTATTTGTTAATACGTGCCAAAATGTTACATTTCTGTGGTTCGTAGATTGCATTTGTTGGAAACTTAAAGGGTGCAAAGATGCGCAGGATGAACATAATACGGAAAAATATTCCAGACATGGTACTAAGCTTTAGCGGTTGAAAGAAATCTCCGAGCACCCCTCGTCCTGTAGTTCTCTTCGTAAAAGTATCAATTGGTATGAACATTCGCAGTTTGATGATGTGTCAGTCAGGTCGTGATGAATTATATTCCACAATGATCAAAAAATTACAAAAATTGTTATTGCAAAGGGAAGGATCGAATATGCGAAGCATCGCGCAATGCACATCTAATTCAAAGTTTCGCAGCAATGACGAGGTCCAATATTTAAGGTACAATTGAGAATGGGTGGAAGGAATTTCGAGATGGCGGTTTACAAGGGCGAAAACGTCGAATGGCGGATTTATAGTCGAATTATTGCGAGATCTGAAACTCGCGAAGACCAGAGAAACGCGCAGAATTTTATCGTGGGACGTTATCAGCGAAAATAGATTCAGTGGGGCCTGTGACGAAATACAGAATATGTAGTTATATTATGATAAGTTAACTACGCCACATTATTGTATGTAGAGCAGTTTTATCATTCTCTAATAATAGTAAAAGTAGAATCTTTAATAAGAATTACAGTTTAAGCAATCTGTTCTAAAATAATTTTTAAGTCTGCAACTTCATCTCTAAATATAACCAATTTACCGTAAATTCCTAGCAAATCTTCCTATATTTCCTCCTATAAATTTTTAAATAAAATTCTAAAATAACATAATCTTCGATTCTTAATTCCTTAACTTCTGTTTAAAACCTGCCAACTCTACTCTTTATCTTTTATATAAAAACTATTGCATTTCTTCTTCTATGATTCCAAATAAATCGTTGGATAGTTCCAACAAGTGGCTACCTACAACATATTCACGTCGTTCAGAATCTCTATGAATACAGAGAAATTAAAAGAAGAAATTAAAGAAGGATAAGAGAAAAAAGGAAATATAAAAGCAGCAGAGAAATAAATAAAAAAGTCAAGGAAGAGAGAGACGTACAAAAAATATCAAAATCAATCCGTGATACGCGGAGTATTGTTCGTTCCATTTGTCGATCGCCGGCTGGTTAATCGTCGTGAGATAAACCCGTCTTTTTACTCTGACTACGAAGAGACGAGTGCGCCAACACACAATCATCGATCTCCGTCGGACTTTGTACGGCTCGATGTCTGTACCGCTTGTATCGGCCATAGTGGAAAAATGAAAATCACGACCGGCCGCGGCTGCATCGAGGCTAAAAGCTGCTCGTCGAACCGTCGCTTCTCGCCTGTTCGTCAGACAGAACGCGGTTATTTAAATATAACCACGGATTTTCTTTTCCCGCCGTCGAACGGAGTCGCGTTCGCGTTAAAAATCGCGCGATAACGCCTCTCAGAGGAACGACGCGACTTCGTTGCGATTTTTCAGTGATGACTAATAGAAGCGTCAGGAGCCTCCGTATCGTCAGAAATTCAAATCTCATAAGCGCGAATCTCATAAATATAAATCTTATCTCTCGATAAAAGTCAAATCGTACAGTGTCTCCACTGCAACGATTGCGACACTACGTTGCTCGTCTTCGACGAAAACTAATACTCGACTCGAGAATCTTTCTATGCTCTAGACACAGCTCATTGTCGATTCTCATAGTTACTCGCTCGTCTTTTTTCAAAAATATACTTCGGATCAAAAATTACGTAACACTCTTCGTCGCCGACAAGGAAGATCGACATGGTCGAAGAATCGTAATGTCGTGCCTGGTCGGTGACGCATGTATCGTTGCACTCCTGTCTGACAGTCTTGAACTCCGACTTGGAACGTGTCATTGTCCGAATTGAATTATTTGCTTCCCTCCGATTCGCTGTCGCGCGGCGAGGTGTCGGTTTATTGTTGAACGACTCGATTTCATTTCTGTCGCGGACGAGTTCGTCGAGTTTAACTGATGGGAAGGCGAGTTTTTGATCGTCGATTGACCCGAGCTGTTTTATTAAGCTCCTTCTCGTCATTTGTACGTTACGTAGGGTGAGGTAACGGGAAATTACTCGATGTTCCAAGGTTTCGGCTTGTTAAAAATTGTTGAGTCACGATCGTTTTATAGTGAAGTTCTTTAGAGGTAGGTACCTGTGTTTCGTTGATTTAATTCTCATACAATTATAATTGAAACGTTTCGAAGAACAAAGTCAAACTTTCCTATGTGCTTTATGCTTCTATCGCGAACTTTCGTTTCGAACTTTCACACGTACTGTCGTACTTCACGTACTTCACTACTGTCGGTATTTTTCTCGATGATATCTATAATGCAAGAAACCTTGAAAAATATTCATCCTGAATTCTTCTTAGAGGATTAAATTATGAGCTATTCAATTATGAGATCGCTGTATCCAAATTTTGACTATTTATTAACTAAATTCTGTGATTTCAGGTAACAATGCAGCTGGTCGATCATCAGCGGTGACAGGATCGGTTCATAGAAGCACCGTCACGTCGAGTAGCCGCGCGCATTCTGCTTCAAGAAGGATCAGCCACCAGCAACGTCAACAGCAGCAATCACAATCGCAGCAACAGCAACAACCTAAGATATCCTTAGGATCTTTACGAAATTCGGATGAGCACGGATCGAGAGCCGGCTCGGCACAGGACAGTTGCGATAGCTCCAACGATTCTGGCCTCGGCTTCGAGGACCGTCAACAACACCTTACGAACGCAAACGTTAGTCAACTGCACGTGTACACTATCGTTCGATTAATTTGAGGCCAACCATTTCGCTATACAGTAAACTCTCGTTTATACGAAAATCATTGTTAAAGTAATTCGGATAGTTTGAATACTTTTCGATGATAGAAGTTCACTGGCTATCCCCTTCAGCTCTTCTTAACTCGTAAATAGACTCATAGGAATTGTGTAATGAATATCTGGCTTATAAAATTTGAAATATATCGAACAGATATTAAAGATGCTTTTTGTTATGAATTCCTCGAACGATTGCATTCTGTTCACTATAAGAGTACATGTTCGTATAATTAAAATTACTTTCGATATTTTGAAAAGTAGAGGCTTAATTATAAATTCACATGTCTGAAACTGAGTATTAATATTCGCTTGTTCGTATAAACGAAGTTCTATTGCGTTATGTAATTTATTAAAAAGTATTCATCATCGATATTGTAAGAAGATACTCTGATAAACGTTTAATGCCGATATCGAACTCTGATCTTATAAATTAGTGAAATTTTTATCGATGAAAGAACAGAAATAAGATCGATAGTATTGTCGATTCGAATAAGATTTAATCATTGATTGATACGGGAGGGGATTTAAGACGAATTAACATCCTTTCACTTGTCATTTTGTATATAAGATTTCTCATATGTTGTTGAGCTTCGAAGTGCGAAACGAGAGTGGAATTATCGTAAATAGCGTAGCGATTGTATCATTCACGGTTTTCTGTTAAATTGATCTCGAAATCAATATTGTAAACGTGTATTTTCAAAATCAAAGAATACGTGGACAATATCGAAAAATGGAAGATTCGTGTTACGATTATTTCTTTGATTTTCAATCTGGTTAAAAATCGTAACAAAATTTTACAAAGGGATGGTCTCGAGCTTACGATCGATAACACAGAGTTTATATAATAGTTACTTAATATTAAAAAGTTGTTCAATCGAAATAATTCGGAACCATCGATAGAGGATCATCGTTCGAGTGCTGGGAATTATTTTAAATTGTTCAAACTCATCGATACTGTACGAATCGGATAATTACGTATATATCTACGTCAAAGTGGATCTTATTAGTCATTTAAAACAGTTCAAACGTTAGAAACATGTTCACTTATCGCATGTTAACTTCGATGTTACTAGCATTTTGTTTATACGTATATCGCGGCGGGTTATCGTGAACGTGACAAAAGCGACTGGCAGAAGCAACAAGCACGGAATTATCGACTATTATCGTCATGAAAATAGCGTTACATTTGCACTGTTATCGAATAATATATTGTTGCATTATCCGATGAATTTTTCTAACTGTTACTGGCTTCGTAAGAAAATTGAGAGAAGAAGAAAGAAATATATCTTCGTGTTTCATCCGGTGTCGTAACACGCAAAGGAAGTGGCGGAAGTGAAAGATCTCGAACCGGCGAGTCTGTTGTCTCGAAATTATTTTTATCCCGTACGTATGCAACACACAGCGAACCAGTCAACGTCCTGTTAAAAGAAATATTGTGAAACTATCAGAAACGTGCAGCGGTATCTGCGAAGATACTCGAAAGAAATCGCGAGTTTCTTTTTTTTCTTTCTTTGTTCTTCGCTTTTTCTTTTCACTCCTCCTGACTTTTATCGTGTTGCACAAACATGCGTATCCCGTGGCCAGTACCGAGCTTTGATTGATATCGATACATGCAGTGATAAACTTATTCTCGGTCTGCGTGTTGCGTAACTACGCGATATATGGATAATGCCGCGAAGCTCGGCCACGTTCGTGTACATACGTATGTACGTTATACGCGGACGAGGCTTACGCAGATCATACGTTCTAATAATGCGTTGCTTACAACGCGACCGCGATACAGTCCGTGATAATTGAGTAAATATTACAGGCTGGTTAAGCGCTTGATATTGCCCAAAGTATCGCGGTTGATTTCAGATACCATAGTGAAACGCTTACGGTAGCCACTTTCGATCGTTAAAGACTTGCGAAGCAAAATCTCATCAGATAAAAGAAGCAGAGTAAGAAAGATACTTTCACCATTAACACGTCGTTCTATAACAAAAGGCCTTTTATTATTTTCTTATCTATTATTTCATTATCTGTCATCTAGGCGTTATCTACTATAGCGTACATTCTCACATAGTCCCAAAATCATACTTTCCAAATCAACGAGATATCTTTCTCGTTCCAAAGCTAACAATAGAAAATTTGAATTTGAACAGAAGATTTGACCCTCGTTCTTTGTAACATCCTATTCCTACCAACTCCGAGAACATTTCCCAAGAGAGCATGAATGCTTGATATGTTTAGTCAAAGCCCGCGAAGCTTCTCCTTCGAAAGTTACGCCACTCTCTATCGTGTACGTAAGCGAAATCTAATGCGATCACTCGTAGCCGCCATGGGATCCTCGTTGATTCGACGGCGACACTGACCGGTCTCTAACGGTAGTTGAACCCGGTCGATCAGCGGTTTGATTCGTTAAATTGACCAAGGCAGCCACATTGCACGCACGCATACTCACGCCTCTCTATATCAATCCATTCTGTTGGTCTTAACAGGCTTGGAACGGCGCCGGCGAGGAGGATTCAAAGAGGAGAAAGATGGACATTAAGCTGGAGTCCGAGGACGCGAACTTCTCCTTCCCGGAGGTTACACACACGACCAATCCTGACAGCAAGACGGCCAATAGAGGCTCGTCCAATGGAATAGGTGGATTAGCTACGATCTCAGGAAATAGGACAGGAAACGGAGCCACAGGGAGAGTGGTCGAAGTCTCGAGATCTCGTCCAGGCTTGGGTGTCCTTGCTAAGAGGACTCAGCAGGGCCCTGTCACCCTTACCTCTCAACTGTGTACGTGCAGGACACACGTTTGTTCTCATTTATCTTCTTTCTTTCCTTTTCTTTTTTTTTTTTTTTTTTTTTAATACGGGATGACCATAAGAAAAGAACATGATAAGGAATCTAAAAATCCAATGATCGATATTATATCAAATTATGAAAATTGTCCTTTCACAATTAGTTTGCGAACGTTTACGCAAATATATGGAAAATGAAAAAAATCGATACAGTTGGGCTTGTCATGTTTTTCTCGCATGTTCTTCGCATATTTCAGCATCGACTACAGTGGTTTCTCGCGCTCATTCTTTTTCTTTTTCATCTTTATCCTTTCTCTTCTGTCATTGGAGGTTCGACGAGTGTCGTGTTCGGATCTGTCGCTAACCCTTTTCATTTTATCGAACATGCGAAACGATGCCGTTGAGTTTATCGATCTTGTTAAGAGAGCAAACTGCTCTCTCGACAGACGGCTTTGAAAATTTATTGCCGTTGATATTGCGGTTTTTTGGTGGAGATACCAGTCGCGAGGTCTGCGCGAGGTCACGAGGCAGAGATAACGATGTTACTCCTGTCGCCGCGTCGTCTTATAGAGATGTTCTTGAATTTCTCGAGAGGATAATTTACAATGGGAATTTTGAGAGGACAGCGCCGTTGTCAAAGCGATCAGTACGCGCCGCGTACTGTTTATATTGTCGGGCGCGTGTTAATTGTTCATTTTTAGTAGAGGCACGAGTTCGTTAGATAAATATGTTAAATAAACTTTACGCGTGGAGACTCTTGTTTGTATCTGGATGATGGTGAACAGAAAGGAGGACGAAAGAAAGAAGGGAAAGGAGAGCGAAAAAGATCACAGACGACAAACTTTTGTGACTTGTCTTAGAGAATAATACAAACCGATAACCTTCGGCTACCATGATTTTTTTTTTTTTTCGATCATATTGTCGCTGGTTTTCGGCCAGTCATTAGTTCAATACGTCCACATCTGGCGAAATATTTTACCTCCCGTCAGACTTTTTACCGTAACGATAAGTTATCTTCGTTGTTTAGGAACCGTTCAATATCCAGTTAAAATAAATCGTCGATATTGTTTCACCGATATCAAAACGCATTATCAAATATAGGTCAAACAAAATTATGTAACTTTCACACGTTGTTTCCTCTCCTCGTATTAAAATGAGAACTTAAAACTCTTTTCCCTCGTCGACTCCTCGTCTCTTCGTTCGGAAAGGATAGAATTATAAGAACGATATCTGCGAATGAAGCCTGTTACACAATTTTATTTCTCAAGTTAGAACCAGAAAAATCAGCATATTTTTACGACTAGCGATTCTATTTATCGATACATATTTTTCTCGGTATCATTTCTATATCCTGATAATTAAATCAGAGGAGGATAACGAAGTTTTTTAACGTACGAAGCTTAAGCTTCGAAGACAACAATTTTCGAATCTTCGGTCCGACTGAACATATTTTAATATGGTATTTTTGTACAACTTACAGGTACTGCTTCTACAGATGGAAAGGTGCAATTGCAAATTATCTGTCAACCCGAACAGCAACACAGAGCTCGTTATCAGACGGAAGGTTCGAGAGGAGCAGTGAAGGATCGAACCGGAAATGGATTCCCAATTGTTCGTCTCGTTGGTTACGATAAACCAACTACCCTTCAAGTTTTTATCGGCACGGATCTTGGTCGTGTCGCTCCCCATATGTTTTACCAAGCTTGTCGTGTAAGCGGTAAAAATTCAACGCCGTGCATCGAACGGAAAATCGACGGTACCATCGTGATCGAAGTGGACATGGATCCAGCAAAAGACATGATGGTCACGTGCGACTGCGTCGGTATTTTGAAAGAACGGAACGTCGACGTGGAGCACAGATTCCCTCAGGAAGCCGGAGTGCTTCAAGGACGTAGCAAGAAGAAATCAACTCGTTGTCGCATGGTTTTTCGTACTAGAATCACTCATCCCGATGGTAGTTCGGAAACTTTGCAAGTTTGTTCTCAACCTATAGTCTGCAGTACGTATCGCAATAAGAATTTTCAAATTATATTTAAATTTAACTTGGCCGCGGTTCTTTTAATTCGATCGATTTCTTTATCCTTAGCAAATGTTTTAAAATTGAAAAAGGTGGGAAAAGTCATTTTTGATAAATATAAAGTGTTCCTTAAAACATAAGAAATCATTTTGCTAAAAGAAAAGCGTGATAATTATATTCCATTGATATAATTGATCGTTTTAGCTCAACCACCGGGAATACCGGAGATCTGTAAGAAATCACTCACATCGTGTCCATGTACCGGAGGATTAGAATTATTTATACTTGGAAAGAATTTTCTGAAAGATACTCGCGTAGTATTTCAACTAGACAACGATGATCTATCGAGTAGTTTGGAACCGCATTGGGAGTGCGCGGTTCTACCTGACAAGGAGTTTTTGCAACAAACGCACCTGGTTTGTGTGGTACCTGCATACAGGCGGCAAGATCTGGCACCCTCGGAAACGGTTAGCGTAAAATTGTATGCGGTATCGTCTGGAAAGACGAGCGAGCCTCATACTTTCCTTTATACCGCTGCATCTACACCACCCGAACCATCTGTGGGCAAAGTGGAGTCTATAACTTCGCCTCTATCCACTACTAACGGTGATACTGCTCTAGCAACATCTCCTGCAGCAGTGTCTCTAACTACAGGTGTAACATCGAACAGTAAGTGAATCTTTCATCTTTGTATGTAATAAAACTCTCTTGTCGTCTCTTAAAAGAATTATATGATTATGACAATTAAACAAACAAAAAAGGGAAGTAATCAAATGAAGTATCGTTATAAATGATTTGTAGATGTTAGACGTATATATACAAAGTGATGATGTTTCAGCTCTGATTACACAAGCAGCCGCAGGAACAGCGAATTTCTTAACGACTATACAGCCACAACAGCCAACATCTCAAACACCGGAAGCTCTTAAGAGCGATCCGAGTCCACCACCGGTGACGGCATCCTCTCAGGTAACACCCGTTATGATGTGGGCTGCACAAAGTTCAAATTGTCAAAATTCACCGCCTGACGTGATGATGCCGCCACCAGCTTTGGTAGCGAATCCGCTTTTAAATCGCAGATCATCTTCGAATCTTCAATTAATTCTGCCAGATAATTTGAAGACCGAGGTACTAGACGAGAATAGCGAAAACAGTATGATTAGCGAAAACAGTATGCAGAGCATACCGACGCCGACTGCGAACAGTTCGAATGGTACCAGCCCGTTGCAACAGCTCGTCAGCGAGAACTCGAGGGAAGCACCTCAGGCTAATATGATTAGGTCGGTTCCTGTGGCGGCGAACGGTTCACCTGTGCAAGAGGCGGTCAATCTCCTCGGCGTGGTAGATCTAATGCGAAATCCACATCCATTGTCGTTGGTGTCGACACACCAGAACACCTTCGGAGGTATGCACGAAACGTCTCAAGTCAAAGTTCTAAGTCCTCATCATATCAACAAAGAAACTAATCCGATGTTGCCGGCAGAAGGCAGTCCTAATGGAAGTCTTCAGGGCGGCGGTGTTGTTGATCTTCGCATGAAGCATCATCAGTCGGAGTTCGGTACACTACCAAATTTTACTGCTACATCAAACGGACAGCTACCTGCACAGAGTGCCCATAGCGTAGAAAAATATCTCAACCATATCGAATCGAACGTCAAAGAGGCTGAGGGTCAAGAGAATGGATTCGTAGGTACCATACAACAACGAGCTTCCATTATTACTACAGGACGCCAGCCTCAGCAAGGACAAGCTTCCAATATTTTAGCTTCTTCCCCTCAAGGCGTCAAGTTAGATACTCTCGTTAACTCTGGCGCTGAATCTCATCAATTGGTGTCCCCTCTGCGTACCGTGAATCCCAATAGTAATACCATAATGAGTCATGTTTCCGCAGTTACTGATCACGAAACGATCTCGAGCCCCCAACAAAATAGAAGTAGTCCACCAAATAACGTCAAGACGATTCTCGAAGCTTTTCTGCCGGGTCAAACCGTGACACCTTTGCCAGGGAATGCTGCAACGTCCGTTCCATCGCCCGCATCAGTGGTCTCGGAGCAGACTAATAGCGATAGTTTGCTCACTACTATCAACGCTGCTCTGTTACCGTCGATGCAGGAGCCGTCTGTGGCTGCGACCGGTACGTCGAATTCTAACGTTAGTGTACCATCTCATAATCCGTTACAAGTTACGAACGAGAGTATGTCGACAGCGGCGGAGCACATTCCGCAGATTCCGGGTCTTATACAACAAGATGTTGTAGCGATTCAACAAGCGCATCAAGTGGAACAGGTTGTCGCACAAGCGCAACAACAAGTCGAACAGGTTGTCGCCCAGGCACAGCAGCAAGCGGTCCAAGCTGTGCAACAGGCGCAGCAGCAAGTTGTTCAACATGTGGTGCAGCATGCGCAAGTTGTCCAGCAAGCTGTACAACAGGTGCAAGCGGTACAACAAGTTCAGGTACCGGCTGTTCAGCAAGCTGTCCAGCAAGCAACACAGGAAGTAGTTCAACAAGCGGTGCAGCAAGCTACGCAGGAAGTTGTACAACAAGTTCAAGCTGTTCAGCAAGCGGTTCAGCAAGCGCAAGCGGCTCAAGCGATGCAACAGGCGGTGCAACAAGATATCGGTTCCATGTTGAACCAGCCGGCAGGTTTCGTTGCTGAAGCTAGTTCTGCTCTAGCGAGTGGAGCGGCCCAGGAACCATCTCAACAAAGGCTAACTAATTATGCCGAGCAAGCGATTAATAATGTAATTACTAACGCTACTCAAGATATTATTAACAATCGACCCATTACTACAACAACCGCGCACGCCATTATCGCAACGAAAAACATATTAAACAGTGTGGCCACTCAAAGTGCGCAATTAATGAACAGTGCTATGGAGGGTATTTTGCCTAAATCACCTTCCGGCCAGAATAATATCGTTGAACAAGTGGCGAATAAAACACCCAATAGTCAAAACGTAAACCCACCTATAGCAAATGCGGCCAATAGTGCAAACAGTACAACTGTTAGAAAGCAGGAAGATGGTATGTTGCCTCAAGAGCTTACCTCGATGTCAGAGCATGATCTGTTAAGCTACATAAATCCGAGCTGCTTCGATCCTCAAAACGGTTTTCTTATGTAGTACTGCCGTATTCTTGTCATTAAAATATAATTGTGTATTCGATGTATCTTAGGATACAGAGAGAAGGCGTGAGGGAAAGGAAGTGTGTGAGCGAGCGAGCGAGCGAGAGAGAGAGAGAGAGAGAGAACGAATGAACGAATGAGAGTAATTAATTCCAATCAGTTGAGTATGAGAGATATAGTCTTGGCTCGGTACGAGTTATATATTTGTGCCACATTGTCGTTTCAGACTTTGTATGTGATAGATATGAAATCCGTTTTTATACGATGAAAATGGACGAAGTTAGCACCACCTTTGTAACAATTGAAAACTTTTAATGTTTTAAGTAAGACGGGCGCACAAGAGCGCGACAATTAGAGTTTTCTTTATCTTCCTTTTTCTACGAGTTGTCGAATGTGATAATTCATTTTATTTATCTCCATCAAATATCTCTTGCGCATCCAGGTGCCTTTTCTCTATTGTAAAGTATCTGCGATTGGTCTTTCTCATTGCGGAAAAGGAACATTGTAAGTACGATACGTGTGTATATGTGTTGTAATAATCAACAATGTACTGACCCCACTCAACTTTAAGTGGAGCCATCGGAATTGAATGTAGCAAAAGTTATGTTTTTTCACAGTACCTTGAATTAGAATCCTACAAGAGTTCATTAATACATTAAAGCATCTTTTCTTCTTTGACTTGATTTCATTCTAACAAATGAATCATCTTGTTGTTTGATGTCATTTCTATTATATTATATGTTTTTAAGTATAATATATTTCGTATGTTGTTTAATAAATACAATTTTTTGTTAACGATTAATATCAATTAATAGAATATTATGTGATTGCGTTGATGATGTTATCGATAATTACTAGACAAATACAAAACAACAGAGAGATTATATTATATGTCCATATAAAGAATAATTAATACCATAGAAATATATATCATTGAGATTTATATATATATATAGAGTGCATATAAACATATATATATATATATATATATATTTTTTACGTTTACCCAAAGAGAGAAACAGATGATCAGATGAAGTGAGCTTATTAAATATATAAACGAAATCTATATATATATGTATATTGTAACATCATGTTACGTCGGGGTTTTCCCCTTTGTTCAAAATAAGGGGTGCTATATACCGCGTGTATGAATACTCGCCAATATTATCTAATAGAAAACAGATTTTATAATGAAGATATTGAAACGTTTATTGTCGTGATATGTCTTTGTAGCAAAGTATATATTTTATATCGAGCATCTATTCACGTGTCACGTGTTTTAATGAGCCCGTAAAATAAATAAGAAGACTATGAATGCATTAATCAACTAAGCAGATTATTATACTATGTGGCATATACTTCGTGAAAATCTTTGTAACAATTATTGTACACTGTACGCACATTTTTAGCATTGTCAGCCTAAATATTGAAAAACAAAATTCGTAAATAATGTATTATCGTTTTGTTCCTGTAAGTCGAATAAATGTTTCACAGCATCGCCTTCTCGATGATTTTCTCAACTGACATGGGTATAGACATAGTATTAGATTATAAATAAATCATGAAATAATAGAACATTGTATTTTTTCCTTTTGTATAATATTTACAAACATTTTATAAACACTATAAATAATTTAACAATTTACAATTTTAAATTAAATAATTTGCTAAAATCATTTTAGTTACGTACTTTGCCACTTTCCTTTCTCGCCTTTCACTTTACCTTCTTTTACTAATTTATTAAGATGACGCTCTATGCTGTAGATTACTACTTCCAAGAAATGTTTTGAAACATTCTAGAAATATTAACTTTTATATTATGTATTACATGTTTAGATATATATATATATAAAATCAAATAATGATTATTACCATCTTTAAAAGTTTTGCAATATCTACTTCAGATAATGCATTATCTTTTGCATTTTGCTCCAGGATACTTAAAATGTCATTCTCTCGTTTTAACCTATGCTTAATATAATAATTAATTACAGTTTCTGGATCTTCTATTACAGGTCCATGACCTGGATACATCACTTTTGCCTGCATTCCCAACATTTTTCTCAGAGAAGCCAAGTAGGTTTCTAAATCTTCAAAAATGGCAGTACCTTCACCAAGAACACAATCTCCACAAAACAGTATTTTTTCGTCTTCGAACATAAAGCAAGCATGATCGGATGTATGTCCTGGAGTATACTCAACACGAAGTTTAGCTCCTTCTACTTCCACTACCTGCTTATCTTTTAACTTTTCCCATTGAACTTGCATTTCAAGTTCAGTGGATTTTTTGTCATTAGAAGCTCTTGGTAATTTCCATACTGTACTGGTACATCCTGTGGTATCAATTGCTTTTAATGTATCTAAAACATAATTTACTCCCCCTAAATGGTCAGCGTGATAATGTGTAATTAATAAATGTTGAATAGTTGCTTTCTCTTTTTCTAAGACTTCACGCAATATTTTTGTATACTCATTGGAAGATTTTTCATCACTTGTATCTATTAATATGCGTCTGTAAAAGATAAATATTAATTTGTATTAGATATCATATACCACCAACCTCTTTAACCAATAAATTTGACATTTATTACCTAGTACCTGTACCAACAAGATATGTGTTTGTACCTTGTAATGTCATAATTCCTTTGTTACATCCCAAAATTCGTATGACTCTCGAAGATAATCTTGATACTAACGGTAAATCAGTTAAAACTTTCATATTTTGTCAGTAAAACCGGAGAGGAAATGAAATTAACTCGAATATTGTCAAAAATAAATTAAACCGTGTTTAAGCTTTACGTACATTGGTTCGTTTTCTGTACTTTTTAAACGATGACTGTTGCCAGATAGAGATGAATTTATATATTATTATCACCTATGTCATGACTTGCTAAAGTACTTACATGTTTACTTTGAAAATATATTGTCACGTCATTTTCATACGACTTCATTTTATACAACTAGAAGGGAAAAATTTTTTCTTTAGTGCAGTAGATAGCGCAAAGTATGTACAATTATTAGTCATGAACTTATCGCTTATTTTATTGCTTTATAAGTGTCATAGATTCTGTAGTACTTAGAGTACACAGTTACATACAACATTTTGCAAAAATATTAGATGAAGAGCATTGATTAAAACGCAGTGTAAATTTTAATTTCACTCGGAAAACATAACTTTTAATTAATTTACCACAATGCTCAGTATATTATCTTTTTTTTCATTACATCATATAAAAAGTAGAGGAAAATATTTTATTTTAAATCAATATAAGTATGTTCAATTGAAAATTTAGTTAAAAGATAAAATAATAAAAATTAAGATATTTACATTGAATTATATATATACTTCATATCTACTTTTTAGAAATATTTCAATACCTTTACCTTGGAATAAATTCTATATCCAATCAAATATTTATATATTCATATTGCAGTTTAACTATTTTCTGATAACTGTTACCTTCAGAAATATTGCGACAGAATAAGAATTGGGTTCATTAGCATTTGACGATTATCTGTAATGTGCTAGAAATTTCTGTGAAATATATATATTTCTATATGTATATATATTATTCTGTGATATATATATTTAATAGGAGTCGAAATATATAAGCTGTTACTCATTGTTCCTATGGAATTTTCATGGAAAGAAATGTTATTCTTAGGAACTTCTCTAAAAGGTGTTCTCATGGAGCGGATATTTTAAAACGTGTATTAAAAGAGAATCCGTAAGATAAATAATTGTACCAGACCATTAGATACTAGCTTTATTTAAAAATATAATATCATATTATTCATATATTTATTGAATAAAAGGTATGAAAATCATAACATAAGTGATTAATAGTTTCATAACATATATTGAGCAGAATAGAAAACTTGTCTAGGATAATACCTAAATAACATTTTTCTATAATTTTAATAAATTGAAATACATAGCAATTCTATAATATGATATAGAGATAATATAATAAATATCAAATATCTATTTAGTAACATCTTCATTTCAACAAACTCAACCAAACATTAAACTGTGAATTACCTATGTAAATATTAAAAATAAAACTAAATAATATATTCATAACATCAATTTACGTGTATTAATTATTTAATATTGTTGTAGTACTATTCATTGAATTATATTCAGTATTTGTTACACTTTATAGACATGATTGCTACCCAATATTAATCCTGTTTTCTTTTCTAACTAAAATTTGTTTTCCTTCACTTAATAAGAAAGAAACATTATATTCACTGTATTTAATTATTGATTGCATATGATTAATATTATCAGAGCAAAAATGAAAAAATAATGACTTTACGAGAAGATTTTATGTCATATAATATCTTAATTTTGTGAGCAGCATTGATTGGACGGTGAAATGCTACGCTTCAGCCAATTAGGAATAACGTCATTCTAGTGTCGAAAATCGTGGCGTCAGGACGTACCATCTTGTTTGACGTGTGTAATTTCAAATGCGTCGTATTTCTACTTTATTCACAGGTTACTATTAACTTCATTTAACTAATGTATAGTATGGAATAATGTCTTATTGTATCGAAATTAAGTAGTTTTGAACTAGCCTTAGTAGTTTTTCTTTTTTTTGTTGGTCAAGTAACTGTTAAAGATTCTGGTAGTTTATATCGCGATCATATAAATAGGTCTCGATATTCGTTAGGGAAATCGTCCGAAAATTGAGTTGTGAAAAATCAATATGGAAAACAATAAAGTTGTCGTTCTTACCAGATAGAGAGGAACGAGTAGAGTGTCTCTGCCTTTATTTGAAATATTCATAGCATGTCACATGCATAGAATATGAAGTTTTGTGTCTTCTATGTTGATTTTTCGTGACTCAAAATTCCGGACGGTTTTTTCTATACTGTCGTGTCGAAACCTGTCTATATGATCGTGGTTTATATTACTAACTTTCGAGATAGAATTCGAGTTTGATTATTGCTTTCTTTAATACAATTACCTTTAGTTTTATACAATTATTTTAAATCTTTGGTTTTCTTTTTATGCAAATCATTTGTTGATTATACAAATCACTTCCAAGGAATAGGAATTTATGGACGTCATGGTAATTAGTGGTCAATTCGAAGATTTTGTATGCAGATTTGGTATGTATTTGATTTTTAGATAATAGTAATTGTAAGATGAAATTAAAAAAGTTAAAGAAACCACTTCTTAATTTGGTCATATTAAACCTTTTTTTTGTTTTAATCCATATTAAAGAATAAAATCTTGATTAATTTATCTTTAATAAATTCTTAGTAAACTGTTGAATTTAACGCAGACGCACCAAATTTTATTATATTTAAACATAAAACTGGAATAAAACTTTACATTTCATTACATTTTAATCGTGAATTTTTTGTAGTAAATCGTCATTGAATTTTAGTCAACAAATTGTTTTATCTTTTCGCGCTGAAGTTACAATAGCAGATACGTTCAGACGTATCTCAGTTCAAGGCTAGATGACACTACGAAGTGTTTACGAAATGCCATGTTAAAATACTGTTCCTCGGACATATTTACTTACGGATTTTTTATATTTTACAAGCATTTTTGAATATTTATGAAGTGTGATGTGTATTTGAATCTCTATGCTCTGGTAAAAATAATCTTCTTCTCGTACTTTGTGCAAAATAAAGAGAAAGTTTTAATATCAGTTTCACACTTCACATATGGATATTATAATATCTTAGTAGAAGACATATCAAAAATCGACGGGAGGGGAAAGGGAGTGAATTGAAAGGCGAAATTGATTTTCATTCTCCGTATATATTATTAAATGTGAACAAACGTGAACAACATTTACAACGTATAATCGGTCGAGTAATAATAGGATCGGTTAGAGCGTTAAGTACACAAGTTCAACTCGATTTGATTATCATATCTCTCGTCGCCCACTTTTCTTCCAAGACGTTAAATACGGTTTTCCTGTTAATAATAAAAGGATCATTAAACATTCTCGGGAATCGTTATTGCGCTAAATACGACACGTTTTATCATTATATCTGCGATATACTATACGTCCAAGTCACGTTAATGCTATGTGCTTTTGATTTTTTTGTTCCTTAGAGATACAATTCCACCATCGCGGCGAATTATTATCGCAAAACACTTATTATTTCGTTGTTTCTTATTTCTTCTCTTACAAAAAATGTCATTCGCCGCGATGGAAAAATCACGTTCCACGAGTTACAATTACAATTTGCGATCTCGTTTGAAGAAACAATTCAAAAAATTGTGAGAATCGTGAGGAAACGACTCGATAACGAATATGGCAGGATAAGCTAGGATTATTTGAATCAGCAAGAAGATATTATACAAGAACTAATAAAACGAATAATAAAATTATTTACAAAAATAAAGTATTATATATGCGCTACTGAATTACTATGACGATTATAATTAAGTAATATTTACGTTAATTAAACAAGCTTCTCACCTTTTGATGAGTAGAACTTATTCCTTCTCGAAAACTATGATCGCGCGTAAATGTATATCATATACTAATTTCGTTGTTCATTAGGCTACTAACAACGAATCAAGCAGTCTATCTTAAAATGTCGATCGCGGAAAAATTGTTCATAACTGAATTTAATAAGTTATAAGATGAACTGTTTAATTTCATCGAAATATTCTATCGATTCAAATAATCCTAACTTACCATACGTTTCAAAAAGTTCTAACGCATAGTCGACTAACAGTACATTCGACCACACAATCGTGGATCTTTTCAAATAAAATATTAAACCCTACGAAAGTTCAATTAATTACAATCACTTAATTACATAATTACAGAATCATAATTTACACCTAGAACGCAAATATGTTCGGGTCCCTTGTTTCTTATGCTTGTCTCGTTCTCGCGAGAAAAAGGTTCATTTAAAAACGTCGAGTAACGACAAGATAAATCGAACTTCTATTTATAATATTCTTCTTTGATCGCGTTTAGGCCGCCACTTCCGTCGATGAACACTTGTCGAACATCGCGTCCAACACTTGCGTGAATTTTAAATGCCTCTCTTCCGGTGCTACGGTGGCCCCTCGGCTTCCCCACAGGAATTTTATATGAAATTCCGTTCGAAACGCGTCGGATAGTAATTCGTCGCTTCTCGAGCCCTCGAGAACGATCTCCGCGTTTCTACGGAATAATGGGAGATTCTCTGCCATTTTTCGAGCTGATTCCAAGTGAGACCAAACGATGGATAGGCCACAGTCTGGGGCTGAATTCTCCCAAGGCGATAGAATTGCCGCTGCTAGACCTGATGGAGCTACGGTCCCTAAAAAAGGATAAGATTCAAATTTTATTATGCATCCGATGTTAAATTTTAATTTAGATGACTAATACTAGCAAAAATATATTCTTCCTATAATAAAATTCAAACTAATAAAAATTAATCTTTATAAACGAAATTTTTGAGGATTCAGTGTCAAGTTAAATTTGAATCGAAGATCTACCACTAAAGCAAGAGAAACTTTATTCAACGCACCAAGAATATCTTCAGGACCTCGTTCACCGAGTAAAGCGATGGGCAACAGATGTGGGAGCGTAGTATTCGGTGCCTGTGGGTTCGTGCACTCGTTCATAGCACGAAGCGTAGGCCTGAGCTTCGCTTCAAAACTAAAAGCTTCGTCGGTATGTTTCTGTCTCAACAAATGCCACGTGTTCGCCAACCTCTGTATCTGAGGCAGACACAGACCCAGCATCACGCCACAGAATCCATACAAATTCCCCAGAGCTGTCTTCGTATCTATGGCGACTTTGATCCACTTGCTGATCGTAGCTGCCCTTTCGATGGCGGTGGCTCCAGCCAGCACGGTCACTGCCACTACAAGCTTCAGACACTCGGATCTTTCTATCAAATCCATCCTGGCTTGTCGACCATGCGGTAGAGTGGCTAATTCGATACCACTCAACCCATTTCTATTCCCAGAGCCAGGTTGAAGAGCCAATTCAAGGTCGATCTTCGTTAGATGAGACGCCAAGACTCTTGGTGCCGAGTCGTGCAACATTCCAGACACTCCTCTTAAAGCTGTAGGATCTAGAGGTCTATGCTCGCCAGCTGGCAATAACAGAGTCGTAAATCCTTCGATATCCAAAGCTGTCGTGATTTCTAAAGATGGTGCAGCCACAACTAGCTGCTCTTCTGCGGATAATTCATACTCGTTGCCATTATTCCCATTGGTACCATCATTACTGGTGTTATAATGACTTCTAATCACGACTCCTTTTATAGGAGCAGAGGAAGACGGATTACTAGCGCCGCCTGAGTTGTTCGTTTCGAACTCACTGTCTCCAGATCCGTTTCCGCTGTCGCTTCCTGACGCTTGGTAGCCTTGATGATGGTGATGGTGATGATGATGATGGTGATGAGCGTGATGCTGGTGATTAGGGGCGTATGGCAGCCTTGGTGGCTTTGGCGGAGCTGTACCGTGTGAATTTTGATGATTCAAACTCGATGGTTGAAGAGTTGGCTGTTGCTGTTGTTGGAGAGCCGGGTCGGAAATCACCCTGGTGATCTTCTGACGACCCAGAGATAAGGAACACGATGGTGGTTGGTTCTGAATAGGTGGAACTCGCGGTAGAGTGCTTGATTGGATCGGTCCATGGGGTGCTGCTTGTTGATTCGACGTTTGACGATTATCGTGTTGATCAGATGGATGATGTTGAGCGGTTAGAGAATGACTTCGTTGTTGTTTTCGAGGTAGGCGAGGCGGAGATCCGGTCGATAGGGACGAGGAGGAAGGGCTAGAACAGTGTTGGCTGTTCGTTGGTCCTGCTACGCAGGTTAGAGGAACGCATCTTGGTTTTGGAGTGATTATGCGAGCGCCACTCGCTTGACTTATTGGACGGCCGCTGCCCACGTAGAAAGTTATCAGATCGGCTACCGTGTCAAACGCTTCGTCCTCGAACTGGTATTGGGCCCTTTCGTAGACTGTCTCTGGCTGAATTACTACCTGTTAGTATAGAGGCGTTTAGTTTATTGATAGTGATTATTTAGTTTCTTGATACGATTAGTCTATTGATAGTGATGAGAAAAGTACAGTAAGAATTCTATTATCAAAACATGAAGTTCTCTTATTATATTCACAGATAAAGGACGGAAAAATGAATAAAGCTAATGTGTAAATATATAAATCTGTAAGTCTATAAACATCTATGGGCTTCCCTTTTCGAAATAAAATTTAGAAATCTTTGGTTTTAAATACAGTAGAAACTTGGTTATCGGAATACTGATTAAAGAAACGGCCGATTATGTCGGAACGCTAATTAATAGGACATTACAGAACGCTTGCTTGAAGAAGTTTGGAAAACAAAAATTGAAATTTAAAGGATTTGTTTTACATTTTTATCCAAAAGTTTTCGTTTCTACTGTTTAGAAGGAAAGATTACATAAAGAATGCGATACTCTTAAGAAAAACTCACCCTGTTGATGACGAAATGAAGGGGTTGGCCTTTCCATCGGACCGTAAGGACGTAGTTTCCGGGCTGAGAGGCACAATCCCGGACCAGGAAGTCACCGTCGTTCGGAACTTCCGCTTCAGCGCCCTTTCGACCACCTCGAAGAGTACTACCATGATACCAAGCGTGCGATCTTAAATCTCTGGGATCTAGAAGTCGAAGTTCTCGCTCCAGAAGTTTTCGGGTCGACTCCTCGGGTGGATCCTAAATCAGATAAGCGAGAATGTGAATTTTAAATGAGAGGTTCCCGAACATAGTTTGGGACACTACAGCGTTTGAAACATTAGAAATTCAAGAAGACCCGTGGAATTAGCATTTTTCAATATTAATGACCTGAAGATTTTATTTTTTATATAGTTTGACGTTTGTATAAATAATCTTAAGCATTTGCTTCTTACTCTTTTTATCATTTTTAAACGAGTAATTTCTTTATCTTATACTAGTATTTTAATTTGATACAGCATGGGCATACGAGCATTTTTACCATTGTGTCAAACGACTTTTCGCATAAGATAAGCTACATATAGCCACAATCAACGAAGAAATGTCTGGACGGTACGAGCCCGCAAGATTGGCTTAACAAGAATAGCCTTGAGTACTCGCTCCATAAAGGGATCAACGAAGTTAGCGTTCATGCGTACAACTTATCAACGGTTTGGAGTAGAGTGTCACGCGTGAAAGTTGAATCATCTAGTCAGAAGCGTCAACGAATCAATCATCAAATTTCTTCGATGAATCTATCGCTTTTCATTATCATACCTCGAACAAGATCGAGCTTCTTCAATTTGATCATTTCTAAAAATATTCTAAACAAACCTCTGTTCAACCTATGTGATTATTTTGTTCAATACTACAAATTTACTACTTTTATGTAAACACGACTGGCGTATAAAAATATAAATTAGGCATAAAACTCATCATCGGTATCGAAGAATTATTAAAAATGATTTATTCAAACTTTAAAATTTTCACAAATCTATATCTCACTGGGGAGTGGTGTCACTGAACGAACCGTCTCGCGTATCAACAACTTTTCCGTCTATTAACGCCCATTATCACAGATTCCACGCTTTTCCCACCGAATTCTTCGAATCTGAAACGTTTCTTATAAGAAATGACACACTTACCATTGGTAGATTGGAATAGTCGTTACTGTTGTCAACCCTTTTCGCAGTGGATTCGCACGCGTCGCAGTCCTCCCTTCTGTTCGCCACCTCCTCCTCCGCCTCCTCGACCTTTACCTCCGACGACCTGCGTCGAAAAAGCAACTTTACACCGTGGATCGTTCACATTTCGCCTCGGTGCATCTCGCCAACCCTTTTTCCTTTCAACTTGTTTCTTTTAACCTTCCCTCTCGTCGAAGGTGAAAGAACACACGGTGCGTTCCACGAATGTGATCGCGCGCAAAGAATTTTCTTTTGAAGCCGCGAGAAATCCTAAAGACAGATAGGGTTTGGCCACACGGCTCTCGGGCCGAGCGCGCGCACCCCACTGAACTATGTGCGTGGAAAGCCACGACGGGAGCAGGGCCGTATTTTTGGAGGATCAGAGGGGCGCCCCGTGAGATATTAATAGAACGACGTGGAGACGAATTCGACTCGGCCGTCGTTCTAGCCAAGGGAAATATTTCTCTTCCTTCTCTATAGATGCTGCGATCTCGTTTGACTGGAAACCCATTAAAATTCATCCTTTTCTTGTTTTCTTCTGCGATCTTTGAAACATTGTGGATTAACGTACTATTATTCTGCTTTTATTATTCGTTAATTAAATTCGTTGTTTTATTCGAATTAAAATTCATTATTTTCCTGTATACATAGAATTTCGTTAATTGCACCTTACATACGTTATATTTCTGCTACGAAAATGAGTAAAGAGTAAAGTATAATTAACTTAACAATCACTTAAAATAAACTCAGATCCACTTAGGTACATCTATTCAAATTTACTGTAAATTAATCTTGACTTCTTCAGATTAGAAAATTGTCATCAGTTCTACATAATGAACAGTTATCTCTTAGAAACAACTAAGGCAAAAATAGTATTCGATTATGGTATACGAAGATCGAAGGATTTATTATTTATGAAGATGATCGATTGACGAAGATGATTCGAAGAAGCCAAGTTTAGCTTTAAACGATTCAACGGTGCGTTTTATTGCATTTTTAATATGCTAAGTACGTTACTGCGTACCAATGGTGTCTCATCGCGTTCTCACCCACGCCTGCGTTTTCTCCGTTCTCGAGTGCCTTTCAACATTCGAGTTGACACCGGTCGTTCGATCGATGAACTCGAGCGCGAGATATTCGCCCGATTTTCGAGGGTTTCCTTGATTTCAATTGAGAAATTTAATGTTATCGAGATACCACGTTAGGCCTAGTTGATACACGCGAAAGTTATTGATCTGTTCAGGAAGAGGGTGTTGCATATGGGGGCCTGGCGCGCCTGCGTGAAATAGGGGCGCTCGATAAGTGTAATAAAACGCATCTGTGCATTTGTTTCGTTCGTACTGAGCTTGGAAAGGCAGTGCATCGTTCGATGATCGATGTAAGGACGCGAGAGTACTGTCTCAGGTCTACGACAGTATCAGGTCCGTTTGATAATAGTCAGTGTGACTATTAATTAATGAAATTGAGAATAAGAATTGTCAGTAAATTAAAATGATTACGCCAGTAATATTAATGGGGTTATAGATCTGTCTGATTTAAGAGTAGGAGAATATTTCTTGGTAAACAGTAACAAACGATAATTCCACTTGTAGCGACAGATGCATATTTTTCTACGTCACCCTGCTTAGGAATAAAAAACAAATTTAACCGAGCGCCCCAATATGTTCTAAATATACGAGATTATTTGGTTACACGCGGTGCAACATGTGAACACCGCCTTTTGAATGGATACAAATATTATATCTGTTAGATCTATTTCTATTGAATATTCTACATAGATATCAAGTTTTTTTAACATCTTTTTTTCTCGAATTAAATTATCGCAATTTATTTTATACGCGTTTGATATCATTTGACGCGTGATTGTATTGTGCGATTGAAAAAATTGCGTATAGCGTACTGTTTGATAGTATCCTTTTTTCTTCTTATTCTTTTCGCGATAAGGACTGAAGCATCTGTATAAACTTATAAACGTAGCATGCGCGAAACATAGCACACATGTGTTTATTTTAAAATCTTGTCTTCTTTATCATAAATATATAACATCAAGGTCAATCGGTCAATCGATCACTCAAGGATGATTTTTGTCAGTTTTTTTTTCTTATCTTCCTAAATTCTTTATAGAATTTTACTATTATCAGGCATTAAATTTTAAGATAACAGTTTATCGAGATAAATCGAGAATGTTATATCTAATTTTTTATCAAAAATTATAGTCAAAATACGAAGACTAAGAATCATATATACAAATTTATCTCGAGTAACTTATAGAATTTTATTTCTTTTCTACTGTTTCGTACGCGTCAGTTGTTACATTTTGAGTCTAACAGTCTACCGTTTCGAAGTGCAACTGATTGCGTGACGAAAACAATTTTCAACTGGAATTATACGTAGACGAGAGGGATAGGTTTCGCAGAAGTATGCAGCGTTTCTTATCGTCCCTAGCTGTAATGTCAACGCGACAGAATTTTACCCGTGTTATCAGCGATTCGCGCGAAAGTGCACGCATGCGCATCGTTTTGTATAACATTGCCCCTAGTTTTACCCATAATCCTCCTCATCATGTTCCTAGAAACTTGCAGAAGTTCTATGAAGGTACTCATTCATTGAAACCACCAGTAATTTTCGTAAGTTAATCGACTAGATGAACTTCTTAGTTTGAGTGAATTATTTTCTGCGGATCTGTAGGAATTATTCGGATAAAAATCTTTGTGTCTTATGGAAGAATGATTATGTCAAAATGTATAAGCTCTAACGTCTCAACGTTTTATCGTGGTAATAAACAAAGCGGCATAAAGAATTTAAAAAAGAAAGAAATAAGAAAAGCAAAGTAGGGAAGAAAAAAGATTCAAAAAGAAGTAGGAGCAAAGAGAAGTAACGCAAAGTTACCGCAGAAGAGGTTTTCAGTAATGAAAAAAAGTCAGTGTAAAGAGCACAGGATGATACCTATGAACTTTACGTACGTTTATTTGAACTAAATTTAACGTGATGAAAAAATGATTTATGACGAGATTTTGCAATTTACTCAAGTTTCGGTCAATTCGTTCATCGGCATGCTCTATCATAACTTCGTCGCTTGACCGATTTTACGACTTCCCTGCAACATGGAGGCGCTACCGTACCTTAATTATACCGATCATTAGCATCATCATACTCAATCCCTGCTCAACATAGCGTAAAATGAATCAATTTCCAACGTCACTTTACACTCCGTTAACCACGCTCGATTTAACGCTGCGTTTAACTTATTGAAATTCATATCGGTCAAGCTATGAAGTCATTAACGATTGAAATGCCAGTTCTTATAGTTTTCAACGATGCAATATTCAGATAAATCTCGACATGAACGGGACAAGAATTGGTCGATGTGCTGTCGCACAGATGTCCGAAAGGATTACGAAACAGCTACAAGTATCGCTGGAACGTTTATAGTTTCCCCCATTGTGCTGTCTTTCCGCTATGGGATTCCCGTGTCCAACCGGCCGAGGGAGGACATCACTTTGAGAGGCAAAGATCGAGGAAAACCGGTTCAGGACCTGCCGGCTCTATTATGCTCCCGTACCGGTATCCTCGGTGTACCTCCAACAGGCTAATTCATAACTTATAACGCGAGAATTTCGACTCGAATCCCTTTGAAAAGTCCTTCGAGGGTCTTTCTAGGGTTCTTCGAACCCATGTTATTTTAACCTATGTATGTATGTGAAACTTGAAACTTAGGAGATTAGTTGCGTTGAAAGTACACATTTTCAATGTTGGTTATCCTTAACATGTTGAATGCCATGGGGGTCACCGGTGACCGGCGCAACAAGATTATTAGAAATACATAATTTGAACAAATGTTAATAGTTATACATTTGTTATTATTACCATCGTTACTTCAATAATGTGACGAAATTAATGCAATATAAAACATATAAAAATAGTTTTATTTGTACATAAAATATAGATCTATTATGTGTGCCCCCCACCAATGGCTGTTGAACACAGGAAAAACCCCCTTTTTCCATGTTTTACTTTAATGAATAATAAGCCTAAGGAATGTTTCGACTTGAAAGATGTTTGATGGCATTTAAGGGCCTTGACAGTAAAGCAAAAAATGCTAAATCTTGTGACGGTTCCTTAGGATTATTGCGGGTCCGAACAAGTATGACCCGGAACGTAACAACATGGAACAATTATTTAGCAATCCGAAGAAACAATATGAGATAATTGATAATCGTAAAAGGTAAGTAAATCGAGCGAAATTGCATTACAGAGCCATGGGGGTCACCGGTGACCTCAATGAAATAAATTCATTAATAATTATTATACACCGTAACGTATCTCTTGTAGGTAATAATAAAAAATTCCTCGTGGCGCCATGGCCAAACATTGTAAAACTGGCATGGCATTCAACGTGTTAAGCACACATAAATCAGTACAAGGTTATGAATTAGAAGGAATCTAAAGATCTATGAGACGTAGATTGATGAACTTGAAGATATTACTCTTCGAAATTATGAATTATTAAAGATTCAGAATTGGGTAAGTAATATAAATGTATCCATAAAATTTAACTAAATTGAACAATTTACGAAATAACCTGGAATTTTAATTTAGATTAAGCCATACGTGAGCGTGTATGTACATAACATTGATTTCAAGTAGTCGTTTTATCGAATGGAGTGTTTAGTTTATGGTTAGTTAACACACCACTCGAGTTACCTTCTGTTCTCCTCGGTCGGATCTTCCGGCGACGGTGGTGTCACAATGAATGATGGCTCCTTATGAATAATTGCTTCCGGCTGTAGGTGGATCGTGTGTCGCTTCTGATGGAGTTCCTTACAAGACGTTGAAGATGATATGCCGTTTCTCTTTCGACGACGGCCACTGGCGCCTAGGTTTTGTAAGGTGCCCATAGATGGAAACCGGAAGCTCCATGCTATGCCTGAAGGTTATCGAAAAGTGCGTTATTACATGCAATTGCGTTTTCAGAAATAAACAAACTCTTAACTTTCATCGAGAATCATCCGAAAAAATTGGAATCTTCTTTAAAATCGTTTCAAAGTGATTCTGGATGAAATGTTATTAATGTATACACATTTTAATTAAATTATCATATATCACATATCAATACCAAGAAGAAAGAAGATTATAGAACTATACATCTTTATAGAAGAACTCTATAGCTTCGATATGAAGAACAAGCTATTTCGCCGAAACTTCTCTTGCATTTCAGTAAACCTATTACTATTAAAAAACCAATTCTGTCAAATTATCGAGCCAAGGCATTTGCTATATTTTCCCTTACAAAGCTTAGTGACTCGAAAAAAAGAACAATCAACCTCGACAAAAGAAACATCACTTTCAACACGCGCTAACATCTATTACACATTCCTTAGTGATTCATATTCCATAACGTTCTCATTTGCTCGCTGTACCTAGTCTCATTATAATCTATCATTCCATCAAGAATACAAATTAGCTCGTTCCTTATACAGAGCAAATCGAATCGCTTTGTTTTTCATCGAGAACCCTTAAAGATCTCTATGCAAAGAAATTTCTAACTCATCGATCATACGAACGACAAATTGCCCATGCATTTGTCGATACCTAGGTAATCTTAAGAAAAACTTATTAATCCGAAGTTCAAATCCTTCGTCTCTAATACTCACGCATGCCGGTACTTTTCCGTGCGCGATCCTTGTCGCTTACGATCATCGCTGTTCGTGCCACTTACTCGTGGACGAATATTATCAGCTCAGGTTTATGTCACTCACTTTTGTTTGTTATTTATTTGTAATCAATAACATTGGCCGTGTGGTCAGTGTGCAAATCACTTGGGCGAATGAAAGCGTTTAAAACCACTCGCTCGCGATTTGCTATCGCGAACAGAGATGCCAACGCCCCTCCATCGCGATTACGTCAAATGGTTTCATCGGGTTTCGTATACAAACGATCGGTGCAGTTAATGTCTTTATCGGGGCTTCTCTTTCGCCTCTCAACAAGGCACGCTATGACCGTAGTCGTCCTATCATGGAATGTTATCTAGGCATTTCTTTATTAGGTAACTACTATTTTCTTAAATCTTCGTGGAATTGAATTTTTTATTGTAATTGATACAGAAAGAAAGATATAGGAAAGTATGTATGAATATGAGCACTTTAACGAGTCCTGTTGCGAAAGATGCTTTTGGGATGTTTTAATGAGTTTCCTGACTCTGATCTCAGTTTTATTTGTCGAGATAGGAGCTTCTTGCACCTGCTCTCATGATTAGTATTACCATTCCTTCTATCTTTATACGATTGAAATCAAAGTCTCATCTCTCCCTTGCATAGACTACATCCTCCACTGCATATGCACTTTTCACTATACTACCCCTCCTCTAATCTCAATCCCACTTCAAACGATCAAACCATTCACTTTACAATTTACACTATGATCAATCCACCTGTCGTTCATTAACCCCAAAAGTCAAAAAATGTCTCGTTCCGTTTCAATCATAAATGAAACGTATGTTAGGATCAGTATCACTTTCGAAAAATGTTACTCAGCACAACTGGGCTCGTCCTTCTCTGGAATTCTGACCGGATCACTGCATCGTGTTCACGGAGAACACGATCGCAGGTGCAGCCACGAAACAACCGCGCTCGTTATCGAAGTCGTGGAATCTTCCTCGATTGTTCATCATCGATTTAATGATTCCGATTTGCAAATTGTTTTATACACGGTACACGCGAGATATTACGTTTTTATTCACTCGTACCCACATCTGACAAGCGGATCATACGTGGATCCTTAGAACAGTTGGTCAGAAACTGAAGTGTTCGGCTCACTTTCGCTTCGATTCGTTTATCTTCGCTCGCCTTCACACGCGCGGATATAAACCTGTTCTCGAGCCTTTCCAGTCGCGGATACGAGACCATGTTCCCCCGTTAAACTTCGCGATTTTTCGCAGGGTATTTCTAGACAAGCAAAGATGCTTCTCCCCGTCTTCGTTTTTTCGTTTTCCGTTACATTGGACGATTTAAAAGAAAAAGCGAAAGAGTGCTGAGTAGCGAATTGTACGGCAGTTGCGTGACTCGGAATGCATTCTTCGCCACGAAAGTGTACCTGTTTCAGAGCATTTCCAAACAACCGTTCCGCTCTATTTTCAGGAACACGGTTCGAGCACCAGCTGCACGTAACAAAGTTTCCTTCGCTCGTGGGAAGGACCAGTAGATTGAGATACATATAGAAGATTTTGCGAGCAGTTTCTTCTTTCGTTATTAAACTGGTGCATATTTGTTGAAGTAGAATAAAATTTTGATGAGTAATATTGGTTCATCAAATTCAAAGGTCACAGAAACAATATTTTCATACGCGTCAACTTGACATATTTGAAAAATATTTTTACTGCCTACCATCGACTACGAATGTTATCTTTAATTTTGATGAGATGGAAATTTTGTGTTAAAGCTTTTAACGGTATATACATTCGAAACTATTGCGAAGAGTTTTGAAATGAGGATGAAGAAATACATTTCCTAAGCATTTTTAAATATTTTATCTGTCTGTCATTTTTTGCTGATTTGCAACACAGATGTTTTCGTCGTAAATGTTCATTCATTTATGTATGCATGAGCTGTTGAAACGACTATCCGACGTTTAGTATAAAAATTCCAATGTTTGCATACGAAATAGTAGGATTTCGAATAATAAAACAAATTGACGAATCGTTAAATTTCATAGTAACAGACATGCATCATTCGATCGTGATAAGAGGAGACGTGACTAAAAATTCTTCGGGCTCGAAATGTCAGCGATAGATCAACGCCGACGGAGACAATGGTCCATTCATTGCAAGAATATGCACGTTTATCGTTTCCTTTCAATCGGTAGATCTGCATAATCGACCTTAATGTACTCTTATCCATAATTCGTCAAAAAATCAATCACAAAAGAAGAGGAGAATCTTTCAACGCGCCATTTTTTTTACTTTTATTGATAAACTATTCGTGTCTTTTTCAGCTATGAAAGAGATCAAACTTCATCTTTTTTTCTCCTTAATCCTTTTCTTTTAACTATATTTCCTGACTTAAGTATCGTAGAGAAAATTGCAAAAGTCTTCGTACCCTTTATAAGATTATCTTTATTAAATAAAATTGCACGTCTTTCGCAGCAAAGTTTGCGTGTTTTATGCGAATTAACAGCTTCGCTTTAAAGGTACAAATTCTCATAAAATATTGGCATCAGCTATATATCTCTCTGAGAAATAGCAAGACTGCACAAACATAATCTTTTTCTTCTTTCGAATATTCTCATAAAGTAGTGCGTTTTGCTATAAAACAATTATTATTGCTTCATGTGTTAATAAATCAACACGAAGATACGACACGTAATATTACACGAGCATACGACTTAGCATGAAAATAGCCTTTTCATAGGATTTTACAGAACGAAGACTTTCGTGGAAGACCATAAAAGATATTCTAAACATTACATTTACGCTTTCACTATTCTCTCGACTGGCACAAACTCTCTACCCTATTCTACACATTTTCTCTGGCCACCAGTGAAGTTTTAAGTCTTCCTGAAAATTTCACGCTGTGCTTGAGGAAGAAAAATGGAGGGTAACCGTGATGGGAGTTCTCGAGCCGCCAGAAGAGCCTAGGACATTCGAGAAAAAAGAAGAGCCTGGACAGTCGAGGAAAAAGGAGAAGATCGAGGCTGACTGTGTTCGAAAAACACAGCCGCTGGAATGCAGGTGTGTTTTGCGCCGCCCGCTTATTCGCTCGCTCGTTTGCTCGCCGACATCATACCTGGCGACACTGATAAGCCAACCGCTTATCGAGATAACTATGCAACGTTTGGAGAACCATTATCGACCGAAAAAGCCGCGATTAGGTAGCCTTACTGAGCACGAACGAAATGAACAAACTACGAGAATATTTTCGCCGATTTTATGCTTGATGCTTGATTTAAATAGATTTATTTTTTGCTTGGATTTTTGGCGATGTGTCGAACATTGGATGAGAGACAATTTTTTCTTTTGGAAATTTCAGATTTGATTTAATTTGAATAAACTCATTACCTTTTGTCCTACATTTGAGTGATATTTACAATAATTAATCGGATAATTATAATTCAATTGATTGAATAAATTTCGATAAACTTGTCACTTTTTATTCTTATTGGATTTACACCTGTGAAAATATCGAAAGAGAATATTATAGAAGTGAATAATATTAAGCGTTTCACGGAAGTTTAATATACATATATCATATTTAACTTGATCAGCAAATTGATACTGATTCACCTGTTGCTGCAGCTTCATAAATGTTTCATTGGCGACGAGAGTTCGAAATTTGCAAAATCTTCGTACCGTCAAACGTACCGTATACAATATGAACAAGAATATTTCTCTTTTCATTCGTGATACATTTTTACAGCCAGTTACTTGCGAAATCGTTGAAAGTTTCTCGTTCTATAACTTTCATGAATATTTCGATTTTTCGTCTGTGCATTTAAACGGAAGTCTTTGAATTTAAATACAGACAAATTTTGGAGGACTTTGTTCAAAGAAATTCCGTTATACGCTAGTTATATCAGCTCGGTTGAAAGAACACGCGCGCTTTTCTTTGTCATCGAAAACCGAGTGTTTGACACGGCTGATTCTTTGCGCGTACTGTAAAAAACAAGTTTTATTCACGTGCGTAAAACGTGCGTGGAGATTCCCCCGTTTCCTTCGTGGCTGCGTAATTATATGCGCGTTTACCTCGCGACGGGAATTACAATCGGACTCAGTTTGTACACAGCTGACAGGGACGAATATGTCGCCGTGAGTTTCGATCGTTGCGTAGAGAAATCGCGAGATTTCAAAATTTTAAATTACATTCCAATCCACAACTTCGATGCAACATACTCCAAAAAATGTAGGAGAAAATTTCCGAAAGTATATAATTTAAAATTTAGTGCGTTGGTCGAGTCGATCTGATCGGTCGAGTTCTCGAAAAATGTCGAGCAAGTCCACTATTTAACGTTTGATTGCCCCCGTGTGCTCCGTTTACACGTTTCGCGCGCTTAAATGTCCTTAAAGACACGCGTTTATCTCGACGTTTGGTCGGTGCAAGCTGCGTTTATCAGCCGCAGCCCGCGCAAGAAGGAACTACCGTGCGACCTACATCCCACGTTTAGCATACTTCGTACCAGTTTCGATTTTCAAATAAAACTCCAACGTGATTCTCTACACGTGTATTTACTTACAACGCGACAGCCCGCGAAGCGATCGTTGCGTAGGCGGAGCTCCGCGATAAACCGCTGATATGCCAGGTGACTTATCGCGATGTTTCGTTTCGTTTGTTTGGCCAACGATTTTTCGTCCCAGCTGTTGCATAACTGAATTAATATTCCAAGCAAAAGCGTCCTGGATTCCCTTGTATGATAATTTGTTAATCACAATTATATTAATGAACTGACATTTGCAAGAAAATTGATCAATACCGTTAAATTATGACTTGCAAAATTTTACTAATAATGTTGGTTTAATCACGCAACACGGTGCTCATTTCTTCTAGACAGGATTAAAGGATATTTTTTAATACACATAGTCTTTCATGTAAGTTTCTGTATACGCAAAAAGGAGATTTTTATGTCGATAAAATGACATCAAAATTTGCTGTCAAAGTTAGCATGTTTATGTTAAAAAGATTGAGACTCGTATTGAGGACAAAAACAGTTCTGACAAAGTATTAGCATAACCTGTAGTTCAAAATACTAAGATGTACAAATATTTTTGTCTCCCTATTCTGTCTACATATTCGTATAAGAATTATACCTACTTTCTATAATGTAGAAAAGTTAGATATATATTATTTTTACACATTTTTGCACTACAAATAGCGTTTTTACAGGGTGTACGAAGACTCTTGTGAGAAATTGAAAAGGAATTAGTCTGTATACATATTCTGAGAATAATATTCTGCGGAAGAAGTTAGCTAATTACTTATAGTATTCTATAGATTAGAGGATCTTTTAATCATTACGTTAATTAGACTATTATCCAAACCATAGGTCCTTGATTTTTTAATAAAATTAATAAGTTCGACTAAATTATAAGTTAAAAGGAGAATTAAAAACTCAGTGGTACAAACGTTGTTAAATATGTACAAACGTAACTTCACGTGGTCGTTTTACGCTTGACCACGAGATCTCTCACCGATATCAACCTCGACCGTCCATCATTGAGCACGTGCTCCTTGAATCACGGCGACTCATCACTCTCCTTTCACCGATCGAACAAACCACTCCCGCATACGCATAAAACACTATCATCAATCTCTTTCAAATCCTTCAAAAAAGAAAAAAAAAAAAAAAGAGAAAAAAGCACACACTTCAATAACAACTAATACAGTTTCTTAATAACTCAAAAATTTGTTCATCCACGTTCAAACCACGTTGAAAATCTTCCACTATAACTTGCAAATGGTACCTTTACCTGCATGAACTTTGTATTGTATAAACAAGGTCCACATTTTGATTTCAAAAACTCATCGACGCAGAGAAACGAGGGAAATCGTTTCAGAAATGAAACAAACAGGACAGTAAATTGTCTAAACACGAATGACTTTACACATCGTATAGCACAACTAACGTGCACGTGATTTGAAGAAAGAAATTTCAATGCCGAAGAAGAAAGCACTGCTTCGAATACAAAAATTGCTGCAAAAATGAAATCAAAGGAACAGAAGGAAAAAGATTACAAAATGTAGAATGTGACACTGACTCTGGCTTCTGCGGGACTTTAGTTTGCTGGCGGTTTTCCCCATTTTCCGGGTGGACGCATGCCATCGGATCTCACGTTGCACCGATTCCTGGTATCGTCGTGTAGAGGCTTCGGCCACGGTTAGGATGCGACCGTTGTTGCGACCGTAGCATAATGCGATACCGAGCTGACTGACTGACCGGCCACGAAACGGAACACGAGGGGACGAAACCTCGATGGTCACAGAAGTTGGCTCCGATCGTCGTCGGTCGACACACAGCCAACGAGCGCCGCCGCCAGGAGAATGTCAGCTCGTGGAGAGAGGGAGCGCAGGCCTAGTCTGGAAGAGGATGGAGTTCCTCGTTCGTTTGAACGAGCAAACGTTTGACAAAACGAGACAGAGTAACAAGAGAACGTAGAGGAAGAGAGGGGAGCAGAGTCGTTTAATGAGATAGGATGAGCACACGAGTTTTATTCTGACTGATTAATAAACGCGACTAGACTATCGTAGACAGATTGGGTAATCGATGGAAGGGCCTGGATGGAAGGCGAAGCAGTTTATCTTCTCAGGGAGATCTGTATATTTACGATCAGTTCTTTTAAGAGAATTTTTTCCTAATTTAACTGTAAGCATAGCTTAACTATAAGTATTATGTTATATACGGCACGTTGCATATATTTTGTCAAGCTTCCAAATCTTGAAATCTTTGTAATATTTTTATGTTAGATTAGACCCAGTTAGTTGTGATTATATGCCATATGTCTATATGGGTTTTAGGATGATTTTGTACAGGAACAATTTGTTCGTGTTCAGTTTGAATTATCTTCCCAGTAGCCAGTATAGCTATTTTACTTTGGTTTGTTTGATGGAGACTTGAAAAGCAAAGATAAGGATTTTTGATGAGCGGAAACGGGGAACAGGCGTTTAGAGAGACTTTGGAGGGGTTGAGTTATGCGGGTTGAATGGTAATTAGATTGGAAATAGAATGGAGAAGGAAATTAGAGTAGGAATGATCAAGGAAGTGTTAGATGATCGGCAAGTGTAGGAGTTTCCTTTTCTGTTGGCCTATTTTCTGAACAATGTAGTTCACTATAATTAGATAAGGCTTATATTAACCTGTTAACTGGATAGTTTCTTTAAATAAAAACTTCTATAATTATGAAATTAAATATCAATAATAGAGACAAAGGAATTTTAGTTAGATTCCAGTCCTTGAAGGTATATGTATATATGTATAAATATATAATATAATCTGTTTTGCAATAAAAATGAAATCATACGTAAAAATGGAAAATAAAACCTTGAACCACATATTTTTTCCGTGGAATAAGAAGTTGTAACTCTAGAGAACTTAATAAACTGAATACTACGAATCGTTTTAACGCGAAATAATTAACTATGACTGGAGAGACAAACGAGATTGAATTGAATGATCAACGAAAATAGCAAAAAGCTGTACAACGATTCTGTTGAAATATAGGCAACTGTTTTATACAGAAACTAAACCTTTGTAAATAAAACTGTAGTTACAAAATCCGAAATATCCGAGTGCATATATCCATTTACGTGTTCAAAAAAATATATGGCAGTTTATCACACGTGAAAGAATAGTCTGCGAGGAAAACAGAGAGGAATGCAATGTTGGAAAAGAGAGAGTGACGGAGAGAGAGAGAAAGAGAGAGAGTAGGAGAGAAACAAGCCTGCAATTGTATACATATGGCACGCCAATGGCACGGTTGGCAATAGAGACGGAGACAAAATTGAGAAGGAAGCAGGACAAAGAGGAACACACAGATTATGCAGCGACACTGCCGTCTGTTTAATAAGCGATATCGATAAAAGTGTAAACAGAGAAAGGAATTCGTTACCGTGAGCGATATACTGTTCTGTACATTTAAAAAATATGTACCACGATGAAATGTACGTTTGTTCTTTTATCGCATTTACGCGAAAAAAATTCACTCTCGTTTCAATTAGTTGTAGCTATAAACTGAAAACGTAATTGACACGATTTTCTCATTTTACGGAATAATTTCGTTTTGAATAGAACGTTTCTTTTAGGAATAAATTGCAATTAAATTTAAAATCACAGGAAATTGTTTTGAAAAATACAACGTAACTCGATATAAAGAATTATTATTTCCGTTTATAGTTGATGTTAGATCGATTCGTAAGAAAAAGTAAAAAGAAATGGTCGTATAAAAGAAGAGAACAAGGTTTTGAAAGAGTAGTTTATGGAAAAAATAGTAGGAAAAACACGCGCAACCGACAAGTGTTCCGCACACGCGGTTAAACAACCGTGTCGTCATCGAGATCCCGGACTCGTTCCAGCCGACGGACGTTACTTGGTTATTTACGATCGGGAAAAAACCGGAATGCATCGTGTCCAGTTCAAGTTACAGCAAGGACACGCGCGAAAATTATGAATTAGCTGCGTGAAATCGTTACGACTAAGACTGTTAGACTCTGCTCTCCCTTCAGGACTTTGGTTCCATCGTTATCGTCGTACATATTTTCCTGCCATTACATATTACATCATTAATTTGTACAATAAATCTAATGGAAGGAACTTTTTATTATTTGTGACGAATTTTCAGGAAAGGAACTTCGTTAACGATTTTTATGAGACTTGTTTATACGTTTGAACAATACGAAAAATAAGAGAGACGAGCGATTGAATCCGGATGACCTTTAAAAAAATGAGAAAGCTGACATTCGTGATTTACCATGTGTTGTCGAGTAAAACGAATTCATCAGAAATAGATTAGACCGTGAAAATGTAAAGCGTAGAAAATAAATTCAGAGTTTTCTACAATTTATTTCATTTGTACGAGTTTTAATGTTGGTCGATATTAATATTATTCCAATGAAAAAACATTTATACAAAGAGAAACATAAGAAGCTGTTAGCTCGTAAAAAATACTATACATCATGCAAGTATAGAGTATGAGATGCAGACGTAGGTTTTTATACAGTTCACTCTTTTCATAGATTTTCCGAGGAGGTCGAGGTTTCTATCAGAGAATCGATTCGAGCGCGTAGTATAAAGAGTTCTCCGAGAATTATTGCTGGGAGCTTACGTCAGACACAACGGTACAAATTGCTGGAAAGAAGCAAGGTTGCTGCTATAATTGCGCGATCATTCAGCGTTCCCACTGACCGAGCGTTTCCATGCGTGTCGTAAAACAAGAATATACTTAATAAACCTATTTTTGGTCGTCAGAAATTTGATACAGCTGCTCGAAACGTATGAACTTCGAGACCTTTCAAACTGTATTTCAATTAACAAGTAAGCGACTGGGATCGACGACTGTAATTTATCCTTGAAAATTAATGACCAATGATTGTATTTCTTGGACAGAATGTAATTTTTTGACTGCTTTTTAATGAACAAATTGCACCGTGTTGTGTTTTAAATCATTGTCTTTACGTAAGATACTGTGACATTAATCACTACATATCTTAAATGATATTTAATTGGTAATTATGTTTGAATTATGAGAGCAGATCTATTTAAAAGATATTCTTTTATAAAAAGTCACTTCTACAGCGCCTGTATATAGGCAGCCAATGCCAAACATGTTCTCCATTGCGACAAGTTGTATCTCTACATGTTTGAGCAAAAGATCTTTGAGGAAACGTGAAACGCGTGAAATACTTTTTTTATATAATTAATGCCAAAATTCCCTTGTTTGTTCGTCCAGTCGCGGGGAGACGCGTCTCCGTTAGGCGCGTCAACGGGAGTCGTAAATTCCCGTTACGATCTACGGATCGACACCGCGAGCAGGGCGATCCCCTGATTTCAGTTACGACAATAGGGGTGGTTATATTGAAATAACTGTAGTCTTCAGTTATATATTTTTATTTATTTCGCCACTTTTCACAACACTTGGAACGTATATAGAAATATGTTGTAATGGATACCGGTTAACGCGATGAATCCCGATATCGTGTGAAACTATTAGACTAGCTTGCCGAAAGATGAGCAGAGACTTGACTGTCTGCTTGGTAGAAGAGCAGAGACTTGACTGTCTGATGAACAGTAGAACAGTGATTGACCCATCTCGTCTTGTTTAGGAGGAAAGCTCGGTGTGGGTGTACCCTTGCTGAACTAAGGACGCGGATTCGTTGTTCACACCTTTAGGTAGAATAGTGAGGGTAACGATCCGCGATGCCCATTGGTTTTTGGCCAATATTAATACACATAATGCGAGGAGAAAGTCTCCTGCATATTTGGCTCATGGGTGTCCTTGTTCTTGGGAAAAACCCGCCATTTAACGGGACACATCTGCTTTCCCCGTAATTAACAAGAGAGTGCAATAAACCTAATGACTGTTCAAATGACCATCCATAAACCGAATAATATTTGTATGAATCGAAAGTAAGTTGAAAAGATTCGGTTTATGGTGGTTCCTTAGGTTACTGCAGGTCAGTTTGATGAGAGATAGGCGTCGGCGGTCAGACCGAAAGGTACGTCGCACTGACCGTCTAGCGCGCCGTAACAACCCTAATAAACAATGATAGATAAAAGCCTAGCGATCAATGGTTGTGGAGCTCTCTGAAAAAAATAGGTCATCAGACAAAATGATGAGACAAAATGGTGAGACGGAATGGAGAACTTTACTACTTTAGGCCACTTTTTATTGGTGCGAACTTACCAGAATACATCGAGTTTTACAGTCAATATTCTCTATGGAACGACGATTCACCAGGCAATCGTTCACTTTACTCTCTATGTAACGTACATACACAGAATAAACGACATGTATACACGCGCGAGCACACACATATACGGTTAGCGTGTGCGCTTGTAGGCTACGAGATGGTACAGTTTCATGCTTGTTCAAATTCGGCCCTCACAAAGGAACAAAATTATAGTTTCTTCTTCTTCGTGTTGAAACAAAACTCGACACTTGACAAATGCATAGATTATTTTGAGATATAAAAATTCTGTTCTTCGAACCTGCGACTTATACACTAATTGTAGAATATGTATTTGGATTATACGATAGTAGATTTTGATGCGAGGGAATTGACATTTTACAACAGCTTTGTGTTTAAAAAAACTCTTTACCTGTCTCATCATAATTAGACTGCGGATTTTCACGTAGATTCAAATTTTTATGTACGTAACTAAAGAAATAGTATCTAGATAGAGATAGAGATTAGTTTCATTCTCTAGATTTTATATATTAGGACGAGTACTTTACTTTGGATATCTTTTATACTTTTGAATATTATCTTTACATTTTGTATGTTATATCGTTTCATATATTTTACACATTTAAATTCTCCACAAATGCATACAAATCTACAGTCTAATTATAATATTTTAAATGTTACAGTTTACTAGTTTTTTTTTTTTTTTTTGAGAAGTCTTAAAATACGGCTGGATTCCTGTAGAATTTCATCGTCAGATAGTTCCACTTGTTTCGATTAATATCTTTAAAATTTCCAACAGTAATATACATTCCATTTTTGTCTTAAATATATGATAATCATGTCTCGCGGCCGTTTTACAATAGTATTTTGTTAAATGTTGTAATCGTTATCATAATTATACTGTCTCATATCATGAATATATTATATAGTAGAGATTATAATAATCGTTACAAGTTTTGTCATTCAATGCAATGACATTTTAATGAAAAATTCGCGGCCCAGAAAAATACTATACATACGTATCTCACTTTTCTCTCTTTTTCTTTTTTTTTTTTTATATGTTTTTCGATTTCTATCTCGTCTCTTTCCACGCACACACATACACAAGCTCCGCAAGGAATCGATTAATTGTAAATGAAATGTGTGCAGAGTATGTCAGGTGTTCAGGTGAAAATGATCCAGTGACTATAGTGAAATTATGTAATTTGTGCGACTGGTCGTTCACGTCGAGATACCCTGCTCCTTTTCGTTACGTAACTTTAATATTAAAGGTTAAATTGAAAATTATGGATTCGGTTGTTTGTCAGAAAATGATTAATTTCGTTCAACGTACATAAAAATATTTCTATTATTTTTTGAACCCTTTAACACGATATAAATTCTTAATCTTCTTCAAACAAGAATTAGATATCTTTCCTTCTTCTTATACCTTTTGAGAAAAAAAAGTTATATTATTTAATCACTTTTATTGTTATAAAAGGCAGCAATAATTCTACTATACTTGTCAAATAAAATTTAAATTTTCTCCAAATGGAGCAAAGGTTTTTTCGATACGTAAATTACCACTTTAGCGCACGTAGGTAAAAGGATCGCGCGTTATTCGTACAAAAAGATGCTTCTCACCGATAGAAAAGCAGATTTAACAATGGTGGGAGGGATCGACTGTTCACGCACGTGAAATATTGTTCGTGTTTTCTTCGGCGCGAAGTACAAAAGAACTCTCGTATCTTGAACAACAGTATCTTGAAAAGATAAGTGTATAGGCAGGTACTGTATTATGTTTCAGATTGACCCGATCGACGTACACCATTAGACGATCGTGTCGTTTGAGATTTTTACCTCAGTTTTATTTATCTTCTCGCTGCTGAATCGCTCGATGAGTTGCAACGAGTACAACATTTACAATAGAGTCCTCGAAAAAACGATATATAGCTGCGATGCTCGCGTTCATCTCGAAGACCCGAGGCTTGCCTTTACAGCAGTAAAATCGAATTTTCGCGTTGCAGCAAAGAATCGATATCGTTGTATCCCTAGGTAAACTACGTTAGCGCAATAGGTCGGAATTAATCGAATTAAAACAATGGAAAGTAAAAAATGAAAAGTCGAACCAGGTTTAAGTAAATGAACAAAATCTACCGAGTCGTAAGAATGTCTTCATACTATATTTTTCCGATACTTTGACTATCGTTTACCCAAGAAAGTCGTAAGCGATATAATCTGCGATAGAGAGGTTTAACGCGTTGAGTGCCGCGATGATTTAAAAAATTTCCATTTATCGCAAATATATAGACTCCTTTTTTCAAAAAGATCTTTGATACAATTACCAGATTGTATAAAGAAGTGTATACTAATTAAGTTCTAATAAAATACAAATATTATTATATTATATTATTTTTGGGCAATATTATTTTTCAAATAATATCTTACATATTGTAATTATTTGAAGAGGATTTCAAGCCTGCACGAAAAGTTTCCTATCGGTCATCGATGACCAACGTGGCACTTAACGTGTTAAAAATATAAAAGAATCAGAATTGTTCGTACGGCGAACAAAGATGCAAACGAGACACCATTGAATACACGTATTCGACGCTCGATCTATAATACTTTCATGTGTTTCCAGTTTCGATTTCCTCGGACGCGTATTGCGGGAAATCAGTGTAAATTACAATCGTTAATTACACATCTAGCTACGCGCGTTTTGCCGCAAGGAAGAATCGACAGGGGCCATTGAATCGACAGCTTTCGATTTCTTTCTCGAGGAATGAGATCGCGGCCGTTGCTCCTTTGGGAATGCTTTCTAATTTTCTAGTGTAAAAGCTAGTTTAACGCCGTTCGTTCCGCGGAGATTGAGAAAGAAAGCGGTACCGGAAATGTGGCAGGTACTATTTGATTCAATATTTGTTTTTAACAGAGTAAGTGGTTTTTCGTGTTTTGTGAAAAATCAATGTTAATCCAATAAACATTTTTCTAGTTGTTCGAAGATTTGCTTAAAAGTTATTGATCGATGGTAGTTGTAATAATAATAGTAAATTATATAGATAGTGTTTTCCTAAATTAGTTTTAATGTTTTATTATTTGTATGTTCTTTAATGTTCCATTGGAGTAGACTCATCGAGTCGAGAAGACGATAGAAAAACTTTGAATGATGTTTATTCGTTAAAAATGCTCTTTTGTGTATATGGATGGCAACATATAAAATGGTTAAATAATAGGCCTGTTTATCGTTGTCGAAAAATGTAAATTGTGTGTATAATAGTAAAAGTAGTTGGTAAAAAGACGTATTTAGCCTATGAAAGACAGAGAAACTTTCGTTTAATCTGAATTTTATAGAATTTCTTATTAAGAGAGTGCGGATATTTATGAAACTCATTTTTGTGAGTATTTTAGATGTTTTACATATTTTACATATTTTTACATACAATTTGCGTTTTATGCTTTTTTGCATCTTTAAATTTTTTCATAAACGCATAAAAATCCGCAATCTATGTACTTATTAACGATGTACGTAACTTTTTTCGAACTGTAATTGATTCGTCTCATTCCTCGAGCTAGAGAAAATACGCAGCAAATCGATGTAACAAAGCATAAAAGTGATCATTTACAATAGTATTGAGTTTTCGAGACAATACGCCGATTATTTATATACCGCGTTTATAACATGGCTAACATTTACGCTAATGTTTATTTTTCCTGTAATTTCCCCAGATGAAATCCTTCTATCGATAAAATTTCACACTCTCTTGTAATAGAAGAATTCGAATTGAAATTCACGATCGCAAATTGGTCCAGTTTTAATCAAGCTAATCAAGTTCAATCCATAGGACCCGGGGAGATTAAGTGTACATCATCTATGAGCAACACGATTCAGATATCGATATTAACATTTTTGAGAATCGAGTAGGTATCATTTCGATCGGACATGGACAATGAATTTTTAAACAATCTCAACAGCGAGGTCGTTTAAACGTTAACTCTACGCCTATTGTACAAATTGGTCGAGCGTTTACCAATCGTCTACCACCGAGTGAAAATGCAACGAGTAATATGTATACAATTGACAAGTTGAAATCTTTCTCTTTGACTTCGATACTTCCTCTAGTAACTTCTTTGTTAAAGCACACTGCAGTTTGCTTGACATTATCGAAAATACTTTTCAATGAAAAGGGTAATTCTCGTGAGATACCATCTCGAAAAAGTTCATCAACATCTGTGATGCTCAAAAACGAAAATTTGTTTTTCTCTGAATGAACTTCTTCGTGAATTAAATTTGGGACATATACACGTGACTTGCGATCTTTTTATCTCAACGTCTTTCCTTCAAATTCGAATTTTTTATTTTTAACAATATCATTCGATGATCATTGTTTCTTAAAAACCTTCGAAATTGTAGGGCATTGCATAGTGTTCGATATTTCCCACACAGAGATTTTAGTTGTAATACCGATCAATTTTCCTGAACCAAGGGCTTCCAAATGAAAATTCACGAAGATCCACTTACATATATTCTTTCCATTATAAAGTTTTAAATATTGGTTGGCTGTTTATGTTATTAGCAATTTCATCCCAAATCGTCATAGGATGACGGTCAATAACTAACTGATCCGTGGTTTGTCGGTCCATTAGGAAACAGTCAACCTGATTTGTGCGCAATCACGTGAACTTTTGCTCCTTATGGAAGCACACGGTGAAGACCGTGTCGTCGCCATGGAGGTTCGTTTCCGCTGTCTTAGAACAGCACGCAACCGGAACCTTGCATCACTTCGGAAATGAACATCGGCGTGCCGGCGCCTAGTCCACCGTCAGTCTTCTGGTTCTCATTCTTGTCGTACTCGCAGTCGAAATAACAGCTCTGCGAAGGCAATTTGTAAGTTTTCATGTTCAATTGTACGTTACTGAAATATATATATTGCTACTCATAAGTATATGAACACTTCGTTCAATTCGTATGAACAACTTGAAATGAACTTAATTTGAAAGAATGTTTTTGAAAGCAAATGAAAATATTTTAATAATTCTACTGTGCATGTACTCTCGATTTTACTACGCACATATCGTCTTGAAAAAGTTACAAAGTATTCATAGAATATTTGAAAATGTGGGTTATTCGATATTCGTGCTGTACAAGGGCAAGTTACCTGACAGTCCAAGCATCTGCAGTGGTCGCTCATCTTGCAAGTGATGCCCCACTGTTTCGCCACTGCTCTGTATAACTCTTTACTCGACTTGTGAAGGATCTTGGGTGCTTTTGTTCTATTATCTTCGCCAGACGCGTCGTTCCCGAGGTTCTTTCCACCCTCGTACTTCTGAACCTCGGCTGCGTGCTCCAACCGCGTCTAAAATTACATCAGAGTATAATAGAAAATTTCAATAAAAACCTGTATCATACCACGAAGCTTAAGCTCTCGCCTAACACCTAAAATAATAAATGAGAAGTCTCTCATCTTCCGAAAATTACTTAAAAAAAAAAAAAAAAAGAAAAAAGAAGTTAAATTAAAAAACTTCCAACATTCAACGACGAAATATTCAATGGAATATTCTCAAAAGAAACTTTGATCTTACTGTACGCGTAGAAAAATTGGGAATCAAGTATTTCCATCTTAAAGGTTTTGGTGCTCGAATGGAACGGAGCGAGTTAGCTCTTTTATTCGGTTAGGTCAACTCAGATCTTCACCTGTTCGATAACGTGCTCGTAAGAAGGAGGAGGGGAGCTCGGTATGGCTTGTTCGTTCCTCACCATCAGGCTGTTGGAATCGAATATCGCCGAGTTTAAATTGGATTCAGTTTCGGTGGTCAATTGCAGTTGACTCATTGGAAGTTGAACGTTTCGTCCATTCGCGTTATCCTCCTCGTCCTCTTGCGCGTTTTCTTCGTCCTCGTGTTCCGTGTCGCTGCCTTTGTCCGCTTCTTTCTCGTAATGTTTGTCTTTCTCCACTTTGCATTCCAATTCTTTGTCCTTGTCTTTCTCACGGTCCTTTTCGTCGCTGCTGCGCGACTTGGACATTTTTGAGAAGGGAAACTTGAACGGTGCCAGTTTGACTATTTCTTTTTCCTCTAGTCACCTACAATGAAAAATCTGCTTGTTAGCGGCGAACAATCGGCTACTGGGAATTAATCGAAATACCCGAGGAACTATATTAATTTATTAAGAAATGAATAGCAAAATATCGTGGAATTATGTAGATGCCTTATGTAGATGTTGTTGAGAAAAATCTATCACAATAGATATTTTTTAAAAGTACACATGTTTTTATTTGCAGGAAAATAATTTATTATTGCGCTATAAATCTTTAATTTCTTCAAACTTCGTAAAATCATAGAATCAATGCTGTAGGAGAAATAAACTAAAATGTTATATTCGTAATTTCAAGGAATTCGATAACGTAGATTGATTGAAACAAAATTGCAAACGAAATATTGCGTTGTCGGGCTTAATGGATTCAAGCTTTTACGTGTAAGATAGAAAAGTTGTCGGTGAACTTTTTCCCTCTCAATAGCAACGCAGATTTCAATGCCGAAACGCGTGCGAACTTCTGATCGATATTCCTACATTCACAATTGTGTCGTACGCAATGCAAGAACTATTGACTGTAATATAGCATAGGTGCAGTGTAATTTTTCTCTTCTGCTTTCAAATCGCACTTAAAAAAGCTTCTTGGCAACTATAGCTCCTCACTCTGTTTCCATCATCGCCACTTACCCACACTTCCTTATCTCCACAGCTCGCAGAATCCTCGAGTGATTCTCGTTCATGCTACGCGACACGGATTCATCGAGCACGAGCCAGTAGGCACAGTAGCAGAGAGAAAACCAACTTGAAAAATAGCGATAGAGAATGAGGAAAAAAAGGAGAGCAACGGAAAAAGCAAAACCGAGAAAGAGAGAGAGAGACAGATAGACAGACAGACAGAGAACCCAGAAGAAAGTAAGAAAAACATAGGAAAAACAAGCGTGCTGGAGAGAGCGGGGGATGAAGGGGCGAGGGGTTGGGGTGTGTCTCGGTGCGAGTGCACCAGCTGCATCTGTCGTTGACCCAGTGGCCGAGTTTCCCGTTTATCGGTCGACCTGGCGCAGTTGCGACTGACTTTAAAGCCGTCGACTCCTTCGGATATTTAAGGCCGTCGCCCACCTAACTATACAGCGTATAAACATCATCAGACGTGTTCACGATATTATATGGAGTTTAGTATATAGACGAATCCACTTATCCATAACAATACAGCATCGAAACATCTCTATGTCATGTCGGTAACATCACGAACGAATGTTTTGTCGATCAGACAACGATCATATGTATATTGATCGTGAGCTGCTTGCAATGGTGCAATAAAGTAGTTACTACATTTACTGATAAAATATCCTCTAGCTATTTTCTATGTGATGCACGACGAAAGATAAGGGAACTGGTTCGTTGATATTCATTATTATATTGTTTTATTTATTTTACTTATATTTTATTATATTTTACTTTTATTTTACTATATTCCATATAGAATGGCGAGTATTATAAATATGGAAAGTACGTATATCATATGCAATTGAATTTAATTTCTATCACGTCGAAATGGAATTTTATGGAACACTAATAAAATGCCAAACATTTGTCTAATAATGTAGCTCGCATCTATTTCAAAATTTACGATACACGTATGCTAATACCATGCCAATGTTACTGTGATATCGTATCGCAATTTAATATTGCTGGCCCGATAACATGCTATTAAAAAGGGACCAGCACAGTTAAGCTTCCGCGGACGAAGCAACGATCTGTGCCACGCGCGGTTCTTGCCGAATTCGACGATTTCCAGCGGGAATTAACGTAACGGGGATAATTCTCTGACTGGTGATCGATATCGGAACGATCCAGCCGCTACGTGACCTATCTCGCGATTCGTCCGGCGTCTTGATTGTTTCCGGTACGAACAAACTCTGGCTTTATTGGTTTGATACCTTCTGGACATATGGAATGTAAAATCGAGGTTGTGTAGATTGCGGAGTATCAGACTTGGTCGAGTGTGTGGGTTTTGGAAACATTGGGGTGATCAATTAGTCAGGCCCTTACAAAATTGTACGGAACTTTGAGTAGGTGGTAGAGTATTACATCGCTTAAATACATAACCGATGGTATTAAAGTTTGTGAGAGTGACATAGTAGAGTTTGAACGTTTTGAATCTGTAATATTTAAGAATTCAGATGGTAGAGTTTTCCATTTTTATAATTTAAATAATACTCTTCGTGTCCCAAATACTTTAACGAAGTTGCGATATTCTTCTTGTTAAATACTAGTATAATTTTATCGGACAATTTAAATTACAATCATAAGAATATGAATTCTGTAATAACTACGTAATAGTATTATATAGAACGTAATTAAGAACGTACTTAGCTCTTAAAGCTTCTGAGTTGGGAGATCAATATTATATGCGAAAGGTGCGCGGAAAGATCCAATTTCCTGCTTTCCTTTAAACGTACGAAGGATCATTCCGCATAAAGCGCGAACCCTGTTCCTTAACGTACACTATCGCCTTGCCAAATGGGAAATTCTTTCGGTCTATCCTATCGTAGGTGTTCGGTTAGGTGACAGTAGAAACGTTTATACCGGAAGCCGTCAGTCAAACGGCTGCTGCGAGCGTGGCAGCTTTAATTCGACGTGTCGTTCGAAATGCTCGGCTGGAACGTTAAAAATGTATCACCTTGGAAGCGAGTCCGTGACAATGCGGTGCCTGTCATGCTTTTAACTCGAATCGTCGAAAAAGAGAGCTGAAACGTGGGACGCGCTTAGTTCGCGCGATCGACGGACATGTGCAATTAGATAGAATTACTTGGCGTAGGTGGAACGTTTTGGCTCGGTGCACGAATTGCGTGGGAAGACGAGATTGTTCGTGTACTGATCTACACGGCAGCCTTTGCTAGAAGCAACGAGTATCTATTTCTCCTTCTCGTAAGAATTTCTTTCCTTGCGGTTACGGTCTTATGTAGATACCATTAACCAGACATTCATCTGCTTTTACTTGAAATGTGTATTTGACAGTATTCTGGAATATTCAGGTTCGTTAGCGTAGTGTTTACTAAATTCGGTAATTATTCGATGTGATAAGTAGATGTGGAAACAATAGGTAGAACGATACTGTATGTAGCGAAATTTGGATCGTAAAATTAGGTTGATTTGTGGATAAATTAAGTAGTGGTATTTCCTATTGGTTATAATCGGAGAAATAGAGTGACATTGATTCACAGTCGGGTAAATACTGTGGAACAACAAGTAGATTCGACTTCTCGTGTTCAGACGAGCGGAAGGTTGTCGGCTGTGGGCAAATGGGTAAGAAGGAAGTCACGCGTCGTCGAGTAAATAGAACGTGATCGTTCGTGTGCAGACATGCAGAGTTGTACATTCTACCAAGAGTGATATTGGTACATTAATGTCTGTAGCTTCAAGTAGAATAGTGCCTGACTAATCTCACAACATAGCAAGAGGATCATCTACGTAAACTGAGTAGATTAGCACAGCCTGAGATTCAGGCGTTGGGAAAAGTACTAACAATTTGTATTCCGAGATATCAATAATCCCAAAACGTCGAAGAATTTTCGCAAATAAGACCACGTAAGTGTTGTTAGTATTTCTATTAAAAAATTTACGAGTTTTAATCCTTATTAAAATTTCTTGCAACTGTGAGCTCGTTCAGAAATTCAAGAAACAAACTATCGTAACAGCAGCGAGCAATCGTACACGTTAATCCCGCGACAGAATAGTCGGAAAGTTTACAATCTGAGGAAGTTTCATCGCTCTTGAATTAGAGCAAGGACGGCCGCACGAACATCTGAATGTCTTCAGAGAAGCAGGCAGAAGCGAAAAAAGAGAAATAGAAAGAAAATGAGGGAGAAAAAGAGGAAGATAAAAGAGAGGAACTGGCGGCAATTGCACCACGGATATTGTGTCACTCACACTTCGTGTACGATACGACCGCCACGATTGTATTTTGCTTCCTGTTCCTGAACCAAAATTTCAGCTTCCTTGTACTACTGATATCGTTGCCTTTGGCATCAGGATCTACTAAACAAAAGTAGAAGAGGCAAAAAAAAGTTATAATTACGGAGCTGAATTACTAGAAATTCTTGTGTTTCTATATTTTCTTCCCAAACATGCATAATGTATATACAGACTCACATTCCTAAATATCGATCTTCTCCTTCCTCTGAGATCATTATAGAGTAAATCCCCCCGTATAAAACTATCAATTAAAAATTATCTTCATAGATTCGTTAACATACGTCGATCTAATTAATTCTATCGTTTCGATGGAACTCGTGCAGCGTCGAACGAACTTTGATAATAAGACACTCGAGGCAATTTGCCTAATACGGGCAATGTTCGCGGTCTGGTGCAAATCCGGACCGCTCGTTTGCTCGTTTCCTCGCGTTGGGAGCTCGCTTTGGAGAAAAGTGCCGAGGGAGCAGCGAGGATTCGCTACGATTTGAAATCACTGCTCGCTTGCCGGAATGCCGGCACTCGCATCGGATACAGGTCGTCGAAATAAGACGACCACTCGACGGGTTCGCGCGAGGCAAACGAACGAAGTAGCTGGTAAAGTAGGTTGCACCGGGGAGGGGTGAAAATCCAGTGGATTCAATGGCCGTACACCCCTCGATAGAAGTGGACGGTCTCATGTCAGTGGCCCCAGCTAGTGCACCGTCATCCTGGGCTCGCACCTTTCGTCCTAGTTTCTCCGTTCTTACCCCCGTTTCTGCCATCCTTTCGTTCCGCTTCATCCCTTCCCCTACGCTCCCTGTCTAACTCTTCTTTCGTCTTTCTCTTTCTCCGCGACTACCCTGATAGATCTTCGCGTCTCACTCTCATACTTCTTTTCTTCCATCGTCTATGCATCCAGATATCCTCGTTTCACCTCGTCTCCCTTCGATCTGGCCCGTGTCCGACCACGCACGACTGTCTCTACTTGCAGCTATCTGAAGTTTAGAGTTGCAGAACGACGAACGAAGCTGAAGCGAGCAATTTTTCGTTCTAGCGTTGAACATATCTTTTCACAGGGATAGGTAGATGGATGCTCGTTGATAGGTGCAAAATGAAAAATGGAAATTTGGATGTGTTCTCGCCTTGAGAGAGGTTGTGGACGCTCTAATGTTCTTCGACGTGGAAATAAATCGCGTTTAATGCTTTCTCTGAAAGTTTTATGATATAGATTTTTTACGAGTTTCCTCGGAAACGTTCGAGCGAAGAAAAGCGTCTTCACAGGCTGTTTCATTTTCCAGCTAATTAGCTCGAGAAACCTTAATTAGTAGACTAAACGCCAATAGTTTTTATAGTTCTCGAGCGAACACCTTCCGATACCCATGTATCTCTCCTATGAATAATACCTGTGTCATTCTTTTTAAGGAAACAATTCACTTTGTATCACGAGAATACCACGAGCTATGTATTTTCTTTCTCGTTTTATCTTCTTCTTTTCCTCATCCATCTTTGACACTTGTCGTTTTTCTTTCGTTTCTGAGTATTCTCCCCTTCGAGAAGTTTCATAGTCAGACCAAGAAGGCGCATTGTCTCGGAGACAACAAACACCCTCGGCTTCGTGTCCTTTCGTGCAAGAACTTCGACCGCTATTGTGGTGCCTTTTCGTGGAAGTTTGGAGAACAAGGTGGTCGCGTCTGCGATGATGCTAAACCCCCAGGGTGACGTGGTAATCTCGGTGTCTTCGCGGCAAAAGTTTACCCTGTCCAAACATCAACCAGAGATCTCCGTTGAGCACGATGGAGGGAGACAATTTCACCGACGATTCCGTTGGAGGTTCCAACGATCCACTGCCTTTTATCATTTCATTTCATTCGCGAACTCTTGCCCCTGTGATTATTGTTAAATCTCCCCGTTTTCTTTCACTCTTAATGTCTTACGGCGACAAGACCCGTGAAATAATTGGAAACGTTTTACCTGAAGTTTATCGTCCATTTTCTATTTCCATATCTAAGGAGACCAATTGTTTATTCCTTTCACGCGGAATTTTATAAATGCGAAGCTTTGAATAGAAGTACGGCATAAAGCCTAATTCCAACGGGTCGTTGCGAAATGCAAAATAATTCGAGCAAACGAAAATCAACGAATTATCCGGGAAAAAGCGATTAACAAGCACGTTAAAATCACATCAAAACCGCAGGTGGGTTGGCGGTTTTCATTTTCCGTTCAATTATTCATATCTACCATTATTTGTTTGCAAGAATGATATCGTACCGTTGTTATTAACTCGTCATAATGTACGTGCAGAACATATGCAATTGTTACGTCGGTTTTGAATTTCGATTTCTTTTAATATATGATTTTAATATATAATTCTATCGACATAATAATTTATCCTTCTTTTCAACATACACATATGTTCAGCAGATTGATCATAACAAAATTAACGATCAATTCTTATTGTTTCAGTTCGTGTGACATTTTTGCGAAATTATACGTTGCTATCGTGTGCACGATGATATTTTTCCCTATTCACAGGATATTTTACTCAGCTGTATTAAATATTATAACAGAGATAGCTGAAATTTTTAAGCAATCCATTTCAAGCTTTTTTTCGCGAAATAGGGCCGCGTTGCATCCGATGCGCCAACTCGCATTCAGACGGTGAACAATGAGACTCGTCGAGTTTACATCGTATTCGTTCGAGGGAGTAGAATTTTTAAAGCGATTTCCATCCCGTTTCGTCCCACCCCGGAACATTTTCTGGAACATTGACGGAGCATTGTTTTTCCCCATTTTAAATATACACACCGGTCGTTTGTTTCGTATCAATATTGGTTGCATGCATTTTTCTACTTTTTATTTGGTTTTCAAATTTCGTACCCGATTTAGAAATCCTTTGTTCGATGAAGTTCGTTAAATAGTATGACCGGTTTCCTACGAAGCTACGCGTACCGTGATATGCATATGATAGGTACTGAATATACATGTACACCAATGGAAACCTTAACATCACGATTCTCGTGAGATGGGATGTGATACTCATTTCGTCTATCTCGGCAACGATATTTTTCCTACGAAGGCAGCGGACTAAACATTAAAACGAATGGTGACATTCATACGGTACGCAGCTCGTGATACACGTATGTATCGCGATACATGTATCTCCGTGTGAAACCGATCTGTGGGAGTGAATAAATGATATCCCTGACAGAGGATGTACACAGGTACAAGAGAGTATTCGAACACTTACTATTTTTATTTATTTTCCAATTACTGCTCCTTTCCTATTTAACGTCTTCTTTTAACGTATCATTACGAGCTCGGAAGAATGTAATCGTTCCAAGTAAAGGTGTTTTACCTTCTACCAAGGATGGCCAATGCGCAAACGCTGCAGGCTGGGCACAAAAAACGACTCGTAATAGATGAGAAATTGCTGAGAAATGGCTCACGATTTTCGCGCGAGAAACACGAAGCCGAAGATATAGGAAGTCGTAATAAATACGAGCGACGGTGAACGAGCGATAAAGGCGATCGAGTGTTTCGAAGAAACCGTAAAGCAGACTTTTATGTACGGCAATAGGTATCAAATCTTCACCTAGGGAATATCTGTCTGTCTGAAGAAAACGAGCGCTGTCATTTTTATCGGTTTTCAGGATGTTATCAACTAACGACAAGAGTGTGAAAGAAATTCTCTTCTCGTTAGAAATAATTTTCTTTCATTAAATTTGTGCCTGTTACATTCAACGTTTCTAATGTTCTTTTTGTATCGCCCACAATACGTTAATTGAACGCTCCTTTGACTCGTTTTATGGTATTCTTTTATCCTAAAATAAATTGCGCTATCATTGGAAAAGCAATCTCTAAGCAGCGGAACAGAGTGTTCCGGGAACAAATTACTCGAGAAGCGATTTAGGTCATGCGGTCTTGTTTCACGTGTGAGGCGTAGCCTAACGTTGCCAGGGAAAATTTGTGCTTGCTTGCCATCGGTATTACGTCCCAACCAAGATACGTTTATCGTTGATATTCGATATTTCGATGAGGGTGAAAATGGGACGGAGAAGCCCAGACAGCCGAATTTCACAGCCAGTGAAGACTCTGGGACGTAAGATCGGTCCTTTTCGAAGGAACAGCTTTCGAAAGCCTTCGACATCAATCTCACTCTCTCCTTTTATTCGGCTCGAATTCGCGTCGATGAGTAATCCTAAACCACCAAACAAACTTCTAACTGGCATCGAATGTTAGCCACTCCCTTTTTTGCTGGCGTGTTCAGCTTACTCAGTTATATTACTAATATTGGTATTTTTCCTAGGAGCTCTCTAATAATCTTAATAAATTTGTGAGATCTTGATCTGTAATCGATACTTCTTAAGTTTTTAAAGATTACTAGAATCCTTCTCCTTTTCTTATCTTTTCATTTCTTGATTAAATAAAAGAGTTTAATAATACGTAAATTTATTATTAAATCTCATTAGTTATTTAGATAGCCAATTTTCCAAGGGCGTTATAAAATCAGTTAAATAATCAGTTGAATCGTCGAAATGATATGCGTCAAAAGATTATAGTTGTAACTTCGAGTAGGCGTTTATTGAACCGTGTGCAATTTTATGCACCTGTTGATATATGCAAGAGGCGGTGAATTAAAGCGATCCGTTCCTTGTCAAAGAGCGTTTCGCTTTTCGAACGAGCATCGAACGATCTCATGAAATGTCAAACACGAGCACGTGAAACGAATATCTTGGAGTCAGCCGCCGTGTCAGGTGCAACGTTGACTCGACTACTTGCGCGAATCGACAGCGTTTGTCGTCGTTGAATTTTCATTCGAATTCTTATTTCGAAACGACCGGTACGCGTTTTACGCTCATATCGTAAATAAATTGCTTGACGAGTGTTCGTGATGCACGTTCGTAATGTACGTTCGTGATGTACGTTCTTGGTGTACGTCCATATACGTAGTAAGTAAGGATCATCGACAGAGGCAAGGTTGTTGTCGATCGATGGCATCGACGATGCCACGTCGCGTCAGTGAAAATTTCTGGCTGATAAAATTCAACGCGGTACGAGCAGGTACAATTACTATTTAATTCGCGAAAATAACCTTTGTCCCATGGCGGAGCAACGAAACGGATCATTAGGAGAAATTTGGTTAACGCTGCTAATTGAACGAACAGTACCATCTAATTAACAACAAGATTAATACTATGTCAATGCATCATCGATACAGGTTCGATTTTATATAATGGGGTTAAAAATATTTGCAATACAAATCGCGTGTGTAATTGCGCGGGGACTGGATGGTCTGTTGAATGACGTTTGTTAAATGTAATAAAGAATCGTCTGCGTTGACAATAGCAGGGGACAATCCTTGCTTAGCTTTTGTATAAAATGCAAAATAAAGTATAAAAAATGGTATCGTTCGTATAATTACAGCATCTGTGTGTTATTTTATGGAGACTGTGAAAAATATATCGTTGGAAAGAAAGACAGGGATTTAGAACGAGAGGTTCTTACAAGTTTCGATGGAGGAGACGTCGAAAATACGAAGACGTCGTGAATGACGCAGAAATTATCAGCGAACAATTCTTCTGTCTTCTTGAGTCAGCGAGAAAAGAAAAGTGAACAGCGTAGAAATGGTATTTACCGGAATCCGGAGGGGGTGGACGGCCGAACAGGGCGTTGTTCGACTGAAACGAGGGTCTCGGTGATAGACAGAAACACTCACACGTGTCGTGCAGACAGAAGGTCTGGTATTAACGGTGATGAATCGTTAAATTGTTATCGAACGCACATTTTCCTTTGCTCATCGACTGTGGGTGAAAAAACGAGGGAAATTGTTAATTGCCAATAAACTTGATCTCTCTGCTGGTTTGGTGGCATAGGTTACGGAAGAGTTGGTTTAAAGAGTGGGGTTAAAAGATCAACGTTTGCAGTGATACGAGAGAAAATTTATAGGGGCGGCTTTTGGTTTCAATACGCGGGAAAAGTTAGTTTAAGTTATAAATATGGAATGGATTAAAAGTCCGGATAAAACGATATGAACGCGTATAAATAGTATGCGAACATGTGGTGTTTGCTTTGCTTCTCTTTCCTTCTTGCTATTCATTCATGAAACGCAGCCGTCAACTCGAAGTATGCATTCGAAAACAAATAACAGAAAGAGAGGAAGAAGAGAGAAAAGGAAAAAAAAAGAAAGGATGAACTATCTTTCGTTCAAATTATTTTTCAATAATTTCTATTTTACTATACTTTGTCATTTTAAATATAAATTACAACTTCCTGGAGAGATTTCATCCAACACAAACATCACCAAAGTGCAATAATAAAAGGATTCGATGAAATCAATTTCTTCTTTTATAGAATTCCCTATTATATTAAATATGAAGAAATGTCAAAAGACGAGCGCTCGATCGATCGACAATTCTAGACGATCGAGTATATCGTTAACCATTGGCTCTATTGATCGCCAATGTCAACGCACACCACTGCACGGGGTGGCGAGATACACGCGAGAGGGGTGCGTTTCCTTTGCCGGACAAAGCACGCAGTTCGAGTCGCGACTGTTTGCGTTGTTTTGGAAAAATTAACCGAAAGACCGATAAAAAAATAATTACGAATAATGCGTCTTTACTTACAAGCTTGGAGTGTCCTCAGGCGCAACAATAAAATTCACTGGTTTCTTGAAACTGGTCAACTTCGTGGAGACTTGCACGGGGTGTCGGTGTTAGACGGCCATGTTGTTGGAAATTCACCGCCCTCTAGCCGACGCTCAACGAAGTCACGATCCCTTCCCTCGTGGAGGAAACTCACCCCCTCAATTCCACCCTTTTTTGTGCCTTTTGCGTTCCGTTCTCGCGCGCTTAAGAGTACGACCAAGTTCACTAGCAACTTGCCTTTTTGTTTAGGATAAAAAGTGCTAAGATGGCACGTGGATCTTCTGTCTTGCTAATTTAAATGATTTGTGCTGGTAATTTAAAGTAGACGGGAAATATATTAGAGGACTGTGTTCAAGGTTTCATTTTCACGCGCAGCTAGCATATTAAATTTAATTATACTGTGCTCTATAATTCTATAGCTAGCTTGTCTCTCTATTTTCTTTTTAATTCTTCCGTAAAAAATTGTATTTGTAACATTCTTGATTCAATTTACTGCCGATCGTTGATGATCGTTCTTATCGGTTGGAGATTGAAATTTTTTGTTGTTTCTTTCCTTTAATACGATCTCGAATTTCATATATTATGCAACTATCGTTAGGGCTGACAATATATTGATTTAGGTTACTTGCAAACGATTAAAGTTATTTTTAAAGTGTCTTTAGGCGATAGTGTTATATCGTGTCTCGGTGTTAAAGAAGCTTAGATAATACTTCGTAACGTGCATTATACAAGCGAATTAGATCACTAAAGACTTTTTCGAGTTGGCTGACTTAAGCTAAAACTTAAACGTGAATTTGCATCGCGTGTTTGACTCGCGACCGCGGCTCGCGCTGAAATTTTCAGAATATTCAGAAACGTTTGAATTATGTATTTTGAAAGGGAGCGCGTCTACTTTCTTGTCTCTTTTCTGTTCTTCTACCTTCATTTTTTTCCCATTCAGAATATTTCTTTGGCTGCGAGTGAAAATCTTAAGACGAGGCGCCGCGAATCGATGAATGCCCGCTTTTTAATTAGAAAGACCGCACGTTTTAATTAAAAAAATCTCCCCGTTGCTTATTCAGACAGTGAATTAATAGCCGGACACGAGCCTGTTCCGTGCCACGACGTCTTTCAGTATTCATGAATGACCTCGAGCGCGATACAACTTTCGCCAACCTTTTACTTCGATGCGAGCAATCTTAAATTCGATCGATGGTAACTTTATTGGAAAATTTCACTGCCTTCCACGAGATTGTATAAAATAATCTTATGAAAAGTCGAAGTACCGAATGCTTTTCTAATTTCGTTGTTACGTAGTTTATTCGAATCAATTTGAAATTTTATTATAAATCACGTAACGGAATAAACCAACCTGGAAGAATAAAATAAAATTCGATTAGCTACTTCCTTCTGCGTATCTTTTGAATGGTAAATTAACACAGCATTCTTAGAATAAAATACGTATACCCCTGCTCATAAATATTAGAACAGCTGGCGACCTTATACGAAATTGTGAAAATTCTGAAAGGCCTATTCAATTTTACCTGAAAGGAGGAATGAACGAACCGATTTTCCGGCTCACGTGTCTAACAAATAATCAGTCAACGTCACATAATAAAGACAAACTCCACAGTCCCTAAGCTCGGAATTGCAACACACTAGAAGTTCTCACGCGAAAACAAAGATCGTGACTCGATTTCGCTTATAATTGCGTCGTCGGTCGAATCGCGTCGTCTACGACCATAGACAGCGAAAGCTTGTCAACTCTTTTTCAACCTATACACGCACACGCATGAACACGTGAAAGACTGTGTGCCTGCTGGAAGATACTTGGACGTGTGTGCTCGAACGACGAGTACTTCCACCCTGTGCAAGATTTTTTCTGCCGTCGTGGCGAATTTCATTTCGCGGCGTACACACGGAAAGAGAAAAGGAAAGAGATGATATACGGTGAAGTGGTCGGAAGGTGCCGAGTGCTCTTCAGGCCTGTTATAATTAATACGATCTCATCGATTTCGGACTCGCAAGCTTTATCGTGTCGCGCTGCAGCCACTTTCTTTCGTCGTTTCGCGAGGTCCGCGAATTTACCTCGATGCAATCCCCTCTTCGTTGCCTAGCCTGCCGCGAAAAGGTCAATGGGCCGATGTTCGAGAGGCTGGGAATATAGGGCAACGCGGAAAGGGGTGAGGCGCGGACATGGAACAATCCCGTGTGTACCCAATTCATACATTAATTCCGAGGGTAATCGAGCAGGTGGCTCGCGAAACGCGGCGAGTGGAGTTTCGAGAGCGATCGAAACTGTGTTCGGTTCTTCCTTTTGTTTTTTGTTTCTTCTCTCTGTCTACTTGTTTCGTGTTAATGCGAGTTCGTTGGAGTTGGAGGATGTTGATAGATGGAGATAATGATAGATCGATGTTCGAGGATATTGGTTAATGGATCAGATAATGGTTAATGGATTGCGGATTTTTATGGACTTATGGGAAATTTGACGGCGTAAAAGTAGAAGAATGCACGCACGATGCGGAATGTACAGGGTCGAGTTTCGACAGCTACGTTCGGTTCTTCCCTGCTACTTTTTGTTTCCTTTTTCCGACTACTTGTCTCGTGTTAACGCGCGAGCTTGTTAAAGCTTGAGTGAGTTGATAAATGGAGATACAGTAAAACTCCATTTATCCGTACTTTATTTAGAGGAACGAAATTCTCGTTAGTGCACGATTAAATGAGCCTTTGGCTATTGATTTCACTTATCTGAACGTAAACTCCGATTATATGGACGGAAAGTTTCTCGAGTCATATATTCCAGGAAGTCATCGATTATCGGGTTTTGATTAATGTTGCACGATAAACTGTACTTGGTTAATACAAACAAACTCATTACATATTTATTGAAAAATACAATTGAAATCACGCATCGCACCTTATACCTTACATGACAAAAACAAAGTATATTTCAGCAAGTAATAAAAAATCGTAAAGAATGCATAAACTCTGTTTTGTTTGTTCGACAAACGGAAGGGTGATCGGTGCGAGGCAATTTTGAAAAATTCTAGGATGTTTCGTGATTAACGGTTGCTTGTTTTCGACAGGTCGGGAATTTTCCTGAATTTATCGGGGGGCGTGAAGAAGTTTGGATCGGACTTTTGACAGGGCATCGTATATTAGCGGTGGATTTTTAACGGAGGCCGGTAATATCGGCAGAAAACGGAAATTTATAACGTAACGAGAGCTGGATTGTCGGTGGAGAATTGCATTTCGCTGAATTATCACGATTGTGCTAAATTATCGACGTTAGTTCGCGCGTCTCTCCCTCTCCCTGTCTCTCTCAGTAGCAGCTTATTCATTTCTAAACACGTTGTCTACCGCGTGCATGAGTTCTAGGGCCGATGAATCATTCGAATAATCGTTGTCTACGTGAAAATATTTTTTCCGCCGTGCAATGCTGTCATAATGGACAGGTGCTGCATCGGCCACGCGATTGTTTAATCTTCGCGTTTGTCGATTGCCTTTTGTGTTCGTCGACGACATGATTGGCAATAACATTAGCTCTCGCTAAAAAATCGAATCTGTAACGCGCTGTAACGTACGCTCTCTTTGACGACAGGTTACAATTTTTTCTCTCTCCCTAAAGAAAGTAAAAAATGGATACTCGATACTCGTTACAATTTGTCAGTCATACAACTTCGAAAATCACCACTCGCTCATCGATTTCGTCAGAGATTTATGGTTTCTATATAAATTCCTCTCAGCCATGAATTTTCCTGCTCGTAAATTCGCCCTATCAAGTCTAATAAAATCACCGACTTGCGTCTACCCTTCAACGAACTATGCGACGCTAAACGCAGCGAACAACGCCTGTACCCTTTCCTTTAATAACGAGCTACGGCCATTTGTCAGAGCTCTTAACCGTGTCAGCCATTGCTAACTTCAAAAATTCCCATTCGCGGGTCAAGAACGCACGCGACGAGAGCAAGTTTTAGAGGAGTAGGTTCGTATGGCGAAGCTCCCTAATCGAAGGAAGATTCACGGGGTCGCGAGCTACCTGTTCGAGGGGCGAGCATTCATCGTGAACAAAGGCACTCGAGCACCCTTCGCGTTCTTCTCTCGCTTCTTCCGGGCCTCTAGCCCCGTGTAGAGGGTTGAAAGTATCATCTTGAAAGCCGATCGCGCTACTCGGAAGTCGACCAGAGCTCGTTCAGACTCCGCTTCTCTCATTAAAAATTCACACGGGCGGAGTGTTCGCGGGGCTTTAATCAATCGGCCGCTTAAGCGTTGCGATCCCTTTCTTCTTAGTCTCAGAGAAGCCGGAATCTGTCATTCTTAAGCTTCTCTGCAACTTTTATCGCAGTGGAATCGGTTTTTGGGATTTTCGACCGGGATGAAACTGCGATGATACTTCCATCGGATACTGCGCTTATTTGGAACCGATGGTGATTTTAGCACACTTCTCTTGCGGTATTCTAACTGTTGCACCGTGTCTGAAGTTTGACGTTAAGGATTCTAATTTAAAGTTTGTATTAGGTTGTAACAGTTTAAAAGTTTAATTCAGTCATATCGTTAATTAATCTTACGACATCAGAATAATCGTTTTATTTGACTTTCATCATGCAACTGATATCATGTGCTCTAACATTTTAATACAACCAAGTGAACGAAAAATATATGTAGAGAGTGATATAACGAATTAAAGGCGCAAGCTACGTGCTTTTTGATTAGACGAAAACTATCATGCCTCGTGATTGATATCACGATGTTTGGCAGTTAAAATCTGGCTTTTTTATTAGAGGCTAACGAAACTTTTCCGAGTGTCTGATTTTCTACCAATCAGGATATTCCTCTTTAATTTACCTAATGAAATTAGGCAATTGGAGGGCCTCGTTCAACCTTGATTATTTATTACATTTTCGTACTGTCTCTTTCGTATGTTATTTTAGTAGCTCGGAGTGACGAACGTGTAATGTGTACATAAAGTACTCGTCAAACATTATGCATGACAACTTTTAGGTTCTATCTTTGAAATTTGACGTTAGTGGAACGACGGGGCTTATCTATGTTTAACTCAATTAGTATCAAAATATTGGCTGGTTTATTAAGATGAAACTTCAGAATGACTTAAATGGTCCGAGATTCGTTGTTATCAGTTTATTCGCGTAAATTGCGAAAACCGTAAAGTTTCAGCTAATTTTTCCGATACGTGTAAAGAATAGGTACCTTCTGTCTTATTACACGTAGTATCTATCTATAGGACGTATGTACAGAAAATATCATCACTCAATTGTAATACAAATGTTCTCTATTAGGACTGAAAGGGGTTTCTAATGCCGCGATTCCAATGCAACTGAGTTCTAACGCTGGAAGCTCCGTATAAATGTCATACCGTAGTTGCATAAAATTACTTTTAGCTTATCCTATGAAACGGAAATAACGAAATTCCATTTCGTAATTTTTATCGTTAATTTGAAATGACAAATATAAGCTGGAAAAATTAGAAGTCGCGCGTTATTTATAAAAGCTGCGTTAAAAAACTAGGCTGCGATGTACTAGCATATGGATTCATAACTGGCACAGGTGTTTCCGTAATTACGATCGTGTTCACAGAATACATCGTGACATGTCGGCGAACTTCATAAGCCGACGTTGCAAGCTTCGTTGCGATAGAATCGCAGAGTGTGCCATAGTTGGTAAATCGATGTACACACGCAGCTCGCGTCTCTGTTTATTCTTCGCTCATCCATCTCTTTTCTCTTCTCTAATCCACCGATCGTGCCGTTTTTTTCCCAATTTTCGTTTTGTTTCTCTTACATTTCGCTATCCACTGCGCTACCTTCCTTTCTACGTTCTCTGTACTCTGTCATTTTGCATTCCCTGCAACTATTTGAAAAAACATCCCCCTTCAGTGTCCATTCTTTTACATTATTTTCCTCCTTTTCAACTTTTATCGCAACATTTTTCCTTATTTCGCTTCAAATTTACCCTTTCTAGTCCTCCGACCTGTCTTCGCCGTTCTATCTATCTTCCTCCACCGAATCGTATCCGCAAAACAATATCCCGTCCTTCCAGTTCCTCGTTTCACTTTCTTCCTCTTCTCCCTCAAATCCTCCTCCACATTCTTCCATTTCATTCATTTCTTCGCCTACACGCATACACACGTACATCAATCCTGCGCAACACCTTGTACCACCTTATGTACTATCTTTCTCCAGCGGGACTTCTTTGCTTTATCGCACAATCCACTATTCCTAACCCCTCTACCCGTCGATCGCGGTTTCATTCTCGCCCTTCCATCCTCTCCCGTCTATCCAACGTTTCCCACATTCCCTTCTCCCTTCTTCTAACCCTTCCTCGCTGTACATCCTCAACCCCTGTACGCCGCCACCCCCACCAAATGAACGAGAGCGCCGGCCCGAAAGCCTCGGTTGAGTCAAGCTCCGGCACGGTTCAGGCGAGTTCAGTCGCGCCATTCGGCCGTGGTGTTCACGTGCCATCGCAAGCTAGCAATACGTCTGTCGTTTCGTCGTCCATAAGAGCGGAAAAACATACCAAAAGAGGGAAGGGAAACGGAGAACGAGAAAGAGAGGGAGTGAGGCAAGTGGATCGCACGCGTTCGATGTTCCCGCTCGGAGAGGCCTGCCACGATCGCAAGGTAGATCCTTAGATCGTAAGCTCGTTAGATGGTTTGTTTTGACGGCCGGTCCCGCGTGCTCGTACTAGTGCGATGTGTCTGATCCGTTTTTATAAAGACTTTTTTATTTTATGATCACGTACGGTTCTTGTTTGACATGCGACCTGTTCTTGGTGTTTTTGTAATAGAAATTCGGTTATCGAGCAATTGGATTGATTTTAATTAGTCTGCTTTTTTAATTTGTGTTACCAGTGAGTCGGCGAGGGACCGGTTTGCTAGGGACCAATTTAATTAGATTCATACGGGCTCGATGAAAGAGCGTAGATTGCGATCTGTCGTAGTTTTGGAGGGAAATTGATTTCCGACCCGCGCGAATGAATCGCGTTTCGAATCACCGACGACCGTTCTTTCCTCTCTCCCTACCTCCTTTCGTGGAATCAATTAAAAATCATTTATACGAGGCGGTCGGCACGGTTGCTAATTGACCCGTGAATTTTGTTGATTCCACGTCGATTTGAATCGACGTTTTGCCAGCTAATGTCGCGATCCATGACGAATTTTTCTATTGGGAACAAATCGATCGAAAAGCCGTTTGCCGATATCTGGAACGATATTAGATTTGCAAAATTCCCATTGAAGGTTGTCAGTCCGATAATTCGCCGGAAATGAAAGGAGAGCTTCTACTTGATTTTCCGTATTTTCAAATATTTCATTTATTTTATTTGAAACGTTTGAGGTATTTTAATTAACTTTTAGAGTATAATTAGTATAGATCGCTCGAATCTTGTTAATATTTCATCCACGCTTCAGGCAATTTTTTTTTCAAATCCCCCACGTCCGACGAGCGTTCTTTTTTGTATCTTTCATAAGCGCAAATTGTGTTTTTCCACACGAGTGCTTTGTATCTCGCGGAAATAGATTTAAATATTCATAATTTAGAATGTTGAATTTCCTCTTGGCCTCGTTTCGCAAGCTGAGTGCCAGAGGGTACGTGTTACCACGATTCCCGCCATTTTGTATAAGTCTAATTAATCCTTGAGAGGATACGGGCAAACTTGAATTAATATCGTGCGACTCGATGCACGACCACAAGACGAAAGAGAGGGAGAGAGAGAGAGAGGGAGGGAGGAAGAGAGAGAGAGAGAGCAAATTTCGCGAATGACAAGCTGCCGTCCAAGTGGAAGAAACTTTCCCCGCCAGACCAGACGACATAACTTCCCGCTTTTGAGGCTTCCTTAATTTGCGCTCCGCGTCATTTGAAACCAGTCAGCCGCCGTTTCTACTGAAAACCATAACTATACGACAATGTTTTCAAGTGCTTCGACTCATTCTTCGACTACGCTTTGCCTTTAGATTATTTAATTATTGGTTTTCCGCGAACCAGATGATAAGGAGATCGAGGAATTCGTATACGAATAGTTTCGGGCAGATCGGGAAACTTTACGATATTACAAGATGCAAAAATTCTTGGGAAAGTTCAGGAGTCTTGGACTTTTAACTTTTGAGACTCCCGAATCTCTTTCGGCAAGCCTTCGTGTATTTTATCTTCTACCGATTGGTCGAATGAAGGGAAAATAGAGAAAAGGGGATAAAAATAGCGATAGAAGATTGAATTGTGTGTGAAATTTATAGAAGAAACAAGTGAAGTGCGCGGAGAAGCATACGGCGGTGAAAATACGCTAATAATAATTAGTTTACTAAACTTTTAGAAATTTTAAATATATGATTTATGATAGATTGTTTCACAGCTTACATACTGGAATTACATTCGTAAAGAAGATTCCAAAGAATGATAAAAATTCGCCAAAGATGGTTGATTGATTTATTGAACTAACTCATTACTTTGTACCTACTTCGCGATTTATTATCTTATGATTTATACTTATAACTAGTTCGCTATATTTTTACTTTCAAACTTAAACCGTTTTATACTTTTATGACAAGCGTTTCATATTTTTTTCATATCAAAACTGAAACATTTAAGATTCCACGCTTACACGAAAATTCTAAACTAATTTGCTCCGCTAAAACCCAAAATTATCCGCGTCTACGCACTGATAAAGAGTCACCGCAGCGAATTCAATTCGCGTCTAACACAACACGAGACATCCGAAGCACCTTGTCGAGGGTCGCAAACGCGGGGCGTGGTTCAGCCACGCGGATACGAGTCGGATTAATTCGTCGGGACTGATTAATGAAAAAAAGAAGAAATAAAAAGAAAAAATTGTAGCCGGGAACGTGTGTCGAACGCGGGCCGCGGATTTTGAAACGGATAGAAAAAAGCGAAGTGGCAATCGAACGGACGGGGCCACGGAACTGCGGCTAAAAAGCGATATCGTAATTAATCACGTCGCTTGGAGCCGGCTCGAGACATGCTGGATAGCTTGGAAAAACAGGGTGGAACAGGATGCGCGTGTTGCCTCTGGGGGATGATCAGTGGAAGAGAGCAATTTCTAGCGTGCGTTCACCCTCTCAGCTGTTTCATTTCGTTTCTTCGTGCACTCGCGCGTCGTCTGTTCCGCGTTTTCGTTGCACAAGTTAGTTAGGCTCGATTCTAGTCCGCCCCGATCCCGCTCCCCCGGGCTTCATCGGGAACAATTTCAATTTCGTCCGGAAGCCCGTGACGATCACCAACTGCATCGCGCAGTGTTCGAAAGCGGCTGTCTGTTCGGGGAAAAACTGTAATTTTGGTCGTGTTCTATTATCGAATTCTCTTTTTTAATTCTCGAAATTTCCAAAGATCCGTAATTAGGATATTATTATACGTCTTACAGATTTTGTAGAGGAAGGTGCATGCTTGAATTTTGCATTGAGAGGATTAGACAAATTTGACGACAGTTTCGGGTACGTGCACTCAGGAATGGTCAATTTTGAACGCGTTTAATTTACCGTTTTAAAACTGTATGGTTCGACGCGGATGATTTTAAGATTTATGATATTAAAGTAACCTTCTTTGTAGTTTAATCTCGAAGTGGGTATTGTTGATACTCTGCGCATTAATATCATTTGTTATTTAACTGTTCCAGTGACTTTATTATACCACATCTGCGGAGTATCTATGAACTATACGCAATGTCTCGTAAGAAAGGGATTCTACGTGAAAAAGTAAATATAATAACTGGAATAGTTAAGCGCCAGACGCTGTTAATATTTGAACAGTATCCCATAACTTTTTCGTGGTAGCTGTTTCAGTCGACGAGAACGCTGAACCGCACTCGGCGCTTCTTTTAAACGATAGAAAGCCTTGTTCTACGCCGCGCTGGTGATGGATTTATTTCCCTTCGTTCTGTTTTGGAAACCGATTTCTGGTTATTAGTTTCTACCTTTATTGCGCGGTTTACGTGGACAGATTGACGAGCGAACATCGACGGGTCCCCGGGGCGGGTGAAGTTTACAGAAACTCGTTTGTTTCTTCTTTTGTTCCGTCAGTTAAAAACTAGCGACAGATATTGTCGGGGATATGTTGCGAATAGCAGAAATTGTTTGCCAGTGAAATTTTTTATACTTTTAATCGCTATTTCGCGAGCGGTGTCGAGATTCGTCTCGAAAGGGATTTACATTTGATTGAAATCGGACGCATTATGCGTTCATAATACGCCGAAAAAATGGCAGATTTCAACGAATGGTCGAAAGGGAAAAGAAATGAAATCGAACGGGGTTAATCGCTGTACAGCGATAAAATCAAAAGCTTCAAGAGACGAGCGAAAAGAAGAAAAAATTGTGATTTCTTCTATATCATACGCGCGCATATATTATTTACATTACTACGTAGTTTTAATGGCTTTTATCATAAAGTGCTTCACGGATGACACCCAGTTATAATCTGAAAGGGATATATGCCTTGTCTGTGATTCGTCAAAAAATTATTCACTTTCGATACATCGAGACAAAAATATAAAATTGTAATTTCATCTACATATTGACATTTATATTACCATTTATTAAGTATGTGAATTTTACAAAGGTGCCTACATTAATGATGAATTAGTGACTAGAATCACCATTAATCTAAATTACCTACTACTCTAAGGAAATGGCAATAATGTACTTTGCTATAGGAACCTTTTGATATCTTTTTTAAGGTCACGATAAATGGTAGTTTTAAAATTATGGAGAGGGTGTAGAAATTCAATGGTAAGAAAATTTGGTACAGAAATAAAAAATCAACAGAAGGCGGTGTCGATTAGTTTAGCTTGCAAAAAGCTAAATTCATTTTTACACCTAATAAATTCCAGATGGAATAAAGTACACCGATGCATTGGAGTTCTTTGAATTGTACAGCACTATCCCGGGAATACGTAAATTGGTCAATATCGATTGACGATCTCTGGGTTGCCCTGGATCTTCGATTTTCCGCAACCAGTGACCTGGAAATTCGCGCATTGGAATTTCCATGGATCGTGAAATATATGAAATATTTTCACGGCATAGTGTGTTTTCCTCGGCTTAATTCTACTCTCTTGGGGATTCTTCCGTGCCGGTTATATTTTTCCGCGAGGTAAACTTTCGAATGCATTAAGCGCGGCTTGTCCAATGAAATACGATGGGAACTGGATAGGCTGATGCTGGAGGGACGCGTAATGAAAAGGAATATCTGCTTTCGTGCGCGCGATTTACTCTATTTTGGGTCTAACGTAGTCTAACTCGGATTTCACCTACTTTAAATTGAAAATAAAAAGAATGAAACGAGATTTAATATAACGATATTTACCGGCATAATTTAAAGTAGATGCTAAGCTTTGTAGCACATACAGCTTTGTGAAAGTATAAAAATTTTCATATTTAATTTCGATTAAGTAGTGTTTGTATAAATACAAACTTAGTTATCTTGAACGTGGTAGGTAAATTGGACTTCGTTTAAAATAATTTTATGAAAATATAACAATTAAGATGTTTAATTAAGATGTTTAATTAAGTGGCATTCGCGTAGATATGAACTTAATCAGTCTGGAGCTCTGGTTTATAATCTGTGGAATCGCGACCTCTATGAGGGTCGTTAAGTATTTTTTTAAGGGTTGTTGCCTTTATTTTTTTTTTATTCTGTAATACATATTTTTCAAGTATTTTCTTCATCTTATCGAAGATTTTTCTTTATATGGAGGAAAAGGAGATCGCAAAGTTATTTGCCTATTATAAAACAGGGTGGCTGTTCAAGAGAAATTTCTTAAATTTCAAGCAATCGTAGTTTGAAAAGTGGAAAATTAATACTTGTAGGAAATAGAATCGATTTGGAAAATTGCAAATATTCCCAATACATTTTATTTTCAACATAAAAAAATCAATTTCGTTCCGTTTGAAATATCTTTAAAGCGTAAACAAACGAGCGACGAAGAAGGAAGTAGCTTAAACGACGATATTCGCGGAATGCAACGGGAAAATTTTAACTATATCGTGAAGAATCTTGAACGAAATTCACTTATCGTTCTATGCTTCACGTTCGTGCGCATCAAACGTAAGATGTTTCGTTTCTTCTGGAAAATTGACATTGGCATGGAATTCTGAATCGCGATTGAATAGCGTTGGTCGAGTTATTACGAGCTGTGATCAGATTCGATTGAAATCTCGCTCTCCGTTTCTTTTTTATTCTTGAATTGAGAGTTCTGAAACCAAATGAATAATTGAAAATTCTTCCTATATTCGTTTTAAGTTTTTTAATCTCGACGTATATAAGCAGATATTTTTTTAAGATTCATCGAGGTATGAATGGTTAAAAAGCAGGTATTTCATACGTATGTTACGATTTAACAGAGTAGGATATGAATATTTGTAATAATTTAGCCCAACGTAGAAGCAATTCGCGACGAAGAAAACTGCCAAGAAGAAGGACAACAATTTCCAGACATCTTTAACAACACTCGAGACGAACATAAGATGTCTCTCACAACACTGTAGTTTATCCAAAGAAAAGTTCTTACTTTTTCTTCTTCTTCTTTGATTCCTATCGGACAGACGCCTTACGAAGTTCTTTGTAGATATAGTCATCTTACAAATATAATTGAACTCTGTCGATCTTTACATTTTTGCAAGAATTTTACATTTTTTTCTTAAAGGTAAATGAAGAAAATAAAATGCTCATATTGTTGCGATTGTTATGTCGATTTGTCTTTGTCGGTGTTTCTTTGGAAAATCAAATATAGTTTCGATTTGCTTACTCGATTCGCCTTTGATATCGGATTTGCTTTGATCTCAATTTTCACATGATTCAAGCTAAAGGAAGGCTTGAGACTGTGAAACTATTAGCGATATCGGGGATATTAAAATTGACGTGTAAACGATGTCTAAATAGAAATTAATACACTCTTGTTCTGTGACAACGTATGATGCACGGGCTCGACACGATTCTGTCAGTGGAAATGAAGCTTAATAGTCACGTTGCATTCACATCTCCGTGTTTACGTCACGTCGATGCCACGTGTTTGCCGTTGTGTAAAGCAAAGGGACAGCTTACAAGGAACGTTTGGACAACGATCGATCCGTCGAATTTTGGTTTCATTTCTCTGGATTTACGCTCTCTTTATCCTTAGCAACATTTATTCAAGAACTTCAATTTATTTGAAAAAACTGATATTTTTCTTCTAAGTTCTGAAGAATAAAGTCATTGAAATTTGATTTAACCGTAATTTTCTGATTAAAGATATGCATAGATAAATATATTTGCTAAAAATAAGCAATTGTTCGGATAGTAACAATTGAACTGTAATGTATGTGCACGTTGTGTTAGTATTATGTTATCACATATAAATAAAGCAGGAAAACGCATTCAATTCGCCATTCAATGATTCCTCGCGTCGACGTGACGTTTTCAGAGATTCAATCATTATCGTATTCATATCGCAGCACTCGCAAACTATAAACATAAAAGCTTTGTTATTTTCCCTTGCATTATGTATTTTTTCCTACACATTTTACTTTCGTTTCTTCGGCTACAAGTTTCATATTTCGATGATCGTTGATTCTGATATTAAAACGAAATATCCGAAGGCTAATAAAATTTCCAAGATTTTGACTTATAAAATGATGATGCACATAAATAGGGCGTGATAAATCGAAATGTTAGAACAAAACGATGATTGGGAAGAGACGAAATCATTGGAAATTGAGGAAAACCGGATTGGTTGAGCTGCGGGAGACTGTTCGATTCTTGAAAATTTCATCGCACGTCGTAGTCACGTAAGTCGTTCGGAATTTAATTATCAGAGAGCCGAGCGGGCAGTAAAGTTACATTCGAAAGTTTTCACCGACGTCGTCTACCTTCTGGCTGGCCTAGTTCGATACACGTGTCAAAGTAAATGCGGCCCTTTCGACTGCCTGTCTAATTAGGCGGCCTTTTTAGCCAGGCGTTTGATTAAGTAGCAAATTGCCGGGCGTGCGTGAAAGGAAATTAGGAACAGCGCGCAGAACAAAAGAGGAGGGAGGGGAACAGTGGAATTAGATAAAAAGCAACGCGGAATGGAATAAACTGTGCTTTTGGAAATTTTGGAACGCTTTTGTACCTCGAATGTGGAATGATCTTCGGCTAGTTTGTGATTAAATAACTCTATATCCAGCGAATATTACAATAGAGAATATCTTTGATATCACGAAAAATCCTATGGAATCTAGTTTGCATTTCATATGGATCAAAGCTCGTTGGATAATTAATTTTTATAAAACAGGATTATTCACCTTGGAATTTCCACGATCTTTGCCTTTTGCCTGATAATTTTAAATGTCACCGTACGTAATGGAATTTTCTATAAAAACTTGAAAGCATATATTCCTTGTATCTGATAAAAAAAACTTGCCGACAAAGAAATAATCATTTTCTCAATCGCTTATTTTCAATACCTTCAATATGGTTATACGTTGTTCCCAGATACAAAGCTTATCATTGACAGAACTTTCAGGATGATCTGATACAATAAAATATCTATTGTGAAAGTTATTCTCGAACATAATCCCATTGGGAAATTGTCAAAAGTCCGATAAATTACCCAAACAACACGTATCAGATTAAAGTGGAACAAGAAAACACGTTCGACTTGGAACGAATAATATGCATAAGTATTTTCGAAGCAAACAGAGAGACGCGTACGTAAGATAAAAGGGCATGGACGGACGTATAAAAAAGACAGAATGAAGCCTCATAAAGCAGAGGGTGGTCCTTTTAAGCGAATTGGATTCGATCTGCTGGAGCGGCTCGAACTCTGTATCGTTTGCCCGACGTAGGGGGTGGCTCGTAGGTGTCGGGGTGGAATTTTAATTAATGCATCTACGCGAACGATATCTTAGGGACGCCTTCGCCCTTGCTTCCGCGTCTCTATCATTCTATTCGAGGTATTAAGGGAACTCTGGCTCGTTTAATTATTTATTCAAACCTTTGACGTTTCTGTCTCTCTTTTTTTGCAACGTTCCTTTACTTTTCTACTGAATCTTTCGCCGCGCTTGAATAAAGCCGATACTTCTGTTTATGTCGTTCGTTTTGTTCGCTTGTTGTTAAATTTTCCCCTTTTGTCAAGTTGAAATTTAAGATTTGAATAACGTTCGCTTTTGTCCATTTTGAGGAGGGTTGTATATGGTAATGTTCAAGAATGTTTGGACGCGTCGATGAATGGTGGAAATGGATGGAGAAGTGTCGATTGTAATTGATAGATTGAAACGAATGAAAGGTATCGTATACTGTATGTCGGATATAGCACGACATTAATAAAGGACAATGAATTTTCGTATTGATTGAGAGTGAAAAATTTTTATACGCAACGATTGTACGTATCTTTCGTTCGCTATTTATTATATTTCACCTCTGCTTTGATGACAATCTATCTAAAAGTTTATATTTTACAACTATTCCCAACACATTCAAATATAAATTTATTCGACTCTGATCGTTTTCTCCCACTTTGGAGATGATACAATAAAAATCCCTACGTGAATGATAAATCTTTGTGCTGAAAGTTTTCAAACGAGACAAAGGAAGCTTTCATCCTTGAAACGAATGTTCCACCGTTTAATCGACAGGCACGTTCACAACCGAAAATTCGACAATCAGTTTATCTTCCACATCTCCAAAAATCATTGCACCTTGAATTGATACCGCTCAATTCAGCATTCTGTCCCGTCGATACGTTAATTACTGCGGCCGTCCCAGTTATTAAAAGAGAAAGAAGCACGAAAATAAAGAAGACAGGAAGCTCTTATTTATTTATCTTTTCGGGGAGCACAAAGTAGGTCGTGGAAGTGGCTCGGTGGTAGCTACTAATTACCCCACGCTTCGTGTATTCACGGAGACCGAGAGAGGAAGTTGGAATGCGAGGGAAATAAGGGAGAGAGAGCGTCGTGCTTCTGAATAAATCCCAGGAATATAGCGCGAAAGACGCAGCATGAAAATCCGCAGGACAGGTGGCTGATTAAACCAAACGAACCGTTCGATCGTTTCTGTCTACCAGAAACCGTCTCTCTATGTTTATCTGTTTTAAAGCCGGATTCCACGTTCCATTTAACTTTTCAGGTTTCGTATTTTCTGAACGATGGGACACGGTGAATTTCTTGCTTGATCGGCAATTATTCTTGATAAGTAATGGCTAGAACGAATCGACGATCGTTTTCGGTTGATTGTGTTCGATTCTGGATCGTCAATGATGAAAATGTTTGGAGATTTAGAAGAATTTGTTGCTCCGAGGAAATTCATCCTTCGTGAATCGTTTTATACTACGTATTATAGAATTGAATTATACCTAGCGCATATTTTACATATAGTGGTAGTAAACCTGTCTCATTTAAGCGTAGTTATGTCTCAGCTTAGAACGAATTAAGAAGACGAAACGCGAGAGAAAGGCCGAGAAATACGGAGAAAGGTAACACGAGGTGATTAATAAAGTGAAACGATACGCTATCCTCGTTCATAAAGTTTTAATAGCCGCAATTTATAAACCGTCTACTCGCGCCAACAACTCTGATAATAATTTCATACAGTTGGGACTATCTTATAATTAAAAACTTGGTGGGAACGTTCGGAAATATCGGTTCTCTCTACGCGGCCATCTACCTAACCATTCTTCGGCCATAAAAGAAACGCTCGCAACTCGTAGCTCTCTCTCTCTCTCTCTCTCTCTCTAGGTCCTTTTGTCCAAAACTGTGCACCGGTTCGCTACCAAGGCCGTGGCTATCTCTCGTCGTCGAGTTATTTGCGCGAGGTTGAATTCACTTGGTGCCGCGAAATGCACTTTGAAATATCGGCCAAAAATGTGAAGGGAAAAGAGAACGACCGTGAGAAACGGAAGCGTGTGCTCAAAATTCGAGGATTGAGTTCGCTGCTACGAAAGCGCGAGTAGCATTTGTATTGCTTCGCCGATTTTCAGCTGTACACGATTGAAATTTCTTTTCGTACGATCGATATTGAGGCTCAAACGATAATTCATGGAATGCTCGGTTTAAGCACTTAACTCCGCTTTGAAGAAATTAATTCTTTGAGTCTATTTTCTATCTTCTGTTTATCTATAAATTTCCATGACCCTCGAATTTTTATATCTCAATTATATCAAGAATACGTAATTGAGAGTGAATATACCAAGTCTTTATGAAAATAAGTGGTTAGTCTCGGGTTTGGTTCCTTTCAAGATTAAAATTTATAAGTTCTTGCAAATTCAAGAATAATTTAACAGCTTGGATGTAAATGTAACTTTGAGAGCTCAAAATTGAACTGAAAGCTTTGTTTTCGTAGACAGACTGAAAAAGTATTTGATCCTGAAAGCTTAAATTCAAACCGAAAGCTCGGTGTTCGTAAGAAGCTTAGATAAATATGTAACCTTGAAAGATCAAATTGAAAGCACTGTTTCCGCGACAAGTTTAAAATATTTAACATTGGAGATTCAGGATCGAATCAAAGGTCTTTTCTCCGGACAGGTTAACAAGATTTGTTTCCGGAGAAGCCGAAGATTAAACCGAAGGTACCCTTTTCGTTTCGTGTAGTAAAACTACATGACAAGTTGAAAGCTCAATCTAAACACGAAACTTCCTTTTCTACGAAAAAATAAATTCGACGTTTCGAAAATTGAAGACTCAAAACTCAAGTCGGAAGATCTGTTTTTTTTTTAGATTAAGAAGTGACTAACTTTGAAAGCCGGGGGAAATATAAAAAATTTCGTCGAAATAGTTTCAAGAAGCTGAAAGAAATGTTTCTTAAAAGCTTTATGGTCTGAGGTGGCTGACTGAAGGCTAAAACGTTGCAACGTCTAGCGTCCCAAGCTATGAAGATCTCATTTTACGAAAGTTGTATATCGAGGAAATATTGGAAACTTGAGACTCGCATTTACTAGCATAAGGTATCGTCGCTTAACGGACGTTCCATCAAATTCACCAAACAAAGAGACGGTGCTCGGATGAAATGTTGCAGAAAGCGTTGCAGTTCCTATCGCTCTTCATCCCTTCCATCCATTCGCAAATTTCTTTTTCCCCGAGAACAGAGAACAACCAGAAAATAGAGGAACTGTGCGCGTATCCAGTTCGGTTACGAAGATAACGGCACATGGGAAATCACGACTATTGTCCGCGCACAATAAAGACAATACGCGGACGCGACGTCTGGGTGGGTTGCTAACATCCAGGGGACTCGAAGTGTGTCAGATATCCGTTGAAGAACGCGGTTACGTGTGCATAAAACGAGTGCGCGTTTGCCACGGTTAAGGTTGTAAAACGCTGTGATTTTACGTCCCATTAAATATGGAAACGGCGCAGAAAAACTTCCGAAAGGAAACTGTTTCTTCTGCCAATTTTCGGTCGGAGATCGTTAGGAGGTAAAGATCTTGATGTTACCACTCATCGTTATATTTCTGCAAGATTCTATGAAATAGAGATTTTTCTCTTTACTTGGAGATTGACGTCGCGCTAGCAGCAAAGTTATTAATATACTGTGGATGTTTGGGTAAATTAATTTTTTTTTTGCTAAAGCAATTTATAGAAATCGGAGATTTAGAAGATTTCTCTTATTTCAAGACCAAGTAATATAAATTCATTGAAACTAATTGAAGTTGAGAATTGGACCACAAACCACAAAAGATTCGGCTTGTATGAACGTAATCTTGAATTCAAATTACTCGACTAATTTCAGCCTCGGTACGTGTGATAATTTTCTGCCTTTTATTCCTGAACCGCGCTTTCTAAACGTGTATCTGCAAGCAGGAACGTGCATTAGCGAGGATATGCTTGCAAGACACGTTCAAAAGGAGTAACATCAGGAACGTGTTAGCAGCGAACACAACACATTCATTTCGCACGTATCAGGCTCGGCGAAACTACGTTACACCGTGGTGTTTCAAGGCATTTTCAGAATCGTTGTTTTCTGTTTTCTAACTTCATTGAAAATTAACAGATTGTTGGAGTTTATGCAATAACTAACGCCTATGCCTGGCACTTTTTAACTTTTATGAAATATCGTTTTCGATCCATTCTTCCATGGAGACAACGAGACATCCTTTGGCATCATCGATATTATTTTCACTTTCCATATCAAAATCCATTTTATTCGACTAATATTCACGTTACTCGAATTAGAATTATATTCTACAAAAACTATCATCTTCTGGATGATTGGTATCGTCGCGCGGGCTATCGGATAAGATATTTGCGTAAAATTTACCGGGAACTTGTTCTTACACGAGTGACAAAATGGAGATGAAGACGCGAGAGGAAGAAGGAACGATGACAAAAGAGGAGAAGCAGCTGATTATCACGACGACTGGCAGGAAGGAGATTAATGCGAAGAACGAGCTGGAGAAGTCTCTTCAAGTGGGTTCGAACGAGTTGCCCTGGCTAATCACGTCCTCGCGGATTTTGTTCTTTCGCTTGGCCAAAAACTCGCTGGGCCAAAGTTCTCGAGCTCGTTAGAAGTACAGTTTCTCGAGAAAACTCTGAACAGTCACGAGCTTGGAAATAAGTTATCGCGAGAGAAGTAGAGAAAACGTTCTCGAGCCAAGAAATCAGAGGAACGAAATGATAATAGAGTGCTCCTGAGGACCTCCAGTCCCCATAATCGCCATTAATACTGCTCCTAATCGACCACCCTTGGCCGATTTGCAATTCTCGAAGCACGCTTGTTATCTCGTCTCGATTAAATCACAAACGGCCAACATTCCCCTTTTCCTTGGCTCGCTTGTTTTTCTGTTTCTACGGCACTTTTAATTGCTACGAGACCGCGAAAATGCTGAGAATGGTACTTCCGATGAGAAAAATAACGAGGTTCCGTTGATTGCTTTTTTTCGCAGACGGTGAACTCAGGTCTTAGATGTCGGGATTAATGTTTGGTGTGCAGTGATTGAATCAGGAGTTCCTTTATTGCAAACTTTGTCATTTCTTTGTTACACGACAGTTTGTAAGTTTGTTTGGCGTAGAACTCGCGCGTGGTTATCGTACAGATGTTTGCGCTGTGTTGTAGCGCGTAAAAGTCTTGTGCTATCGGCAATAGCAAACCTCGTTAATGATAAATAACGATATTTCGTTAATGGTGTCTCGTTCGTAATTTTTCCTACTTCATAAATGTTTTAAAGTTAAATGTTATACAAACCACATACAAACGATTTAAATTGAGAAGAAAGAGAATCGTAAAAAGGTAAATGAATTCTTTTCAAACTATACTTTTAATCATCATTTTGTCATTAGTTGATACTATGTATTGTTAATGTAAATCGAACAAAGCGTCGATTCGTGAGCTGCAGTGTATTGTACGTGTTAGTGTAGGGTAACAGTTTCATGAGACAAATTCCACACAGATGATAACCGATATTCCAATACTGAACTTTTCAAGCATCGACAAATAAAAGAGCGACGATAAAATTTCAAAGCTTCGCGACAGATGTCTATAAAACGACAATAAAGATCAACGATAATCATCGACACCGGACAACTTTTACAATTTCTCTTTATCGCGAACAGTCAATGTGTTTACGGAACGTTCGAAAAAAGGCCAAACAAGCACGGAACATATGCTTCCGTGCTCGTGTTTAAACGAAATTAGAGAGGATAGTGGAAAAGAAGAACGATAATGGATTTAACTACAACCAGGAAACAGCTCTTAGCTGGAACTAAACAAATTTTCCTTACTTGTGAACAAATTTTCGATACCCGCGCACCGCGTCTACTAGCAATTATAATCGCTTTCTTTTTTTAATGAAATATTTTTTAACAAAATTTATTAAGTAAACGTTATTTCGGTGAGGCAGTTTCGTTGAAAGCGTTTCAATTATGATTTGAGGCCGTGTTTCGCTCCAACGAAGTTATTTACTCTCGCGTTCTGCACTTTACTTCTAATTGCTCCTATATCTTGTCACCCTTTTTTAATTATTTTACATCTCACTGGACATGACAAAAAGAAAGATATAATTAATTATTCGGCTTTTATTCGGCAATTCATTGTCGTCGATATTTACGTTTCGACAGATTCGAATCTTCGATCTGGTCGATCCATAAACTCGCGGTAGAAATACGCGAACTGCTGCTCGGTAAGTTCCTGAAAGCCTTTTTAATTATCCTCCTCCCCGGCCCGTGTTATATTTTAATAAAATCGCGTTGCTTTTTCCTACATTTTACTTGCAGCTCTCGGCCACTTTCCATTGCCGCTTTATTCAGTGAAAGAAACGTAAAACTGTTATTGACGTTATAACATCCGGCTGTTCGTTTCGATACATCCGCTCATTTGTATTATCACCATTTGCCGTCGTTTCTTTCACGAACCCATTGTCGTGATTCTCGTTATTAGGAGAAGCGTTCGAGCAAATAAATAAAAACGTAACAACCATTGATATTAATCATTTGATATCTTTCGTTAAGCGATATATGTTACTCGTAATTAATTAAAATTATTGCAATATAGCGAAAACGAAAAACAATATCGTTATTATTACAATTAATAATTTTATCATTACCAGAGACATTTGCGCGTTTTTAATAAGAAAAAACCTGATACCAGTGATTTTCATTGATTTGGTAATTCCAGAGTTGAATGGGAAGAAAATTAATCTACGAAATTATTTCAATGAATTCCCTTCTCTTCGAAACATGTCGTTAAGTACCAATACCAGAAGTCGATCTGGGAAGCAAAATTAATTTCGAACCTCGAAGATGTGCTTGCGCCAGGAAAATCGTTTATCCCCAAGTATATCCGGCGAGTACATTCGTGTGCGATTTATAATTAATTCGTGGCGTAGACGAGTGTATGAGGCCACTTTTCGTCGTCTGTGCGTGACAGAATGTGACTACTTGCGACGAAGACTCGGCGAATTCGGCAGAACTAGTTTTTGACGGGTGCAATCGCACCCACGCTGGCCGGGTCACGCGAATTATTCAAAAACGGGCCAGCGGGGAAGCCAGGTCAGCGGCCAGCTCGCTTCCTAATTCGTCGACCGTCGCTCCGGAGCCTGCATCCGGCGAACTTGTAGCGAAATCGTTTTAACAAGGTCATGTGGATGCTCCATGGATAGAGTAACTATGGAATTGTCGTACGACGTAAAATTACTTGTCCAGTAGTGTTGGACTAGGCTAAGGAAAATCGATAGTAAAATTTAACCCCTAAATATATGATTTCTTCAAATATATTAAGAGATTTTGAAATTAGTAACTTATGGGTCAGGAGGATGATAGAAAAGTGATTCTAAAATTTTGTTATTTGGAAGGAGAAACTCTGATATAACGTAAAGAATATAATATAACGTAAACGTAAAAGAATACGTTTTATATCTTAATCTCGTCAGAAACGAATTTATGAAAGTTGGAAAAAGATTATTACCTTAAATTTTTCTGAAACACGTAATTACGCATACATATGTAGCCATTGTCTATCAATTATACTTCGAAGGAAAATTCTTTCACAATAATGTTCATTGTATCTTTTTGTGAAATTATGCTTAAATTAAAAAAGAATTAAAGATGCTTGTACGTATAGAGTATACAGTATTCCTTTGGTACTAACCTAATCGAATCCTATTCGACATGGGAGAACAGTAAAGGATTAAGATCGTAATGTATAATAGGTACTTGAGGGAAACAGCATGAACATCTAAGAAATTAAATCTAACAACTTCTTTTTTATCTGTGAATTATTTATCTGCAAATATTTATTTTCAGTTTATAATACTTTTTATATAAGTACAAATTTCTAAGTTATCCAAGTCAATATTTTTTGTTCTACAGGACGCACTTCTTTTTTCCAAGTTAAGCAAAGTTTACTTTTGCTCTTTTCACTTTTATCGTTTTATTATAACCAACGTCCTACGGGTTAGCCAACTTGATCCACACGGTTACATACAGTTTATAAAGTCCTCTGAGTAAACGCGATAAGAAAAATGATGTATGTTGGCGAGAAGTGGTGAAAATTTTATGGGAAACGGGCCGGCGTGAGCGACGGGGCGTTGACAAACGCTGACCGGAGCAGGGGTTCAGCTGTTGTTCTACACGATTAAAATCGTCTACATTGGCTACTGGAAAATTTCATCTCAACGTGCACTTGATTGTGTTTAAACGGCTAATTAACCGCGGTTGAACGTCGCTCGAGGTGAGAAAAAGAACGAGATTCTTCTGAAGAATCCTCGTGCAAATACTGGCGTTGTTATTTTTTATATGACAGTGTTATATATAGACGGGATTATAGCTTATAGTGAAAACGAGACGTCATATAAGAAAAGGATCGAATACGTAGTATAAAAAGTCGCGATAAAATGTCAACACGCACGATGTGACAGGTAATAGCGACGAACAAAGGATTTACGATCATGCCAGTTTATTTTATACATATTTTCTTTTTTTTTTTTTTTAATCATTCTTAATATTTGACAAATAATTAATTTCGTTATGTCCATGAGAATGACGTTCTAGTTAATCACAATTCAGTCTCGATATTTTCGTTCTAACCTTTTTTTTCACCGTTTCAATCCACGTAGTATCGCGGTTTTTATTGTCCTGAACAAACATAACGAGGTGACAAAGGTTAGAATGCGAAATGAGCGTACCCTATGTTCCGAAATTTTATGCAAATAGGCTCTTTCCGAACGTCCCATGCTGAGATTTAATATTTTATCAAACTCGATGGCGTAGCGGAAATCCCCATGAATGCAGCTAAAAGATTGGCTTGTCCGCACCAACGGAACACGCAACTGGCAATCAGAGAAATCAATTTATAGAAAACACGCACTGTGTACGTGTACAGTTTGCAAAATTTCAATCTTCCCCTTCCGTCCAACATCGCAATATGTCGTACCTCTTATCAGCTCTTTTAAGCTCGCTATTTTCCCATTTTCCTCCCTTGTTCTAAAAAAACCAGCCAACTACGCGCGTTATCGACATCTCAAACCAAATAAGACCCGAAATATTCTTCTGATAAATTTCTCTTGCAGCAGGTCATAAAAATATTCCCTAGCACTTTTACACACTTTTCACGAATATATTATTGCATTGTATGAAAAGATGTTGTTGATCTTGAAATTGAGAAATTATTCCTCTCGCTATTATTTATGCTCCACAAAATAACGTAACTGTTACATATTTAAGTATTCCGTTTCTCGTAATTTAATCTGAACAGAATTTCAAACTAGTTTCAGATTTTACCGATCGTGCTCATGACATGAAATTTCAAAATGTTTAGTATAAAATACACATATACGTAACATTTTTAACGACAAGTTGTGGAATACTTTCATGCGTTACTATACACATAAGTACTTATACCTTTTTTTTCAAAATTTCTCTCTTCTTCGACCTGAATCGTAGCCAGAATGTTGGTTGCGCTTTCTATCAGCGGACTGGCGATATTTCTAATTAATTTGTGAGCGATCGGACCGAGGACTGTTCGTTTTATTTGTCGTCGAGGCGGCACACTGGAAGGGTGGCTCAGTGACCTGGCTGTGACCTGGTTTTCGAACCCCCGGATCGACCTTTCGCCACCCACCTGCACCCAGTTCGCTGCCAGCGAACCGAATTTCTGGTTTCCGCCTCTCGTCATTTCCTTCGCTAAGTATATCGCCTCGTCGGCCTCTTTGCTAGCTACTGATGCGACATCGCCTGTTATTGTTGCTTCAGACGTTCGATTCCTTCTGTACTTTTTCTGTTTGTTCCTTCTATTGCGAAACTCTGAAGCGATTCGTATTCATTTATATATCGTATATCTACGGATTTACCTTGATTTAGTACTGACATAAGGGTTACATAGCGAAGATCTTTCTTTCTTTTTTTCCAGATTAAAGTGGAGAAGATGGAGTGGAGTAGATGAGATCATTAGGAGTTTGTAGGTGTAAGGAGAGACGACTCGTAAAAGGTTTCCTTGCTTTTCGATAGAAGGTGGAGAGGCGGGATTGCGAGACGATAAGTTGTCGTTAACGAGTGTTCGAGAGTATAAGTAGTGCTTTTCTGATGAAGGTCGTTAGAGGGAAGTAGGTGTGGTTTTTAATTGGAGATGCTTCGGCAAAGATTCCTCGATATTCGGCTCGTAATTAAGACGAGTGTATAAGAGTCTTACATGTTCGTCCTCGGTAACGTATCTTGATTCTTGCGACGATCAAATTGCGGATACCAGACGTCTGTAATATCAGGTCGTTCCATAAGTTGCTCTGCATTTTCGATTTTTAATATCAGATGATAGCTGATGTAACTTACAGTTAGCAATTGGAAGAATTATAGATTAATGGAGACTCGATAAATATTAATGAATCGACAAGCGTACATATGTACACATTATTATAATGTTAATACTACATTATTATATTACATAAAGATACGACTTAGTACATTTAGATATTTTACCAAGGACTAGGAAGAAAAATATTTTGTCTAAGTCGGTGTCGGTATAATTCGCGCATCTTCAAAGAAGTTTCTATGAAATCCCGGTGGAATTGAGAGCTGAAAAGACCGGGGAGAGCGCTGTACGTGATTTGCGTATTATGTATAAGTATTATGCGCAAAGTAGAGGCGCGTTATACTCTAAAAGAGGAAAAAAAGATGTCCGTGAAAGGACCGGAGAATATCACCGAACTTTTCTCATTCTCCTTCCAGCATAAAAAGTATTTAACGAGCGCGAGGATGGCGGTTTGTGAAAGGATCGGCATGAAAGTATAAGTCCTGCCAGTAAAATAATTTATTAATAACTACACATGAGATATTTTACACGAGATTTTCCTTTCCTTTGTTACCCTCTAAAACACATTAAAAACTAATTGGGATGATTTTTGCGGCTATTAACTCCAGGAAATCTACGGTATTACTTGCGAAGGCACAAAGAACAAAAATCAAAAAGAGAAAGTTCCTTTAATCTTCAGAAGGCTTAATTAGCGAAGAAATCGATCCGCAAAGCGGAAGATCCGGATACGAATTCCAATTTCACGATAATCCAATCGGTCAATTCTTTCTCTCTTCTCTTCTGCAAAGAAGCGATCGACATTGAACACCGCTCGTATCCTCGCGTTTACACGACAAAATTTACTCTCCAAGAAGTAGACGTCCGATAATCGTTCTAGCAAAGGAGGAATTCCTTATTTACTTTTCGTCCCTTTTCTCATTTTTCTTCCATAAAGGTACGTGCTATTTGACTGAGAGAAGCATGGAAAATAAAAGCCACTGTTTAATGGGCCAACGATAATTTGTAGGAAAAAGCTAGGCAGAATGGTGCGATTAAGCGACGAAAATGGTATTTGCGCGACGTTTTGTGCTATCATGTGGACGTGCATTGGACGAAAACGAAATTCGACACAGTCCTCCGAAACAAAAGCGAGCGGAACATTCGATTCGATGGTGAATGAAGCCAGCCACGGCTATGTCACATTGTAAACGACTGAAAAGCGGGATGGAGGGCTCGTTTCGACGGAAAGTTGCTGCTCGACGAGGAAGTTGGATAACGTAGTACGCTGAAAAGCATTTGAAAAACGCAGCGAACCGTTCGGCTCCTTGGCCAAGGAGCTCGTTCAAATTTTACGTTGTATCGACGTCGAGAGATTGAGCGGGATATAGGTCATTCGGAAAGAACGAGGGTTATTGGCTTTACGCTATTATTATGTATTGTTATTGGCGTCGATATCGGTACCGCTCTGCGTTCTCGTTCCTAACCGTGCACGCTATTTCCACGGTAGTTGCGGTTTTCTTGTTATAGTCTTCTGTGGTTTTTGAATTCCTCGAATTTTTTTTTTTTTAGATATCGTCGATAAACGAATTCTCTGAGAATCGTTAAAGCTACGCTATCTATCGGAGACGAAAGTTTGGAAGGTACATCAAGCAATGGAGGAATTTGTGGGAACGAAATGCTTCGGATATGCTAGCTCATGCGTGTTGGAGAAAGAAATAAGAAGACAAAGAATGTAGAGTATTCCATGATTCATTCTAAATAAATTCTTCCAGTATTTAAAGCTCTTAGGGTAGTATGGTATTGGACATTAAGATCGTGTTTCGAACAATATTTAGAATTATAGGTGATAATGGCTACGTAAGTAGAATATATCCGCGTGTCATCAGTCAGTCGAAGTAATGCCGTAGAGAATAAGCCAGGCAAAGTAACTGCGTGTCCATTAGATAGCGTAGGAATCCCCAGTGTACGCCAGTGGATACGCCAGAAATTCATATTTGTAAACGAGCAAAACGGGATCGTACGTGACCAAGCAGATAGAATAGAATTACACGTCAGTCGACTGAATCGAATGGGATGATATATTTCTGAAGTAGTAGAACGGTAGCATAATATATGAAACGCTAAATAGAGTGTATATGTAAGCGTTGAATATCGGAACAAATCTGTGACAATCTGACAAACAGAATCTGCTCGTATATAATCAGAGTGCGATAAGACTATTCACGAGTGAACCGTACACTTCAATCTCGCAATTTCTTAGACAGAGAAACGGAGTCAAGAGTATTTTTACGAGTGTTTTCCGTTATCGAAATTACCCGTTCGACTCTGAAGCTATCGATTTAATATAATAGCTAGTTTCTTTGGCGATTTGAAAGCTCGAACGCGAAAGTTGGTTAGGTCTGGAGCCAAAGATATTATTGTGTGATTTGCGAGCTGGCGTCTGCCAGATTCGAGAGCTGCTTCGCGATGATTTAATTAAAATAGTTTCAGACGATCGATCGTACCTCGAAACAGACACTGATATTTTTGTTCGTATTGCTGCACAATGGCCACTCCAAGTGGAATTTGCCAACGTTTCTGTAACGATGAACGTCGTTTAAATAGCAAATTCGCGTACGAAACTATGGAGTTGATCGGTCGAGTGTCGTCCACGAGTTTGAATTCTCCAGACTATCGGCGAATTACGTCGGTAGAAATGGAATTAAGCGTCGCCATTACCAATAATAATACTGTGCTTTCTTTCTCGAAAACGCAAGCTTGAAATAAATTACGTAACGACGACAAACATTTCATAGCCACGTGTACTCCTGTTTTTTTTTTTGGTCATTCGTTAACGTTTTTTCGCCGACCTGTAACAGCTTGCGATAAAACCTTCAACCCGGCGACTTCTTTCTCACGGTGACCGACAAAAGATAGAGAAGATAAAACCTCGAGCGTTATCTCGAGCCTGGCCATTTGTCGATGGAACGAGCAAAAAGCATTCGACTTTCCGGCCCCTCCCCACTTTTTTCTAATCTTCGATCGCGCGAAAGCTTCATCTACAACCAGCTTGATAGAAACCCCAACAATTTTCCACATCGTGACTATTACTACGGACATCGCGAGAGTTTATGCTAGACGAAGCGAACGTTTCGTATTAATCTTACCGAATATTGCAGTCCGATAGTACACATTGGTACGTATTGCTGTATAATTGTACACGGTCACACCTGATATCCCCGATATAAACTCTCCATTCCATGGATCGAAGCGCGATAACGACAGCCAGCGTAGTGGCCAGGAGGCAAAGCCGTTTGTCGATATTTTCCGGTTTATTCGAAGCTAAAAGGAAAACAATCTCGAAATCGAGACACGTCAAATCGCGAGCGTGCTTCCGACTTTGCGCCTTCATTTTTCTCCTTTCGTTACGCTTTCGTTAAGGCCACGGCGAATTTAGGCCAGCTATTCCCTCTTTCCCCTGTGATTTTACTCCCCGTGGTTTATCCGCACCGACCGAAAAGTATGTTTCGTTGTCGGCTCGACTAGCCGACGCGACATATCGACAGCCTGCTATCGAATCCCGCGATTGAAACGTGGAAAGTACGGCCACCAGATTTTTTTTTTTACGCCGAGAGAAAATGGCTGTGAAACAATGGCGACAGGATCGGCCGCTTTATCAGTGACAGCTGTTGGGCACAGCGCTCGAAAATGATAGGAAGTTTTAGGTTTAACTTGGTGCGGTTGAAAATTAATGAATTTCATTTTCATTCTACCACTTTAATTATGATTGTTTGCATAATATACATACAATGTTTAAATATACATTAGAGATTGGTTTGCTTTAGTTTTCAATAATAATGATATGGTTTGTTGTTATGCGTATAATTAATAACAATTTTCTCAAAATAAAAACGATGCAGAAGCTAATTCGCCGAACTCGAAAATATCCATCGTTGAGCCGATTTCGCGCACGATTTCGCGGAAGATCCTTTTCCGGCAGATATAATTTTCTGATTGATAATACGCATCACAGCGGAAAAGTAATCTCTGGCTCAAGATTAAATTTTCCGTGACGTCTTGCACGCGGTTCTGAGACGGCCACGAGCGTGGGTGTAATCTTCGGGAGAAACGATAAATGGCTGGCAGTTTTCTTCTGACAACGGCAGAGAAAATACAAGAATCTGATTCTCTTGGAGCTTCGTCCGGTAAAAGGGAAGGGATATACGTGCCATTCCAGGTCGATTCGCGCGTCTCTCTGTCCCTCCTCTCTGTATTAAGAAGTTAATAAGAAGGATGTCATTGTCACTGAAGTTTCTTCTGACTTTTTCGACTTTATTGCGTTACGTATACAACCGTTCATAAATACAAAGACACTTACCAAGAGTGATTGCAACATTATCAAGATCTTTAAGAATTATTATATTAATCCTGCCCAATCGTTACTTTAGATTTATCGTTGAAGTGAGTCCCATTTCAAGAAAAGCTCCACATCTTTCCTGATGTTTCGTTTTCTTAGTCCTCGAAGCCATTGAGTATTGTTTAGCACTAAATCAATTTGAAGGACCTTGCAGTCTCATAGTTTTCTAGGAACATACCTTGCACAGATGATGCAGCGGGGTACAGACAGGCCAGTTTTCCGTAAATGTGTAAAGACCCATAGACCCATGGTTTCGAAGCTCTTTCGTAAAGTAACGTTATCAGCGTGTGGATCTGGACTAGCATACACATTGTACTTATACTTAAATTTGCTTAAATATATTTTCTATTATACATTCATCCACGCATTTCCTCTCTCTATTACGAGATGAAACCTTAACATTTATTAACCTGGATTAATTATTACGCTTCGTACATTCACACTATCTAATATTTGCGAAAGAAAATGTACATCTCTTCACGTGTCGGGTAAAAAGCGGAGAGATAAGGAAAGAGCATTGGAGACGATGTTTCACTGCCTTTGTTGTTGAAAGAATAGATGTACGTTGGTTAATTGTGTAATAAATTTTGTTAACCTTCAGGGAAATTCAACTTTATTTCTTATTCTTTTGTGTCGCCTCGACTCGTATAACCAATCGATAGATTCTTTCGCGTTCTTTCGACGTAATTGATCCACGTCCTGTTTCGACGACGTTTTCAAACGATTCCTCCTTGAAAGCTGGAGAATGAATATTAAATATCCTTTAGGTATTGATCTTGTAATCGAATAGGCTAAAGAAAGCTGGAATCCACAAATCTTGTATACTTTGAGCTTCCACGCTCGATGTAATTGACTGGTGCTTGCATAACCAATTGTCCTTGAAGATCTTCCTCCACGATGGAATCCGCCGATTCTTTGATTTTACAATTAAAAGGCATATTTTCATCGATAAGGCTTGATCGACGCAACTGCTATTGAACCGGTCCCTTTGTATTGCCCGAGACAATCGTTTTCAAAGGCTTGTCGATACTCGATGCGTTTAAAAATGTGATATTCTGATCATAGAAAACAGGGAATGTCTACCTAAAGTCACAATAATTCTCAACTATACTGTGAAAGTAGGAGAAATACATATAAAATTGTATACTTAAGGTTTTAGATAAAAAGACATAATTTTTTTATTTATGAAACATATTACGTAAAAATTAAATTTATTGAATATTTTCATAACGAAAATAAAATAGAATGGAATTTGATAAATAATCGTGATTAAAAAATTGGACTTCTTTTTTATTGCTTACCAAAATAAATATGGCACGATTTTGTGCAGATTTTATACAGATAAATAAAAATGTTTCGCATGGAAAATTTTTAGGGGCTGTTCCAAAGCTCCGAGTTTTAAGTGATCTTCACCAGAAAGGAATTTCATGACGACAAAATAAGAAAGACACTCCATTTCTCCCCAAATCAACTCGATTTCCAAACTCAATCAAAACACTCCACTTCATCCTTCCAAAGTTTCCCTGTCATACGTACTCTCTGAAAAAAGAGGTTTCGGATACAGAAATTTGCCAACTCATGCAAATTCATGGAACGTTTGCCAATATACACGTTTCACTACACTTTTACTTCATTTATTTCCACCGACAACTTGTTCCTTCGTACAACCCAATGTTAATGCATTTATCCTTTTTACGAATATCTACATGATCGTTCTTCTTGTCCAATAAATTATCAAAGCCTTCTTGTACTACGTAAGCGAAATTCTACTTTTAATATTCTTTTCTTTTGTAATATATCTACTAAGCCAACATAATTGTGTAATTTTCCAGACAATAGAAACTATGCACTTTTTATATTTCCTTAGTATTAAAGAACTCTGATACGTTTCTTCCACACAATATATTTAAACATTTAATATTCTTTTTTTATAATATATCTATTGAGCCAATATAACTGTGTAATTTTCCAGACAATAGAAACTATGCACTTTTTATATTTCTTTAATATTAAAGAACTCTGATACGTTTTTTTCACACAATATATTTAAACATTTACGTTCAAACTCTTCAGATATTCTTCCTTGTTAGACTGTGAATTTTTATAAAATTTTTACTTATTACAAATTTATATTTTTGCGAGCACGACTAAAGAAATATAACTTAAACGAAGATTCGTTTTACTTATCAAAGATTATAATGATACTTTACTTTGGATACGTTATATATTTTTGTACATTGTACGCGTTTTATCCATTCTTACATCTGTCTTACAAATTTGACACAAAAGCATAAAAATACGCAATCTATTCATTAACTTTATTCACATTATCTTCATTCTAAACCTTGACACGCTCGATCTCCTCATTTACCCTAACTTTACGCATCCTTAGTCCATCCACGTACCTGTAATATTCAAACCCCAATCATATACAATAAATAATCGCCAAAAATTCTCATTCCTACGCTATATAAAATCCGTTTTCGTATTCGTCGATACATTGGACACCCACTGGGCTCAATTCACGATACTGTTTCGCGTTTCCCGTGCGTCAAAAAATTGTAAATCGATTTCCCTGCGAGATGAGGGCGCGAGCTTCATTTCCTCGACTTCTCCTCTGAGGAAGTTCGACTAGGCGGATATCGGTGTCCGGTATTAAAGCGTAGGCGATCGTAATCCTTAATGATCGCGTGATATCGAAGCTGCTAATCCAGCGGGAGTTAATTCTGTCGTTCTTCGTGAAACGAAACCATCGCGTGGGTGTCTGCTAACGTTCTGTTGATTTTGTTGCTGCTGTACGTGCCCATAAGTGTGTGTACATACTTTCATGGATATATCTTTTCGTTCTTTCCGCCTTTTTTTTCCCCAGGCTTATTCCCTTGTGCCAGCGAACGCCCCGAGCGGCTCCAAATGAAAGGTAAAGAAACGAGTTTCCGTTTGCTCGTTACGAAATGCCCGAAATTAAGGAATGAAGAGAGCGGTTGTATTTTTAACGCGAGTGAATAGGGTGCATTTCCAGCGAGGAGCATAACTGAATCTAGAATTCCAGATTTTGTGTAAATTATATTTTGTTCCCATTAATATTCAGGTATACGAAAATACGCGTAATCTCAAAAGTTCTGTTATGGTTTTCGCTGTAAACGTCACAAACTTGCGTGGAGTGGCTCAGTTGCAGCTTTGAGCCTCGAAATCTCTCTGAAATTGGATCTCGTCGCTTTCAAACGTTTTCCAAGATTCATGGCAATGGTTTTTAACGAATTGATAATGCTTGTATTTTTACGAGTGGATGGGTAGGACACGTTTAAGTGTCGCGAGCTTATGCGACACAATTTGAACGATGATATGGCAAGTGGAAGCCTCGAGCCCCGAAACGTTTGTGAAATTGGATCTTGTCGCTTTGGAAGAATGTTTCTGAAGATTCGTGGCAATAGCGTTTAACGAATTAATTATTTTTATCCAGAAGGTAGGGTGTGGCGGTTTCAGTGAATTTTCTCTCGTGCTTTTTACATTAAGCTATTACTCGTTGACGTGTTCGAGCGGTTGCTAATTACATCGTGCTTCTCGCGCATTTCACGCCCGTCTGGATCGCGTTGAAAGCGTTTACGAGGAAAATTTTTACAACGCGGGGCGGCCGTTTAAAACTAATGACCCTAGAGGTGTGAAACGTTTTTCGTCGCGGGAAAGGCTGAGATCCCGCGGCGTAATATAAACCAGGAAAATACTTTTCGTGGAAGTGGGAGAACACGATAATTGCACGTGTGTTTCAAATTTCGCGACGCGTGTTTCGTGAAAACACGGAACGTATCCAAAGATTTCATCATCGGGTCCAGTGAAAATTATGAGTTACGTGTGAAACATTCAGTACGACTAATGGATAACCTCTGGAGAAGCTCCCGAACGTCTCTCGTAGATCTAGAATGTAATTTACAAAGAAATTTGACAAATCTGTAGAGGAAGGAACGAAAGATTGTTGAGAGACAATATCCTTCATTTTCCAGAAATCAGAGGAAAATATCAAAGCGATAAATTTCTACTTACAGCCATAATTTTGATATCTTTCGACATACAAGGAAACGTGAAAATAATCGAATACTTGTACAATCTTCTTATGAATATATCATTATGTATTATTTATGTTACGAAAGAAATATTTTGAAATTTCATTATTACTGTCATGATACTCGATTCTCGGGATTATATTGATAAACTTTACAACAAATATGAAAACGTACGTATCTTGAACAGTTGAACTAATATTACTGGTCGGTAAATTACACAAAGGATCCTTGATAATGAATGGTGTGTTATATGACTGTTACATTGGAAAAAATAGACGTGATATCAAAGAGCAACACTACATATTTAAAAGTTAAAATACGATATGATCGATCTTTCATCCTTTTCCTAACACGATTGTAAATGATAATACATATGTATTTGTCATTTATTGCTACATGTAAATGTATATCGTTAAAATGTATCGGAAAAACATCGGAGTCACAACGTGGATGATTTTACTACCGCGAAGAAAGCTTCCGGTAGGCACGAATATTCCAGGAGCGCGATAAATCACTCGTCCGACCATTATCGCTGTTTTCCACTGAAAGTTCGCCCTATGGAGCGATGCACGCCACGGAACGCGAGCGTATCGAGCGTATTCCCCGGAACAACGGCGAACCGCAATTTCGTTTCGCCGCAATTCCACTGTAACGAGGCAACGCGTGCCAGTTAAATAATTCTCAATCGACGTGGTGACTCGACAAGTTAACCGATTTGTCAATTGGTCGCTAAACCAGCTATTTCGGCTATTTTCGTCCAAAGTTCTCCTTTTTCTCTTTTCTTTTTCCATCTTCTTTTTCCTTTTCCTCTCGTCTGCTCGTTTCTTGCCTCGTTTCTCCATTTTTTTTTCTCTGTCTAGAGCTTCGAGCGTTCGTTACGCTGCAGACGGAGTGCATGAAACCTCGACGCATTGTACAATCGTACAATAAGTCTGGTATTGAATTCGACGACACAGCAACGGCGTAACCGTGAATGAAATTCAAGACTGTTTGCTTTATTCAGTTGGACCGGCCGAGCGGAAAATGCGCCAAGCGCAGCACGCCCGGTATCTGTCGATACGTTTGGCAATTTCTATCGCGGCGATGATTCTCGCTTAATTTTCTTTGCCTTAATCTAGATCTCGTTCATGATTTAAGATACTAATCTATGGTCTTGAATTCTTCGTCAAAGAAATGAAAATGTCCATTAGATATATTGCTAAATTTTTTCTTCTCAATTTTGTCGGACTTTTGTGACACGTAGAGAGATAAATTCTCAGAGTGATGAGTTTTCCGAGAACGAGTTTACAAGGTTTTTTTATAGCTAATACCAGAGTCTCGAATGACCGAATGAAAAGGGACGTCGTCCATTTCTGATATTTTTACGAAAGCTTCTCTTGCAGGATCGCTCATTTGCATTAATCATGAACACTTTTTTATTCGACGATGGATTGTGATTTGTCATTCAGTCTCAGTTATCGTTTGAAATTTCCTGCGATTGTCACTGAATAACGAGCACATTCTCCTGTTCTCTGTTCTCTCTTTCCTCCTATGCCTCCCTGACACCCCCCACCCCTAGTAAAATTTCATTTTTCGCATCGAGTTTCATTGTACACTACTCTCTTGTAATTCGTTCTTTCAGGTGAAAGAACGTGACCTCGATCCGTCGTTGTGGAGCGTCTGCATCTTTTCGTGGTTGCTCTTCTCCCTTTTTCCTCTCTTCTTCGTCGGGATATTCTTAATCCAAGCCAATCCCCTTCGATTAGTCGCTTTTCCTCTCTGAATTCCACTCTACGGTCGACTGTTTCGTGTCCTCGAAATGTCTAAGGCTACGATTACAGTGAATACGCGTTCCGACGAATTATCGTGCCGACAAAATTAATTAGAATTGAAATGTCACGAGTAATTAGCCACGTATACCTATTTCAAGCTGTTTCTTATATTCGTATATCGAACAATACCAGGTAGCTTAAGTAATCAATTTTAAAGCTGAAGAAGTATTTGCAACGAAATTATAAATTCTTTATCTAAGAGGATTCATGAGCGAATTTTTCTCTGAAAACGACGTTGGCACGATTTTTGCTTAGTTGAAAGCAATTGGATTTTAATAATTGAAGGACACACAAATCTTCTCCTTAATGGCTCGATAAATTGGCAATTTATTTCGCATCAAGATCCCTTCTTTATCCTGTACGAAAACGACATTGTTGGACGTTTGAGCAACGAACTGAATTGATGGCAGCTCGACCTAAGTAGAATAGGACCATGTGTAGCCAGACATCTCTGTAACCGACTAAGTAAAATAAAACCGCACGTGGTCAGATTAAGAGACTAACAATAAAAGGAACGTACAGATAAGCGGAAGGGGAATCTGTTCCTCAGAATTTAGGAAGGAGCAACAGTAGAATAGGTCGCTAGGAAGGCAAACAAACAGTCCCAAATGATAGGTGATTAGGTCGACCGAATGGGACAATAGCTTATCTAACAAGTGATACGTAACCATGTGGAATCAGACAAGAAGCTTCTAGTAGTATCTGAGCTTCTCTCATTTTCTACGCCTTAGTTAATATCTTCCGTAAAATGTCGTCTACGTTAGAAATTATAGAAGAAGAGAAAAAGCTTTCTTGATAAGAAATAACGAGATCACTCAGATGCGTCAACATACATCGAATTTCGAGATTTTGAAATAAGCGAATGAAATTGAATTCGAGCGACACCGACGACAATATTCATACTTTTCGATTATTTTCATCGATAGGGACGCGTAGAGGTTTTCTAACATCAGTCATCCTGTTTACCTGATTTTTAACAAACAAGCCTGATTGATCGTTTCCTGTGGAAGATAATCTCGTTGACCAATGCTGGAAATGTGCCAACATCGATAATAAATAAAAGTAGCTGGAGAGCAAAATTTCTCCTTTTGCGGTCAGGAGGATGAAGTCTGTTTTCCTACTCGATTGAACCAACAGGCTTCTACAACTGAAAGACTATTCTGCAATATATTGCAATACATTCTTCGTTACAAGACAGAGTACGAATCTCAGACATATTGTTTGGATTGGTAGCTTTACATTCTTTTAGACGATCATAAAAACAGAGCATACGAAGTTTCGTTAAAATCATCACATACATTCATTTATATGTATAATATAATTTATATTATAATTAATATATAATTTATACGTACGGACGTGTAAAGATCGGATTTTATGTAGCGTCGCATGACGAAGGAAATGAACAGGATCAAGGAATGGAAACTAAATTTCCACCACTCGCGTATAAATTCTGACCCTCGCAGCTATAATCATTGCTGAGCCGGTGAATCATCGTATATGGTAAAGCGAAATGGCGTCGACCCGATTGCTTTCGACGACCCTCATAAACATGTCGCCACTGGCACGCGGATATATTATGACAGTGAATCGCAGGAAAACAATTTCCGGGTTCTTAAATATTCTAGCGCGAACAATTCGTTCTTCGTGTGGAGTTGCCAGCTTTGAATTCATCACGCTGCGTTTTCTCTTGAAAACGTGCATGTCCTCGCGTCACGTCTCGCCGCGGAGCATAAAGAATTCACGGGTCGCGAAAAACGACGCGCTGAACGGAACAAGAACAAAAGTGCGAGCTCGACGGCCGGCGAAAGAGAGAGAGAGAGAGAGAGAAGATAAAGCGAGCGTGAGACCAAAGACGCGAAAAGAGGAGCTCGCCAGCTAGCGCTGGATTAACTTTCCTCAACCATGAGGTAACTTTGACGTGTATTTAACTTTGATAGGATTCGCCGACGCTTCTGTTCCGCATTAAATAAGCGCAGAAATTACAAATTCCTCCGGGTGCGTTATTAAACCCTATCCGTCGCGTGGCGCGATGTAAATTACAAAAAACCATTGTTCCAACCGCTGACAGGTTTGCTTCCCTGTCCTTAATCTCTCCAGTGTTTTGCACAGTACTTGAGTTTCATACTAAAATTTGAATTTGCTTAGACATCCGGAATTTAATCGTAATCAGTTTACAGCTCTGCGTGTTATTTAAATTCTATTTTAATTTAACGTAAATTTACTGATCCTTTAATTCTCCTTAAACTTCGTGTTCTATTCCCAATCAATATTCGAGTATCTGAAACTCTTTACGCGTGGCGCGTCGCTTCCACAAGTAAATCTCGTCAATATATTAAAGTGGTGGTCACCATCAGTTTGCTATATCATTGGCTGCTTTTTCCTCGGATACAGGTTTCATCCGGTGCACTCTCCTTTCCTTTGTCGATTGCACTCTAGTTCCCACGAACTCTCACGCGAGGACTCCTCCCGATCTTTATCCTTTTCGCGTCGTAGATGGCCGATGAAAGCTTGTGCGGTCGAAATCCCCTCTGTACCGTGAGATTTCTCGGAGCGATTGCGCGAGATCAAGCGAGACAGTCTACCCACCAAGCTTTAATACTACGATTGATCTGATAGATCGAGTGTTAAGTGCACTTACTACTCGATAAAATCAGCCCACTAAAGTATTTCAACACTTGTACCAACTTATTTTAAATATGCTATATGTTTTACGTGACATATGACGTAATACAATTATCATGATCGTATTGGTAAATTTGAAAGAAAATTTTAAGTCAAAAATGTATAGAAAGGTTATAAGATGTTTATTGCAAACATACGTTTTATTTGTGCATCGTGATTAGCTTGAAAGATGTTTCGAAGATGGGTGAACTGTGTCTTCTTCGTTGCTTGCATTGCTTGCAAATACGATGTTATTTATATGCTGTTCGCTTGGACACGAAAGAGTGGAACTTGAAAAGTTGGAACGTTCCAGGGAGAAAAGGTTGTCCGTAAGTATCGCGCATGTAAGAGGGCTCTCGCGATAAGGGTGGCTGCGAGGTTTGCGAAGTTAGAGACTGAGAAGCATACGACTGAGTTGAACAGTAACGTCGGACGAATAAATTCTCGAGTATGAACGAGTAAGGGGAGATTCGCGAGTGATGGATGTAAAGACGTGTATAGCACAGAAAAGCCCCGATCACACTCTCGTAACTTTCATATATATTTATATTTTCGCCAAAGTTTTCTCATTTTTTCCAATTTTTTCAACGTAGTTAAAAAGTTCATACATAGACGAGCTGATGAAAGTATTGGAACTAGTAGAAAGTTCCTACGAATGTACGTATTATACGAAACAATTTGAAATTTCACTAGCATTGTAATGAAAACAGATTATCATGATTATATTGGTAAAATTTGAAACAAATCTGAAAATGTACGTACGTAGAAGCAATAAAATATCAAATTTAAGTATATATTTCGCAAAAAATGTTTAGACGTATGCAAAAATGATAATAATGCCAGAACGTATAGCACGTTACATTTTTAAAGACACATACTTTTTATCTTTCTTTTTATAACATCGTGTGAATGACGTTGTAAAGGGGTTAACGATGCTGAAAATAGACCGTGTTACATTTTCCATAACAAATTACTGTTCCCTCTTTTTCCTCTCGTTTCTATATCTCCGCTTCGCTAGATATCTCGTCCATAGATGCGAAAGAGTAAAGAGCAAACGTTACAGCAACAACCTGAGGGACGTCGAAGAAAAAAGTATCGAAGAAGAGATACCCTTGCCTGCTGTACGAAATTAGTTCATCTCAAACATTTCATGCGTTTGAAATTCCGGCTGCGAGATAAGCTAGCCCCGGTAGTGGTAAAAAGTTTCGCGGGAAACGACCGTGGATTGGCATTTTCGAGTAACATGCAGTCAGCTAGCTGGCCGAGACGCGACCAGCTGGAATTCCGCGCGTACTCGGTGAACGACTCGCCGGTAAGTTTTAATGACGTCCCAACCTCGGTCTCCCATACCCTCTGGGGAGCTTTTTCGGTCGTATGTTGGCGCTTTGCGGCCTGTTTCGGTCAACTCCATTGGGATAATGCACAAAGAAATTCGGATTCGCGGCTGGCTCCAGCAATTAACGTACTCACGCCCCTTTATATGACGTTTTTGTACTGTTACGTAAGAGCGTAAGGATTTGTGCGAATTAACGAATAATCGATAATCGAGCTAGTGTTTATTCGCGAATTGGATGCATGCTGCCACGTGGAATTTTAACGTACGTGACAGGAATATGCGTCGTGTGAAATCTGTAACTCTTCTAGCGGTAAATATTTTTCGGAAATGTGTAGTGATTCTTGTTAATAATAATAATATAATCTGCCAGTGTTTCAGGGATTATTAGTCTTATATATTATATTCTTCAGGGATTATATATATATTTTATACATTTATAACAACGTTAGTGCATGGATTGTTCTTTTATATACTATTATAACATTTATTTTAGCTAATAGAGACACAGATTAAACTTACAGAGAAAACTGTGATGTTTCTAAGTCCTTCTATCGAGATACATAAAAACTAAGATGCTCCAGTCACGAAGCTGCGCATTATTTATTAAATATAACAATTTATTACTATATTATTACATTATATTATATATTATACTACATCATATCACTTCTGTTAAAGGTAGATTGTATATGTTTCGTAAAACTCCAGCCAAATGAAATTAATTTTCCTTTATCACTTTTTAATCCAATAATTGTGGAAGTTTCCGAGCAAGAAATGCTAAGAGATTAAATAATTATCGTAACGTATGTATAAATAGCAGTGAATATACCAACGTGCATAAACATGTCTGTAATCCAATATTCCTACATCATGGTCATGTTCGCCGCACGTCTGACGTTTGTGTAGGAATGTGTATAGTGTTTGTCAATTGACTCGTAAGCTGGCTTGTCTGATGCTCATACTCGTGAATGAACTCGAGAGATCTAGTGGTTGTTAGGTATGCAGAGGCTTGTTGATACTCTATTGTGTCTGGATTCCAAAGTGTTGTTTCATCGCATAAACTATTCGAAGAGTTACGTTAACATGTTACGTTCCCATTTGATTTTTAAATAACGTCGAAAAGATTTCAGTGAAAATGGACAAACGGTTAAGCGAAAAGAACAAAGCTATTCGCACGAAGTTACGTAATTACGCTAAGGATGGTCTGTTATATTTTTATGTTTATTACTGACGCATGACACAATGAAATTTTTACCATCTGGTAGCTTCTGTTGAATGTGAACTACGAGTACGGCAGTCTAGATTTCAAATTTTCGATTAGTTTGGGTATTGAAGGTTCGTCGAAGAGGACGAATTGCTTACCTAGTGGTTCTTATTAGATTCAAAGTGGTCCCATTTCGTGATATTGCAAAGCAAACTCCAGTTCGATCAATCGCTTCGGTATTGTTACCAACCGGGTCGTGTTGGTTTCCGCGGTTACCTACAGGGTGTCTCGTTAAACTTTTTCAATAGTTTATTTGCGGCGAATTGTTTTGATTAAATGTTGTATTTGTAGGCCAATTTCTTTTTCTCCGCAGTAACAAAATTAATGTTTACTTTGAATTCTTCCTGTTATTTTCATAGAGGATTATATTAATCGTTCAATAATTATGATTGTGTATCTTATCGAAGAAATTTAGAGAAAAAAAAGTAGAACTTTGCTCTTTCATTGTTTTTTTTCCTCCATGAGTTCTATCTACTTTTAAAGTTCCGAACCCTTCTTTTACCACCCTGTAGGCCCAGAGATAAGATGTTTGATGAAATTACAGTGGCGGACAGAGGAAAGTTTAAAAGGTCAGCGGTACTAAAAAGTCAGGTAATTTTATAAAACGAAATTATAATTTGTGAAAGCAGGGAATAGACATAATATACATATACTTTGGAATATATAACTAGCAACATAGCAAAAATGTTTATTACAAAAGATATTATCTCTGATATATAGAAATATCAATTTCAGGCTTTCATTTATCCGTAACAAATGTTTAATTTATTATTAACGTTCAACAGCGATATCTGTGATTTCGGTTCGTGATAAAAAATACACGTGGTAAAAAATAAATAAAGTGTCCATTACAAGTATCTCCTTGAATTTCAAGGAAGAGAAAAAGCAAACAAACGTTTGAATAACGATTGCAACATAGAAAAACGTTTAATTATAGTAATACTTGGTTCCTACCATAAATTTCATTTGCATGGAAAATACGGCCGCGGTAGATTTCCATTCAAACTGATGGAAACCGACACTTGCGTAATTTCACCATGAAATAATAAAATACTTTCCGTGGTAGAAAACGCACGTGCGTGTTTCGATGCATTTATTCGATCTGCCGATGCTTACAAAACCACCTCTTTCTCCAACCCCCTCTCCTCTATAATAATACGTTTATACAATAAATAATTCCTTCGCACGAATTGCGTTCACGATCGAATTTCTCAAGCGGAAAAAAATAAAGCCGAAATAAAATGAAAAAGTTATAACGTAAAAACAATAGTCCCAAAAATCACGTTCACCACCGATTGAGAGTACAGAGCAAACATTCGCTCTCTTGATATATTTCTATTACATCAATAAATTTCCCAATCAATAATAAATACAGAGTAGATTAAAAAATTTGTAGGTATGGGCGAGGCTGAATAATACCACGTGAATAAATACGAGGTTCGGGCCAATTGTAATTATACAGAAGATCTTGTTCGGAACAGGATCCGCCCTTTTAATAGAATTTTCATCGCAGTGCCATATCTCGGGTATCTTGACGATTTGATCGTTTTCTCAGCGAATCGCTATGATCTTTTCCGGATAGAAGGAGCAACGCGAGAAACCCTGTGCTCCTCTACGTGGAGACGATCGGAAACGGGGGAATCGCGGCCAAAGGAAGAGAATAAGGGTGAAAGGTGACCCAGTTCGAGAAGGGTGGCCGGGTTGAGTTTGGTGTCACTGCTTCCTGGCCCGGCATGACCCGGATTCACCTGCTCTGCACCCTCTCCTACCTTGCGTTTCTCTCCCTTTTCTCGTCCTTTAACAACCCCTTTCTCCTCTCGTCCTTCCTCTTTCTCCTTCTATTGCTTTTCCCTTGCTTCCTTCCTTCCTTGATCATCGAGTTATGTATCCACGTACGAGATGGATCTGATAACCTAATAACCACGGTAATACAACGTATCGCAGCGAGGGGATATCGTTGCTGCGTGTTTCGCGTTTTAGAGATTCTCACGACGTTACTTGAGGTTAAAGGAAAGAAAATAGACGAATGTAAGGTTTGTCGGAGAAGGGTCTGACAAGCATTAAGTTTCATGCGATTTATGGGTTACTTCAAAGGTCTGTTCGATTTCTTGGGATTCTAGGCTTTCTAGAATTTTTATTCTTTCATTCGTTCTGTCGTAGATTTTCTGTATTTTTAAAAATTGGATTGCTTCCGAGATATATTAAAGGGTTAACCTACTTTCGCTCTAACATGTCTGTATCCTTCTCGCTCGAATAATTTTGTAAAAACCGAAACAAAATGGTAATCTAAATTTATCATAAATAGTAACGTGCGGGTCATGTGACTCACTATGCACCATGGCACGGTCAATATTTGATATTACTTTCCCATCAAACCAATAAAACGTTCCAACGCGATCTCGAGGATAGAGGAAAATTTCGACATGAATCTCCAAAATTCCAAAGATTTCACGCTAGTTTCGTCAAGAGTTGAAGGTAAAGGGATCGGGAATCGAAATTGCCTGGAGAGTATCGCAACTGGGAGAATTCTCCGGTCGACGATCTGGAGTTCTCGTGGTAATTGCTCGGTCAACACCGCTACGTTTCCTGGGCAAACAGTCGACAAATATACAGCCGTAGGCGACACGAAGGTACCTCGTGCTTTTGCAATTGAATTTCTTACGGCTGTTTGCTGTTATTACGATCGGCGGGGACAAGCTCGCGGCCACACAGTTTCCCATTAACTGGAAGAACAAATGTTGGGTAGGTACATGCTGTTCTACCTTGACCTGAGCTTGACCGGCGAAAGAATACGTACATCGGGTCTCGTTTCGTCAGGTGTCACGTTCACGAATGGTTGGTAATTGCGAGCGAGCTTTTTCATCGAAAATTATTGCAGCACGGGAATAATCGAGTTACCGCAATTTTTCTTTAGTTCATTTATTTTGTTTTTGCAGAATTTTCTTTAAAGGCATTGCGAGCTACGTGGTCTGTTTCAGAAGTAATGAGATTCTGTCCATAAAAGCTTTCCTGGATTACATTTTTAAGAATCAAAGCGAATGTCTTCAAGTTCCCAATGGCGTGAAATTGATGATTGATGATTTTTAATTTTGCGTACTAAAAGCAAGTCATTAGGTAAATACATTTTCTCATTGTCTAGCTGTTACTTTCAAATATGAGAAATCCTTTTCAGAGGTGGATTCTATCACAGCATGGAAGTTTAAGAAGTACTATTCAATGATAACAGTCGTTTAAGATTCAAAGGTGAATCGGTGAACAATAAATTACTCGTACTTCAAGTTACTCGTTATATCACCGCGCAATAATTCTAGAACAGCCTCTGGAATTTTCCTGAAGGATTAATTATACTGAGACACAATGTCGATTCTCATAGATAAATTTTCTTCGTTATGAATACAGTAATAAAACAACGCGAGATCTCATCGATTTGTGTGAAACAATGGAAGCTCTTTAAAGTGGTTCGTGATTTTACTACGTTGAAGAACCAATCGTGATTTATTCGCAATCGATAATCGGTATTAACGACTGATATTATGGTTGAGTTATCACAATCGTTAGGCGATAGTTAAGGAAAGAGACCAAAGTTTTGTTAGCTCGTACGATTTAATCGCATTAACCACGTATAGCGAGCAAACGGAGTTTGGAACTCCTATGAATAAATGACCAAAGTCGGGCTCGAAAATATGAGAACATAAGAGGAAGCTCAATCGATGTAGGACGCAATGTAGTGTTGCGGGCTTTCAGCGGTCTGCTTCTGCGGGAAATTTATAAGCACAGGTAAATCGATGTCGTGCGAAGTGAAACTAGTCGCGATTAATTTCTTGTCTAAGAAAAATTGAAACAAGTTACCATTTCGACATGAAGAAGCTGTGTCTTTGTCTTTCACAGGGGAATAATTTTAAAGTTTAATATCCTGTCAAAAAAAAAGGAAAGAAAAATGTCTTTCTTGTTATTCTTATTACACAGTACTTTTCTTATTTTCCATAAGGTAAAGAAACAAAAACAAATAACAATCGATAAAGTGACATCGTCAGTGATGAACATAGGATTACAATAGCTTCGTCGAGCTTCCGAGTAAATCAGAAAGTCAACAAGAAGGAACTTTTCTAATTATTCTAAAGGACTAGAGAATTAGTATGAAGAAATGGAGAAATCATCTATGAATTGTTTTGTTCTGATAGTTTAATGTAGCGGCATCAATTGGGTATGCACGTATCAGTAAAAAAACTGACTGAAAATGAAACATCAAACGGTGAAGCTTAATTGCTAGATACCGGAGAAGAGATTAATTAATTGATAGCGACCTGATGGAATCTGTAATCGAGCGAAGTTTCCGCGAAGTCTGGCGTTGTGATTTCAGCGAACATCTGTTCGTTAGGAAATGTGAATTATAACTAAAGTGACTGGAATCTTTACGAAGATGAAATCTAATACGCGCGTTTTTTCACGAAATTCGTGTAATTCATTTTGAAGTTCTTTTCTTTCTCGCGTTAAAGTAATTCGATTCGAACTATACCGAGTGGTTTACAAAAGCGGGAATTCGACAAATATTACAGGAATAACAGGAATCCGTTTCGGCTTCGTAGAAATCAAAGATTATCGTTCGAGATAATTATTTTTTTTTCATTACAACGAATAGGATATGTTAAAAAACAAATGAATAAACGAACACAAACGAATATTCTCTGCTTCTTTCGCGTCTTTAATATCTTTCTCTTAACGAAGTATCGCGTGATCAGGATTGCAGAAGAGGAACAAATGGTCTTTTACTAATCTTATTTCTCTCGATTAATTCGAATTGTCAGCGTGTCAGCAACATTATCGACGACTTAATCAATAGTCGGCATCTACAGCTCCAACATTACGGCGCATCTCAGCTCGCTATAATTAATCCAGTCATGCGCCGCTGGATTTGCCAAAGAAAATCCTCAGAGCACGTCTTGGATTTTCGAGAAATAAATCTTGATCTTCCGTTAAAGTCGGTATTCTTCCTCTTCCCCGATTCCAATTGGTTGGTCCGTGTAACATGATTCGCTTCTTTAATCCTTCGCTGCACATTGCTCGCGAGCACAGTAAATGTTCTGCGTTGTTGACGTCGCGAACTAAATTAATTTCAAGGGATATATTTTTATTAATCTTATCTAATATCAGCCGTGGCTGGAAATGTAAACGGATTTCGGATGAGAAATATTTCTGAAATTGAAATTGAACGAAATTTTCAAAGGAGCTGCGAATTAAAGCGATGAAAAAAGAAATTGTCGCTGATTATAGAAGGGAGAGGTCTCGGCTTTCCTTTAGAATCTACTTAATTCGAGTTTTATCGCAAGGACGGCAACGTAATCGAGATGCATATCGCTCTGCTCGTAAAGTGTAATACCACGGCGAGCTGTAATAACTTTTTATTTTGCCGGCACGAACACCGATATTGCTTCCTATCCGTGAAACACAAGATTGAAGGCACCTCGATTACGTTTAACCGCTTCTTCCACGATTTTATTTGAATATCGTTACATATTTATTAATCATCGGCTATAAATGACATTTATGCAATATAAAATTAAAATAACTTTAGCCATATTTATGTCGAAATGTGTCAGACTATAAATTTACATGCTACATCCCACGCTACGTATATTCCATTTTTCGTAATAAAATGCATACAGCGGAGAAAGGTGGGTTGCCTGCGTCCAGGCAGTTTCAGCGCGCAATTAAATTATTTATAACTTGGAAAATAAGACCAAACCAACATGTGTGTACATGAACTCTTTCTTTATCCTTATATCTAAAATTTAGCATGTTATATAGGTACATACATATATTTGAAAATGTAAACATTAAAAAATTTGAATATTTGAATGCTTGAAATTCTGAATACTTGAACATTAAAATATTTGAAAATTTAAATAGTGGTATCCCCTGTTTGTCTATGCTGAACTAGTTGACCCAATTTTTCGAACGCCGATCGCGGTTTACCAATTACACGTGATCCAGCCAGTGGCGACGGCGGCGTATCGCGATGCAGAAAGGCCGCGCATTATTCCTCAGGTCGGAAGCCAGATCCATAATGAAAAGCAGGTAACAAAGCGTGGGAAACGCGAATACATCGACACGACCGATGCCCCACTTTTATACGCAGATTTCCATATACTAATAACAAGACTGCCGAAGCATGCATAACGTAGCCACGTTCGTGGTTGGATGATTTTTCGAAGGAGAGGTTTAGGGAAACGAGGAACATCAGCTGCACGCTCTAAGACCCCTTCTGCTTGCCGAAGGGAACTATATTGCGGAACGGTAGTTGCATTTAAGTTAGCAATAAAAAATATTTTCTCTACCCGTCCATATCGTTCTTTTCTTTCTTTTTTTCTTTTTCGAGAGAAATTAAAATTAAGATCCTTATTCACCATATTACCTTCCATAGGTATTTGAATATTTAAAAATTATTACACATTGTATAAAATATATTTCTCAACTGAAACTTCTTAATCTAAATTTAATCTCCGATCTTATTTACTTATGTACCGCACGTGCTATAGGAAATTAATTGTTTTTATATAAACATAAAGCGTCCCCAATTTGGTTAATACATAGCGTTTGATTAATAGGAGGTATTTGTCTTGATCGATGGGAAAAATGAAGGGGTTTAATTTCGAGGTATAAAAAGGGAAGAGTAGGTGACCCAGAAGGGAAAGAAAGACTGACCTAGAAAATTTAAGCGATTTAAGATTTTCCCTATATATATACATATATATATACATAAATATATATATATATATATATAGATTTTCCCTATATATATAGGGAAAATTTTAAATCGCTTAAATTTTCATTAAACTCATATATATATGTGTATAAGCGTACAGCTGAATACGTGGTTCCTGAAAATTCCAATAGTACTAGTTAGCTTTCTGAGTTCTACGTTGACCCGTAACTATTTGTCTGACCATGCACGGTTACTTCCTAGCAGCACGATTGTCTATTTGACTTGCCTAATCATCCTTTACTGAATTCTACCGAGTCCCGTACTGAACAATTCTACTGTAGTGATTCCGCGGCGGCTATCTAACTTTCCTAACTAATTTATCTATCTGCCGTAGCTGCTACAAATGGGAATGCCCTTAGAGAGAAAGGAACTTGAGGAAGAAGTTTTATTTAATTTCAGAGGAAGACACACCGAGAAATGGAGTACTGTTATTATTACGAATTTTTCCTCAAAATATCGTACGAAAGAACAGCGACACAATAGTGAAACGGTTATTCTTCAAGAGACAGAGAAAAGCAATTTCATTTAGTCGCACTTGTAATTAAGTAATGAGAAAAGTGTTTGATTGTGTTAGGAATGAAGCGATTATTACATTTGAATTAGCTTTACATTATACCATCTACAAAGGGATATTACTGTATTTTATTAATATAATAAATTATTTTTGTAACATTGAAACTAAAATATTATGAAATTTCAAAAAAGATAAGCTACGTTTCTATAAATTACGCAATTTGCGTTTTTCTAATTGTACGACGTATTGTTCTTTCAAACCTGAAATATTTCAATGTAAACTTTGTCCGCTTTTACGATAATTGCAATTTATTTGCAAAATCACATAATTCGTAAACGCTTTCCAAATCCAAATCGCACCTCTCGTAAACAATTCTTCGTTTAAATCTACATTTACTTTCACGTTTAAAAAGCCCTATCGTCATAGTTAATACTCTAGTGAACTTCTCCACTTTCCTTTCGTATATTCGATATCGCGGTAGGTATAATCCCGTTGGCAATTAACTTATGCAAAATCTCAGCCGGCCGAATAACGACTCTGTCGATTTTCGGATCGAGCAATCATGGTATTTCGCGTTTAATAAAGCTCCGCTGTGCTTCATGAATTACACAGAGCGAGCGAGCGAGATGGGGAGGGGCGAGGATGAAAAAAGAACAGCTTCAAGCTTAGAACCAGCGCGTTGATTCATCGAGATGATAACGAACGCGCCTCGAGCGCTTCCTAATTAAATTCGACTGTTAATTAGCCGCGTAATTACCCGGAGTTTCGATGCTTGGAGCGCGTCGATCCACCGGAAGCGTTTTCATGTTTCTTCGATGTCGAAAGGATCGACGGAAATACAATTTATCCCATTAATAAATTGCTCCTCGTGATCTTGTCAGCGGCGTTGTTTACCACTCCTTCGAACGATTATTTCGTGGAAACATCGACAACAGAATTCTATCATTAACCTCGATATGACTAGTTAATCCTTCGCACGTAACAATTTCCGGAGCTACTCGAATCGCGGCACGATAATCTGTTGTTCATAACTTTTGCTCCTCTTTGGTTTACTAGGGAATGTTCCTTAGTAAAGTTACTACCACACATGGTAATTAAATGACTGTTGAAAACTTTAGTTAAAGCGGATACTGTAATTAACAGGAAATATTGCTGTTTGTTCTAAAATAGTAAGCTCTCGAGCCAGTTTTAACGAACAACTATTAATTGCAGCGAGAGATTGGAATTTAGTATTCATTTTGTGTATAATATTCAATAAGTTGCTACGAAACATACTAAAATCTATTAAATGCATCAAAATTAATTACCTGATCCTAATTAGCTTCTTCGCGTATAATAACATGATACAATTAGAAGCTACTTGAGAGAAGAAACTTAAGTTACATAGCTGGATTTTACAAGCTACGTTTTATGAAACAAAACGCTGCAAAGATGATACATGCTTTAGATTAACCGTAGAAAATTGTAGATCGTTAATGTCAGACGAAAAAATTTGGATATATAGCAGCTCGTTTTCAGCAACACGAAAGAAGCGGATTTAACTTCGAGTACGAACGAGCATCCACGTCTCATGCCGTTTGAATTCTTAATCTGCGCAAAAACAAAGGATCCGGCTAAAGAAGAAACCTGCAACTATTAAACGCTAAAACCTGCTCTAAGAAATTTCTTCTCTAAAAAATTTCTTCAGTCTGAAAATTTCTGATGGATTGAAGCGACTCTCGAACAAAGCGCAGCAATTTAACTTAATCTCTTCAGCACTTACAACGATGTCTTCTATATGTATATACATATATTTTTGCTCGAAAAACAGAAATATATACGTAGACTCGAGAGAACTCGCTGTAGGATTGCGAGACGACGGAAGGAATCCGTGCGATCGGAAGCTGGTTAAGATTTAAATTTAATTTTCGCGTAACGATTTCTTCTCGCCCTCTGGATGCATCTCGTGACAGTATGAGTGTTCATGAAACGGTGTAGGTAACTTCAATCACTGATATTATATCGTCGTTCCTTTATACGAACTAAGAAATTAATTTCATCGATTCCCTATGAAAGTTGCCTCCGTTTGATCGTATGAACGTTTTAGAATTCTTCTGGACTATACGTTCGCAATCCGTAGTCGATATATTTGAATCCACATACGCACGAAGACCACAGTTCCTATCTTTTATAGAGAAGCAGTTTTAAAATTCGATGTGTTTTTAAGCAGTTCCATATCAAAGCTGTCTCCTTCTAGCTTTTAATTTGGTGATCGATTCGAGTTTTAGGTTTGAATGTTGCACACTCGAGTTTATTTCAGTTGTTCGTGCTTTATAACCAGGAACATTTGGCCTAAATACAGTTAGCTAATGGCTATTGTTTCAGATAATTCTTGTAACATAGCGTGTAATGTTGATTATAATTCTAATTTCTCAGTATTTAGGAGCCACGAAACATAAAGCGATTGATTGACAACACAAAGTAATTACAGTTCATTTCCGAACTCGCGTGCATAATGCTGAATTTTGACACGCTTGTGATATAACTTTGTTAATTAGATACTTTTAAAAATTATCAACTAGTTTAACAAAATACAAAAATAATTCATCTAATGAATTAAATGAAATATAAGCTATTAATTATAGAAAGATTAAAAAGGACAGTAATTAAATATAGGGAAAATTTTAAAATTATCGTAAATAGAACCAAATTGGAAGTTTAATTTATTATTGCGTTTGTGTCTCAGTGGAAATTACAAATATTTTCCAAGAGACAAAAAGAAGGGGATACGTAGGCAAGAACAAAACATGTCGAATATTTCAAAAGATGTATAACACGTTCAAAGCCAAAAGTGTTCGTTGGATGAGTTTGAAATCCAGTTTTGTGCGGAAATGGGCTAAGAAACGAGGGCTGGAGACGCCAAGGGGCGAGTAGCCTGTGTAACTCTCTTCTAATCTCTCGGGACAAGGCTGAAAAAAGGTATGTGATACAAGGGGCAGGAGAAAGGTGTATCCTTTCGAATCGACGGCGATACGAAAATTGGATTGTGTCACTAGCGAAGAACGTGCTCGTTTCTCTCACCGACAAGAAAGCCTGCTAGAAACTCGTGTAAACCAGAGACGAGAGAGAAATGAAATTTACGCGAGAAAAAGAGAAAGGAGCGAACTTTCCTAACTTTTAAAGGATATCTAACGATGTTCCCGACGATTACGATTACACGTGCTGTAGGCATTAAATGATACGTGGTTTCCCACGTTAACTTTTATATTACGTTGAAGCATTTATTTAATATATCACAGAAGTAAGTTAGGGTCTTCGATTAAGACACTGTTAAATATAATTCTTTAAGTATATTGAGATATGTGTAATTTCGTGTGATACACTAGATTAGCCGCGTAGTAGTAACACACACATATGAGTATGAATATGTGGGAGTATGTGCGTGCACAGCGTCTTGTAAAACAGAAGAATGCAATCGTTCCATTGGTAGTGTGGTAAAGAAGATGGTGAGACAAAGAGAGTGCTGAGACGCGTTCAAATGTGTATCGGCGAATATCTTGTAAATCGCATATCAAGTAAATCTGGAACTATTTTAATATCAATTCTAAATGTAATCTAAGTATCCCTATACATTTATTTCGGTGATTAATATCCACAATTTTCAACAAAGCGCTGAATCATATGGTCGTAACTTTCTGTTGCAATTTTCACAAACAACGATGGAAATAGAATTTTGTTTTGTTTCGTGGAAAGAAGGAATAAATATAATGCAAAAAATATCACGCGTGTTACGTATGACACACACAAAAATGAACTCGTTAAAACTGTAGAAATGGCAGAAGGTAGTCGACGCGAAATTTCTGGCTGGCTCGTCCCGCCGTCGCTGTTGAACGCGAGAATATTTTCGATGAGAATCGTTGCACAGAGGCCTGGAAAGCGCGCGATAACGCTTCGACGCGGCGACGAATCCTCCGTTCAAAGACAAATTAACGAAAAAGGGAGGAGGCCCGGAGCGTTGTAAAAGGATCGAATCCATTGTTCCGGCGAGGGAGCACGGACAAAGGCGAGAAGAAAGAAAGAAAGCGGCTCCTTTCCGGATTCCAGTAAATCACGCTTTTAAATCTCTCTGGATCAAAGCATCGACTCTTCGGCGAACATCGATGTTTCTCCTTCACGGCCGAGAAAGGGAGAAGCAGAGTTTTCACGAGAATCGAATAATTAACCGAACAAGACAGACGTTCACAAACTTCTCCACAGGGACGATTATCGATTCATTATATCGTCTGCGACGCTGCCTTGTCGAGAACTTGGACGGCTTCGAAGACGATTACCGTCGAGAACGTCGAATAACATGGAATTTATGGCAAGAGGCTGCTTTCCTCGAGTAAAGGATAGTCTGACGTTATGCAATTCGAGGAAGTTTTAACCGAGGTTAAGATTCTATTTTGTGCTTGTATATGAACATTCCAATCGTCGCAAAACTTGAAATTTCGTTATATGATTTTATATTCGGTTTTCCGTCCCTTGATAATGTAGGATAAACTAAAATTGAAGATACACTTCGTTCGTAGTCTGCTTGTGAACTATACAGGATTTCCAAGAGAAAAAGTATTTGAGAAAAATATTTTTCTTTCGATAATTTCATCGAGTGTCTCCAGTGGGCCCCACAATACCATTAAAAACATTATTGATTGCCATTTGAGAAGTATTCTAAAGAAGTCATCCCAAAATCATTTACCATAAATTCCACCCCTGCTTCTCTTTGTACAGACTCCTCTCTTCTCCTTATTATACTATATAATTCAAAATAGTCGAGTCTTGGCTGGTTCAGGGAATAACCGCAGTTTTCCACAAAGGAATCGTCCTTCCACCTACGAGTTCGCCTAATCGGGTTCACGGACGATCGAACAATGTATACCCAGCATGAAGGGCCAAACGTTGCGCAATGACTTCTATCAGGGACCATTATGTGCTTGTTATTAATGGCAATGTGCTCGTGTGCTGGATAACGCGATCTCGCGAAACATGTAGTGTTATTCCTGCTGATTATTATCGAACGGCATTAACCAACCTGGATTATCAATGTCAGAGTATTCGTTGAATGATATCGTTTCCAGAGAAATGGCGTTTAGTTCGGCCAATTCGAGATCCGACTCACTGCCACTCGTGGTTTCGATTAATTCCGGTGGTAATCTCTTTAAAAGGGGATTTTGGACGCTTAGGCGGGTTGGTCGTGCTATTTTCCATGATTAACACTAGCAAATTTTTCCGATAAATGGATCGAAGCTCTGTGAGTGAGCGTACGCAGGTATCTGTTAAGCTTTTAAGGGAATTGTAGGGCGTTCGTAGCTGGACCTATGTTCAGAGATTTATGACGTTACTGGCCAACCGATTTAAGCTTCTACAGTTTCTAGGCTAATTCGATAATTTTCGACTTTTTAGTAAAATTGAGAGACGCGATAAAATTTTAATAGCAAAGTTTATTAATTACTAATGTGCTATACAGAGTGACGTTAACTACTTTGCCTTCGTTACAGCTCATGTTCTCTTCAGTATACTCTAGTGTTCTCATTGCTTTGATAAATATTTCCTATTTTTGTCCTCAAACCAGGTGACATAGCAATCAGAAATAAAGAACAGTCGTGAGACACTTTACACTCGTAAAGCTATTGTTAAGGTTATTGGATGTATGTGAATACAAAGGAACGCGTGGATAAATTGTAAGGTAGAAAAAATATATATGTATTTATATTTTGAATATTAAAGTGTAAGTACAAAGTTCGGAATATAATTGAGCTGATCCAGATCTGTACGCTAGCAGTGTTACCCTATGACTGAAAAACCCTGAAGCCAACGTTGCATGTGTACCGTTTATGGTATACATTGACGCAGTCTTTTGTCTATGCGCTGTCGACAGCTTCAGTGCTTGAGAAAACTAAAGACCAGATGTAGAGTTTTCTTAGAAGTGGCAACCACTTCAACAGCTATGAATTTCCATTAACACTTGTAGATTAGTTATAATTCTAGAGAATAATAATCGAGAATATTCATGACTTGTATTCTAAGAAGATTCTGTTCTTGCAGAATGCCTAATGAAAACGCGCCAGTGTGCGGGTGCGGAGTTGTGGTCGATCTGCCGAAATCACGAAGTGGCGCCCTGTCCTCGAGGAAGCTTACGATCAGAATATCGAAGTCGAAGGGTAGCAAGTCGGACGGGCGGGCTGCCAAGAAACAACAAGACGACGCTCGTGGGAAGAGCAGAAGTTCTGAAACAGGAAGCTGCAGCTCGGTGACAGAACAGGCTAGACCAGTTACGAAAAGTAGCAAACACGAGAAGCGGTTGAATCACTCGAGGAGAACCCGGAGCGCAGACAGAGCGGAGTCGCACTATACTTATATAGGTCGGTGTCATGGAGAATTTTAATTGTTCAATTTATGGAAACCAATATCGACTTCAGATCTTGCGTTTGAATAATTTATTGTGTTAGGTTGTCCGAAAAGTGTCTTTCTTTTACAGACACGTCTTTTACAACAACGCATTTTTATACAAACATGAAACCTAATTTGTCGAACGTTGTGATCTTTATTTTGATAGAACAAAATGAATCATGCGTAATTCCATAAAATAATATAAAATGGAAAATATTATGCATCCATTATTTCCTTATAAAACGAAAGAAACTTTTCGGACGACCTAATATTAATTGCCAAGTTTTCAAACTACTTACTTGAGTATAAATCGTAGAAAATCTAACGTTTACCGTAATATTTTGATAATTTATTCAACTTTCAGAGCATTGTACGTAAATTTTGATAGATAGCTCGTAAGAATTCCGAATATATATGTCGGGTTAACGTTAAGGCTTGGATTAGGGGCGTGTTACGACCGTTCGCGGGGAGACGCGGTCGCGAGGAAACGCGTCAGCGAGAGGCGTAAATTCTCGCTACGATTCGGCTAATCGACGCCGCGAAGTAGTCGTTCCCCTTGCTTCGATTAGGATAACAGGGGTGGTTCAATGAATTTAACACTGGGTTGATAGGCGAAGATATCGTGTATATTGAACAGTTAATCATACAGTAATCTGATCGTTACAAGTATGTGAAGATGCGTACAGTTAATGTGTTACCGATAAATTCGACCCGACTTTATGATATTTCGCAATGAATTCGTTGGACTGAGCGACCTGATTCGACAAAGGTTTCAATATATGCAGTTAGACTTTACAAAATGGATTGATGTAAAGGTTTTTTTTTTTTTTTTTTATTATTTTATTATGGTTATTTTACAATTTGTCCTTGCGGACATTTGGTAAAGTGTTATATCTTGTTGGTGAAGAAAAAAAAAATATAAATAAAAAAAAAATAATATAGCATGTGGGCGGCTACCCCCAGCGGGGTGCCAGCTTCGTTTTTTTCTAAGTTATATCTTTTATGAGGTCTATTGGGTTGATGTAAGGGTGTTACCGTTGTAGACGTGTTGACTGATTTGACGACGAAAACGAACTACTTTGAAAGTAACGATGCTATGACGGAGGAGCTAGAGGAGGGTGTGTCTAGTGCACGGGATCACCGGATTTGTGGATGACAGTTTTTAGCCAGAAAAATGAGGGTAATGGACATTGTTTCTATTGGCTACTAAGATTGTCGATGGACTAGGAAGGGTCTTAACCGCCCTCGATGGAAAGCTGGGAGTAGGAAGCATCGCACGTGTGCAAAATTAACTTTCACGTGTTTTCCAGACGCGAATCAGAAACCTTAGAAAACGCTTCCGTAAAAAGATTTTGGTTTGATCTGAAAGATCTTTGCTAGAGTTTTCTGAGATTTAAGGTCGGTTATTGAGAATCTTAAGGGTACGCAATAAGGATGTGCGGACATCTGGCTGCCATACGTCCACGATGTGAGGTCCGGTTCAGGTAGAGAGTCGGCCGACGTAACAGGGCGTGTAACGAATCTTCGCTCGGGTTGTTCATCGTTGTTGTACAATCGAGATAGCGTTTATTATCACAGATATAGATAGTACAAAATCGACAAGTGGCCGCGGTAACTAGACGCTAATGACAATGACCTTAGGTTCGATATGACGAATCCACGGTCCACGGGCTAACTCTTTGTTAAACTCAGAATATATTTTGAAGCACAAAGCAACGTTCGCTGTGACGCTCGATACATATACTGCACTTAAAGACGATGTGTAACTCTCCAAGGAGATCGCAAGAATAAATGAATGATGAAAACTTTCCTCTCCTTACGATCACGTTCATTTTGTTGAATATTGGCCGGGGATATTAACAAGATTGCAGCCGCCGTTGCTAGGCAGACCCGCGTAGCTGCGACATTGCTCCTGCTCGGGGTTTGATTGTTAACACAACGTGTGTCTCATAATATTGGCACTTCTCTGTTAGGTGGAACGTTCATCCCGTGATCGTGGCTACGCTCGGCGACCGGTTGTCGCCTCGGGCCTAAGCTCATTGTCTCAAGTTTCGAATGACTGTGTCTGGGTTATTTCGTAAATGCTACAGTATTGAGGCTTTTCCAAATAATTCCAACGGGGGGCTCTGTTGTCCTTCTGTCTCCAACATATATATAGTAATTACAAAATTTTAAGATTCGATATATGCATTTTTAAAAAAACAGATTCTGTACTTAATCGATTTTATTCGTTTCTAATTACGAATTTCTCAGATAAATTCATGAAGATTCATTTCTTAAAAAAAAAAAAAAAAAAAAAAAAAATAGAAAAAAAATGTTTTTCACATCACAAATTTCTTTCCAAGCTCATGTCGAACATTTTTCAGATTATTTGACGTTTCGTTGTAGATTCTGGCTCGAGCATACTCAGCGGCGGGATTCGGGAAAACGCTATAGCGGAGGCGCTGTATGCCACCATTCCAGACACGCCGAACGCGAGCGCCAACGAAACCGGAAATAGTCAATTAAATGCGCAAAGTAGATCGCAACCCGTTTACGCCATTCCTTCTATGGTATCGCCGCCGCCCACCTATGACGTGGCGATCTCGAAAACGTGGCAGGTAAGTGATTATCATTAACCTCCAGTTAGAAATAGATTTTCAAATGGAGAACACGGTCGACGTAATTAGTCTTTCTAACGAAGTTCCTTATAATTAACACTTGCTTCTCTTTTATATAAACGCGTTAATTAAACGAAACTCCCCCTTTTTCTGTTATTCCCAGTTATTCGCATATATCGTCATTGAAATTTGTATAATTAATTTGTGTCATAAAATAGTAGAAATGATAGAATTTCCATATTCCACCTGGATAGACTCTCAGTCAATACGACTCAATTTTCTCAAACTTTGTCGTATGGCTTGCAACTCTTTCCATGCGTTTCTTTTAATTTTCTTGTATATCTTATATAATGGGCGTATAAGTAAAAGCCTTCGTTGATAATCAAATGACAAACATAAAATAATATTTGATTTATTTATTCGCATACTCATTGTGGCAAAATTCGGGTTTGCGTACTATCACATATAACTTCCCAATGCTTTACGGGAGACATATCTAGGTATTTTCCTCGTATAAAAATCTCTTTGATCAAAAGTTAGACATTCGTTAACATTCCAGCGACAAATATTTCTATTTCCACAAACACGTGTTCGGAGATGCCGTAAAAGAACAGAACGGATACGGTTTGTTGTTAGTTACGTGTGTCACGAAATTGCCAAGCGAATGGATGTATCGACGGCATACGATGGAATTAGAAGCCATTCACCGTTCTCAAACGTGACGATGAGGATTTAACTATTGAGTAGTAATGACCTGTCCTAGTCAGACGCTAGATAGAATACTCTCTCTTGGACGACCGCAGTAACAGAGCACGCTCGTGGTCAGACTTGTTAGATAGCGGATCGTAATCGACCAGTGAATTCGTAGACCTCCTGTAAACGAATTGACGTTTCACTAATTACATGTTCAAGCTACTAATTAAGCACAAGGAAACTAGATAAAGGAAATTTCATTTTGCCATGGAACAAAACGAATTCTTTCCCGTTTAATCGACGATTAACCAAATTCAAGGAAACCAGGCCATCGTTTTTGATGGACTGAGTTCGGTGTACGAAATTAAAACGACCGCAGAACCGGTGCAATCCATAAAATCGATGCTCTGGCTATCTCGAAGCCGCCCTAATTCCTCGATGATTGCAGTAGAATATATAGATATATAGATATATTTTTCCAAATAATCTCGCGATTCGTTTGCCCTTCGTGACCATTCATCTACGTATAGGAAAAAAATTCGAAGGTGGAGCGAGATTGCGAGGGTGAATTTACCATTTGAACGTTTTAGATTCGCGATAGAATGAGACTGTTGAGAATGAGCTTGACGAATGAATTAAAAAAGCTCGAATTTTAATCTCGTGATAAGGTATACGTCGGTGTGCGTGTAATCCGGTGACAGTAAAATTAATGCTTGAATATTCAAAACGCTCGATCCACTCTGCTAACTCGAGTCTTGTTTGCTGAATATTCGATTATTCGAATAATCAACTCTCTGCAGCCCCCTTCTATTCAGATCCGAACGAGGCCAGACCTAACGTAGTTTCATGGATGAGGTAGTTGGTCGAAAAAGAGCAAAGAAATTCTTGTAACGATCGTGGATCGCTCACGGTTACGTTTTGCACAGTATCGGAAAGAGAGAAAAAAGAAAGAAGAAAATGGATGGGCAGGGGTTGAAACAGGAGAACAAGAGGCAAATTCTTCGAGTTGCTCCTTAACTGAAGAACCATTCAGGTTGTGGCCAGCCATTTCGACCGCGTAGTTTCTCGGCGCCGGGCGACACATAAATTTTCGTGCCACGTCGCGGTTACCCTTTGCGAAAAACACTGCCACCCCCGATGGCGACCCACTTGAAACTCTCAGTAACGATGCCAGAACACCTCGAGTTCTGCCGAGTTTGTACCGCTTCATTCTTGCTACCGTTTTATCGACCGTCGCGGCTCGCGTTCGATTTGATTCGTTCGATTACAGTTCGTTCCTCTTTTTCTGTTTCATAACTTGCGAATTAATCCGATATGGAAATTGGAAGGAAAATTCTTACGAGCAGTTTACAATAAAGAGTATACATCGAAGTATTCCGAGTACAGAAAGATTATTATAATAATTGTATGTGTTGCACGTGGAACCGGTCGACATCGTTTTCTAAAGATTTTATAATTTTAACGCTACAAACTTGTAATTAACTTGTAATTTGTCTTTGTTTAACTTTAATTATGACTGTTGCTATTTGTTTACCGAATTGAAGAAGTAGAAAAGAAAGCAGCATATGTACAAAATTACAAAGTATCGTGTCACAGGAAAATATTTCATGGAAATAACTTAAAGAGTTTATTCGAAGAAAGAAGTTGACGGTAGATTGGTTGAATAGATGCGAGCAGCATTTCTGCTTTTCAAGTAACTGCACTTTGTTCGATTCCCAATCATCGCAGGAAATCTTTCTTCGGTTTTCTTTCTTCAAATAAATTTCAAGAGTCAATGTATTCTTCAAAACGGCAAATTGACGTAGGAATTAACATTTACAAATAAGTTGTGACTTAATTCCCTACTTTCGGGTGTAGAAATCCAGATACAACTCGCTACGAGTTTCCTGGTAGCTCTTTGAAGTTCTTCTCCAAAGTTAACGAAGTAGAAACCAGAAGAGCATTTCTGTAAAGCGAGGAGTGAAACAAAATAATAATTCTCCGTCGAACTTGCTGCAACAGTCCTTTCACAGAAACGCATCGCCCGCTTATTCTTCAAATTACAAAATTTATGTGTTACCATTGTTGGTGGTTGTATTACATTTCAACTGTATTTTAATGCAATTCCATCATCTCGGCTTTAACTCTTTACGATAGATATTTAGTCGATTACACACGAACAATACAAGTAATTAAATGCCAAACTCTCTGGACTGCGTCATTAACGAATATAATTCTTCTTCGACAATCAGCCCAAAATTACAACAAAACAGACTCTGAAATCGAAATCACAATAAATTTGCAGTATGTTGAAACTGCTATGATTCTGTTCGCGAAGCCAGTTATTTATAAGTTAAAAATTTAATTCCAATTACTGGATATATATTTAACAACAATAGCAATGGTAGTTTGTTATAAAATTCGAAATTCTCGAATTAAATATTCCACGTACAGTAGTGCTCAAAACTCCATAAAATTCTAATAATTGAAAAACTTCTAAAGTCCGAGGGTAATGCTCGAAACCTAGAAAAACTCCATAAAGCTTGATAATTCTGATATTTTTATAATTCGTTCAACGTGAAGATAAATCTAGAATTCTTAAATTAACAAGCTTGGCCAGTATTCAAGTAAAATATTTGAAAAATAATAATTTAAACGATATATCATTACCTTATCTATCTACATATCATTTTTTTACGACTCAGTATTTCTACTATACAAACCCCAAACGATAGAAAATATTTTTATTTGCGTCATAATGTGCAGAATGTCCTGTTCGAAAAGACGAAAAACACGAAGAATGTCGGTAAAAGGAACATGTAAAAAAATCTTGGATGTTTCAGACCGGATTGCCACCCACCTACGAGGAATACCTGTGTCACAAATACGCCATGATATCGCGATCCCATACACCACCTCCTCCATGGTCAGATTCTACGACAGCGACGACGACACCTACGGCACCGAACGTTCAGACGCGTCGCGAATTGTTGGCCAGTCAGCCCGAACTCAGAGAATATTTGGCGCAGTTGTCACTTTCTCAGAACAACGAGAGATCCATTGGCCATCACCACCACCATCAGGGAACCGTTCTGCGAGATAGCAGCTACCTCTCGAACCAGCAAGTCTCGAGGGAGCAAGTGAGGACGCAACAACGTCCACGAGCTATGCCTCCCAGGTGAGTTTTCAAAGACGCGCAAAAAGGGCATACGTTTCATTGGTGAGGAAGGAAGTCACGAAATAATTCAGACGCTCGTACCGAACGGCAACGTGCCTTACAACTCCCTGGGGTATCGTAATGGGTGGATGTGGTACGAGTACGAATTGCTTTTCTGATTTAACACGAATCGAATTGTTCACGCGAGGAGATTTACGTTTAACACGTGATTTTTGTAAGTTTCGTTGATACCTTCGTGTCTAAGGAACAAATTGGAAGCAAATACTTTTACTGCGAGATATCTTTACAAAATGTGCCCATCTATAGTATCTTTTATATTTTATTAGGATTTTGACAGAAAATAGATCTTTGTATTCGAAATCAATTTGAAATTCCGATGATTCTGCTTCTGAACTATTCATTCCCTTTTTCCTCCAAGAGATCTCTTTTTAATTCGACACAATTCTCTGCGATATTCCATATTATTTTCTTCCATCAACTATTTCTCACGTTGCTATTGGACGGGTTAAGAAGTCTGAAAATTCCTTCCCTCGAAGACGATTACACGATTATACAATTTTTCGAGCGACACGAGATTCCTAAGAAGATTAATCTCACGCACGATTTCAGATCCCAAAGCGAAAGCCGTGTGCAGCAGCAAAGAATCGCGACGATGTACGAGGATGGCGCGTTCTGCATGGAAACGACCGCGTTGCAATCAGCATTCGAAAACGGGATAGCTCTGTGCAGCTTGATGTAAGCCACAGCGAAGATCCGCGTAGCGATCCGAGACGGAACATAGCCAGAGAATTGCACCGATTCGAAAAATCGAGGCGTCTCTATTCGCGACCGTTAGAAGAGAAGAATTTCATCGTGGATGCAACGAAGCCCGTCAAGGTTCCGGCGACAAATCCCTCGATCGACTTTGGTATAATCGATCACGCCCCTCGATCCCTTTTTCTTTTTTCCTCCTTTTAACTTGCTATTCCTTTCATCGAGTCCGGGTAGAATTAGAAACGTGAAAAGTTTCGAACTAGCACGACTACCGTGAAATGACCGATAATTAAGTGTAACTTTTTCGCTCGACTTTATCCAGAGGAGAAACGAAATCGATGGACGTCCACGAGCACGAAAGGGATTTCGAAAGTTGGGCGAGCGTTCGGAATTTTTTAAGGCTAGTTGGAAACTTCCCAGACGGCCGGAAGTCGCCGGAGATCCTCCAAGTTTTTCCAACCATGCTGGACTTAATCTGTTAGAGGAACGGCAGTGGGGAAACTTCCGAGAAACCGCGAGGATCTCGAGGAAACTGTCAACGTTATCCACGCAAAAAATCCCGAGAACGCTCGAAACTTTCGAGTTTGCTCTCCACGACATCGTCTAACGCTTCTCCGTCGAAATTCTGGACGTTCATAGAACTCCCGTTGGTGTCTTTAACGGGGAAGACTCTTCGCTAAGGATGGCTTCAACCGGCTCGACTAGGTGGTCGACCAGTGAGAAATTTTAGTAAGTCGCTTTGTGTAAATGCAAATTTAGTCGACTAACTTAATCGATGTCAACGAGTGCCAGGTAGAAAAACGTAGTTGAGATTTAAAAAAGTAGGTTTTACTCACCTACGTATCTAAATTTTTGTGTTTGTATACGAAAAATTTACCCATCACTCGATCCTTAATCGACTTTCGACTGAGCTAGCCTAAATTTTCACTTACACAAAGCGACTCCTTACTTGCCATTCGACTTACTCAGTCGACTCGTCTGTAGTCATCCTAAGTGATGAGATTCTGTGTTCTTCGCACAAATCTTTCTTCGAGCAAATAACCTAGTGTATGTAACAGGTTGGTTCATAAGTTGTGCTGTTCTATTTATTAGAAATTTGATATGAAGTACCGCCGCTGTTTTTCATCGTCTTTTGTCAGCCGAAAACTTCAAATTTTCTGTACCTAAGCTACCACACCTATTTGATAAAAATAGTATGTAGAAACTTTTGATAAAAATTTCTCCTCTGGAACTTAGAAAATCATCTTTTTAATTCGATTACTTGATGTGATCTTCCTGTTACTATTCCTAAATAATTGAATCGATACAATTTATACGACAGTAGCAACGCATGTGTTAAAGAATGGATACTAATTAGGAAAATCAAAAATAATTATCTAACAAAATATATAATTTGATAAGTAGAAAAGAATACTGCATTGACAATTGATAATAAACAGAGAGCTGAACTTATGAAACGACCAAATCGATATACATAGTATTACTTGATTCTATTCCAAGGGATGGTACGAATCGAAAATTCCAGAGCTCACAGTACGTACGAATGACAATTGCATTCACTATTCACGGATCACAAGTGCGACGGAACGTTTGTAGATAATTCAGCTACGAGCAAGCAATCGACGAATAATTTAGAATGAAACTCCTACTCGCAGTACTTGACGTCTCATCTTCGGTAATCGATCGATCGTTCTGTGAACCGAAAACGAAATATTTCGCCATTGCCTTTGTCTTTTCTGGCTATTCCAGGCCTTATGTGCGCCTAACGAAACGGGAGAAAAGGAAGAATACCTTTCGTTCCGTGTCCTCTTATAGCAATTAAAACCTGGGTACTCTTACACAATCGAATTAGTATTATTAGTGAAATTTTACAAGTCACAAATTGCAAATTCCAAGTACTAAATTAATATCCAATTTGAACAATTAATAATGTCATATTATTAACGATAGAGCTACGAAAGTGACGAGAATGATCGGTTCATAATTTTTCAAATTTTAAGGATTTACAACCATTTGGGGATATCTTTTTATAAAATATAAAAGTTCGTTTTCCTTTTTGCATTATAAGTATGTATTCTTCCACGTAGCTTTCATTTTTATTTCTTCGATGCAAGCTTCATACGTTTAGCGTGAATATATCGTATAAATTCTCTGGTATAACGATAAAAAGTTTAATTGAATTAAACGAGCGAAGTTCCGCGAATAAATTTTACAAATCAGAACTCGTTCGAGACGTAAAACTTTAAATTGCAAAAGAGAACCTATCTACAATTTGTAACTTATTAATTTACTAATAATAGTAATTACTAGATTATCATGTAAAAGAGCCTTGGTCATACTGACTTTCATTTTTCTATAATTTTCATAAATACGTAGAACTCGTTACTGGAAACGAAAGCGTAGATTTTTAATTAGAAATTAAACGAAGGGAGATGCAACGACTTCGGAATGAATCGAGGAAGCACAATGTTCGCGTAGGCCTAATTTTACAGGCGTTATAGATCGTTTGTTCTTTGTTTTAATACGGTGATCTCGTTAGAGAATTCTATTTTTTCTACGGCTTTTACGCGTGCATGTTCTGATTCCTATCGCGATTACGAGTACGTACACCTAGATTTATACAAACGTTGCACGTAATTTGAACGGTACTACTCATTCTGCTGTTGGATTATCTAATATTTGTATTACAAGTGCAACGTGTCACCACATCATCGATGAGCAAATAGGGTAATGCATGGTTGCATCTAATCGTTTATGTAAATGGACTTATAATTTTGCATTAGGCATTTAGACGTCGCTGTATATGGATGCTATGGATTTTTTGATGAACGAAAAGATTAACGCTGGAATCAGTGTGGGAATTATATCATTTATAGTCTCGATAATTTTACCCATTTTACGTTGAAGACCAACGAAAGCAGCATATTTTACAAAGTCTGTATTCAATGGGCACGAGCCTCGATTGCGAGAAAGTTGATTCAATCGTCGGTTGATTCGATGAATGAAACCTCGAAAAAGAATTTAACAGGTCCTCGATGGTCGTTTCAAAATGAAATTCAAATTCGTGTTCACTGTTGATCCTGTTTTATCGATAAATGAATTTATCCAAGCAAACACTGTGTTCACTACAAATACATTGATCGTCGCCACATTAAGTTCATTTTTCATGTTTCTTGGTAAACGTCCTTCCTTCCATTCGTCAAAATTATCGAGGAAACAACCAGGTGGTTTGTTTCCAACGATCGAAAATGGGACGGGTATTATATTAGGTTGTGTAATAAGTTTGAACTGTTGTATATCTTTAAAAAACCATCTTTTTAACTATTACTCGTTTAACAAAATCTCTGTACATTGAAACTTAACACATATTTCATGTACTACGAGAACTAACGAAGTTGTGGTGATTTCAGTTATAAATAGTTTGTTTACTAAAGACAGCCCTGATTTTCGTTTTGGTCTTATCATCAACTTATACAAACTAAGCAATATGTTCCTGTTGCTTCTCGGCTTTATGTCCATTCATTATCATTCATATGCAATATAGTTAGAAATATTTTTGAAAACTATTGACGTCTATGGAAATATTAAGAAATTTCATTCCAAGTTTGTTTCACTCTCTGAATATTATAACAAATATTTGACCTCAGATATTTCATATATTTTTATATATACAAATTATATCAATTTATATTCTGTATATTTCTATACATTTCAGTTTTCAGCAAATGTATAAACATCCACAGTCCACTTATTACACAATCTGGTAGATTTTCATTCAAAGTTTTCCTTCTTTTTCTCAATGGAACGTTCAATGTCCGCGAATTATCCTAGTTTGTTACAGTTATCGTATCGATTTAAAGGCACTATGGGTGTTTAACGAGCGAAAGAAACCAAAGGACATTACAAATTTCTATAGGAAATAGAAAAATCCGTATATCTAATCGTAAAACGTAAAGAGTTAATATATTATTATAAAACATAATGTCCTTGAATTTCGTTTGGAGACGCAATCCAGTTGTAAGCTAAATACGTGAACGATACGAATTTATCAGAAACATTTCGTTTCACATAATTCTGTAACATACTCAAGTGTTTCGTCACAGCAAATACACTGTAAGGTTCAGAAGTATGCGTTGACGAAATTTTAACGAATGTTCACGGAACGACGCCGCAGAACATCAATTATCCAGACATTGTATTATCAAACGAAAATTTATTCGTAATTAATACATATGTTACGCGTATTAATAACTCTGTCACTGCACGTTCATTGCTTATTATTCGAACAAGAGGCTCTATATACAATCATATCTTGACACGCATTTCGACGTATTCGATGCTTTTTGAATTTCCTGTTGGCCTATCTTGACCTATCATAAATTTAGACTGTTCCCATACACACGCTTATAAATAATCTCACATATTCTAACTTTTCCGGATAGCTATCGACAATATCCAGATAAATGGCGTTCCTCTGCGCTCGTAAGATCCATCGATCAATTGTATTGAAAATACATAATATCACAGTATCGATTAAACGATTCAGTTAAAGACTCAAGACATGGATTTTTCTACGCGAATCGCTTCCAGCCTCCCACCCTCGATCTCTATATCAGCAAAGAGAAGAGGTAACTTAATTCGACGAGAAATGAAAAATCGTCGTACTGCTCTGGGCGCGACTAATCGTCTTCGTTAGCCGTAATCGCAATTCCCGTGGATAATTACAATAATTAATCGTGTAAAGTTATCGAGCCACTCGACGTACCACATTAGACCATAGGAAGACTCTGTAATTAAGTAAACTACGGCGCTCTAGGCGCTCGAACCTACGAACCTAGGCTGTCCTAACGACATACAAAGCAGAAATTTAGCGTGTAAATTAAAGTCGGTGTGTTGTAAAAAGGAAAAAAAAAAACGAGAGAAGAGACGTGCTGATGTTGCAACGTATTAACGTTGTTTCACGTCGGCACGTTTATCGTATTTAGAACAACGTTCCGACATATTCGATGTAATTTAGAAGAGCGAATAGTCTTGTCTGTTGATTTATAGAGTTTAGGAATTCCCATTGCCACAGAATGCGTGCATTCTGTTATCCTTAACGAAGCGTCCCGCCCTGGGAATCTAAGAATAGTTGTAAATATTTGACGAAGGTCGTGCATCCATTGGGACGCTCTTTTTAGATTTAGAAAAGTTGTTTTTTACGCCGTCTCTTTGGAATAATAACTCGCCATATTTTTATTTGGAAGTTTACTATGTGTATAGGTAACTATCAGTATCTTCTTGCATAATTGGACTAATATTATTATAATCGACTGTGGATTTTTATGCATTCGTGGGAAAAGAAGATACAAAAATATTACGAGAGGATTATAAAGCAGATGTTATTAAGAATTTAACGATGACGTTCCGCGGATCGTAAGTAGGTCTAGTGGGACGAGGTGGATGTACGATAGTCGCTAAGAACACGTAAAACGTGACTCGTTAGTGTATTATTGCCATACTCTCGTGAGCATCTAACGTACACTCGAGTAACGAAGCGATTCGACGATTCGGAATCCGTATTTTACGTTGAAAAAAAAAAAGCGAATGATCAAGAGGTACTTGAAATTTAGCGTCGTAGACGATGATTCGAGTTCGGGAATGTCTCCGATCACGTTTCTTTTTATGACAGGTCATTTCTGTCTTGTTATAATGAAATAATCACTCATCACGTAATGTATCATTTTCAATAGTTGTTTTTATTACTAAACAATTTTATCGTTGATAAACAAAAAGAATAGAAAGAATTATGCGATAAGGAATTAAAATAATGTCTGTCAATCACCATTTGCTACGAATACCTGTCAATCCTTTTTCTACTCGAACGACGAATTGCTTCCAAAGAATATTTTACAGCTTCTTCGCCAATCGTTATATCATCTCGTTAGAAAATCAATATTTCAGTTGATAAATAATTCACGACACGTATAGTCGGTGTTACAACACGTTACGGGCGCACGGTGAACTCTGACTTTTCGCACGGATCGATGTGGATACCGCTACGAATAATCCACGAATCTCTCAGTGATCCACAGTGTTTACCCGATCGATCGCTGTAATCTCGAGCAACGCAGCATACGCAAATGAAACGTCATCGACACTCATTTCCTTAATATGAAATCCCGAAAATTGCAAATAATTTCGCTGTAAAATTAATACGGCGAAAGGATAACGAAACCAGCGTGTCGTCAATTCTCCGCCGTGTTGACGGATATAGAAATAAACGTTCAACACATAGAGTTCAATGCATAGAGTCGACGAATGGCGTTCGGTTTACTAGAAAATCGAACGAATTCGTGTTCGAACGAACTCGAAACGGTGTGTAGCGTTACAAAGAATGAAAAATCGGGGGAAAAAAAATAATGCAGTCGCGTAGATTTAGTACTTTGTGGTGCTTCTCCTGTTCAAACGATCTAACGTTAGCTAACATTAACCTCGTCGAGTTTCAAGCGTGTGATTCTCCTATGCGCTGTCGAGCATTCTTCGACCATGAAAACAGTTTAATCTCCTTTCGAGTTGCTTCCACGAGGCTTGAGAGCTCAAACTGTGCAAGAGTCTTGACTTCCAAGATTAAACAGAAACGCGGAACTGACGAAGCACTCGTTACGAGGTGAACGAGAAGAATTGCTTTCGGTGGTATATAATTAATATATAATTAATCCTGCTACGTTCTTTCCATCACTCTCGAGTGAATCGTGTTTCTTCATCTTTAAAAGCCTCCCTTATTCTTACCATAAATACTTATATAATAATATTATATATAATATATACATAATAATTATATTCTTACTTTATTAGCTATTATTATTTATATATTTATTATTATATATTATTATTATTTATTATTATTACATATATTATATATAATAATCTTGCAGATTAATTGATTGAATAACTTGCATTATTTCTATTATAAAAATTATGGTAACCGAGTTGCATAAAAATTAATCTGGTACAACTACTTTGTTTGATGATATATATATATACATTTGTTTCTTAAGATCTTTACAATTGAAACGTGAGATTATAAAGTAAAAATTGAAAGATCGTAGCAGGGCTAAAATTATTCTTCGCGTTTCTAATAACGACAGCGACAGGAAAATCGTCTCTTCAGATGATACATGTACGTCTAAGCGCACACAGTTTATCGTTCACGCGATAAAGAGATAATAAATGTAAAAGAAGGTGTAACAATGATGCGTCGAAGGGGATTTATTTCTCGGAGCATCTTGACTTCCAGCGTAATTAACTGCAGGGGGAATGGAACCCAGGACTGCCAAAGAGCGCGAAACTTCTAAAATGCATAGGTTCTCCCGCACGAGATTAATTCGTGTCAATTTGCGTGTTTCAACCGTCGTTTAAACGAGAAAGCTCGCATTGTATCGTGTGTATGGAATCGTTTCGTCGAGCCTACGAAATTGAATATTTTTCGGTGTTTGAATTGTGAAACTCTTCGCTTGTCGGCATTTATAAACACCTTACGCTTATAAGTAACCATTTATCTTTAATTATCTTGTTTATTCGTCTTGAACGTGAGTCTTGCGTCAAACGAGTTGCGAAATTAAAAGTTTCCTTCTTTCTCGATTGCATTGTTTACGATTCTCCTAAAATAGCGCGGAAATCGTATCGTCCGAATATTGTCTTGTGGATTCTGATTATTGGATTGGTGTGTGTGACGTATCGTTTCTGATTTGACTGAACGAAATTTTCTAATTTAACGCGAAACCGCAAGCGAAGACGAAACGAGAGAAATCGTTCAACGAGAATATGAGCGAAAGTGAAAAATGGTCAAGTGTTTCCATACAGAGTACGATATAAGAGACGTAGCGTTGTAAACTAAATAAGAAAAAGACAAAATGAAAAAAAAGAGAGCAAAATCTACGATGGTATTTAGTAGATGCATTACTCCGATATAGAAATATTTTTCTCATCATTGTGTATATCTCCTATTAATTTCCGTGAATGTTGATCTATCTCCTGCCCTTGTGCATAATGGCACACGATAGATACATGGAGAAGGAAATAGTGGCGGAGGGAAAAGCAACGTTCGCAAGTAACGAGAAACTTAATTACAACGTTCTATCGGTACCGCGTTCGAACGAGAAACTAAACAAAGCTGAACCGCTATGTCATATTGTATGTTGTGTATATTATGAATGTTTAGAGGACCAAGAAATATAATGTACCGATGTAAAGCGTACCATTTATTTCCCTTTTATTCCTCTTTATATCCCAAAGAATTCAAATGAAATATAATAATTCGCGAGTTTTTAACAAAATCTAAATGACCTTTGAAATTTTTCATTGTTCGCACAAGTGTAAATTCGTAATACTGAGATGTACATTTGCAGCATGACATTGAACGATATCGTCGTGGTAAGCGTAACGTGTTTTTGACTTGTACATATAGGAGAAACCAAAAGGTGCAGTCGCGAAATGGATACGAAGAAACGAGTACTAGATGGAACGATGTAAGATGATCAGGAAGGCGTGACTTAAATACCTTAACCCGCGACCACAGACACACCGAACGTATCTAATTTCACGGTGTCTAATTAAAGAATGAAACACCTCTTGCAATAACCCAGACGGTTCCCGTGAGTATACGCCGACTCAATTGGGACGATGCTCCGAAAAGCTGATTTATCGACCTTGCACGCGCTTCCTTTGCTTTTAACTCAAGAAATACACCGCGCCCGATGAAAGCTAAGCTTTACAGTCTATGTAGTCTATACATGTATTAATAGATGCATATATAATTTTTGAAAAAATAAAGATATTGCACGAGATACATATACACAGGGTCACGAAATTATTCGATAGTAGATTCAAAGACACGAGAAATACATCGTGCCCGATGAAAGCTAAGCTTTACAGTCTATGTAGTCTATACGTATATTAATAGATGCATATATAATTTTTGAAAAAATAAAAATATTGCACGGGATACACATACACAGGGTCACGAAATTATTCGATAGTAGATTCAAAGACACGAGAAATACATCGTGCCCGATGAAAGCTAAGCTTTACAGTCTATGTAGTCTATACGTATATTAATAGATGCATATATAATTTTTGAAAAAATAAAAATATTGCACGGGATACACATACACAGGGTCACGAAATTATTCGATAGTAGATTCAAAGACACGAGAAATACATCGTGCCCGATGAAAGCTAAGCTTTACAGTCTATGTAGTCTATACGTATATTAATAGATGCATATATAATTTTTGAAAAAATAAAAATATTGCACGGGATACACATACACAGGGTCACAAAATTATTCGATAGTAGATTCAAAGACATACATCGTGCCCGATGAAAGCTAAGCTTTACAGTCTATGTAATCTATACGTATATTAATAGATGCATATATAATTTTTGAAAAAATAAAAATATTGCACGAGATACACATACACAGGCTCACGAAATTATTCGATAGTAGATTCAAAGACACCTATTATGAATATACTCTATGTGTATTATACGAAATGTGTCGAAATTTCATTAGTATGTTATTTGTATATTTTGTATGTATCTGTATACGTCGACATATTTCAAATTGATAAATATCCGCTGTCTACTAATTATCACACAACACGATACAAATTTCCACCGGACTACGAACTTTTACATGCGTGTAGAATTTTCTGTTTCAGTTTGGACGAGCTGTAGACACGCGTTTTTTCTCTGTTAACCGCTCCGAAACCGATGTTACACGAGCTTTATTAATACATTTAATGTTACTTTCCGACACGACATCAGATTATTCCACATCGTTAATATGCCGGTTGTCGATCAAACGAACGAGAGATCGCGTGTCAAATGATGCGAACCGATGCAACAACCCGATGAGAAGAAACAATTAAAGCCTCGTTATCGTTTCTGCATATCGACATTACAAATAAAGATCGTCACCGGGGATAATTAAGCATGAATTGCGCGTTTTCACATGACTCGCTGCTTATTGCATCGATTAATTGTACTTGGCACGATCGTCCTGTATTAGCAACGCGGTGAACCGGTGCGCGATGCCGCGGTGAAATTATAATACACGCTGATAGTTAATTCGTCATCGTTATTTGAATTCCACTTCGAACGAGAACAAACGTGTGAAACAGTGCATGAATTAGAATCTCGTGTGCTTGGTTTTCAGGTATTAATGAGTGATTCGTAGTATTGCTTTCAACATAGAATAGTAATGAGATTGTTGATTTATTGCTAAGCAAAGGATATTTATATTTTCATACGTTATATTCTATAGCTTATTCAATATTTTATAATTTATATTCTATTTATAAATTAAATTTTACAGTTTATATTTGAATTTCCTTTTGATCGAACGTAGGTAATATTTTTATATTATCATCATATAAATATAGGGATTTTATACTAAATTCAACTGCATCCAGTTTAATGCCTGAAATAACAAGTTGAAAGTCATTCTACATTTAGAGTGCTTTGAACTATAATAAATATATTTTCAAATCCTACATTATAAACAGAAAGAATAGAAATTCGTAGAATTTATAACATTTAAACGTTTCATCTTCCACTACTATTATGCAACGAGATATTGAGTTCGTAATATATCTATTTTACAAATATAGCGATGTGCTTGTGCTTATATTCGCAAGTTAAGTAAAAGATGGTAAAGCATTAACATTAAAGATACGTTTCTTTCGATTTAAGGAACGACCTTATAAAATTTCTTTATTCTATCACCGTAAAAAGAGAACGTAGGAACTTAATACAGGTGGTTAATCGTGATGCATAAAAGGACGGCAGCGTACGGGAAAGATTCGTCGTAAGACTAAGAACATCGAGAAAAATGAAATTAGCCTTGGTCTTTGATCTTTACGTCTAATCGCGTAATTATCGCGGTTTACAATTCCAGAACCTCCATACTGTATTAATGATTAATGTTAGGTCAAATTTCACAATTTCGAAATCTTCACACACACACACACACAAAACACGATATATACTTATAACGTGTCTTTGAACAAACATCATCTAACAAATAGAATATCAAACGTAATTATACATTAGAATCCAGCAACTTTGACCCCGTTGGATACACGAAAGATTCTTTCTTCGAGCGGAAGTTCACCAATGAGGTATCTCTCTAAGCTCTGCCTCGCCATAGAAGAGTGTCCAGTGCCAATGAACGCCAAAGTCGCGTCTCTGCCAGCGTATTCAAGAATCACGTCTGATCCACCAGGATGGTTCTTCAACAACTCCGTGCAGTCGTAAACAAAATCGTGTATCACGATCCAGCAATTGTTAGCAGTGTCATGCCACGCCACTTCGTCCAAGCTAATTATCCTCAGTTGTTTGTTTAGATGTTGGTTTTCGGTCTTGGTACACGATGTCAAGTCTTCCTCAGATTTTTCCCATGGTTTCTTCTTAGACTGTTTGGAAGACTCCTCGCATCCTTGGTTTTCCAAGTCAAGGAAATCGTCTTCTTGAGGTTTACTGTCCCTGAAATCCAGAGACTGGAAGGTTAAACCGAGCAGATCCATGCTTTTGGTCGCTGCGTTGCTACGTCTGAAAAGAAACACGATCGATGGCTCGCACCACTTCGTTATATGAGAGAAAAGAATGTTAACACACGATCATTGGCTGACGCAACATCGCAATAAAAATGAGCGTTAGATAGCTGAAGAGATTTGATGTATTTCAGATGCGAAGTTTTGTGAAATAACAATAACAGGAAAGTTTACACGGTGACAAATAAGGCGCAAAATAAGCGGTCTCGTAAGGATGCAGATTAGTCACACTCGAACGACAAAGAATTCAAAGAATAAATTCCGGATTGCTCAATTAATTTGTCTCTAATCACCATCTATTTCTTAGTCGAATAAATTAGAGTCTGAATAAGAAGAAATACAGATTTTTGTTGAAACACGGCTCGGTTTTGAAGAAAATGCACCGCGTTTAATCTTACACGCGATTAATCGTACGTGTTCCCTTGGCAGAGGTGGACTAGATACTAATTTATATGACTCGTGAACATTAATAAATTTTGGTAGGGTTAGAGGTTATCGAGTTTGTTTTTTGATGAATTCGGCAAAATCTCGCAAGAGATCCACATATATATTTTTCGCTATTAAAATATATAATTTGAAATAATTAATAACTTGAAATTATTGATTTCGATGCAATTTGGAAAAATTAAGTCCCCTAAAGAAGAAGAGATTCTCTACAAGAATCAACAGATCAATCAAGAGATTAATAAAATAAAGTTATGATGAAGAAAATGAAAGAAGTAAATGGAAGACTCAATGTGTCCGATAGAACGTTTCTCGATAATCTCGTGAATTTGTTTAATTGTTTTAAAACGAAGATAAATCTTGCCACTTAAAATATAGTAAATTCAACGTTCGATACTTTCTCACTTGATGCAATTTTCATTTGATATTTCATATCGTACATGCAGTGAAGAATATCATTAAAAAAAATTTTTTTTTATGGCTGTGACTACAAAATGAATACACTTAGATTTACTATCCAACTGTTATCAGATTTATTGTCGAAAATTGATTTTTATTAAATTTACGATTGATCGAAAAATCAACAATGGTGATTACTTTCGTTCATACTCCCGATTTTCCTCCATTCCCTTTGACTATTTACACGAGTTCTCACCTATGAGACACTGCACGCAGTACTGGACACTGCCTAGAAATCAATTCTCGGGGGCAAGGGAAAATAATTCTATTACCGGTTGAAATCCGATGCATACAAGTTAGTTGTTCCCTGACTAGACTTTGCCTTGGCTATCCAATGGCGTAGCGATTCTATGTTCGTGATAAATTATGAATTTAATTATTTAATCAAACCATCTGATCTAATTAAGATCATTTTTGATCCATTCTCGTATTTTTACGAATAGTAATATTAGTATAGTAATAATAGTAATATTAGGAAATACCTTTAGGAAAGATTTACGAAAAGAAAGGAGATGACTATTGATAAATGCAGTGTTTCAAAGAAATATCTGCCTCGAGTTCTGCTACTTTAGAAAATTATTTCGTTAGAAATTTATCGAAAGAAGATAAAGTGCTCGATAGCGCTTACTTTGTTATTTTAAAAAATAATCGGTCTAGGTTTTTCTTTTCTTCTTAAGGAATTATTTCGTTTGAAATTAATCGAAACAAAGGAAATTACTATCGATAATTGTAATATTATTCCATACGAATTTTAATTAGTAATAAAATTAAAACAATTCTCGATATGGATACAATTGGGAAAGTAATTTTTTAGTAATATTTTTAAGTAACATTTTATAACGTAAACGTAAATTTATTCTTGAATTCTTACTTCATGTTGGTGCCAACCGTTGCATTCAACTTTGCAGGAGAAAGTACATAAAAGCATCTTTATCAGCAAGATTTCTCACATTTCTTAGAGAAACACGTGAAATTATGCAATCCTCAGGAAATGTATTATATTTTTTTATACGTTTTTATCGAATGCAAAGATTTTTCATTAAAATGATCATGTGTTGCTACTGACTCATTGCTCGTGAGATAAATCTGATTCACATTTATCTACGTCAATGGTAGCGTGTAATCTGACAAGTTAGCGGTTATGCGATGGCAGGAATAGAAACACCATAAATTACGATACAGCTTGTTAAAGAGTAGATATATCGATGAATGATAGTATAAGAATGTAACGTTTTATTCTTATGCTTATTAGCAACTGATTAACTATATTATAAATACATATGTAATTAGCTTCTCAGCTCCATTAATTTTCTGTAATCTGATTTTTATTCGCTCATGAGACGACAAAATGCTAATTCTCATGCTTCATCAGCATGATTATTATAAGAATATAGCACTGTGATAAATAAAAAATAATAGTGATAAATAGGTAAAAGGTTATCCCTTCTAGAAGAACGATTCACTTCGTAACAAAATAAATCGATAGCAACATTACGATTTATGATAATGTCAAACATAATCAATGTCGTGGGTTTTATTTATCGAACGATATTTTCTGTTGTAATTTAGCATATATAGCAACGACGAGATAAACTCCAAATTTTTAGCTGTTTTCGTAAGGAATAATATTCGAAATAAAAATTTACACCGATTCGTACGAAATATATATATATATTAATTGTGCAACGATCGAATTACTTAATTATCGAAACAAATGCAATAAAAGCGTTTTTCAACCAATGTTTAAAATATTAAATATATTTCTATATCGTATTAATGTAGTTTGCAATGTTATCTGTGCATCTTATAAGAACAAACAGTCAGAGGGTGTAAAAGAGATGAGAAATGAAAAGAAACATGATAATAAGTAAGGACAGAGTAAGAGAAGAATACAGTCGGTATTTCAGTTCGTGCAACAAAATTTATAGTATGATAATAATTATTATGTATCTCATGTGTGCATTTAACTAAGGGTAACTTTCCAATGGTAAAATTCAATATTCCAAAGAACATGATCGTCTATCACAGACGACATGCAGTACATACGAACACAACTTGGTGGATATCTATTCGAGCTTGGATTTAATGTCGATATTTAACTGTCCGTCGATACAGACGATGTTACCAGTCGCCCTGTGCTGACATCTTGCCAGCAGACGGCAAAATTTGTTTAACAACAATTAATAAACGATATTGTACCTGAAGAATCCTGTACACTATAAATAAGAAAACAGAATCGTAGTATTGATAGATACTCGCTTAAGGATAAAAAATCCATTGTCATTGATAAATTCAAATTTATAATTTATGAAACAAGAGTATTTCCTACTTTTCATAGAGAATGAAATTTTATCGTAAAATGAAACGATAAGACAACGAGCTCACGTGACCAAGAATTTGTCTAATATTTAAATTGCTCGATCACGAAGAAGATATATTCGTACATTTATCCGAAGTATTGTTATACGGAAGATACGACAATGTGACGGATGAACCATTTCTCTTGTCAATAGTCGAATCTATTGAATTTTACGAAGCGTATTACAGAAGTAATTGCCTTCGATTTTCCAGTAAACGCTGCCACACTTCGATTTTCCATCCAGTGGTCTCATATTCTATCTTACATTCGAAATATGTACTACATAGTTGGCCCGACATGCATATAAATGTGTTCTACCATCCCTTCTTATTCCATCTTCTTGTTTATATGTACTTTCGAGTACAGGACCTGATAGGAGTGAGTTCGCTCGGGCTTGAAATTTAGTTCGATCACGTTCGAATTATCGTAACATCCCCCTCCGTAGCTTGTGGAAACCTGCAATGTTCGAAGGTGCTGTTCGCGTTTCTTTCTAATTTAAAATGCTTCGAAATAATTTGCTTTCAGTAACTCCAAAGCTCTGTGGCACGAAACTTCGTTGAAAGTTCGATTGCAAAAGTTTGCCACGACCATTCGGGCAAGAATATTTTCTCGATTTCGGGAATGATATTTGAGCTTAAATAGAACGACACTCTGCACATTGTGCTATTTCGTAAGATAAGCCGAAACAAATGGCAGGAGTTTAGATTAGAAATTTAGATTGGAAGACTGTCAGATTGCCTGAAACTCATATTTAACTACATATAAACTTCTGGAACTATTTTAATTTAAAATTTAAACGCAACGAAACGAAACCGCGTTCTATCTGCTTCCAAATAATCGAACGAAATCTTTCACTTCTTTTAGAAACAATTCATTGATATCACAGGTCAATTAATTAAACCACAGAAACGCTAAGCGGCAGCTTCATCTAGTAAAAATAATCAAAAACAAAGATTCGATTGATGTAATGAAAATTCATGGGAAAAACTCGCTCACCGTAGGATATCCCGCTCAAGACAGACGGCGCGAACGACGAATCGCGGCCATCGGTATCGAGCAGCGCATGTGTGCTACTCGAGCGGCCGACTCGAGGCGCCACGACGCCGGCGTCGCACGGCGTCGAGGGCAGCGCCGACGGCGATGTACGGTTGAGGTGGATAGTCGCAATCATGCCACCACCCTGACGCACGTTCCCGTATCCACGGTGCGTGTACGTCGACGACGCAGAGGTGGAAAAGCGAGCCGGAGGCTCCGCAATAAAACGAATCTCGCGGAGCATAGTATACCTGTTTTATTGCTGAACGACACGCGAGAACCGGAAGTGATAAGAAGTGTAGGAGAGTAGAGACCAAGGGAAGAGACAACTTTAAAGCGACGACCAGCGTGACACGATCATCGTACAACGACCACGACGAGGATAGGCAGTGAACGATCAAAAAGGAAGAAGGCCCAGAGTCGAGTAGAGCCAGAGACCGGTGCGCAACGGTGGAGAGTAACAGAGGAAGCAACGATCGACGCGTCCACGGTGGCCCATCGATGCCGGAGCGTCGAGACGCCACATCACGGCACGGTATATCGTCGTTTCCGATCTTCTCTTCTTCGGTCGCATCGTATTAACGGTTAAACTATGAGTATCGTGCACAAGTATACCGCGATATAGTATCGATGAAACGTGCGTCTGGTTGAATGCGTGTGCCTGTGCTGCTGCAGAGGGTTGCATGCGTGAATGCGGTGTGGCGCAGCTGCGAAAGTGCGCTTGACAAGTGCTGTGTGCGGGCCGGGGCGCACGTGTGCGGAAAAACGCACAACGTGTTTTTCCACGGAGCAGTGCGTAGTGCGCGATAAACGACTCGGCCGGAATCGTCCGCGGAAAACTGCACGTGCCGCTCGCGCGGATCGATCGATCGGAAGTGCGAACCCGAGAGAGCTTTAAAATTGGTGGTGTGTTCTGGGTGGAGCGTGTGCAATGTGTATTATGGCGAAAAAATATGAGGATAGTTGGTGAGAAGAATACGTTGAAAGGACTCTAGTTTAGCTTCTTTCTTCTCCCGATGGGTCACGGTGACACGAGCGCCTCGCTCTCGCGCGCGCGAGCCGTGTGCTCTAGCCGTGTCCGCTCTATTTCCGTGTGTTTTCTTTAGTGATGCTTGCAGCTGCGCTTCGAATATGATTTTTCCCAAGTATTTTTGGGTCGCGAGTGCGTCGGTTTTCTTCTTTCACGGATCGATCCCGACTCGTCCATTCGCAGGATACCGCTAGATGTAAGGATCTTCCTCGACTTGATCACCGGTGACGCGATATTTCGAGGACTACCAATTCCGCTGCGTGATAATCTCAACTCCGAAATATCTGTATCTCTTTTTACCTCGATATAGATCGAGTTTATCGATTTCTCGTTATCCATCGTCCATTAAGCGTATTATAGAATGTTCGGTGATTAATTTTAGCGTGCTTCTCCTTTCGATGATTTCGTGGTTTTACTAGAGAACATTCTGGATGCGCGCGATTACCTGCAAATTATTCCTTTCCACGGACATTTATTACTCGTGTATTATTTACTACTGCAACAAAACTTACAATGTCAGGGCGCGTAACGTAAGTAACGAATCCTCAAGCCTCGTGGACGTTACCGACGATTCCTCAGGTGCCTCTGTTCCCGCGTAACGACCGCGTGATAGCTGTGACACTATATACATATATAGAACATCGGTATAATCATCAGCGAGTGACACGAGACAAAGATCACGGATACGCACGACGACAACGATGCGATTCGCAGCCACGGTGCGGTCGGACGCGTCCGCAGGTGCAAGAGGCATGCGTGGAACGAGGGCGTCGCACGTTCGCTTAGATTTGGCCTGTAATATTTTTCGCCGACTAAACGCCAATCGAGGCGGTCGCATCGAACCGAAATGGAAGAATTAACTGGGTGGAAGTCGATGGATTTTTGGGCGAAGAAGGCGGTCGATCGTCTCAAAGTTGGCACTCGAACGAGCGTTTCGAGGGAAAAACGATCCTCTAGGAGGAGTTATTTTAATAATGAGGGTATACCGGCGCTTTGTGGCCTCTCTTTTCTTTTTCTCATGACCGCGCCGGCGAGCGTGAGAGCATCATCGGGGAACGCGTAATTATTTCTCGTTGTTGCGTGCAACAATAGGCACACCGAAGGGGGATCGATTAATTGATTTCTGTTATATAAAAAAGCGGGAGGACACGAGCGAGGATTGGACGGTCCGCGTTCTACATAGACTCCGTAGCATTCGATCAGCTCTCTTCGTTCATTCTTCGACGCACAAAGAAGAAGATAAAAAAATAGACAACGTTGCAGTCGGAGTCTCGTAGGATCGTTGACACGGGGGAATGTATTCTAATAAATTCAAGGAAGCCTAGTTTCTGTAAGGGGGGAAGGAAAGCGACTGACCGACATCGATGAGTGCAGCATCAAAAATGCAGTCCTATGCACCGGCTATAGACGCGTCCATGCTGTTTCATCGATCGATCGAAATCTTTGTTCACCCAGTCGTTTAGATCTTATTGCACGTTCTCGTAGCAAGCAAAGTACCCTCCATTTCGTAACTTTTACTACGACTTCAACTCGACGTCGTGCAAGTTATTACGTTTACCTGTTGTCAAGATTCTTCTGGTATCGAAACGAAAGACAGGTCGTTGAGTGTAGTTGCTCGTAAGTTTCTTTGAATTCATTCTGAAGAAGAATATTCCATTTAAGAGAGAACATGATTGCGCGCCGAATGTGACCGTTAATGTTTCTACTTTTGGTAGAATCAAAAAGTCTATCACTGAGTTTTCTAAGTTTTTCGTTAAGTTATATTCTGCGGATTTCATTGAGAAGGCGAGTGAACGAAACATTCCAAGTTTCTCGTAAATTTCCTCGAATTTCATTCTATGCAAGGATGTTCTACGAATAGGAAACACGTGTGCTAGATATAATTGTTGATATTTCTCGTTACGCGTTCATTCAAAGTTGGATCATCTAAATATATCAAACACGTAAATTCTCCCATGAATTAGTAATCATACAAATCTGAATGAACACTCATGCCATGATACTTTACCGCCGTTTACGGCCTTTATTGACTGGCTCACCAAAATTTTCTTTCGAATCACTCGTTCAGGCTGCTACGTATACAAGTATACACGATACATCAACAAACGTTAATTAGCAATATAGCGTATTCGTTTCATACGCGTGAATCTCGCTGGGATTCAGAGTCCATACCGTATCAATCGCGTTTGCCAATGCTATTTCTAAATATCATTAATTTTTATCTACACCACGCTCCGGTACACGTGTTCGACAAGACGGCTGGTTAATCGGAAATACGAACAACTCGACTGCCTCGCACTCATCGACGAATTAAACCACCCAGACATCAAAGATATAAATTCATCTTGAACCAAACCTATCGTAAATTCCTCTTGCGAACTCAATTAACAGATTCTGTAGTTATTCTTTGATATTCACGAACTAGGGTTAACCCTTTCACTCTCGATATATATTACGTGTACGCAACGTTATCTGTACTTTAGTACGTTCTCGATCAATAGAATGTGCTTATTTGACATCTCTTAGGTCATTCGAGAAAATTTGTTTTTATTATCAATAATCGCTAAAAAATAATTTTCCTTGGAGGCTAAAAAGGTATTGGACCGTGAAAGGGTTAAGGGATGACCCGGTTAACAGGTTAATCCAGGAATCAGTACTATACGTCCTCGAAAGCATCGAGTCAGACCCGAATCCGTATTCCGGCAAATCGTCGCCGATTTTCCGCGAGCGGCGCGAGAAACTCCTACTATTTATAAATGGTTTGAACCCGGTCGCATTGGCGAACCTCTGGTCCGCTCGAGCTGCCGCCTCGTGGACCGCCGCCGGTGTGGGGAACAATTCGCCACCCCATGATAAAAATAGAAGCTCCTAGCCAGCTAGCCGAGAAGCTCGAGGCTAGAGCTCGAGCACGAGCACCGCTCTAGCGTGTTGCTAGAGCGGACGGACGTTGGGCGGGTGCGGTGAATCGTGTCTAGCCAGCGGTCGCGAACGGTTAAACGTCGACGTCGCGACGACACCGGGTTTCCGGGCCCCCGTTGATCATGCTGACGCGTACCATCGCGATTACCATCACACAAACGACTATCGCTCCTACCAAGACTTAACAATACGAAGTAAAACGCGATCGGACACGAAGACACCGGTGACGTTACCGATGATCACCTCGATCCTTCGAAGCTTGTCCTGTACGTCGTAAAAAAAGAGAAAGAAAAATAGAGAAGAGGTAGAGAGAGAGAAGAAGGTGCGAGTGTGTGCTTCAACCAGCTAATCGCTCGTTCCTCTGCGTTCTATCGTTTTTCGCTATAGTGTACCGCGTACCTAGTTTCGTTCGGTGGGTCCACAAAACGAAAGGATAGAGGTGAATCGGCCGTCGAGCCCAACGAGGAATCGCTCTATATTCCCTGGCCGAACAGCACTGCTCCTCGCGAAACTCTGCTCGTCGTGAAGTCTAGTGAATATTTTAAGACCGACAAGAGGCCGCATGTAGGAAGAGGCGGCGCGGGCTGATTCACTGGCCATCGTGTTCGCACGTAGGAGGACCAGGGAGACCAGGCGGTACAGAATGCCGCTGTTCTTCTTCTTCTCTTCTTCTACTACGTGCACGTAGACTAACGCGACCAGCAACTAATCTAGAGAGGAAGCAAGCTCCAACTGTTCCTCTAATCGGACGAGCTTTCGCGCCTTCGTTTTAACAACTGACCGAGCGACATACGAACACAGAACATAGGATAGAAGCGAGCTAAAGCTGAGGTGGAACAAGAGAGATAGAGACAGAGGGAAGGAGAGCAACGAGAGAAAGAGTGGAACGGAGATAGACTGTGTAGCAGAGGGAGAGCGAGTGAGAGAGGGTCACATTCCGAGCGGATCACGGATGCTTATAGAAGCGTTGCGTAACGGCGTCAGACGGACGGCGAAACCGCGGCTGCTGTTCAGCCGTCGAGTTTCGACAAGTTCGACGAAAAACCTGCTGCATCCTCTCCTGGTATTAAGACTGTCCATCGAATGCCTGGAGACGGATACTACTACGTTGATATTCAGGAAAACTCGAAAGTGTATCGTCGATTGTGCCATTCGCGTAGTGCCGACTGACCACAGGTGATCGGATCTAGATGGAACGTTGATCGGAATCGTCGATTTTGGGGCGAATTAGCAGAAGAGAAAACGCTCTCTCCCTCTCTCTCCTTTTATCGATTGTCGCGGATTCGTTTCGCGTGGCGCGAAATCAGCTGCTGATTCGATACTAATGAATCAGCTGAATCGATAGGGAATCTGAGCTGCGTTTAAACTGGCTGCTTACGGTGGCGAGTGCGTGAGAATGGCTGCGTGTGCGTGCGAGTCGAGCGCGTGTTAGGCTCGAAGGATAATTGGCGATCGATTAGCAGAACCGCCAGAACCCTGTCGATCGATAGTGGTGAGAAACGTAGGGATGAGGAGAAGAAGGAAGTGCAAAGAATAAGAAATCGACGAAAGTATCGAACGTGTAAAACGACGTACGGTGCTACAGAGGAGATCGTACGGGTGTATCGATTCTCCTTGTGTCCTCAAGTGTTTCAAGGCCACGGGAAGCCGGTCGAAGCCGTTTCGCAGGGGAGTCACGAGATCGTCTTTGTGAACTGTGATCGTAGTTCGTATCGCCGAGACTCGAGATTTTCCGGCGATGATGTTCCTTTCAGGTCCGTTGCTGTCCGACCAACGGCAACTAAAATTAACCCGTGTCGAATCCTAGCGCGTTCTCGTCTAGCCTCGCTTCGGGCTGAATTTCGTATTTATAGATCGTACACAAAGAAGAGAAAAACCGTATCCTTGACATCCAAATAACCAACCGGTCGATCATTGATCGATAACGCGTGACCATGCTGATTCAGTGAAATTTACCCTAATCTCTTCGTTACAGCATAATAGCGCTCGAGTCTCGTCGATTCTTCGAATCGTTCTTTAAGACGACCCCGCGCTCCCGTGCGAACACATCGGACATAATCGCGTACGCGAGTTTTCACGTGGCTAAGTAAAATAGTTGACGCGATCAGTGTTCCTCGTCGACGACTTGGAGTGATCAACAAAGGGTTGTTCGTGTGATCTTGCAGAGGTCCGTTGGTGGTACGCGTAAAACGAGAAGAACCGTGGAGGTGGAAGGAAGGAAGGATGACGGAGCAACGTTCAGCAGGGAGACGAGGCGCGTGCGATTTTTGGTAACGGGTCAGCGCGACGACACTAACGAAGACGACGAAGACGAGGACGACGATAAGGAGCACGACAACCACAACGACTACGACCACGACCACAATCACGACGAGGAAGAAAAAGAAAAAGGCAAAGATTACGACGTGGGTGGTGGGGAAACAAGTTGGTGGTGGAGGAGGAGGAGGAGGAGGTGGTGGAAGACTAGAAAGTGGTGTTAAGAGATGCAGCAACAGCCAGCGCCGAACGGGGTGGCAGGTGGTGCCGAATTGCCTCAAACAGGTGGCATAAGCACTGCCCAACCTGGAGCGACAGGTACCGCCACGGCGGCGTCTAATCGTGCCCAGGTTAATGGTGGCAGATTCGATTTCGACGATGGCGGCACCTACTGCGGCGGTTGGGAAGATGGAAAAGCTCATGGACACGGCGTATGTACGGGACCCAAGGGCCAAGGTGCATACTCTGGTAGCTGGCACTTTGGTTTCGAGGTCTCCGGTGTCTACACCTGGCCTAGGTGAGACCAGACCTTCGGATTCTTATTAATTTTTGGCATGATTTCAATTTGCTCTGTTCGCTCCTTGCCTCGCTTACTAGCGCCGCTTTTCTCGACTCTCTCCGGAAAATTTTCATCGGGTTTCTTACTTTTTGATGAAAATCCTGAATTATTCCGTTAGGATGTTGATATACAGGCTCTTTCTGTATCTTTTTTTTTTTTTTTTTTTTTTTTTATCAAAATGCATCAATATAAAATAAACGTAAGGACGATCATTAAATGCAACTTATATGTGAAAATCATTTCTTAGTGGTTTATAGTTAAACATTAATAATGTGGATTAAATTAAAATTTCGATAAAACGAGTCTTTTGGAAACTTCGTCTAAGATACTACAAAGACATGGAAACTCTTGGAATTCTGGCCTTGAACGATTTAAAACCACAAATGCCCTCTCTGTTCGTTAGGGATTAAAATTGATCTCCTTGGTTAAGCCAATCTCCGTGTACATTGTTACTATCCAGATCGTAAACCGTCTTCAATTAGCGGAACGATGTCAAATCAAAGGCATCGTGAATTTAATTAATAAAAACGTTATTGACTTCTATTCATTTTCAATTTATCTAGAACAATCTTTACCTCATGTTCTAATTGCCTTTCCATTAACTACAAAAACAGACATTAGATTTGCTTGCTGTCACTCGTCTTTCTATTTTGAAGATTCTCGGTGAATAATAAACACTTGAAACAGGCATCCGTGTAAATGAAACTGGTTCAGGCTCGTTAGTTCTTGCTGGAGCGTGCATGCCCGAGTATTTCGGGGATACACCGGCACAGCATCGATATCTCGATCGCGGTCGAATGCTTTCAAACTCGGCTCTCTTGTCTCGAAAGCTAAATCTCCTCGACTCGCAAGAGGACTAAAATAATTACTCTCGATAGAACAAACACGGTCCAAACTTGAAACGATCGATTCTATTCGATCAAACTTCTTCCAACTCATCTACCATTTCGTCGTACGTGAATGATATAACTATCATTTTCTTAAATATAGACAGCCTGTAATATAGGATTAGGTAGTGGAAGCTTCCCTGTCAAAAGCAAAAGCAGAGCTTTCACGGGTTACATACATCGCTAGAAGCAGAAAGAACCTGTAAACCTCATCTTCTGAATCCTAAAGACGACACAGATCCAGATAAACGACCACGAAACGGATGAAGGTTTTCGCTCAAAGAGGAAACATAGAGCTCTTTAACGAGCACAGTGAAACGTTATAGTTGAGATGACCAGAGTTGATATACGAGTGATGAGGATTTGGTCTCGTTATGTGGGAAAGCAACTCTGAATGTTATGACGTATTCACAATACAATAATCACCTAATAGTAACCATAAATGTCACAATAACGATATTTCCATTTATCAGTCGCACTATCAATGCATTTTTGTGGAAAGAAAGCGTGAACCAATTTCGACTAGCAGACGTCATCGAATAGAGAGATGATAAATTCGTGCATTTAGCCTGACCGTACGGAATTTAGTTGATTTTACTCTATCTTTGGGAACCGTCTCTAACGGCGTGAATTCGAGATAAACGGGAGACCTTGACACGTATCTCGGTATATACCTGGGGCCGGGCGGGAATCTCCCGATCCTGAAAGTAGGTCATCGAGTGCAAGGACAACGAGTCCGGGTCAGTGGGATCCGAGCGGTTAGGACCTAGTTCACGGACGCGGCAAACAATCGTTTCGCCAAATTTCCAGGACTTTCAGCCAACGGCTCTGACGGGGGGAAATAATCCTCGGTTCATCATAGAAACTTATTTTCTTTCGTTTTTCAACGGTATTCCTGTTCAATCGTCTCTTGAGAAATTTTTCGATTGTGTTCAATGGCACAAGTGCATTTCTTCTTCAAATCAGATCAACGTATATAAAATATAACAATATATAACGTTCGTATTTATCGAAAGGATTTTTGCGACGACGTATAGCAATATCAAGATTACATTTGTGGTAATAAAAATGCCAAAATATATAAGCCGCGCGTGATATGTAAAACTATAATATATTCGTCCTGGTATTTCGAAGATAAAATAAATCTCTGTCTAGTTTGGTCTAGAGAAGAAAAATAAAAAATAATTATCTTTGCGATCAGTAAAGCGGTTAACTTTATCTATAGTTTGTTCAAATAACAAACTATGCTACCATATGTACTACTTTCACAGTCTAATATTCTTCTAGAGAAGATCTGATTTTTGACAAGGCAAAAACTTGATGAAATGAAATATAATCACTGGATACATTTCTCCTGTTTGTATATCAAAGCCATTTTTCCTTTTTGCCTCATTCATAAATAAATAAAAAAAAGACGGTGTAATAAGCTTATGTGATAAAAATTGTGGAAACATTTCTCTCGGTGATTCTTTTCCACGGGACCGCGTAACGTTGTAAGTTGCGCGACTATATTTGAGCCGTCGATCGTTCCGGAAGAAATTTTGTCACGCAGCTTTAAATAGTCCAGTGCAACGAGAGCTCGTAAATATAAGTGTTATTAACATCGGCTGACACACGCACGTTTCAACGTATAGGGGAATTGACCCACATTTTTATGTATTTTTAGTACGACGGTGTTCATCAATGGGAACGCTCGGGATTAGGCCGAAACGAAAAGAATCACCGCCAATTCGAAATTACTATATTTAGAGTGTTTCGCGGGACTTGGAGCAATCCTGAATTCGTCACCCTGTCAAAAATCATAAATAATTCGTAGATCCTTGAAGCATTCGGTAGCCAGGGTTCGACTATTCGGATAATAGGTCACGTTGATGCATCGAAACTTCGGATTGTCCAAGAATATACCAATATTATCGAATGTCAGTTATTGGGACATCTGAACCATCCCAAACATCCAGATACCAAAACTGTCTGTTCGTCTCTGTGTATTCGAATTCCATGTTACAGATCCTATTGCAAATTTTCCTTCGCCTCGAGAGAAACGAAGGTTTTAAATTAGGTCAGTTCCATTTACTTTAGTTACATATTCGCAGTTTACTAATAACGAAAATTTTCCATCTACACTTTTGACAAATTATAATTCTTTGAATTTTGGCTCCGATGTTAGCGAAGTTGGAGTACCCATCGAAGAATTCGTGACCTCCTTAAAGGTGGTGGATAAGCACCACGTTTTCGTGCGTTTTATGCGTATCGATTAATCAACCACGTTAACCAGTCATGTTACAATTACGAGAACACGTTGTGGATTCCGTGACCTCGCGTAACAGAAAAATGTCATTCGAAAGGTCTGGGCTTGATCGTATCGCGAATCAAAGTCACGCACATCGAACAAGTTTCGAATTGAGAAATAACAACACGTTTTCGTCCCTTGATCGATTTTGTCTTCGTTTTTCCGTTTATTTTAAATTATCAAATTATCTTGCAAGATCATTGAAACAATATAAAACAGAAAAAGAGAAAAACGAAAGAAGAGTCGCTTCAAAATTTCGAATTACATAAATTAATATCGTGACAAATGTATACATAGAGTATCAATTCCAAGATTCAATTTGCAATAATGAGGGTCATAGAATAATTAAAATAGAAAATGATCGTTCCACTTTAATCGTTAATTACACTGACTAAACCTTATCGGGTGACTATCGTGTATGTGCTTAACAGTTCAAACAAGCTCATTCTATAATCGTAATGAGCAATTAGAGGGTATCTTCCAGTGCGACTGTAGTCGTTTCTTCTTTTAATACTCTCGCCACGTTTCGGTGTTGGTTTCGCTCGATCAAAATGCGTCGCTGGCGACGCTGAAAGGGTGGAAATACTGTGGAAAGAAAATAGAAAGAGGAAAAAAAGAGAAGGGACAAAGATGGGGAACTTATGTTTCTCGCGACTACGTATCTGGGCCGAGAGATTCCGTCGTTTCGTTTCCGTCTAAACTGGAGCAAGGTCTTCGTCAAGTCACGTTTTCCTAGGGATGCCCGATAAATTACGATGCTGCCTTTCGTTGATGACGAACTCGCGACCACGAATGACGTGGAACCATTTTTCGGCAATTATCTCTGTCATTGGTCATAATAAAATGGGAAACTTTATTCGTTTATATTTTTGGTGGAAATAGATAGCATCCTTGTGAGTCATCGAATAACTCTTCAAATTAAGAAGAAATATTGTTTCGTTGATAAGGAGGATGACTGTATTAAGTTTATGTTAGACTCGCGCGATATTTCTATATTCAACAAGATTTCTGAAAAAGGGTCCCATAAGATAAAATGATAGGTCGAGTAAATAACGTCGGAGGTTTTAGTTCTAGTTGTTTGGAAATAAAAAATTCAAATTATTCGCAGGAAAATATTGCAACTTCATTCATATGTCTTCGATGTTCGATATCAACGCGATTTTCAATCTTCGTCTCTTGTTAATTAAAATGAGCTCTGGAGCTGTGTGCAAGCGACACTGGTGCGTGAAAATCGAATAATCTCTGGCAAGCAATGTCGCCAAAAACCACATTGTAGAAGAAAGAAAAGAACGGTTAATAAACCTAAATAAGAAGATATATAAGTTACCTAACAAATATATTAGAATAATAAGATAATAAAATAAATCTTAGTTTAGGTTTTATTCGACTAATTTTATTTATAAAAATATGAATTTACATAAACAACTGTAGTATCAAGGAGAAGGAGCCAAAGATAACAGAAACTAATTGTTAACTATGAGTAATCGTGATTCTTTTTATATGAAAAGCAATCTGTGTCATATAAATATTTATGAAAAAACGTATATCTTTTCCGTGAAAAGAACAAAGTACATTTGTTGCAACGTATTTTTTGTATATACAAAAATGTATATGTGTTTGCGACAAAACCAATAAAGAATTTGATCTTTCTTCGCGTGGCGCAATATCGAGGAAGAGAAAGATTCTTCATTGCAACTTCGAATGAAACGCGAAAAAGAAAATCGCTCGAAGGATCCGTTTCTTTTTCCCTTCAGACGTCGAGGAGGATCCACTCGAGCGAAACATATTCGTCTTTGAGCACCGAGTATTTGTTGTGTGGAAAAGCGCACGGGTATTCGAATTTGAACGTGATAAAAGCTGCTGAAAAGACCAAAGAGCATTTCGATAACGAGTTCCTTTCGTATTGATTGTATGCTGGAAGCTGACTAGCAAAATCTGATTTGTTTCATGTAATTCCTGTTACTTTTATTGATCAGATTTATAAAATATGCGCAAACTAACAGTCTATAATCTATAAAAAAACACAACAGTTCATATTTTTCACATATTTCAAATAAGTGATTTTGTATCAATCATTTAACACGAAGGATAGAACACGCGTCGAGGTAATCCAGATGAAAGCTATCAGAAAAATATGCGATGTAAACAAAGAAAGTTTTATCCATACATTCAAATCGTTAAAAAAGCATATATATTAGCAAACGTGTATAATTTAAAAAAGTTAGCGATTTTTAAATCTTCAGAAATCATTCGTTCTAAACCTATAAAACTCCCATAAAATATTAGGAATTTTTCATTCTCATCGCTCTCATAATTTTAGTGTCAATAAAATTAACAATTTTCATACATTTCAAATTCTCTAAATAGGGACCTCCATGACACAAAATTCTATTAAAGAGATCTTATTCACCCTTCGACGAGCCTTATCTCTTCGAAGGAAACTTCCCTTTCAATACAAAGCAGTAAGAAACACGAGACAAATCCAATTAGCAAAACAGTTTGAATCACGAAGAGCAACAAGTCCGGAAAGTGTCTTTGATTACTCTGGTGCATCGAGGCTAAGGAGCGAAATGCAAGCGAATGATTTTCTGAGAACATCTTATATCATATTATCACTCGTCAACAATATCGAATTTCAGTGGATCGGTTTACGAAGGCCAGTGGCAGAATGGGAAACGCCACGGTCTGGGCATGGAGACCCGTGGACGGTGGATTTATCGTGGCGAATGGTCTCAAGGATTCAAAGGTCGATACGGTGTTAGACAATCGACCACGTCCACAGCGAGGTACGAGGGCACGTGGGCGAGTGGACTTCAGGATGGATACGGTTCAGAGACCTACGCGGACAGCGGTGAGTTCTACTTTAATCGTGCTTTTATATTGAAAGAACGCTGGTTTCTCGCTCCTTTCACGTACATTTTGTGCATCGTACGTGGGCGGAGATATCGAGTGTGGTATATTAAAATGGTTGAATGGGATGCGTTGTTTATATAGATCATTTCTTATAGTAATTTTTCTGTGATACTTTATGCCGTGAAGCATGCCATTTTAAAAACAATTTAAAGAAGGCTTGATAAATATCTGAGAGATAAACAATTAATGTTAGAGGGACTCATTACTTTAATGGGATTATTAATAATGGAATGAAGAACGAATGAAGTAGCATTACATCGCTAGTGCAAAATTTGAAAATTATAATTTTTAAAAAATGGAAGTCTAGAAAATTAATTACAATTCCTATACGAAGTTATACATTTTGCGAGCGTGAAGGAGGCAGCGAATTATTCGTTGTCTGACTCGATACGAACAGAATCTCCTGCCGCTTGAACGAAGTTCAGGCGAAATGCAAAATAATACGAACCATTGGAGAACGCGGTAGGGAAGATTGACGCGTAATACGAACGAAATAAAGCTGTCAGAAACAGATCAAAGGATACGGCGTATCCTGGGTGTCGAAGCAACTCGTGGAAATCTGTGTCAACTCCAAGTGACAGGCCACGTGTCCGGGACTGATCTCGACGCGGATTAATCGGCTCGAAGCTGTCGATTCCTCGACGAACTTTGATCCCACTTAACCGATGCGAACCGCCATTCGAATTTTTTGCGTTTAATCCTGTAGTTATTAATAAGTGCTTTAATTACTAATCTGTCTGCTAGAGACGTAGTCTCTTTTTCGCACGAAATTTGGAACACTGCCAATTTGGCTGTATGGCCAACACGACCATCTTTATGACTAGCTTTTCCATTGCTTTAATAATCAATAAACATAGATATTCGTTCGATTTCGTATCAAATAATTTGATATTTCATTTATTAATCTAAATTCGGCGAAGAAAATCTTTGAGATTGAAGACAAATTTCCTATGGATATTTTATACCGTTCTTTTGCTAGATGAGTGATTTATCTAAAAAATTGTCAGCTTTGAAATATTTACAGAAGTTGTTTCTATATATCGAAAAATCTAACTGTGTATTAGGATACTAATGTTATAATTATATAATAAAATATTATAGCATTTATTATATACATGTGACTCACACTGCACAAGAGTCTTACGTGTTCCTTAATTAATAAGGAATTTTCCTTAATTACGTCACTCTTTTATCAAAAGATGATAATGTGAAATAAATCACAACGATATTAAGATTATTATAACGATTTAAGTTCTTAATGAAGTTGTGCATGCTTGAAGAAAGACAGTAATTTCATGGGATAGAAATAAATAAGTAAATGTTCGCACTAATTAACGTCGCGTGTCGACAAGTTGCGTGCGATGACAGTGCGTGTCGCGTTACCAGCTATATATCTGGAATCCTATAATTCTAACGTTTGAAGGTATTTCCCTTCGTGGGCGTCGTGCGGTGAATCGATGTTTTAAGGTCACGTGCTAACGAAATCGGATATAAACATCCACTAATTCAACAAACACCTGACCTACAGTTAATCCGAATTACCCCATTCTCAGGATTTAACTCATTCGAAGTCGAATTTGTTTATGTAGAGAAACGAAATAAGTGACAAGGTTTCAGAGGTGAAAAATACATGTTTCAGATTTTAGATGATTTCCGTCGTACCCGGAGAATGAAAGAATATTCATTAGTCATTGATTCCTAAACTAATCTATGATGGCACACTATATGCATAATATATATAAAACTTTTCTTTAATCTTTACGTAATACCGTTTATTACTTCGTTTCAGTAACGTATTTCTCCAGATAGCTTTTTTAAAATATTCTTTTAATACTAGCTGATAATAAAAATTTCTTTTTTTATAGACCTGTTATTGGCTGTTTTCATCAGTAATGCGTCACTGACTTCAAACAGATTAAGCCTTATATTGCATTTCTATGCTTTCTTTCATACGTCATTGCGCCGATTAATCACGTGATACGAGTATCTTTTCGCAAAAGAATCGTGATTTCAATGCGACTCTGATCCCTCGAGAGGAAATCGGGATTTCCATTCGCCCGACTTGTCAATCGAAATTTCTCCGCTGTCCCCGAGGCAATTTTAACCTTATTTCTAGACCAGGGTGAGAAAACAGCAACCAGCACGGGATGATGTGTGAGAAAAGACACGAAAGCAACGTGAAAGCGGTGGGAAGTCACAGTTGAAATAAAAATCAGAGTTCCTATTCCGCGTTTCCGACGGGTTTATTTAATATCCATCTTGTAGCATTTCTGCGATCCATGGAAATGCAAAGTGACGGTCGGTGGTCCACAACGGCTCGTAAAGCAACTTTTAGATTGGCCGCGATAAAATCCTGTGACTCACACTCCAACTATTTTCCCTGGCCGTTGTAGCATTTCGAGCGAGTCCACGGATCGACCCCGATTCGCGTACGCACACGTACGGGAAACACTGTCGTGACTCTAGAAAAGAAAAAGAAATAAATCCAGGCGATCTATAGCTGTAAGAAAGACGAGCGTCGTCGACGATTTGGATATGAGCTAGCGAATGGGAAGGAAAAAGTGTCAGAGGGATAGCGTGTCATCGATTTTATGTAACCTATGTTAGTGAAACGTGAAATTTGGACGTTCACCTCTCGAGTATAATATATGGCTCGCTAGGAGAGCCGATAGTGCGTTTTTTACCTTGTATCGATAAAATGTCAAGTCGTCGTTTGGTCGTATAACGTATCGTATAAGGAAGTGTTGTTACAAAGTTTTGGGTTAGGTTCCCTGTGTTAATAGAAAATAGAGGTTCAAAGGAAATCATAAAGTAACTAAAGGAAGTACAAAATTTAAAAAATGAAATGACAAATAGACTCCAGATGTTTATGCAAGTTCGTAGCTTTATGAGTAACTTCGATAAAAAAAAAAAGTTTCACCCTGTAAATCGATATTTTGTGTATTTTTGTGTATCATGTACTTTCTGTACATTCTTGCGGCCAAAAATTTCCAATAAATACATAAACATCCGTAGTCTAATTATAAGTCACGGTGAATCATATTCACCCAACATCGATGAAAATTTATCCTTGAAAAACGCTGAATTCGACACTCTAACTTATTTTTATACACTTTGAAGACATTAAATAGACACGTATGAAATACTTTTGTCAATTTTATATAAAACCGTTTTTAATATTAAACTTTTACTTGATAAAATAACACTTCGTAGAAAAGTATTTAATACTTGTTCTAAATAATCGATAGGAACCACGCATAATATATCCATACTCCAATCGTAATAGAATAGAACCATGTTAAGTATTATTTTGATCGACCTTGTGTTCGGAACGAATGAAAGCTACTATAGAAAGGATTTGGATAAATCGATACCACCAAGCAACTCCCCGTGCCAATGATTCCATCGTTTCAGAATCTCCAGACTTGGAAACGACGAAAACAATGTTCGATGATCATTCTCTTCCTTTTAATCGCTCCACGGAGATAGCTTCGTTATTTTTATTTTATTCGATCAACAAAATCCATCACCCTCTTGTACCACTGTCTGACCTTGGGCCCTCGTCGCAAGAGAAGGATCGTCAGTGGGAAATAAACGAGTAAATTGCGATTGATCGAATCTTCTGTTCCAATATATCGTCGATCGGCACATCTGTTTTTTCGTTCCATCCTTCGATCAACCCCTATCCATCTATAGAAACTATTTTCACGGTGATGGAGAACAAAATATTCGTCTATATCAAGAAAGAGGAAAGAAACATAGAAAATATTATATAGGGTGTGGTATAAAAAATTCGAAAATATTTTATGGGATTTTTTCATTTAAGGCATCGAGACACCGAGAAAACCTACTTTCAAAAAAAAAAAAGAGGTTTTACTAATAATATTAATTCAATTGTGCAAGAGAACTTTGGTAAACGCATAGTTTTTATGTATTGTTTGAAAACCAAGACCAAGTTAATTACAAATGAACATTTCACAGATTCTACGATGTTTTTCCTTTTATTTGTGAATATTGCTCGCTCAATGATAAAATATTAATTCCAATTCTAACGAGAATTTCATGATAATATTGTTCGATAGGATTTGATGCAACGTTGCTAAAACGGATAACCGAATGTTGGAAGGAAATTGTTGTGCTACTTAGAGAGTATTACATTGTTGGGCTTAATATTCCGGAATCGATCGATACTGATACAAAGCATCGACATACTGTTCAGGATTACTCCTGAAAATAATGATACCCGTAGATAACGAACTACGAAATTACATGGGAAAACGATCGCGAAATCTTGGATCAACTTTTACCAGATATAATTGCAATCTCGAAGGAAGAATCGTATTCGTTAACAAACACATGGTATATGAACATAAATATATGACAGACAATTTACAGAAGTCCTTAGATAACAAAAACCTTCAACCATAAAACATATCTTCTGCTTACTCAGACTGTTGAAACTTATTACACGATTGAGCTAAATCAGTTGCTCTTTTCAGTTGAAATGCTCTGTTTAACATTTTACAATTTTCAAGATATCTTGAAATATTAAGAATTGCCCAGATCTGTCATCTTTCTGGTCGTTTAAAGTCAACGACAAGAATAATCGGCGATACTTGCGCGACTTTTCTGTAGCTATCAGTAAAGAAAATCGTGAAAAAGAATAGTCGGTTGCTCCACTTTTTAATCACCCTGTACTTCCCCTCAATATTAATTTCACTTCGAACGTGAGCGGAAGAACGGAAGAATGGAAACAATCGAGGCAAGGGAAGAACAATAAGACCGAGTTCGAAAGAAAAACAAGAACTAGAGGAAAGAACGATGGAAAGAAGCAATTTGGAAGGAAAAGATGAAATATCGGAGCGTGAGGGAAAAGTAGAGAAGAAGGCACGGCGAGAGTCGTGAAAGGGTGAAAATGTGAAAAGAAGGGAAACGAAAAAATATGAGGATTTAGAAAAGAGGCGAGAGAGCTGAGACAGAAGTTGGAGGGAGAGAAAGGAACGCGCCAGTGGTGCGGATAAGTTTTATTGCGTTTCATTTCGCCTGCCGCACTTGAGCGCTTTATTTAGAGCCAAACGAGCCAGCTGCCCGCGTTTTCTGATCTCACGGCGCCCTCCTGTCAAGGAAGAAACGCGGACGATGATGTATGCTCGCCCTGTAAAATCATTACTTAACCCATTAGCCGCCGAACAGTGAAATAACGCGCGTAAGTTGTGTAAATGCAATCTCAGTAAGGGATACCTATACATATTTAAGCCTTTAACTTACTCATAATGTATCTTTACTTTTTGCTAAGTGTACGTTTGCAATAAACGGCTTGTAACTGTTATTACATTTTCAGATTGGTTTCAAATTCTATCGTTGTATTGATGATAGTCGTGTATCATTATAGTATGAATGAAAATTCAAATTATAAACACACACATAATACATTCATGCAAATCTTCTATGAATAATATTTATGAATAATACACTAGAATGTTCTACAAATGTTGAAAATTGTCACCGTATTCCTGGCAAAATTAGGCAAAAAAGGACGCTGCTTCGTCTGCTTAATAGATTAAGAATTACCCGAGCAACCAATGTCCTAATTCTTACGAGAATTCACGCGAGAAACGTGGAGATTGCGTTTCATCTTCTGGACGTTCCTCTTCTCGTGGATGTTTCTTCTGTCTGTCATACATTCGAGAAAGTTTCTTAGCCATGCACGACAAGGGGCGTGCAAAGGGTGACACGTTTTTGAAAATTATATTACGCAAGCAGCCTGATCTAAAAAAAAACGTTTCTGCGTTTTCCGGGCTCGTCAAAGAAACATTAAACGATGTTGTACGCGCCGTTCGAATCTTTTGGATTTCCTTTTTTCTTGTCCTGTTTATTTTCATTACAGTTACACACCACGCGGTATTTCGAGTGATTAAAGGGACTTTCGTGGAACAGCTTCTGGAGCAAAGTTACTAGCAACAAGTTTAAGACCATCAGTTTTGATGACTTATCGTTCCAGCATGACTGGCGAACACGTCTAAATGTCGGGAAAAATGCTTTTGTAACCGTAAGATTTTAAAGCAGGAAGCTAATGTTCCTAACATTGTAAAGATCAGTAGAAACTATTTTAATCTTTCTTCTTTTATGCCTCATGGCACCGAATATTTTTTAGTCTGTGAAAAAATTACTTTTCATTAATTAATAATAATGAAACATATTTTTTTATGGTTTTACGAAGAGGATATAGTGCGCTAAAAGAAGACCAGTTTCACAATCCACAAAAATTTTCTTGAAACATTGCAAGTCTTTTCATTTGTTGAAATAAGAGCAAGGGGGAGACAGAAAAATTCACAGTAACAGAGAATGAGCCAAGGATGATGTCAGTAGAACCAATAATCTAGAGATCATTACCGATTGTCGTTAGGATAAAAACATACAAGATAAACGTAAACGTAGCTGGAAGATTTAAAAGGACGTGTTCACTTTGTGCCTGTTGTCTCGTTTACGACGCCATTGAAGCTGACGTAGCTCGTAAACCAAGGAAACTGAACTGCTGGATCGTTGCACGGAATACGAAATGCCCGGTGAACCTTTTAAATTCCATCGGAACACGTTTAATTAGCACGTGCACCAATGTCTCGTGACGTCTCACGGAATCAACGAGCCGAGGAAACTCATCGTGCGACCAATTCCGGTCGAATGATCGTGCTATTTTCGCGTGTACTGCACGCACGTCCGAGATGACGTGACTGTGCCAGGCCGCTTCTTATTCGAGTCGCGTCGCGAATACGATGCTTTGTAGGCGAAATTCTCGAAATTGACGATCGGCGTGCCGCTTTTGGCAATTAGGAATCGTGGATGCGTAGGTGGAGCTTTGTGACGACTTCCCTTCGTTACGATGGTACACAGCTTCCCTTTTAAATAGAGGAATCTGGTGTGAATAATTCTTTAATTTTAGAATTTTTAGGTAATTCCATTACGGTTGGCCCATAGTTTTTGACAATCAACTGAGTCAATGATTATTCTTGCGTATGGGAAAATTTATTACATTTTATTATTAATTTTAATTATATATAATATAATATAATTATAATTATAAAATTTATTATTAGTTTCAGTGCATTGAAATGTTATTTTCAACTCGAGAACAGCGGAACAATTTTTAGCGAATCTTCCAGATTTATATTAAATTTGAATATGAATGATTCTATCTAGAATTTTTTAGACCATTCAGCTGATTGACATATCTACAGCTTCTGACGATTGAACCGTCTAAAAAATATAGAAAATTGAAGAATGACAGGTTAAAATTGGACAAGAAAAATTTAGAGTAAATTTTGCTCGACCGAACCAAAGACAATTAACCGGCCATCCATCCTATAGGTCCATATCTGTTACAAGCTTGCTATTTTCCTGCGCTTTGGTCCTCGTTCGTGCGCATAACCAAATTAACGGTTGAATAACTGTGTCTCTTTCTCTATCCATCTCTTTTCGTAACCATTCGAACGTTTAGATCCGCGAACCGTTCGAATGATTGATTACACGCCCGAGGATTGCTGACTTAAAAGATCATTAAAAGATCGATGGAAATCTGCGATGCAGCTGTGCAATGTTCCACAAAAACACGCGCAAACACCGAGAAAATACGTCACGTTATATTCCAAATACACGTGCGCGTGTAACACGAAAATCTCAGCCAAGTTTGGCCTCGGGAAAGGTGCTGAATTACCAGAGGAAGATACGCAGAAAGTTTCTATTCTGCGTGCTGATACGACCGATAACAATAGAAGCAGTTGTTTCTACTTTTGGATCTTTCTTCCACAATGCACCGGATCAAACCTTTTCAAAGTTTATACGTAGCTTCATCCGATTAAACGAGATACAGCAGGTTTACGGAAGATCGCAAATATTCTGACGAAGTAGGAAATAATTTTATTATAAATAAATAAAGAATTATTAAAATAATGATTAGTACGAATTACTATTTATGTTTGTCGTTGATAGAAATTCATAATTATATGAAAAGAAGTAAAAAAGGGGGAGTATGAATAGAGTTTTCTTTCATCTATGTATTTAATACTATAACGAAAATATTATACTCTGAATGTTCCGTATACTTTTTAATATTCTGCGCATACCTTCAAATTTGTTGGAAATGCGTAAAAATCCTCAATCTAAATATTAGTATTTCTTGAAATTCACACTTTCAAGGTCGTTGATTACAAAGCTACGAAGCAAAATAAGTAGGATGAAGAAAATAATTCCACGTCGAAGTGTATCCAGGCACCAGCTGTGTAAAGGCGCGTGCATCGAGTGTGAAATGTGGAAGCGCATGTGTGCGCAAACCGCGTGGAGAAGGACAAGATCGTGCAAATATCATGATTATACTTACCATAGCATCCGTTAGACGCGCTCCACCTTTAAAGCAATCCAAGCAGATCGCGTTGATTCACCCTCCTGTTTGAACCTTTTGATTGTTGGTCAATGCTATCGATCATTTTCTCGAGTATTGAATAATTGCACGATATTACGACGTTAAAAGAGAACGTGAAGGGGAAAAAAATCAAGCAAATGAACGAGGTCTTTCACGTTTCTCGACCGGATCCCAACAATATTTCTTTCTTCTTTTCTAATGGAAAAAAAAGGAAAACGAAACTAAAGAAAGATCACTGAATAAAAATTCAATAGACGGTGAAGTCTAGAGGGTGTCCAATTTACATAACAATTTGCACAGGGAATTAATTCGAGGAGGTTCTGTTGTCCCTTTACACGTGGGACCAGCAGTCGTGGAAACCGTATGAACGGAAGAAGCGCGGTTCGCGTTAAAAGGTGATTTCTCGTCGAGATAAAACACCAGTGATTTGTTTTACCCTCTCTCTCTCTTTCCCACCTGTGCGATAACGGTGGAAATTAATCAAAGAGCAACGTTTACAAGCGATTACGATATAACCAGTAGGATTTCATAAGCGAAAAGGAGAAAAAAGTATATGTAATAGAAATGAAAGAAAGAAAGAGCAGAAAAATCAGACATATACAGAGTGTTAAAAAAGATAAGCTATATGCATATGGTGTGAATTTGAATATCAAAGCAACGAAGAAAATTTAATTTTAAATGACATTTAATATCCACCAATCTAATAATTTTACGCTAGAAATACATCGATACAGCCGTATAGAATGATAATGGATATCTAGAATTGTCTTGATGTCTAAAATCACAACACATTAGTGTTACCTGCTTTTTTTAGCGCACTGTAGAAGAGCATTTTTTCACGCACCGATTACAGAGATACCCTTCCTGTTTTTTATATACGATTCTTATCGCCTCTCGTTGAAACCGTGAGAGCTCTCACAGAGATTATCCCGCAATCAGCAAAGTTAGAAGTGGAGAATGGCGAGAGGAACGATCCTACGAGTCTTTCAGTAAAGAAAACACGGTGATGCGAGCACGGCTTGATTTCACGCTGCTGGAAAAGCGATTTTGAATGAACTACCCCGGCCATTCTTGTGCGCTCGTTGTTTCTTATTTTCAGAAACAGACGATTCACAGCGAACAAGAGACGTCTTGTCTTTTCAAGATTAAAGGAAACGAAATAGAGTTTTTTCGCTCGTGATTCTTTCTTTGGTCAAACAAGATCCATCGGAGTTTCCTCGGTAAAGTAGCAAGTTGAGCAGAAACGAAGGAAGTAGAATAGGATCTTAGTCGGGCACAGAGAAACACAAGACGTTTCCGCGGCCAGAACCGGGAATGCGAAACGATACATATCGGTGATTCGATAAACATCCGAGTTTCTATCTTTGAGCGGCGATATAACTTGGTTAACCGGCATGTACCGATGTTAAAATATCGAGCTTGTATCCCTGAAACGAGCCCAGAACAAAGGAATTTTACGATGGCATTTAAAACTTTCCTCCCTTTCATTACGCTCGTAATATCTAACGGGCGAGGATTAGGATAAGGAAAACACAATCTTCGTGCAGGACGGAATTCTAGCTTCTCCAGATTGATAATAATTTATTCGGAAATTTATCTGAGAGCAGAGTTACGATGTTAAATATTAAAGAGGAAACAGGTCCAGTATACAGGATGCTTCGGTAATCGTGAAATTCTGTCATACCAGGAACTCGTTTCACAAATTGAAATGTAAGCAAAACCAGTAAATAAACAGAAATTTTATCTAAAGAAGCATAAAATTAATATCTACCGCTGATATGTACTTAGATAGCACAGAAACTGATAAGAAATCAATATTAGGTATGATATTAACGTTACTTGTAGACAGGGTGTGGCCTGTATCGAAATCTGTATTCGTCTACGACGTAGTTAAGTACAGGTACATTTAAAGAATATTCTTAACATTCGATCTTTTCGAAAATAAATCCTCATGCAAGAATATTTTATTCTTTATTTTCCATTTATTTTTTTACTTTCATTCTCTAGAACCATCCTCGTCTTGATCGTACCTTAATTATTTGCACACCCTGTATAGTAAGATTTCCAACACACGAAACAACGCGAAACACAATCTTTTAGTTAAGAATAAGGGGGAAAAAGGTTCGATTAATTAAAGTTCGTGTACTTCAGGGACACGATTCATTACGCGAGGATCACGATCACAGCCTGGCCGAATATCTCGTAAGCATTCCCTCGTTTCCCGTAGTTCATAAATATTGAACGACTGCTGCTGCACACCCTCGAACAAGAACGTCGTTCGTTTAAATAATGGATGCTTGCCCGACGTTACGAAAGAGGGAAAGTCAAAGATACGAAGAAACGAGTGTCTCTCTTGTAAGAGAGTTCGGTTTCCGTGATGTTCGCGTGATGAATGCGAATTCCTGCGTCTAACGAATTAAGGCCGGCGTCTGGTTCTAATCGATATACCTATCGAGAAATTATTTCGGGTCGTTCGACCTGCGATTCTTTTTCTGCTTACTTATCGTCCCTCGATCAAAAGTATCTTTTAATATTTTCAAAACTGATTAAAATAATATTGTTAGTAATATTTTTCAAGCGAGCTTATTTAATGAAAAATTGTAAGATTATATTATATAGATTAAAGAAACCTATAACTTAACCTGTAACTTGTTAATTCATTAACATTGATATTTAATAGAAATAATAATTTATATATATAATTATAATAATTACAGTATATTTATATATAAATTATATATAATTAAATATAATATAGTATAGTATATAATAGTATACAATAGTATAGTAGTATATAATATAATATATATAATATATTATAATTATATATAAGTTATATATAATAATTACAGTTACAATTACGATATTTCATTAATTATTTTGTAAAATAAAAATTGATCTGGATGCTTCTTACGGACAATTAACTTCCAGGCTTTCGATACCTTTAAGCTACGCGTTCAATCGTGTCTGATCATTGACGTCTTGTTCCACTGGCGCTGAGCGAAATCTGTACGAATAAATATGATTTGAAGGATCGTTTTGAAACCGGTTTCATATTGTTGGATATAAACAGAACAGGAAAGAGGAAAGTACGAGCAGCAACAACTGGATATATATCGGACGAGAGTAAGATACTTTTAAGTTTAATTTATTCGATGTCTGGACGAGTAACAGCGCCCGCCGTGGAATATTTATCGAGTGTTTTCTATTTTCATATCGAACCTCGAACGATATAGACTAACTCACAAAAAGTATTTAAATACTTTCATAGGTATATTATGTGTATTATAGAAAACTTTTTGACAGAAATTTCATTAGTACCGTAACGAAACATAATTATCATGATTATGTTGGCAAAAACATATATAGCAAACATAAAATCATTTACGATAGTGTTCGCACATCGTATTTGCGTTCCCTTTGCGACCGACTTCGTTCGTGGCGTATTTAGTCTCAAATTAGCATAGCTATGTCAATTGGGCGGATCCAAAAGTCGACGTGAAAAATGCTTGTCGTGCGGGATAAACGTACCCACTGTGGGGCCGATAAGCGTCATCAGGACGCCTTGAAACACGAGGAATTGCGTCGTGGAGATTTATCGTCGCCAGAATGTATCAGTGGCCTGCTGGTGTTTAATTACCATCCTTAATTAACGCGAGGAATTCACGGAAGATGAAACGACACTATGGGACACCCGGTCGCCCGAGTGAAATTTATTTCATCATTTCTCGTCGTTTTGAAAACATTTCTAATTATCCTTTTTGTAGATTCTTTCCTTTCCTTCGTGTCATTAATGTCATTCGGCTTAAAACAATTCGATGGTGTTCATTCCGAATTGTATAGCAAATACAATTATATTAAAAGAAATATACGTTTTACGCGTTGCGACATTTCAACGTATGATTCGCGGCTCGTAAAAGATTCATTAACGGTACTGCAACAGTATTTATATTCGCATTCGCAATAATTTGTAAAGTAGCACGGTGATTAAGGCTAGAAAAAGTAGAATGGATAATAAATAGCTCTGAGAAGATCAGGACACCGTGTCGTAAATTAATACATCGTTTATTTTTTGTGAGCGTTAATAATACACTTTTTTATTCGTGTAGCAAGGCAGATTTTAAACGAGAATGAAAAATCCACTACGGCTCTGTCGGATTCCTCGTTGAGCATTAGTTACCGGCTACGTTATTCTGATCGCAACGCGCACGTCATTTGGCAACACGAGTGATACCGCGGTACTCGTACAACAATGTTATAAATTTACGTCACAAGGATTACATAAATATTTACGCGTTCCTTAGACTATCGGGACGTGTATAACGGTCTAATAATAATAGCGATACGTTCTAATAACGGTTTACCTCGATTCCCCATTAAAGAATCCTGTACCGGTTGCAAATCATGACTAGAAACGGCGAGAAACCATCAGAAGCTGCCAGCCAGCGTTCATTTTTATTTTCAACACAAACTTTCGTCAATGAACGCGCGCCGGAGCCATCGCTAAAATTAGAAACAATGTATTTCATGGCTGTCGATCGGCCGTCGGGCGCAAAGTATTTAAAAATCTTATCGTTTCGAAGAAGCCTTAATGGTAGCCAACCAGAGATATTTTCGTTCGTTTTATTTTCTAACGTTTATAGAACGTTTACAGTGACAGAATACATGGCCATGTACGCGTGGCTGATTTTATAGACTCTCCTCTACGCATATAACGTACGGTATAGTTTAACGTTATATACAAGTCTCTCTCATGCTTGCCAGCGAACCGAGCTTCCGTGGTAACCTCTTATTACAAAATTCCCTATCTCACGAAGAAACGAGAGCTCGAAATAACAATTCTCTCAAGCAATAACCAGCAAACGTCGTTCAACGCTTGCCAACAGAATTCTAAACAGAAGCTTCCCTTGTCTTTTATATCTTCCTTTACACCATTCTCGTTTCCCATCGTCCGTTCTTCGCGGTCAAAGAAACGCTGACAAAGTTTAAGACTTCGAACTCTGGGAGATCCATCAAAATTCCGGCTGTTTCAAAGAAAATCAAACAAAATACGATTAGCCGACTCGGCGCGAAGCAGCTAGATCGTGCGTTTGGCATATTCCTTCCACCTTGATCTCCCCACCAGCGGTCACTTCTACCCCCAGACCTGACCGTTTTAAGCTTCTTGATCGAGTTAAGGCACTCTCCAAACGCCATTCCATTTCTCTCGTGGCACGTGGCCGACGCATTTATTTATAAATACCAATGCTACCGCACACAGCTGTCCGTGATTGTACGCGTTTGTATAACTGGACTAGAACAACGTGTATCTGTGTGTGTGCGTGAAGATTATGCGTAAGCTCAGGATGCTCGATCTTTGTCGTATAAGAAGAAGAAGACCGGGTTGACTCGCTATCAATTCACGAACGCTCACGTTGCTAATAGAGTTCTTGAACCTACCACGCCCCGTCAATATATCACGCGCGACTTTCACCAAGCTTTGACCTTCTGTCGCAACTTCAAACGTACTCCCAAGAAAACTTTAAGGCAGGTCGAATATTCGTAGAATGTCATGAACGTCCCGTGCTCAAGCGCCGTCGAGGAACAGCGCGAGAAATTACGAGGGGTCCCCGCACGGTGTTTAGGGAATATATATGAAAATGGTTCTATATTTGACAAGAGAAATCTCTAACATTTTAAATAGGAACGGCTAATTTGTTGGTCAGAGTCGATTATACTCGCGGAAGCGTTAATGTTGCAGCGACAAATGGCGAACGACCGATCGGTGTAAACACTTGTTGCGAATCGATTGTTCCATGCCGCGCTTGTTAATCGCGTTCGCATAACGAATTTGACTTTTGAAATTCGAGTTTCGTTCTGCGATATTCGAGTTTTCAGCGGGATTTTGTAACAGTGGTCGTTCAATTTGTCTAGGTAAATTCTAGTTTTTACAAATCATTCTATTTTCTATTGCAACGTACCGCTGGAATTAACACAGTATACATTTAAATTATCCGTTAAATAAATCACCATCAATATGGAGTAGATTTACCGCAATACATTGGGGATTGATAGTTTTAACAATCAAAAATGAACTCGGGTAATATTGTAATTAAACTATATCGTATAAAAAATGAGTATACCGATACTTTCTAACGACAATGTATATCTAGAAATAGTCCCTTGTTAGGCAAAGCTCAATGCTCGCCAAACGACCCTCGAGATCCATCGAAGAGGAAACGATGACAGAAGAACAACGGATCCGCCCGTCAGTTACAACCCCCGGAGGACTTAGTCGACTCACGATGCAATTAGCCATCGTCGCAGGAGAAGCTCGTTTGCGCGACGAAGTCGAGCCATTCATCGAGGACAGTTCGGCTGCCTCGTCCCGGTTCACAAAGAAGGGAACGATTCACGCGTGGATAACGAAAGCTCGTATCCGCTTTTTCTTCCTTTGTTCTGTGTAGTTTTTCTCTAGTGAGCGTGTGGCAACCCTTCGATGCTCGCACGGCGTGCAAAGCCTCTCCCGTTTAACATCATAACGGCGGATTGCCTGTCGTTGATAAAACAGGCGTCACCTACTTTGTAAACTGTCGTCATTTCCGTTTTTCGAACGCCATGCGTCACGGTTTGTTGCGTGCCCGTGCGAAAGTAATCGTCCACCCAAGGAGAGTATGTCCGTTACAGTTTTAGACACGGCTCCTTTTTATGCGGACAATCTTCTATTTTTTTTTTCCTCCGCCGCTTTACGCCTCCGCCTCCCTCGCATAATAGCTCACACAACTACACACACGCTCTGTCGTCGTACTTAATTAATAGGTTTCAAATAGACTGACCTTCCTTCCGATACACGATTCACCGCGATAACGTCGGTAGATGGAAATAACCGAGATTCGATGGTCTAATTTTGCTTTTATTTGGCCGCTTCTCGATCGTCTAACGGCCACGAACCGCCAACGGTGAATAGTTTCGAATAAATACGGCCGTACGCGAGTCGAATGAATGATTTAGCGCCGATCGAGGAAGCAGACCATATGGGACTATTTCCACTAATACATCGTGCGAAATGTAACGAAGGATTTTTGAAAAATTTTAACGATTATATAGAAATGGCAGCTATTTGAGGAAAAATGAATCAGCCATAAACGTTACGAAAATATCAAATAATTGAGATATAAGAAACAATTAATAACGAGCTATTTCCACCTTATTTATAGAAAATATCATTCAATTACATCAGGTCAGAGTAATTGTACAATTTGATATTTCTGGTAGCAAGTAAAACTAAAAGAGTAATCGAAGATACGAAAGTCAAGACACGTTAGAATTCCATGAAAGTTTGAAACACGACAGCGAGAACGTATGTATGTACGAAGAAGCGAGGTCAGGTACAAAATCCGATCTGACAATCGGGGCTAGGTACGCTATAGCGTTGTACGTTCAGGTATCATTCGAAAGAAACAAACAGATGAGAACGACAGGCTTGTGGGGTGGTTAGTGACGATCTGGTGGAGGCTGCGGACCGAAATACACTCGCATGGCCAATTCTTACTAGCACAGACGCGATTTTCATTGCACGTGCAACCAACCACCATCTTAGATGGTGGCCGCGCTATTTCAGGCGGGCCAGGCAGTGCCATGTAGCGAAACAGGATCGTACACCGACTTTTGTTTACCCGTAGACAACGAAATCTCTTCGAAGAATCTCATTTTTATCATAATATCCATCACGATCGTGTAAATCGCTCTCGATACACGATCGAATATAATGTTCTCCTGTTGGACGAACTGGCATCAATTTTTAACAATTTTGAGGTTGAAAATAAAAAGAGCGAGGTTCGAGAATGGAAAAAAGGCAGACCACTGGCGATCAATTTTTCAGCGGCGAAATTCACCGATGATTATTTTAGCGCGAGATACCCGGCCGTTCCCTATCATGCCTGTGTCGAATGAAAGTTTGCGTGGCTCGATGGCCGCGATACTTCATGCACGACGGATATAAGCCAGAAAGGGTCTTCACCCTCGTAATCTATACGGAACAGGTTGGAACTCTCCTGTTCGCATGAGGAAACCGAGTAAATAGAGAACACGCTCGTAGTTGGAACTGTTGGAAGTCGTTTGATAAATAGAGGAACGACCCCGTAGTAAACGTTTTTAGGGACAATCAACCGGCGAACACCGACGCGTGTTTTAACGTTACACGCGCCTACGCGGTCACGTGCTTTTCAGCGCCAATTAAATCGCAGGCAGTTTACCTTCCATAGATATCGCGAAATATGGGGTAATGTTTGCGTAACAGAAATAACATTCCACCGCCAAAAGGATAAAATCAGAAGTTCTGTAATCGCGTGTATGAAGTTGTATTTATCGCGAACGAATTTTGTAAAATATAAACGTTGAAGTTTCTTCATGTTAGAACTACCAGAGTAATCCAAATGACCGGTTAACCATCTTCTTGGGCAATGAACACATAAAGTAGAATGGTAAATTGAATAAATTGCGTGGAAAGTTTTAGTTCTAGTTTTGTAATATTAGCTACGTTTGAATTGATAATTATAATGTTTCTTAAGAAATTTCGATCTTCTTACATTAATAAAACAAAGAAAAATTTAATAATAATTCAAGCATTTATTTACCTATATATCCTAGAGACCCTTTTCTTCATAAAGCTTCTGAATTCGTGATTTTTGATAGAAATTTTATAGATTTACAATGATATGCTTTTGGGAATTTGAATGATTCTTTTACGAAGAATATAAATAAAGATTGTTTTTTACATTATATTTATTCGTAAACCTTGTACCAAGGTCGAACTACGAACCAAGAAACGACCTTATCCTTGAAGATCACGCGAGAGCGAAACAAACTTAGCCTAATCAAAGAAAACGACACGGATAATGCCTTAAACAAGAGAAGCTCGAGTCGAAACGACAAAGTGGAATAACGGAAAAGCACGAAATTCGACGCTGCTCGAGTTCCACGAAGTGGAGCAAGCGTGTCGCGTAGAGAGGCAAGGGAAAAGCAGACTCGACGGAAATTCAATAACCAGTAAAAGTTTCCGTAACGGAGAGAGCGAACGAACAATCTTTTTTTCTCTTTCTGTCTCACCTGCGAAAGATACAGACGGCTAGTAGATGAAGCATTGTGAAATTAGAACCTCGACAATAATTAATATACGTCGTCGTTTAAAAATGACCAATCGATTAAATAGAATCTTCAATAATTAGTACTTTGTATTTTTCTTTACAATTTCGTATTTTTACTGCTTGCTTGTGTATGTATAATATTTTAGTTTAACGATCAAAGCTTCTCACCATGTAAATCATGAAAGTCGCGTCTCTTAACAGCGTCAATGAAATTTCAAAATGTTTTATACAACGCGCAGAATATGTACATGAAAGTTTTGTATGTTCAAACATTTCTAAAATCGTAGGTGATCCACTAGCTCAATCAAATTCAATTAAAAGAAATTCGTGATATTTACCTTACTACTACGATAAATAATAGTTTTTCCACTCGTTCAGCCGAAAAAATATCACTTTTCCACGGCGAATTCTTCTGCATCGTGAATATTGCAATATTCGCGTAAAAATCGTCGACAGAAGAGCACGTTGACGGGACTTTTTGTCCCGAGGCGTTTCCAACAGACGAACAAGAGTTGACCCGAATAGCTGAAACGGTCCACGAAACGTCTCTCGTTGCTACGAGCGATTTTAATCTCGGTCCCGTTGGGATTTCGCAGGACCTGTGCTTAGGATAGGAACATCACGGAAGAAGGCAAGCTAATTTCCATAATTGTGTTAGAATTCGAAATGACGAATGGTCACGATGTTTCTCGGGATAGAGTAAACCTTCTTTGGATTTCCAACTGGGACAAAGGGTAACTAGCTGGAGACGAAGTACGTTTACCGGAGAAGTATAAATGAAATTTGATTAAGGTTGCTTAACGGTCTCTGAAAGTCTATGGAGTTGCAATTCGAATAGCGTAGTTACGACGATATTCCGATAAGATTACATGAATTGTTCCATGCAGTTTCGAGATTGATTTATGACAAATTGTCGCAGATATGCTCCTGCTAGTGTTAAAATTCTTATATACAAATATTGGAACGCTTCTTTGATTTTATATAAGATAAGAAATTGGCTCAAGGGAATGATCAATAATAAGTCAGAATCTTGTGTTTATATGAGATAATGATTTAGAACTTTTCGAAAATCCTTTGTAACTGATAATGCTACATATATTGATACTATAAAAGGTACAATAATGGACTAACAATCATGTATTGACCTTTACAATTCCCTGTCCTTATTGAAAGAATGTTAAACGAACTAGATATGAAAATTAAAGAAAAACTTGAAACTCATTATATGTACAAATGAAACTTCAAATATTTTTACCCACCGTATCTAAATTAATTACAAACGTGTAAACGAAGTAATCAGTTATAGATAATCTTATCTATACATTTGTACTCTGTACAGGATATATTTTTGTTATTCTTCGTTACGATAGGAAGTACTCTAAATCTCTAGAACTCTAATGAGTAATGACTCTAGAAGTCATCTTACTCATCAACAGAACGACTTACGGAAAGACTGATACACACCAAGAAAATCGGCAATTTTGAGGTATCCGCGCAGATTAATTCTAAAAATAAACTACTTTCTAAAATGGGAATATTATTATTGCTAGTAATATTTTACAAAAAGAATCGCATAAGCCAAAAATTGTTCCGACCTTCTTTTAATAGTAAGAAATATATATGTACATAAACAATAATTTATTAGAAACTCTCAAAACTTAAGAATTATTTCCTAAATCTTAAAACGTCAAAGATTTTCCCATCGTTAAATAATCAAATTGTTAATAAGCAGATTCAGCATCTTTGTGCATTTCAAGGATATTAATAGAAATATAAATTTGTATAAACGTCCACAACATCTATTAATAGGTTCCTATTTCAGACTGTCTATCCTCACAAATAGAAATACAAATACGAATGTCTAAATACGTGCAAACCTTTATATAGATTACATTTCCTTAATCGTATAATTCATAGAAATCAAATCTCCATATCCATAAAATTCATCAAACTATCCATTTTAAATCGATTTCTCAAAAATATACTTTACGTAGCCGTATCACGTTTGCATCAAACCTATAGCCAAATATTCGCGCGTCTCTGATTATTTGAAGGAATTCTTCCGCTCCTAATTATTTTTCAAGATGCTCACTGAAAAATTCGCTGTTTCATGGAACGAAGAAAGAAACAAAAAAAACGAGGCTCGAAGAGGCACGAGAAGAATTTGAACCGTGGAGAGGTGGGATTTTTTCGTTCGTTCACTGACGGAACAGAAAGAAACGGCAAGTGGTCGAATCGTGGGCGAAATTAATTAAAGGAGAAAAGAAGGAGGCTCGGTTAGCCGCGATTTACGGTGGTGCAATTTCGTGGACCGGGCTCGCATCGGCAGCCGAAGCGTGTCGAGAAGCACGGCATGACCCACTTGCTTAAACGCTGGCGAAATAATATTCCGCTTGGGAAGGGAGAGTCGTTTCCATATGTACAGTCGGCTGCAATAATGCCGTCCGCAGACTCCATTTTCCGAGTCCTCTCTCCTGACCCTGGTACTTTTCTGAAACGAGGCTGGCTGCCGCTCTGCAATCGATCAGCAGACGACCAGCTCCTCTCCTCGTAATGACCTTAGTAAATAGATAGATCGCGCGATAAATTGCGTCGTTAATTTTTTAATAGTCTTCAGCCTCCTGGCGATTGCGAGGATCGTCACGGACGATGATTACACCGCACGATCAACGAATTTGCGGCCTTGAATTGCGACTACTGAAAATGAGCCGAGGTGTTTAATTATTAACGTTGATTATTATTTTCTTGTATTTAGGACTATTCTGGTTGATTGTTGCAATTAGAGCGCTGCCCTATATTAGAACAAAATGTTTCCTCTAGGTAAATTAATTTACAAAGAATTTATAAAAAATTAAATTTTTTCGTGTTGTAATTAACCGAAGATCTCCTTATAAGCAAATGTAGATTTTTTTTAAAAAACGAGATAATTACAGGAGAAACTTTCCTATGAGAGTAGTGACATCTAGTGTCTTAATGATCAGATTCTACGGTAGAACCTCTCAGTAGATTCATACATTCAAGCGAGTTCTTTTTGTGTCAATTTCGCTTTCGTTCTAATCTAGAATCTCTTACTTTCCGTGTTCTAAGAAGATTATTAAAATACCATTGAAATAAAAATCCACGCTGTATTTCTTAAACTTGAAAAATTCTTAAACGTCTAAAAAGAAAAAATACGACTTGATGAAAAATAAAGTGAAAGAGAGAAAAATAAGTCAAAGAATGCCAAGGAATTATTGAGATAAAATTACGATAAAAAATGACGCGTATAAATAATGATTCTTTCATACCCTCCGTAAACTTGAGAACTAACGGTAAGAAATACCGTTTGAATGATAATCATTGACTAGCTAGTTCTATCCTTGGTTTATTCTCCATTAAACCCTTCGTCCATGAATTTCTATGTTTCAATCTCAATCCTTAATTTGATCATTAGAAAAACCTTCTAATGTTTTCGACCATTGTTCTTTGTAAAGGCACCCGAAAGATATTTTCACTATTAATAATCGATAAAAAAGAATTTTTCTCGCGGATCAAAAATATTGAATTCTGTAACTATACGATCTACAAAAACAATTCGATCGAAACAAACTCAAAGGACAGGAAATTTAATTGAAGATGTCTGTGCTTGAAAAAATAGTTTCCAAAAGTCGATGTCCAATAACTGAGAATCTAAAAACACGTACGTACTATCGGAGAACGCATTGTTGCTGACTGTACGAATCGAATCCGCGGGAGGTTGCTTTGTAATCACGACTGGCATAAAGGGAGAGAAGCATCACTAGCGTGCATCGTGGAACGACAAACGACATGCATCGTTCCCGCTGCAATCGCGGTACTTTGTTAATGCCCGACGAATACGGACGGAAGACTTTGATGATTATTGTTGGTCGAATAATGCAGGACTGTGCGAGGAACGGTGCAGAATGGAAACGCTTTCGAGTAGCTCACTGCTACTTTGTTGATCATTGCGGCCTACTGAAAAGTGTTCATTGTCGTCGTTCTTTGTTTCTTTTCCTAGCGAAATACTTTTTCAGTGGATCGCGCGGAATTCGCGTGCTAACACAGTGGCCGCGAAAGATAAAATAGACCGTAATGTAAATTCGTGAAAAAGTTAAATCGTTGTACGATTAAAATTTAAAGTTATTCGTCAAACGTTGTTACACCGAAACGTTTCGCGCCATACATGCATTGAATTATTTTCAAACATTTCCAATATCATAGATCCGCGATATCATTACCTGACTCTCTATAGTTTAACCTATATAACTCAATACATGCAAATTAATTATTAAATTAATTTAACTATTAAACATCACGATCATACTTTCCTGACTCTATGTATAGTCAACTTGAAACTTTCTGAAACACGGAATGCTTAAAAATCTCTTTTCATATATATGTATACATGTTACACAGATATATACTGAGAACAATTTTTTCAAATCTTGAGTTATAACGGGACTGTGGCTTTTATGAAAATTTATTTCCTCATCAACGAATTGAAATTTCTTATGGCCACATAAATATCCGTGTAACGCTTATAACGCTATACAAAGAAGAAAAAGAAAACGTATAAGAGGCGTCGAATAGGGAAACTCGACAAAGATTGAAAATTCTTCCACGAAAGATCACGTGGTCGTTAATGATAGCCTTCGTGCGATGATCATTCAGCCGGTGCTAGATCAGCGGTCTGCAGACGGTCTACGGTATCTCATCGGCGTGGAATTTAGATTTTCTTCGAATGAGGAATGCACCCACACGTTATCCGGAATAATTCCATCCCTGAGTCGGACACGTAACACGTTTGTTCTCGCCAGTCGCGCGCCACTACGTGACTCATGCGAGACATTTTGAAACGCGGTCACGTTTTGGCAAAAACAATGCACCTTATTACCAAGTGCAAGCGTTCCCGGGAATTCGTCACATCCGCCCGTATGTAGCATCGTTCCTGGAACGTGATTTCCAGGACCTTGTTTCTAACGTGAACCGGTGAACCACAAAGTTTCGTCTTTACGGTGGGAATATGTAAATTCCGCGGCAAAAGCGGCTGTCGGTAGTTGATTGGACTTGGTATATTCCAGGAAAAGGAAACGGGATACGCTTTAAACGAATTTGCAAATGTAAGCATATGTATATTTATCAAAGGATGGTAAACAGAAAAATTTGCTTGCGAGAAAAGATTTGAGTTCTTCCTATGGTTTTACGCTTGCGTTGATATTTAAAATGTTAGTGAAACCCTTATAATAGTCTATTGAGACCTTTTATTAACCAAAGAAACAGAAGCGAATACGAGTAGCTCGTTTATATATCAAATCAAATAGTAGATAATCTAGCGTAAGCAATTTTATTATTTACTCCATATGTGGTTACAAATTAAATTAAAAACGAAAGATAAAAAAAGAATAAATCTAAACATTGATAATATCGCAAGCTTAATTGAATGATTTATTGTACAATATAATCGATAAGAGAACGCGATATAAATAAAACTTCCAATAGAAAGCGATCAAGAAAACCAAGTGATTAACGATAGGCTAACTTTTCATAGGCACGTATCAAGGTCAGTGGTACCACGGCATGAGGCACGGCTATGGCGTGAGAGCGAGTGCTCCGTTTGGTTTGGCGAGTCATTACAAACCGTCAAAGCACGTCAGGGCTTCCTTGACATCTCTGAGGAGCGCGGACGATGGCGGGGCAGTGGCACCGACACCAGAACCGACCGACAGAAGGGATCGTCGTGTTGGTGACAGTAGGGGTGGTTTCGTGTTAAAAGCTAGGAGCGACAATCCACCAGCAAGGAGAAAGAGTCTCACGGAGAAATCTTTGAAGAAAGGCATTCTTTCGGTAAAGTGTAATTTTAATCCTTTCAAAATTCGAGGAAGATAGTGAGGTTTGAGACAGGTTGGTTTAAAAGATAATTGCAATTTCAGGGACTGAAGATTCGAAAGCAAAGAAGTACAGGTGATCTAGAGAAACATGGTACTGGAGGCAGTATTAGGAGTAACGCTAGCTCGGCATCGTGGATGTCGACAGAAAGCTCGCAGAGTCAGGCTTCGGCATCTGTTCATACGGACAGCAATGCGTCCTTCGTCATCGAGGTGAGATTCGTTGTGATATTTTGGCGAACAGTAGTACGAGAGAGGTTAAAACGGCTAAATAGTTTTCTAATACAATTTGAATAAGAACAATATTTCAATTTCAGGACGAACAAATGGACGCCTCGGTAACCGAGACGTACCTCGGCGAGTGGAAGAACGACAAGAGGACAGGCTTCGGTATATCGGAGCGTAGCGATGGCCTGCGATACGAGGGAGAATGGTTCAACAATCGAAAGTACGGATACGGTGTGACAACGTTCCGCGATGGCACCAAGGAAGAGGGCAAGTACAAGAACAACGTGTTGATCACCAGTCAGAAGAAGAAGCATCTGTTCCTTATCAGATCGGCCAAGTTCCGTGAGAGGATAGAGGCTGCGGTGAATGCGGCTCAAAGGGCGAGCAAGATCGCTCTTCAGAAGGCAGATATAGCGATCTCGAGAACAGCCACTGCGCGAGGAAGAGCCGAGTTGGCGGATACAGCTGCCGAGCAAGCGAGAGAAGATTCGGAACTGGCTCAGCAGACGGCGAAGCAATTTGCACCGGACTTCCGACAACCTGGACTCGAGAGATTACGTAACAGGGAGATACCGAAGTACGTGCCACCACCTCAGGACAGTATTCCAACGAAGAGTATTCTTCACAAGGGGGGCAGCGTGGACCAACCTAGTTCTACGCCTATGAAGAACCCGACTTCGGAAACAACGTCGGGAACAACTACGTCAGCGACAACCACGGCTAGTAACGTGATGCAGTCGATCAGGAGAGCCAGCATGAAGCCGCAAAGCCAATTGTCGCAAAATCAACTGCTGAGCAATCAATTGCCACAAAATCAGCTACCGCAGAATCAGTTACCGCAGAATCAGCTATCGCAGAGTGAGCTAGCGAATCAGGTGACCCCAGCTCAACTGGTGAACCAGCTACCTCTGAATCAATTGAACCAGACTACCTTGAGCGGTCAAAATCTTTATCAAACGCAGTACCCTCAGTCGATGGCTCAGAATCCTATTCAACAGTATCCTAACAGTATACCGAATCAGTATCAGCCAATGAGTCAGTTCCAAGGAGGGCAATACGCTCCGCAGAATCAGTACCCTGTTCAAGGTAGTCCCTATAATCAGCCTCAATATCAACCTATGAATCCACCTCAGGGCGATCAGTATTTGTACCAACAACAACAGCAGCAAGTTGGACCACACGGGTATCAGAATATGCAAGGTTATCCTAGTCAGCAGGTAATAACACATTAAGTAGATTACTAGATCTTCTTTTCGATTAAACTGTGTAGGTTATATAATTTTGTGCATATATATCAATCCTGTTCAATTTCTTTTTAGACGTTACCGAATCAATATGGGCTAAGTCAAATGAATCAATACAACTCCCAGCAAATATATGGGGAATCGCAACAGCAACAATTACCACCCCAATCACAAACTCAAATTCCACAACAATACGAGCCTGATGGCGACGCAAAACGACCACCGAGTTCATCGAGTATACGAAGAAACAGCAGGGTTTTATCTCCCCAGGATCGACCCAATACCATTGGGCAAACGCTGAACGACAGGTCTCTGAGCTCATTGTTTACACGAATAAATTAATATAACAAATTCGATTAACGCTAGAAATATCAAACTCGTCACATTGACGGAGTTAACATTTTTTAAATACACGAATAGTACGATTGTTAGGACACCCTGTATATAACTATTTACTGTAATTATGCCACTTCAATAATAATTAGATGGTACACATTATTGGTAATTCTAGCGTTAAGAATCTGTTGTATATTCTTCTTATTTCAAAGGATATTTTCTTAATTATATCAGTTCTGATCTATCATTTTACAGGCTAGATCATTATAAGAGGCCGCCCAGTCGTGATAGTTCCGTAGATCGATACGCTAGAGCGCATTCCCGATTGACTGGATCGAGACAGCCGTCCGTCGATAAATCCGTCACGAATCCATCCCTAGACATGCTCGACAGGTGCCTTGCAATTTGTCTATTTTTTAGTTACAATATTCCCAAATCTTATTCTCTTCATTTATTTATATATATATTTATTATCTTCATTCTACGCAAAATGAAGTAAAATGAAGTAAACAATTTAACAATTTGTTATCCATTACGTTTATAATTAAACACTGATCAATAATAATGGAAACTAACATTTCCGAAATATTAAATCCCATTTTCATTCGTTAATCTTTCATGTCGCTCATCTGCTTATTCGATATTTCAGTTTTTATGATATTAATTAAAAAATGTAACAAATTTTAATCTACCATTGTAATTATGGATTAAATCGTAAATTACTCATTCACAATCAGAAATGGACTAGTAATAATAAAAGTATTAACGAAGAAATGTTAACGCTTCGATCTGCAAATTTAGATCTATGAGAGCACCAAGCGCGATTCGATCGGGTACACCATTAAACGGATCCGTGGTGGGAAGCGGTGCCGCAACGCCGACGTACGCTGCCTCGACTTCCGGTCAATTCGAGGGCGCCCTCCTGAAGAATCGTAACCTTGGACAAGATATTCTGCCGAGTCCAGGACAGCCTAAGCGTACAGAGAGCCTCTACGTCGCTCCCGGACGCGGTTCGACCGCATCCGGTGGCGGAGGCGGTGGCGGAGGCGGCATGTCGAAGGTGAGTCTTCTTTCTTTCGTACTTACTATCCACCACATAGATATTACATTCGCATATTCTTATGTCTCTTTACTTGTCACGCGACATCGATGTCCTTGCACTTGCGTCACGAGACCTCGAAAAGGAGCTGCGAGCTTTTTGGATCTGAACTTCACACGCTAATTTATTCCTTTGTTTCTTTACATCTGTGTAACATATCCTGTTTAATCCGTTATTCGAATTGAAATTTGGAATACGTGATAAAAAAGAATTTTGTATTTCTTCGAAGTAAATCTACATTAAATTCTAATTTAGTTTTATTTAATCTAATTTAAATTAATTTAGTTTTATTGTATCATTTTTAATCTAAATATATGAATTACGCTATCTTCTTCGTTTGTGGTTGTTTAAATTAAGATATATGAAGTAATCCTTTTACATATCTTCTCGAATGTGGTGTCTCGTTATATATAATTCAATGATCCGGAATACGTTTCACGTGTTGTCCGCATCCTTCCGAGTATCATGAATGTTAAATCAAGGAAGATCCATATAGATTCGCTACTCCTTTTTTCATAGGCTTTCCCTTTAGTGTATTATTTAGGCCTTTGTCACGAGTCTATCCACCGAAATTCCCCGGGGATTATGTTTCTTCGACCAACGTTCGAGGAAGTTCCTTTCGGGAAAGCCGCGACGCGGAAGAAAAGGAAAATTTGTAAAAAGATCGGGAAATAGTTTTAACTTATTAAAATCGATTTCGTTTTAAAAGTACGCTCGACCGCAACGATTTTTCGACGAAACGCAACGAGACGCTTTTCCAAGAGTGTCGTTCAAAAATACCACCGGATGTTAAACAAGATAACAATCGTTCGCTGTTACTCGTTCATTCACGCTTCCCGCGAGAACATTAAGAATTTATAGCTAACTATCTCGCAACGAGAGAGAAAGAGAGAGAGAGAGAGTTTTCTCATGAAAGGAAATACCTTCGGGACGACGTAATCGTTTAGATGAGCCTCCAGAACGAGAACAAGTAAAAGGAACCAGAGTAGAATTTCGCTAGTCTCGTAGCACGATTTCATACCGAGTTCTCCGATTTATTAAAGTTTATTACTTCTCTTCTATAACGCCATTGCACTTTCGATTCTTACTTTTCAATTTTATATATACCATTATAATATATTCACTTTGCCTGCTCATTAGCCGCATCGTACGATCTTTCTCTGCTCAATCTCTAGCGACCGTAATGATCGTATCCTTCTTTCTTTTCTCGCATCTCAATTCCCGCTCTATAGTTTACATATAGCCATTAGTTAGCGAACGTAATTGAAGTAAGCACTCCGAATTTTTTTACTTCTCTCCACGATCAAACTACTCGTTCGTCTCGTTAATTAACTTTCTCTACCACCAACCGAACAACGATTTTTATACATATAGTTGGAGAAAATGGTTTGAAGCAACGGTCGCCATTTTTATACGAACGTCAAGCATTAACGTTCATCGATAGCTTTTACTCTTCGACCTTAACGCTTTTTAATTCGCCTTTGTATAATTCACCTTTGTATAATTCACCTTTGTATAATTCACCTAAAGATTATCTCCTCCCTCGAGCCAGAGTACATTAATTCACGATTATTAATCACGACCTTAACCCCGAATAACACACCCATGGATTTGTCCATCCTCGCCCAGGTGACGGGTCTCTTTATCTGTACCTTTTCTTCTCTGTCGATTTGTTTGTCTGTGTAACTGTGTGGCATTTTGTGCTGTGTTCTGTGCATGCCATCCCAGGACGCAGGCCGGACGGTCCCCGCCTTCGCCGCAACGTCGAAGGGCCGCGCAACCCTATGAGTATAAGTATTATAAATAAAATATGTACACACACACACACACACACACACACTGCGATAGAACCAAACGCGAGCCGCGTCGCGTTTTATAACGAATGAGTCGAGACCAGTTTAAAGAGGGGCGACGTTCGTGACTAGACCCTGGATTTCTGACGAGAACAAGCGAGAAGGGGCTGCTCGAGGGCAGAAAAGGGAGGTGGGTCTGCCTCCTCCGATTCTATCGGAGAGAAAGTGTGGCCTGCGACAACTGATTACGTAACGAAGAATTAATTTAAGGGTTAAGATCAAGACATACCGATGGATCGTTTTACGATTACCCTTACACGATCCACGAATAATTTGTAGCCTGTATGTTATTCAGTGTGATACTGTGTTTAGTGTTCGTTATAGGATGTAATGTTATCTATAGGGCGTATAACACGTTGTGTTCTAACTTATGGCTACATAACAACAGCTAATGTGACTAAAATGCATGCTTCTTCGCGGAAAAACGAAGCTAATATCAAGGGCAAAGAACTTTGCAGAATCTTTGCTTAAGAATCTAGGGTCTATTCACGACAAGAACCGCGCGCAACCGACAGTTTCTCGAGCTTCAACAATGCAACAACGTTTAAATACATTCCAACCTCCATCGACCAATAATTATTACTACCCAAGTACATTCCAAAGTATCATACGTTCCAAAATGCGTGTTTCACGCGATTGCTCGTTGTTGGACGAATAATCGTTGAATTTTGTTAACGTGGTCTAGAGGAGAATGGCCTAGCCGCTTCTCTAAACTCTAAGGCTTTCGCTCAGTCGTACCGCCGACGTTTTGATCGATCAAACACATTCGCTGGATGTTTGAACGGACTCGACTCGTTTGGTGCACGTGGTATTGTACATGGTTTAGCGAACGGGTATCTTACAGTTTACACGGGCATCCTGAGCGACGTGTTAACGGGAACAGAGACCGGAACCGTTGTTTGGTATGCGTCGAAAAAGAAAATATTTTCAGACCGACCATTTAGTCTCAACGATCGCGTGTGTGCCAGACAGGGGCATTAGGGTAAGGTTATAGCAAGAACGATTCTGGATGTTCTCCTTTGAACGATAAAATACTGTTAGGGGATAACATATAATCGGGAAGTATCCTTATGCAACGAGGATCGTTATGAAACATAAAAAGGGTCGTCACAAAAAAACGTTGATGTAAGAAATTACAAACATAAAAATAATCCACCGTCGATTTGTTCTACCGAATAACTCAAAGTAAACAATCTATCATGAAAACAAAGTTGTCGTAAGTCACTGATGACACGCCATGGGTTGAACGTATTTCTTTGTCATAAAAGACCTTGGTGCGAATTGAAAGGTGTTTACTATAAAAAAATTCTATTTGTATGACTTCTTTCGAGCATTAGTCATCACCGTGCTATATGGTCGCTCTTCGTAGCCTTACCCTAACACTGGCAAATCTTGAAATTCTCAAGGTGTGAATTAGCAAAGAACTCGTACCTGGTCGTAGATTGTTACTAGCTATTATGTAGGTAATTCGCATCCGTGATTGACAGCCACTTAACCCTTTCAACCTCTGGTACATAACAATTTCTTTTCTTTCGTTTTTTTGTGGTTTCGGTTAAAGGATGTAAGATTTGTGAGAGGTGAAAAGAAGCTCAAAAGCTGAACGCACAGATAAAAAGGTTCCTTCTTGGATTCGGTGTAAAATAGTATTATCGAGGCTGAAAGGGTTAAATCGAATTTGGGCATTGAACGAAGCGGACAACGTTCTTTCCGCCTTCTCGTCAGAGACAGAGTTATTTTTCTATGAGAAGCACAATAGATGTAGTAGAATGGATGAACGAATATTTGCGAGAGTTCTGTCAGGTGATGCAAACGACCTGTGCTCGATTTGTCGATATTGCGATTCGTTCGACTACATAGCTTGTACGGGAGAGCAACAAGATGATGAAAATTTGTCGAAAATCGAGGTGCTTAATAGATTGTTCGTTCCGACGTGGAAATTCTAGCGGAAAAAAAAAAGAGTAAAGAAAAACGCAATATCGAACAATGGTACAGAAGTACAGACCCGGATGCAAAGATATTTACGCCGTTAACGTTTCCAAAAAGGAAAACAGGAAAAAGACTCGTTTTAATTCTACACACTTTCGTTCGATCGCTCGAACGAAAGCCAAACTACTCGACCGATAATTCAAAACACAACGTTTAATTAATTCTCTTCCTTTTTTTTCTTTCAATCTATTTCAATCGTCTTTTCTTTTTGTTTTTTCTCATTAAATCCAAACATCGAATACTTTTCCACTGGATGATCGATTGATCGCGATTGAATGTCGAACGATCGAAAACCGAGCATGCACTTACACACGCACGCAAATGATTTCAACTCATTCAACATGGTGTTACGTCCATTAAATAAGCAAAGTAACGTGTATGATGTTACGTCCATTAATTAAGCAATTCAAGGAATTCGAAAGGTAAGGTTCGCGCGGTGTGGAGGCGGGGACCGGTTTTTTTACAATTCTTTCATTCTACTTGACCGTGCGTTTCTTTTCCTTTTAACAAGCTTCGTACCTCTTTCTCGATTCCTCTCTGTCTCAACAAGACCCTATGTACTTCCTACCTCGAATTCTACGATCTATCTCTCATCCGTCATTGTCGGATGTTAATTGTACTGTCTCGAATGCATTCCCCGACCCTTACCGACGAAAGTTACAGTCCCCCTTGTTCCACGTTTCACGTTTACTTGGCGACGATTACCAGAAAAAAATCTTGTTTTACCCTCCACCTCCACGCCGCTTGTTTTCTCCTATTTTTTGATCAGAAACATTATTTTTCTAACGCATGCTTCTATGACGTAGCGTCACTCTGTAAAGTTTATGATATATTGTACTAGTTCTACAAGATGGGATATATATACACATATATATATATATACATACACATATACACACATGTTATATATACATATATATTTCGTAGATATAAGTAAGAGAAAATATGTAGTGTGAGATAATTATTTAGGTAATAAATACTGTACGAATGGAAGACGATGATAACCCTTTCGAGATCGTAGGAATTACCAACGAACGAAAGGAGAGATATTTTAGTGGAAATTGTGTAATAGCTGTTCTTAAATTTCCTCTTTAAGACGTAAAATGGAACTTGTGTCTAAAGAAAATCAAGTTTAGTGATATAATGGGAGACTCTGAGAAAGATAGATATTTTGAAGATTTAACTCTTTGACAGTATAATATTATAAAATGACAAAGAATTCAGAATGAACGGTTTAGAAAAAAATTATTTCTTTATCGTGAAGGTTTCTTGAATTTTTGGTATTAAATACAAATAAAAACGTAACTTCAACTTTTCCTGGAAAATAAATATTGATAATTAACTAAATATAAATAACTATTAATCAATATGGATAATTACTTAATGAATGAAATTTATATCACTTACTATATTTGATACCAAAGTCTTTCTCCTGTTAAATTTTAAAAAGATTAATATTTACATTGATCATATATTTGTTCCTTTTAAGTTACTTTCTAAGTTACTATTCTAAAATATCTCGAACGGGTTGATCTTTGTTACTCAACAGGCACAAATGTCGGTACCAAATGTGCATTATGAATACGTAAATTTAATTCTCGACGTACCTCTGAACACACATACTATTCCTCTCGTCGAAGTAGAACGACGCAAGGAAGTATAATTTTGTGCATTAGGTACGACCCTAAAAACATTAACGCGTATATGTATACACGCACACGAACACAAACACACGCGTAATAAATATATCAGGATTCTCTATTTTATTCACGGTTTTTCACAGTACAATTACGAAACGCTTTTTGTGCGCCACGTTGAATTCCTTAAAAGTACGACGCCAGCCTACGACGAAGGAAAAAATAAAACAATACTTTTTGATGACGTTTAAAGCTTACTTATTTCGATAAAATATAACCACCGATAACAAACATTGAATTTTAAATGCGTCACGTTGCTCAAGGTTGTACACACTCGAAGTAATTAAGAATTTCTACGAAAATTTCTAACCCTTTCTATACGCGAACGAGATCAATGGCAAGTTTTTTACATGGAAAAAGATGGAAACTCGTTAAAGGCTTATTTCGAACGGAACTTTTTTACGAGAATTTCTCCATTCAACGTGGTTGCAATTGTACCTCAACAATGGTCGTGCCTAAAGAAACGAAAACTAAATAAACCAACGTAAAAGAGAAAAGGGAAAAAGAGGAAAAGATGATTATGACCTGAGATACAATCGAATGAAACCTGGAACCTTAGCGCTAAATGAGAATAATCTAGACGACGAAGCTCGGTTGGAATTGAACCTCCCCAAGTTCCTTGACCTTTCAAACACTATTTTTTATGCGAAATATCGAGCACCATCGTGGGTGTATCGTGAAGCTAACGTCGGGGTTGTTCAAGTGCCAAGTTATTCGAAAGTGTCTTTTCACAAGAATCTGAGATGCAACGTAATTCTATTGGGTACAGCACAAACGTTGAAATTTGATCATTATCTCGTACATAGTAAGCTCTCGTACGCGTAACAAAGTGTTACGACGTGTTCTACGTTGAACTATTTAAGAATTATCTATTTCTTTAGTAAATAATAATATTTTTCTTTAATAAATAATTGATTTATATAAATATTTCATAACAGAAAGAAACATTATGAAGTATTTAAAAAATATTTTTTGATATATTTGCACGAAGAATTCTAAGATGTTCAAATTGCGTTTGTGATTTACTCTGTAAAACGGTAGATACGATTTCTAAAGACACTGACCGTGGCATATAACCGGGATTTCACGTATTTTAATATAAAGACAATTCATAGTGTTGTATTAGAAGAGAACAACGTAGTAGGAGAGTCCTTAGAGAAAAGCAGATCGATAAGCGAGAATAGCCAATGCACACACGCAACGATGTACTTCCAGGTTACATTTCGAGGAACGAGTTTACCGATATAGAGATATATTGGGATGAAACCTTGCTAATTACACAACGATATTACAAATGTTGGTTCGATGTATTGAATGTATTTATGTATATGATGTAAAAGCTGTTATTGGCCGACAGATTAAAACATGTCGATTAGGAGGATATCTAGTATTTAAAATTTTGAAAAACCTCCAACGTTCCTTGACCTCTTGCTTGCGTGAATTACAAATATCCCGATGAACTCGGATGCACATCGTCGTTTCTTATTGTTTGGCGAAAAATACTGATTTCTCTATACCAATTTCGTTACATTTACGAGTAGAATGAGTGGAAAAATTCGATATCGTTTCGTCATCGTGGTAAACGGTGACCTTGAAATTAATTTGAAATGACAAAGCCTTGAAATATCTTGCTTCACGGTACCGCTAATTCAAATTGTTCAGGAATTCGGCAAAAGAAAAATCTCGTGTATTTTGCGTAACGAAATATGCTGATTTAATTGGACTTTAGAGTCGTGCCAAGAAACGCGTACATCGAATACACGCAACAAGATGTCCGCACTCGTCGAGACAATATGTATTGGCGTGGAAACAACGGATGATATTTTCGTAACTATGTTCGGAGGAGCAGTAGGCAAATAACCGATTTCTGAAAGTTATCTTCAGAGCCTCGTTATATCTACCGTGTAGGCTGTATTCTGTTTTATATGAGTCATCATTCTATAAGACGAAACTGGTTTGCAAAACTGGAAATAAAGATTTTCTTAATTAACTCGAAAGATCGATTAAATTTGCCATCGAACGCGATTAATACAGGATTAAATCGTTGCAGAATAACTGTAAAACGAGCTTCCTGAAATATTTATAAGGTATCAACATGTGTTTTGACCTGAATTACACGACGCGAACGAGAAATTTGCAATGCAGAAATTCGTGTCCGCAAAGCCTCTAGAAAACTAGGTGTTTGCACTTTTGCGATCAGTTTCCTCTCAATTGAATTGTGTCTATGTTATCGAATCGTCGAGTCAATGATCCCGATAGATTAATTGTTTGTTAATTACATAGAGTATCTACGTACTGTTTATCAGGACATGAATACGAGCCACCGGATATTCATTGCTCGTCAAACGTTGTATTTTCGCATGCTAGAAAAAAACGGAGAAGCAAAAAATTCTGCATACTATGCTTGCCATAAGAAGAAACTGTTTTAAAATAAGAAAAATATAGAGTTGCTACAATGATTACCTTGTACGTTGATACATCATTGGTCAGGAGACCACGGCAATGAAATGCATTTGCAATGCGCGATATCGCCTCAATTAGCAAAGCTAATTATTTTTGCACTATGGTAACCAGGATTAAAATTTAATAATAAATTAACTGAAAAAACAAGTGGTCTAATACGATAACTTGGTCAATATGAATATGTAATGATGTTATTGAATTCAGAAAATATTGTATATTTTTCTGAACGAAATAAAAAAATAACATCCTGTTTGGAAGGAAAACATGATGACTGTTCCAAGAAAAAAAGAATAATATATTAATTTATGTAAACTATTGTTGACAAATAATGTATACTAGATAGCATTGCTGTTATTCTGTTTGCTTGACAAATAGAAAATATAGATATTTCGATGTTTCATAAAATGATATAAACGACTACAACGAGACGCAATAAGGAAACAAGAAAGCAAATAAAGTGGGCCGAGCCCCATCTTGGCGTGAGAAGATGGGGCGTAGAATTCTCGAAAATTTCGCCTTCGACGAATTTATTCGCATGCCAGCTACATGAATCAGACAGCGAATTGCGAGTTCGACTTTATTTGCGTAACAATATTTCCGGTCGTGCTTTGCCCGTGAACAACCCTACGCAATTTTCTTCGTCCCTGCGTTGCACCTCCTTCTTTTTCTCATTTTTCCTGTTTCATGATAAGCGTTTATTCCTGACCTGACTAATGATATATTTTTTAAATGCCGTATTTATTGCTCAAAGCTATATTTCCTCCAAAATTTCAAAAAATTTAGTGGTTAGTTGATTCGCGAAAGCTCCACAAATAACGTCTTCCAAAAAATTTCTGTTTCTCTCTATTTAAAATCTAAATTGAAAAACTTTCCTATTACCGATTCCTCGTTTTCTACAAAAATGAATACGCAATCGTTCGGGGTCTGAAAAGAACGAATTAAAATTAAGCGTGAATGTAGTATCAGAAATAACAAAACGAAACTACGATTATTTCTCTGCGAGAGTAATAGGTGAACATAACCTTCGCAATGCCACCCACAAATTTTTTCAAACCAAATAAAAATCGATTCGACGAAAATAAATGATAGATTCTGTAAATTGTAAGAATCCAAGTTCAATGTTAAAACAAAAGCAAACAGTTCCTCGCATAGTCAGGAGCGAAGAAGCGGCCCTCTGGCTTCGTCGTCGGATAGATTAACATCCGGCCCAGAACGGAGCTCGACTAAAAATACCGATCAATAACTATCGCTCGATACGATGCACGATGCGAAAAAGCGACGATTCCGAGTGTGACTCCAAAATAAAGTTAACGGGGAGGACCGTTCGACGACAGGCTGTCATAAATCAACGAGCAGCGGATCGACAAGGCTCTGGCATCCGTTGTCGATTCACAGCCGTGAGCGTCGCGACGCACTGTTCGTCGATGCTATTTCGACGTGAAAATAGTGGGGCGTCTCTCTATTTCGGTCGAACAAGCCAGGGCCGTTCAGTCTGCGGCCTGGCTTCCTCACCAGGAGGCTGCAGGTCTGAATTTTCCATTTTCATCGTTGTGAACTAAAAGAAACGCTTATCAAGACCATCTGGAAAGCGCCACGAGGTCCGGGGAGATCACTGTAAAAAAAGCTTGTTCGAGATCCCTTGCTGTGAGAAACTAGATGGAAATGTTCAGATAGAACCGGTGGAAGGTAGATCAACGGTATTGACCGGTGCTTCGGACGAGTTCAAGCTGTCTGCTCTCGACCGTGAACTTTAGGGACTTTGGAAAGAAAGGAAGTTCGAGGCAAAGATGTTGTGGTCGGAGCCCGACGAGGAGGAAGAGGCGCTATTATGCAGCCCCGCTCTGATGGCCAGGAGGGCCTCCGAGTCATGGATCGTCGCGCCTCCAGTGGAGGTATGAACAGAGGCAAAAAAAAAAAACGTCCCAAATCCTGTCAATTTGTCTTCAGTGACGATGAACCCCTCTCATAAGCTAGTGTTATCTTAGGAGGACGAAATCGAAGTTGAACTTGACCTCTTTCAATTGAATTCATCGATGGCCAGCTTCAATTCAAATTGTTGTAATTACGATTGAAGACCAAAAGCGAAAAACATGATAAACGATTTAACAATTAATTCTATCAGTTGTCATAACATTACATATATTTTGTGGTTGTTTACAAAATTTTCAATTATTCTTAGAAAGCTTGCACCTTTGGTTCTTCAGATATTTACTAATTGCAATTAAGTGACATTAAAATTAAAACATTAACAAAAATCATCATAACAACAATCAAAGAATGTCATCTTTTTCAATGAGAATGTGCGCTGTTCAATCGTTAATACGTAAAACTATCGATACATAAAAGAGAATAATACTCTTTCAAGGTAGTACGATATTAGAAAAAATACTTATGAATAAATAGCTTTACACATTGATAATCTTAATTACAATGATTTGCATTTAAATTTGAATTCGATGCAGAATTTACGACTAATACGGTCTTTCGTGTTTGAAAGATATCAAACACTTTAAATTCAGCACGAATCGTGTTAATAGATAAGAAATGATTGTCCATAGAGATTGTTACGGTGCAAATCGTTCGATAAGCCGGACTTGATATCGCGAATAGTGGGACTGGGGGATGAAAGATAGCAAAGACGAGTCGCAACCGAGAGTGCATCGAGAATGAAAGCCAGGCTTTTCTTCTCAGATATCACGCGACACTATCGTTGCAATTTATAGTACGCTCGAGAAACAGTTTCAAACCCTCGGAACAGAATCTCGATGAACCGTAGCGACAGATACGACTACGAAATAAGACGAATTATTCTGATTGAGGCTAATTAATGATATCGAAGAAAATTATCGCCGAGGGAAGCAGGGGCGCCGGTCTAATTTTACGCTTGCTAAAACGCGGAAAACTTGGACTCACGAGATACAAGAGTGCGATTATCGTAACATTATGACCGTTATAAAACAACGTTTGGTCATTAATTTAAATTCCAAATTCAACTTGAGAAAAAAGGGATTTGAATTTTTTATTTAAATGGTAATTTAGTTTTTTCACTTCTTTATAGTGGGTCAAATGGATATGAATATCACAGTAATTACTTGGAGGCAAATATTTATGTAACATATTGATAAAAAAAATAAGGCTACATAGCATAATTAAATAGATAATTTTGACCAAATAGACTATATTGTTATCAGCATTTCTTTTTCTTATCTTATGTAAATGAGATAAAATTCGGTGCCGAAGGTCAACGCATCACGTTCACTGGGATTAGAATTCCTGGCCTTTACACCGTTATTACGTACGATTACGAGCAACATTGCACGTTTTGGAACTGGTCCAAGAATTCTTTGTCTTTCTCCCTTTGCCGTCCTGTATCCTCTGCTTCTTCAAAATGTGTAACTAATGAACACGTAAACGTCCCCAATGCTCGACGACGCGCCAAACAAATTGAAGTCATTCCTGAAACGGGTCGCTACGACCTTACAACCGTTATAACCAACGAACCTTAACCTTAACCATTATTATCAGTTCAGACGCGAGAATAGATTATTCCTCCGTCGTTTCTCAACATTAGATAAGAACTTCGAGTATAACGATAATCGCGATGATTTGCGATTGTCGATCACAGATTTATGATATCTGTAACAACAAAAATATATTTCTCATATAATTTTCGCGAAGTATCGACAAACTTGATCGTGAATAATAGTTGATTTTCCACAGAGATTTCAATTGCCGAATTCCTGATCAGACAAATTTTTAAGGCAGTTTATTTAAAAGCCCTTTTATCAATGTGATGCGTGTTCACGCTATGCGTATATCCATAGAAATGAAAGTTTACATTACATCTTTACATGATCGATCGTGTTCAAGAGCCACCTCTCTCTCTTTGTTTCTCGTTTCCTTTCTTCGTGCAGGCGATGCCCGCGGCGGCGGCGGCAGTATCCCTTCAACGAAAGAAATCACTGCCGGATGTGGCTCAACCTATTCAGTTGACAGCAACGGCACCGCTATCCAGGGAGGAAGTCAGTGTCCTGAGCAGCATGAGGAGAGAAGAGATCCGCAGGCAGATCGACGAGAGTGAAAGACTCAGGGCCAATCCCTTACTATACTTGGTCAGTCCTCAGGTTAAAGTGAGTATCCCTATTGTTCTTTCCGACAATTCAAATGTTACCAAATTTAAATGCAAATTTGAATTTTTAATTCTTATTTGTAATTTTCAATTTTCTTACTTTTAAAATGTAATTTTAATCTTTTATTTTTAATTTTTAATTTTCAATTACAAATTCAAATGAAGGCTATATATCTTCAATTAAAAATTCAAGTTTCTGGTGAGCTGCAGCATATAAAACGGCAACACTTTTTTCTCCATGCGAGGCATAAAAATACAATTAAATACTAATCTCGCGCGTACTTTTACATTGTAATATATAATTACATGTGAAACCAATTACATATGTAAACGCATTACGTCGGAGCATCGTTTGATAATATTGTCTTAACTGGTTAGCATTATAATAAGTTTAATATGAACGTCAAAGCTTTAATTAACCCATTGTCGTGCTGTCTTCATCCGTTTGTGCCAAATTTATCTACACCTTCGCGGCTTTTTAAAATTTCATGAATGAATCGATCGGATCAACAATCAAACTTTTGTTATAGATAAAAATGAAGATTGCAGGTAGGGAACATGATACGTAACATTTCCCGTCTTCTTCAACGAAAGCGAACTTATTAAAATATTTAAGTGCGACGAAATAAATTATAATTATAACTCTCGATAATTCGCGATTACAAGATTGCGTAGACGATGGATAGAACCGCGTAGAATGTAGAATTATGTACTCGTAATACAACGGGTGACACGACCTTGGAAAAAATTAAAGAGGGGAGACAACCTCACGCTCGAATTGACGACGCAAAAACGTTTGCTTCTTATCGGGTATTTCCAAGAGTAGGTCGCACGAGTATTGATGCGCAAATATGAATGTTTAATCAAATCATTTTGAATATCCGCTCTCTCTACAACATCCTTTGAATTGTAATTGTCTCACGAAGTTTCATACGTGCGACGAACGATCAATCAATCACCTTTTAATCTTATATATTAATCTTTTTACGACAAATTCATTTCTCGACAAGATCTATTTTATACCAAATAAATTGAAATGAATATACTTTGATCGGTTATAATGAAAGCAATCTGTTTTGATAAATCATTCTCTTTTCGCTCATAAAATGTTTGTTTGTATCTGTTAATCACGAGCGTCACGCAACTTATAATATATTCTAACAGCTTACGAAACGAAACTACTCTTGCTTACATACATTTGCATGTTTCAGTCATAAATTTCGGATTCACTTTTTGCATCATTTACATTCGAACGCAACGTTGCTGTGTATTACGAATTTTCTATCAATTCTTTTCTGAAGATTTTCTTGCGAAACACTAGAATTGTGCTGCATGTCCTGTAACTTATTTGACATCAATTTTTACTTACTAGTGGTTCCTGTTATCTCTGTCGAATGAACATATAAAGTTTCATTAATTCCATTCCTTAATTTATATTAGGAATCCTATTAACGGTAATTCTGTAAAAAGATAAATCACTAGTAAATAATTTAGAGATCCGTAAACGAAACTGGTTTTTTATTCGAACAAAAATTTACAGGACTGGTTCTCCCGGCAACAGCTGGTGATGCTGGTGCTGTTCATCAACATATCCTTAGCCCTGATGTTCTTCAAGCTGCTGACGTAGCAGCCAGCCGATGATTGGGTTCACGGGCTCGTGGTGGACGTGACCTGAGACCCGGGCGTGTCACGACGCCCCGAGTCGTCACCGATTACCAGGATTAAAACGATAAAGAAGAGGGCGCGATCCAGTGCTCTCGAGACAAAATCACGAAAAAAACCGCTGAAAACGGCTTTCGAGCGATCCAACTCGGTCCCACGGTGGTAAGGTCGGACAAAGGGAACGTTGGACCTCGAGGATTCGCGTGGAACAGTAACGAGAAGAAGGAACTTGCAAGATGAGAATTTTTTCAAGTATCTCAACGCGTTCTTGCGAGGAGACTGAAGAGAGAAATTGACGAATCGCTGTCGAAACTATAGCATTTGGGGTAGTGTCAGAATCACTTTCGACTCGATTCAATTTTGCGGAAGGATTTCCGGCGAGGATTCATGGGAAACTAGGATTATCGACGGATGATGAAAGAGAGAAGAGCCGCTCGTTGTTTCTTAGACAGGGTACCAAAGTCGCCGAGGTACCCTGGCGCCTGTATCATACATATTTTTACACCGAATATTTTAATAATAATAATATTAATATTTGTACGAGCTGGTCGTGTGCCGATGGTGCGACCGACCACGCTCTAAACACGATGCGCACACACGAATCTCTCTACACTTTTCCTGTTCTTTCTCGACGATCGACTCGAGCGCGGACACCGGAACGACTTTTATACAAAGAAGCTATAGAGCAGCTAGAGTAGCGTGAAACAATTTTGTCCTGTAGAAATTCTCGAAAAAGAGAAACCCGCAGGCGATCGAACATATTTTTCAAAACGTTATGCCAATCGATCGTGGGGACACTTTGGAAGTTTCACAATGTAGATTCGCGGTGGTAGGGAAAAGAGCGCGAGAGGACTAAAAAGCAATGAAGGAGTTAGAATTTCTATACAATTGTTACAATTTCTACGAATTTGATAGACAAACGGAGTTGTACGTTGTTGTACGGTTAACGTTACGATGTATTCATGTATTATCGATGTGTCCATGTAATTATATAAGTGTTATGTGGATATCGATATAATTGTAATCGTGCAAAATCCTACGGGAGATCACTTCGTTTGCGAAGTCTTTACGTGTAGTCTTGCCTTTCACGTGGAAATTGTATATAAAACACTTTTGTCCGATTTTTATATACGCGTTAGAATCAAGTCACGTGTTGTCTATACGTGGCCGGAATCTCTTTTCTCGATCGAAAATTGTACAAGGAAAGGAATAAAAACATGGACTTCGAATCATGGCAATAGAAGTCACGATGATATGTTGTTTATCCTTGGATGCGGTATAATTGTGTTTACAAGCAAAAAAAAAAAAAAAAAAAAGGAAAAGAAGTAATTCGATAATGTGATGTGTTAGAGGGATAGAAAAATTTATTTAGAAAGATTAATAAACGTTACTCTTGTTATCACCAGTCGGTTGAGAATCAGATAGAAGTTATTTATGATCGAGAAACATTTCGATAATCAATTTTTTCTTAGGTGTGTACGGTTCAAAAGTCAACCTGGGCATCATATGTATTTATCCGATAAATATTTAAGAGCGTGCACAATTTTGCAATTGATATAAATGAATATAATGCAATTGATATATGCATAAATTCATCGATAAAACGAACGTGACGTCGTTTTGGTGATTCGTAACGTTCGATAGATTAACGGAGTTTTTACAAGGAAAATTACTTGTATACATTTTTGAGCCGTTTCCCTCTGGAATCCTCTTTAATAGAACAAAATAAATGAATAAATGATACGACGAAAAAATTGTCTTTGTGCGATGAAAACGTACGTCGACTTTTTTCACGCGGTGGCACGGAGATCGAGTTAAAAATCTCGAATTCATGTCGAGAATCAATCTCCCTGCGCTCGAGTGATCGCATTTTTTCTAGCCTCAGGCATAGCTTGTATATCTAGATGAATTTGTAAATAAAAGAGAAGAGCATTATAGATTGCGATCGTCACAGTTAATCGTCTAAAATCCTCTTGGCTCGCGCCCCTTCGACGCGTTGTACGTTCGAAGCTAGACGGGCGACTAACAAACCGTTTCGAAGCTATTTTTCCAAAAAAGAAAAGACTCGCTATTTTCATCCTACGCTAATTAATATACATATATATTTTCCTCTTTGTACCTACACGCTAGCACTTTTACGTACCATCTCGAATACTTAAATCGACAACAAATGTTAGTATGAAAATAGAAAAAACGCTCATGCGCGTGATGAATTTTGTGCAAATCGAAAGGTACACGATGCCCGTGCCACCTTGTTTCTCCTCTCGACCAAATCTATGGAGAGAATCTTTTTGAAAATTATGTTAGCTTAAAGAATGAATCATGGGTCAAAAACCGATCATGAGACATCGGTTCGAAACGAGGTGATAGGTCGAAACGATTAAAGGGAGCTAGGTCGACGGGCATCTTAGAAACGAAATAATACAATTTTTATGAACTATGAACAGATCGAAGATGTTTTTTGTTATGAAGATCGTTCGTATAAGTAATTTAAACTATTGTGTTGCGACGGCCTGTTCGCTGTCATGAAACATGTATTGTATATATATATTGCGACTATATACATATATATGACTCGATAATTAGTACCGCAGAGAGCAGCTCTAAAATTTGATAAACGAATCTGGGAGCGAGAGAGTGAGAGAGTGAGAGAGAAAGAGAGAATGTATGTACGAGTATGAAAGAGAATATGTAAAAGAAAAAGAGAGCGAAAGCGGAAAATGATCGAGAAAATTTGTCAGAGAAAGAAATGGATATTTGTAGGAGACGAACCTAATCTATGCGCGTTAATCATTAATCATTTGCATCACAGCAGCCATATCGCAAATCAAAGGCAAAATTTCTTAAGAATTAGATGTATATCGTTCGAGACGAAACGCGAGAAAATATGGAAATTGTTTTCGTCATTTGATTGCTATATCGAGAAGAAATCTACGAAGAAACGACCATATGTATATTTTACTTGTTATCTCTTGATATATCGACAGTTAGCATATCTCGTTATTATTGTATATTATTATTATTACTATCATTATTATTATTATCGCTATTATTAATTATTGTCATTAATTATTATTACTATTATTGTCATCATGATTACCATTTTGTCAATGGTTACATTGAAAATGTGAAAACGAGCCACGGGCGTGAAAGGAATTTTGGTACCTTACCACATACGCGATTCAAAAGGAGAAAAAAAAAAATGAAAAAAGCAACTCAAGGGCCCACTGTCATTGTCCATTTGCGAGAAAGCAGTGATTCAATAAACTTGTATCATAACATACCAACAGACTAATATTTTTGTATACTATACGTTCAATGACAAAACTCGATAGAGCATTAATTAGAACGCGGCATCGAAACCGCGAATAAGAAACATGTTTTACGGTTCCCTGCCTCGCTTGTAATCACATAACGCCCCTCTCCCTAGCCTTGCATTTGTGATCGCTTTCCGGCTACAAAGTAACGCGAGACTCGTGAATAATTAAGTCGCAATTAAAACGCCGCACACATTGGAAAAACCTTTGAACACTTTGAACACGTCGCACGTTAGATAGATACTCGAATGTGTGTCGGGACTACAGAAACACGTTTCGGTAAAGTTCAAACAGCCTAACGTTCCCCGAGTCGATTTATGGTTCTCTCGAGATATACGTGGTTATTGTTCTTTTTCTTTTCTCGATACTCTGTCAGAATACATTCTCTGCTCGATTTACTTCAAAAACTCAAAGATTACGATCGCGAGATACCGAGAGAACGCAAACGAGCCGCTTCCGTATGAAATTTTTGCCTCGTTTATCGTGTCTAGCATCTCGCCGAGATAAAAAGATAACAGTAATGAGCAATTTCTCGGGCAACCTTTTGCGTGCATCATGTCAGTTTAGTCACGTGTTTCGCCTGACCTCACACCATGATGTATCGTCCACTATCGATGTCATTCTAGCTGACGAGCATGCAAGTATTAGACAAAACGTGACCGAATATGATATTGGTGGAACCTCATTGTTTCATAGCGACGATCACACAGATTTCGGCAATCCAGATCCTTCTAAAGAAGCAATCCTTTCTAGATAATGAACAAACGATTAACCTTCGGAAATGAATTCAAAATATTTTTGTGTTTTGTTCCGAAGGTCTCTCGGTCTCGTACACGGAAATAACAAATATTACTCCGACTGAATACGTGACAGATCAGCGATATATGGATTGCGTCGATTTGTCTGTGCACTCAGATAGGAGCACGTGTGTAAGGAGACTGACCATCCATACTTTATCTCGATGACCGATTCACGTTGAATTACACGCTCGATAAGACAATCACGGCCGATCGAGGAAAAAAGTACTAATTTTAAACGATGAATAATCCCGCGTTCAACGGACAGGTGGTTAATTCGTCATTGACGCGATTGTGACGTATCGACCGATTGTCCACCATCGATAAGCTTTGCTTCGTGATGTTTCTCGGTTCCGTGTACCTCGAAGTATCAAGCACGCGCTGTCGCATGTACATGCGCACGAGTCGCCTAAAATATTTTGAATGCCCAAATATAGAATGCTATATGTATATCCTAGTTCTCCGTAGCTCATGACGGCGTTAGATAAAGTCTATTGCGCATTATTATACGAGAGTACGAATACAGCACGTTCGTTATCGGTGTCTTAATCATCGTTTTATTTTATCGGTTACAGTGGCGGGATATTTGAGAAAGTAAATATTTTCATTCTTATCAGAATCACGATCTACCTTATGCTTCGTTTTCTTAACGAATATATTTTTTTTACCTTCTTGTATTGGTATAAGTATAACTTTCTTTTCATTATTACATATATATATATATAATTTTATATATGTATTTAATTTTTTTTCGTTTACTATTGGATTCTTTTCTGCTGTTCGCTACATCGATCGGTAGAAAAGAAGTTACTCATTGCAAATGTACGAGCATACGCATAACTAGTTACCAGCTGGTTTCTTTTTCTTTTTTTTTTTCGTGACAGTATCGGTTTTGACACGCTTCTTATCTCTTATCTTCGCTTTCCTCGTTATGTTTGCTACCGTGGAAATGTCCGCGTCGATGTCGTCGACACTGAAGCGAAAAACGATAAAAGAAACGGCCGATAACCCAGAGCAGAGGAATAGAACGTCGGTTCTTACTACCGTCACTCAGCGGCGTAGAAACCAGCATGAATATCCGGGAAACGTTCCTCAGATCCTTGAAATGCTAATTCGTATCATTTACTTTAACAAAGTCTACTTTCTTGAGAATATCAACGAAGTTGGTAAAAATTTATATTTAAATTTAAATTTATTTATATTTAAATTTCAAAACGATACATTCGTTACATTGCATCAGAGATCTAAAGATAAACGCTGAATTAAATATTTTTGTTTCGTCTACCGTATCCTTCGATCGTAGCTCCTCTTTAGCAAAGTATACGTCTCATGACTGCGAATATTAATTTCTTGTTCGCGTAATATGAACTTATATAATCATCTACGAGCGATAACATGAACCTACCGCATGCTGGTCTTTGATTACAGACATTTGTCAAACCTGACGAACTAACATATTCATATAATCCTTCTCTATTGATAATGTGCAAATCAATTGCAACTAGGGCAAAAATTCGCGTACGATTCTATTTAATTTGTTATAAGTATCAGAAATATTGGGTAACTTTAATAACGTTCGCATGATCTCAACTTTTCCATGATTCTAGGTTACGAATGCTAATGAACGTAATAAAAAGTAACGCGTAGAATGTAAAGATCGTAAAAACAGAAATCATATTCGAATTTTAGGTCAAGAGAGAAAATTTCGATTAGGGCGACTCGATTGACGAAACCAATCTCACAACGAACTAATGATTCGAACGAGGATCCTGATTCAGCAATTCAATTGACTCGCTGACTTCATTTTATGTTGTTCTATAGACTTCCTGGTCGTATCTTTTCTACAATATTTTCGTCCTCGACACGTTACCTCGGACATCATACATATAAAATATTACACCTACGAATCTCCCGAAAGACGAATTGATCAACTTTCTATTTCCTCAACTCTGTTACTCGAGTGGTTGTATATTGAACTTTTGAAGAAAACGAATATTACTTTCACACGTTTATCTATCGCATAATGTGGACAATCACAAATACCATCATAAATTAAAAAAAAAGAACATAATTCAAAACCGATGTTTTTAAAAACCGTACCGCTTGTACTATATCTTATCATTTCCACTGATTAGCATGGCTTTTGTTAAAAAATTACTCTGAGACAATCTAGAAAGTTCAACGTTTCCTAGTCCGTTGATTGTTGCCAAGGGTTGAACAAAGATGTAACGATAAAAAAAATTCGATATTCATTATGCAACAGCCTAATAACGAGGTTGGGGCTGCGCCCTCTTCACCGGTTACGCCTTTGCTAGTGGAACGGGACGTCCGCAGCATGTAACATATAATACGAAGTACGCACGACGTGCACGTGCGTGAGCTGACCTCGCTCTGGCCACGCACCTCCCGCATGGCTCTCCAGCGATTCGCGTGCTACGGAGTCTAACGAGAGACCTTCGTACGAGAGAGACGTGAAAACCGCGCGTGTGTCGCGTACACGTATAAAGATCTGCGAGTTCGTCGCGCGCCTCGTTCCTCTTCTCTTTAGCTGATGTAGAAAATCATCTTTCCCCTTCTACTTCTACTTCTACTTCTCCTTCGTTCCATCGGTCATCGCAAGTAATACTCTCGATCCTTTCTCCCGTCGATCCGCTCGTTCGTTCGACGCCTTCGAGTGATTCACGTGTTACGGCTAAGCGTCTTTTTCGTGTTTATAAAATAGTTTCTTTCCCACTTTTCATTCCCTCTCCCCAGCCCACCCTCCTCCTACTCCTCGACTTTCAGTAATTGCATTATTATTCGTTATGACGGGAAACTGTTGCACGATCATGCGCATGAAATACTACATCTCTCTTCTAGGTTTCTAGGGAATGGAATATAGGTTGATCAGATTACTGGACCGGATGTTTATTCGTCCATGCGAGGTTCCGTTCGTTTGTTTACTTTTTGCGATGGGATAGAGAATTTTTGAATGTTATACGATATCTTTCGAAGTGAAGAGAAAAATATTATAGTATATTATATAATATTTAATAGTATATATATAATATATTAATATTTTTATTAAATTTCAGAAATGTTGTACGAGTCATAATTAAAATTATAAACATTAATTTTTATACTTTTAACTTTCTAAACTTCGAACATTTAGAGAGGAACTTTAGCATACGATTGAAGCGAGAAATCTTGCATATCAACAACGATTCTTTCGTATTTCCTTCATATTTGAGAAACTTTTAAGAAATAGTAAAACATAATTGTGTAGGAAATAGCCCAAAAAAACGTAGCAAGATTGAACTACAAAAGTATTGAGAAGGTAGCCAAAGCTCCCATAATTTTTCAAAAATTGAGATTACATACCTAACTTTGCTTCCTCGTATCATATATAATTTGAAGCAAGCTAGAACCTTGTATTTGCAGTACCAGTAATTGAAAACTAAGAACGTACTCACTGAAAAGCCGGAGCGTGTATTGGGGAAAGTAGATCTGTAAACCTGTACAATTGAGAAATTTATTCTTGCCGGTGTTTGCCAGCAGCTTCTTTTTTCGTTTTTGAACGGAAGGAGTTATAGCTTGTTATCATTGAAGTAACGTTTACGTTTCACCTTCTCTCTAACGTGTTATCAACGCACTTACTAAATTACAACCATTGCTATGAAGCATTTGTATGATTATTGACGGTTTGTTACATTTCAGCTGACTTACATGTGGAAACATGTGGAACAAAAACTTGATTTACGCAAGTAGCTGTATATTAATGCGACGTTGGAAAGATAATTGATCGACCCCGTCCAAGTTAAGCGAAATGTGACAAAAAAGAAAAGAAAAGAAAAGGAGTTAGAGAAGGGAGTCGTGCGCGTTCTATTGCGTTTCGCCTTCGACTTTCCAACGAACAGCGATTACATTATACTCGCGCAACATTTCGCAATGGCAAAATCGAGAAATCAGGCATCGACTAGCTACTTACCACGAGACAACGTCAAGGTTCGCGTTTTCACGAGGGGAAAATGATCGTTAATGATCCCTAACCGCGTAGAACTACCGGTTATGAATTGGTTAAAACGGTACGTCCCTGGGGAGTAGCAATTTCTTCATCTAATCTCTCTAGATATCGATAGTTCCTTTATCAATATTTTGACAAGTGAAAGTATTTATGATATTTCTGTTGCTTTCAAGTAAACTTCGGTTTACGTAAAGCAATTGGTTTCTTTCAGAAGGGGAGATAATATCATCCCGCATGTGCACATAAAATGGTATTATGTGTATATTAATCATTTTCACATATCTTATAATCTACGAGTTTGTTTATCAATGTATCTTTCGTAAATATAATGACGTTTACTGAAATAACAACATACGTAGATTAGCCGTATAAATAAAAGAGACCAACGTATTTGTAATAAATGCGATAGATCTTTTATTGCATCAGGGCATGCGTTGCCGGAAATGCGCGGCATATGACTAATCGAGGAAACTATTATCACCGGTTGCCATAGAATAGCAATTGTATTCAATAAGAATACACGCGCGTGAAAATGAAATTTCCTCCCTTGCGCAAAACATATAGAAAACGTGTAAGATAATACTACAGCACGTGTTCACGCGCGATAGTATAGTGAAAAAGCCAAGCTAAAACTCATTTATCACAACGATACAACGACATCGTATGCACAACGATATTTCGTCCCCCTCGAAGCTACATTTTTGTCATCGTATCTGTTTCCTTCTCTCCTTCATAAGTCCTTTAATTCGCGATACTGAACGCACAGCGTGTGTCTATGACTTTATCGTATGCCACGTGCCGACGCACCTATATAGCCGCATACATACCAAGATTGTTTCTACTACATCGGTCTCGAGTGAGGTAATGCAGAAGTCACGACGTAGTTAAGTTCCTGGCCATTCGTTGACACCGTGCCGCTGTCGGACGAACCGCGACTGAATTAAAATTCACCGAGAAGCCGCGTACCATGTTGCTATCCTAACTGTGTTGCGATTTCGTCGTGTATCGATTTGGAATTACGCGTGAGACAATGCCTACAATATAGGCGGGAACGATTCGCATTTATGGCTCTCATGGCCTCGAGCGAAAGGTGAACGATTCTCTGTCGAAGTAAATATTATTATACCACTTTTTCGCGGAGAATCGATCCGAGTTTGAGTTTCCACTCGGTGACGCAATTACATGATTATTTATTATATTATTCTGCGACATTGTAGATCATGCATATATAATAACATTAATGTTAGAGCATATTCAATATTCATTTCATAAACTAACAACGCATTAAGCGGAAATGCGCAGCTATCTGTAAACTGCGCAATAATTTTTATAGCTTTGCAAATGGCAATAGTTATATTTGGTCAACTGTGTTATTTCTGAGAGTTTATTATTTTTTTCGAAAATTAAGGCACGTATTCATGAAGCGTTTACAAAGCAATGAAACTTTAACCTGAATTTCTAACAGTTCCCTGACTGCGATAATGTTACGGCATATAAACAATACGGCACGTGCAGTTTCAACCCCACGCTCTGCCAGTACGAAATTTGCATCGTTTTCCCCTTTCACAGTCGATTTAGCATAAAGAGTCTCCACACGGAAGCGACAATGGCGGTGGGTCATTTATAGCTCTGCGCATGCGCGTTCATGCTCTCGGTCGATGACAGCGCTACTACTTTTGCAACTTCTTTTAAAACCACTATTTACACAAATATACTTTTATGACTTACTTTTCCGCGGAATTAATACGATACAAGAATATTCGATCATTTAAAAAATTATTGATGTTCAGAGAAACAAATTTTTATCAATTTAATATCTACATTAGCTGATGTTTATGATACATATGTCTGTAACTTCTTGCGGTATGAAGTCCAAGTTTGTTCTCTCATTTTCTAAATTATATTGAAAGAAAGTTATTCGTCACTCACGTACCAGCCTCCTGAAAAACTAGTTTGCTTCAAGTGCTGTATACATCAACCAAGAAAAAATAACAGTGGTTTCCATCTCGTCGATGATGAATTGCTGCGCATGACGTGATTCAAACGATATGGACACTCAAGAGCAAGGCATCAACATTCACGCACGATACACACAAACCGCAGAGTACTTTATCGCATTTATCAGGAAGTACTCGCACACGCCTCAATAATATTATTGGAGATACAGAACGATTAGAAGGAAATGTTTAATTTGTAATTTTTAAAGTTTCAATATCAGATCGTTCAAACTACCGCACGCGTACAATCACGCCATCTTGGCAAAGCGAAGATGGCGCGTCAATCGCGGACAAACAGCTGAGTGGCGAGTGGAATATCTGCGTAAGCTGAGCACACAGCAATCAGACGTTCTGTCCTCCGTGCTCGACCAGACCTGGACTCGGCAGTAAACAGCTGGCGACGCGATGCGTCAGAGCAAAATGTCGAACGGGACTGCGCCAAGCTAGTTGCCCCCCTACCATCTCTCTCTCTGGCACGGTGCAAGAGCTTCATAAAACTGGCCGTTCTCGGGCAAGCGTTCGGCGCATTCGCGGTGAAAATTCGACAGCGACGTGAAGCACACAAGTGTCAGTAGTCAGTACCTGAACAGAGAATACGGGGAATAAAAGCATAAACGAGAAAATCCGTGGCGAAAGTGGAGTTTCTTTGTTTCGTGCTTCGATCTCTGCGCATACGTTCCCGTGCGAGTGGCGCAGCATTGTTTGTGTGGTCGGTACGTCACTCTCGGCGTGTACACGGGCCTATCACGATATAAGACGAGGTCCTAGCGTCCTGCTTGATCTCGCTTCGAGTCTTTTCATCCACGTACAACCATAGAATACGCGTTTGCTCGTATTGTGCCGAGTCTTGAACTTGGACAGCGTTACAGCAAATCAAAGTAAGAATCGCTGGCCCTTCGTGTACGCGCGAGTGCTTTGTTTTGACGAGCAGCTGATCCGGGGCTACTCGTTAATCGCGTCGATTAGTCCTCCATCGCTGCAACGGTGATTCTTTTTCACCGATTTTTAACTTGTTTTCCGTCTACGTATACGAAATTATCGTACGGCTCGTGAACTTGTGTTTAAAGGGATCGTCGGCTCGTACTAACAGTGCTCCGTTACATCACAAAAACCGGAGGACGCGATCGACCGATACTTCGAGGAGCAACAGTACCTACACAACCTATACGAGACACAATTTTCATCGATGACAGGCGGACGAACGATAAGATCAAGAATTGTTATTATTATGTGATTATCCTACGGTTGAAAAGTGGTCGACTATTTAAGACCTTTTACGTGTGTTGGTTAAGCTCCCGGTTTCCAAGGAACTCTGCGTTTTCGTTTGTTTTTGTCGCCGAACCCCGGTCGGAACGAAATTCATTCAGAACCGTTCTGTAAATAACGATCGTGGGTTGCAAACTGAATAGTACCTAATTCGGTCCGCCTGTCGTTTACTTGCTGCATCTGGACCATTTAACAGACTGTAACAATAGCTTCCCTTCTAAAGGCTGTGCGGGACTTTTTTCTTAGTTACCGATGATCTCGTGATATATTACTCTTTACTCTTGCTTTTATTATATTCCAAGTGTTTCAACGAATCTCGCAAAGGAGTACTCGAAAGCAGTCAGACCTAGGTATACAGCATCGCTGCTTTCCTTCGAACCAATCTACGTATATACACACACGTTATATTTATACATACATACGCGTCATACACCTATAGCAAGGTATATATCGTCGAGGTTTCTCGAGCTTTTTCGGTGTTGCTCGTATTTTCGTCGGTTTGCGCGCCATTCAACGCGACTCAACTTCGATACCGATACCTACCGATCACGACGGAGAATAATAACAAAGAAACAATATACGCGCGAAATAATCGAGAACGAAATACGGTGAGCTGGTCAAACCCTACTCCGAGTTTGCGTGAATCGACGATGACGAACGGATTGGTGATCGATGCGGCATAAACCCGAGGGGGCCGTACTCGCGAGCGCTGTGAAACGAGGGGTACGGCCCCGATCAAGCTGACTGCAGGAGTCAGCCTGAGGTGACATATCTTCTGTCGGTCGGGCGTCGCGATTATCGGACGCCAAGCACCACCGAATGCCAGTGGAGTTTTTCAGGCGGGCTAGTGGCCGTTTCCCTCTTATCGCCCGACTGGAAAAAGCTTGACCGGCCCGAAAATGCTGTACATATTCCATGTGGACACCGGCACTACTATCACCTTCGATATCAAGTTGGCGTTGCAGACGTAAGTATTCATTTGTCCCCTTAATGCTTCCGTTTGTTTAGTCCCTGTTGCTATTTACTTTTGCGATAGGTTAGAATCTTGCGTCATGCGCCTTTCGTGGATCCGATAGATTCCTACCTTATTTGTTTACCAGTCACGTCACGCGTACTTAAAGTACTTGGTTACATACATGGTTATATGTGCTAGTTCGTCGATGAATTTGTAAAAGAAATTTAATTTGGAGGAGTTTTAATCGATTTGGATATGCGATTTACTACGTTCTGTAGTACTTAGATAAACGTGCTAATTTATCGATCAATTTATATGTACGTGTTATTCATGCGTGTAGCGCGTGACACTGGAACGCGGTAGAGTATAAGAGGTTCTATTTGAGGAATACGGTCATTGATCTCTAGAAATTCAATTTTAAAGATTTTTAGCCCGTAATGTATCAAGATAATATCGTTCAAGAATCACGATGTATATTTTCTTTGCTACGTATAAATAGCTATTAGAAATATATCAACAGTAATTTATCTATGGGATTAACTAGAAATTTTGTTAAATAGGAACTGGAAAAAAGATTGTTAATTGTAATTTCTTCAATGTCAACGTTTTTATGAAAAAATAACATATTACAAATTAATTCAACAATAAAAGATCCATTAAAAAGACATATCCTTTATGCTTATGCTTGATTTTGCTATTACAGTTTTGCGTGTAACTATCTCTTTGTTTTTTAAATTTTCGTCATCTATTATCTTTTAATATCATATTTATTTTGTAAGGCAGATTGAGATAAATATTCCACCGTTCCATCATTTATTTCTCTATTGTACTTCATAGTGCTTCATCCACTCGTATTTTCTTCACTTAATCGAACGCAAAGCGGATAATTGTTCGGTAGATTCGTTTTTCATATAAAAGAATAGCAGCAGTTCTTGCTAGCCGGTTGTTCCTGCCGAACGAAAACGATGAACCATTAAAACTTGCTCCGATAAATCATCAACGAGTTTATTTTTCAAGTTTCATCGAATATAGGCCAAGCAACGCGGCTACACTGTGCGTTAAGTGCGTGCGTTATTTAAATTAAAGACTCGGTCAAGATATCGTTATTTTTCACGGAAGGGTATCACCGTGAGCTGAAACACGTTTTCATGTTTATACAATCGAATCTCAAGGGGAAGATATAAATCTGTGAGTTTTATCTGATTGAATTTTTCGAGTAAAAAAGGTTTTTGCCTTCCTTGTTCTTTTTTCCTTATTTCCATAAATAATCAAATTCACGTTTCTCAATTTCCCTTTCACTTCTCGAATGGCGTCTATTCGTATCACTTATGGTATCATAAAGGAACGTTCGATATTATTCTCAGTTTAACTCTCTTGTTAAACTCTCGGCGATGGTTATCGGATTGAGCCTAGTCTGACTTGACTTGAATGCTGCGGAAACTCATTTCTTCGCGCGCAAAAGTCTTCTGTATATCCACATCCTTTCGTAGCCGGTTCACATGATTCGGTTTTTGCAATAAACGGTTGCCTTCTAAACGGATCTGCTTCCTCGACTACCTCCTATATCAAATAAATACACATTGACGCGTTGAAGCGTTTCGTTTTCGCTTCTTCGTTTTCTTCACTTCAAGCCTCTTTCCTTCTAGATATTTCCTTCCATCACAAACGTCGTATCGTATTTTTAACAAAGTTTAATTTCCACTTCAACTTTAGTTGCCTATCGAAAGCCGCTACACGCAAATTATATAAAGTGTTCAAGGACGTTTCCAGTTAAACTTCGCCAGAATATTTTATTAAATTACTACAGATCATATTTTAAGAGTTTATAACAAAAATACGAGATATTAGCGCAATAATAATGGATTTAAAGTGGTTGTTACGTCATAAAACAAGAATAGCTGAATAATCAATATGTTAATACTATATTTCAAGATGTTTAGCATTTCTGATAATAGATCTATGGACTCAGGAGATAGACTCATATCTTTTTATAGATTAAATTCATTATTCAGGTTCATTATGATTTTGTTTTATCTGAATGAATCAATCAGACTTTCGTATCGGTTTATAATAAATATTATTATTTATTTAATATATTTACTCTTTTTTTCGAAGCCAGTTATAGATCGATATCTTTGCTTCATTAATATATGGCGACATTTATCTAAATAATGTCTACGCCTGAAAAAAGAGTCGAATAAAAAGAGAAAAAGCGAATAACGTGAAGAGTCAGCAACAAAAGGTTTCAACACAAGCCTTTTGTTTATCGATGGTCGTCCACGCGATTGCTCGTCGTTTGTCGTTTAGCAACTCGTAGCAAGCGCGAGTATCGCGAACAACACGCCACGCCACGCTATGGAGAAGTGTCAAGGATCCCTCGAAGGTGAACAAATTGCAAAACCGTTCGTCTATCGCGGACAAACGTGGGCACATAGAGGCCGTGCTCGAAAGGCTTTTCTCTGACTTGAGCGAGCAGGAACGTGTGAGATCTGCGATGTGCGTACAAGTGCAGGTGGCTACGAAAATAGTAATGAAATCGGCGTGTCGAACGTGGGCGACCATTGGCTCGTGTCACACACGAGTCTGACCCACGGGTAAACTCGGCCAAGTCTTTAATGCGAACGCTTGGTGCATCCCTTGGAACGAATCAACTTCAAACGCTTCTCGAGGCTCGGTCTACTTTTGCGGTCCACGCTACGACTGTGAGTCTTGCGAAACTTAGTTTGGAACATTTGCCAGTCGTTGTTTGCGTTTCGTGTCGGCTACTAGCTTTTCTGAATCTCTAGTGAGCAGTTACGAGAGCTTCTTTTATGAATTTTCGACAGTTATAAATCACTATGTCGAGAATAAAGTTTGCTTTTCTCTGTTATTTGATATTTTGTTTGAGAAGCAAGTTTGTCTTTTATTTTGACACGAGAAAGAGTTGAAATATACAAATTAGAAGGTTGTAACAAGATCGAGAACACAAACCTATTATCTCCTTTCTTTTTTTGTTATATCCAAGTTATTTCTTTTTTTATTGCTTTAATATGGAAAATAAGGGTTACAGGAAGTTAGAGCTAGTTGAAATATCACAAAGTGCAAAGGGGGTTAATCCCATTGATTCGATTGCCTGTTCGATCGGCAGAACGGTGAATGTAATGCTCATTTCAACGTGAATTGCAATGTTCGGTTGCAATGTCGTATCTGTATTTTATTACGAGTTTCCCCGAGAACGTCTCGTAAACATTTGCCGAACGATGCAAAGGATTATCGACGAGCGTTATACAGTTGGGTTAGGCCGTAAAGCGTTTCGAGTCGAACCTCGCCTTTTTTGATAAAAAAGTAGGATACTATCATTGGCCGTTCTGAACTGTTAGAGTAGCGTTACTCGTAATTTTATCAACAGCGATACTGAGTCAAGAACGTTGTTGCAAGTGGAATGCGTATAAAATGTAATCTAATATATTATCTAAGTATTTAATTGTTCCTTGTTCGCTTAATTAATCGCTATATTTGCTTTTGTAGAAATCTGCTATATCTTAGTATCAATTAATTCACTATACTATCATGTGATTCGGAAGTTATGTAACCTATATGTCCGTAGTGTATATATTACAAGAATTATTTTATAAATTTTGGAATCACATTCCAGTTACTACTCCTTACTCTTTTTATGAAAAACAGCAAGCAATAACATCTGCTTCTTTGTATATATGAAGAAAAATCCAGTTCCAAAGAGTTAAAAATACGAATCAGAGAACAATATAAACAGAGAGGTAGCTCGAAATGGGAGAGTGGAAAGAAATGAAGCGTAAATAGGGAGGTTACAACCGTTGATCGCTTGCTTTTCCTTTACACAAATCCGTCCCGCTGAACATTAACAAGCAAATGAGCAGAACTTTCGTTTCGACTTGATTTAACGCGAGGTTTGTTCCCTAGAACGGAAACAGTGTTAACAGCACAAACATCGAGGAAAAGTTGGTGGCGGAACGAGGTTAACGTGAATTAGGAAAATAAAACTGGTAAGCGTGCGCTCAGGCCTATCACCGATGAGGAACATGCAGTTTTGCAATGCTACACACGGCCTGTACAACATCCATTATTCCGATCAAACCGCGTTACGCTTCACGTATCCTCGGATGAGTAAGCTAAGCGCATTTTATCCAACCATGATAAAAAGAAAGTCCGACGAATTCAGGTCTTAAGATGACTATTCAGTCCGATCTCTTCCAAGCTTGCACGTGATTCTTTATTTACTTATTGCTTAACGCTAGCGATCAATTTTTAGAAATCGAGCAAATCGTTGAATTCATTTAAACTTCTGTGTATGTTTTGCTTGTAATTATTTGGTTTTCAATCAGAGTAAATAGTAAATACATATCGTGGAATTAAGTACATCGTGAGTCAGGCAGAATCGTGACCCTCTGTCAGCGCTTATACGCGGTCCCATCAACCCTTTCTCGCCCACTTCCGCAACTTGTGCGTTCCCCGAAGCTCTCGAACCACTTTTTCAGATCTCCCTTCGCAATTAGTGCACGCACAGATCGACGCACACAAATATACCTCTAGATACATACATGTGCCGTATGTGTAGTGATGCGTTATGAAACATTTTAATCGTTTCGAATATACAGTTACTTCTGAAGGTAGATAGTAACATAGCGATACATCTGACAGAATCGAATGAATTCCTTCTTTTTCATGAAATATTATTTATTGTACCTAGTACGATAGTAAGCACAGTAAGTAGGATGTAAATACGAAAATCGTCGAATCACGTTCGAAATAATTGGAATTAAAATATCTTTGAATCGCTTTAAAATAGAAGTTGAAACATCTATAGCATTCTATGTATGTATATGTAATATGCTTTCGTACGACCAACTCACTGTCAGCTTAGCTCTCTTCTAGCGTTACACAGAATGGAATAGCTTTAACGAGTCAACGCGCGAAAAGGTGCCCGCCTCGCAAATAAGTACCTCTAATATTTGTGCATAAGATAACGTGGTTGCGGCGGTCAGCGACCCCATTCGTCGAGGCAATTAACGTTGTGTGTCGATTCAGCGTGGCGCCTTTGCTCTGCAACTTTTATCCTCGCCCGCCCGTAATTACAAAGTATACCGCTAAAGCGCCAAAGAGTAAATACGGTGCGACATAATTGCGATTTATTCCCGGTTTAGACGATGGATCGTTAAACGGTTCGGCAAAAATCCGTCCTCCGGAACCATGATAAATATCGCGCGTCTAGGGCCACCGCGATTGCCGGGAATGTGCAAACAAATTTATCAACTGTGTCTCGTCGACGGATAATCGAGTCTTTTTAATTAGTTTTATTCGCGGTCGCCCAGACGTTTATCGGTCAATTTTCGTGTCGCGACCAACTTTATTTACAGTTAATTTCATCCCCGGTGGGTGAACTGAGACGTTGTTGACAAGTCTGAATCTTTATAAATTTTCTACAAAACATTATAAATGCATTATTTTTGACAAGGATTTTTACATCTTCGCTGCATTTATTCAATCCAGAATCTCCGGATCGTGACAGGTTGTGGAATACGTAGCATTCGATAATTCGACGATTACGAAATTCGATGTAACCTTTGTAATGGCCGCGTGTTTGTGTTATTTGCGCGGTTCAAGGTCCGTTTTATCTGGTTTGAAATTGCATCGTTGTCGCGGTAGAGGCACGTTGTCGTGGTAGACGGCGCGTATTTTATCAGACTATTCTTGAAAGATTCTCGAGCGACTGACTCGTCTCGAACAACACGCGGTGGCCATAAATTGCGCGTAAAAGGAATTGGAACGGTGGTCGTGAGCACAGGCGAGTCGTCATTAACACCCTTGGCAAGGTTAAATAACGGATAAGGAGAACTCTTTGTCCAAGGCGAGGACGACGTGAGGCGCATCGCGTCATATTAATTATAAAAGAAAACTTAGTTGGTCTCATGTAGTATTTAAATGATACAGAATTTACATGGAAAGACTCGCGAAATTTTTATTTTCGAACTCATCCTCCGCTATTTACTATTAATGACCACACGTGAAAAATGATAAAGTGGCTTTAATTTCGTTCCTGGTTCCTTTTCTTCTATGTTTGAAAATCTACTGGATATTTTATCGGTTGTTTCGATGAATATTGCCTTGACATAATTGCCACGGTCGTAGCTTGCACTTTTATCCTCTTTAGGCCAATCGGATTACGTACGAGCCTTTCGTCTTGAACATCGCAAATTAATCGTTTGTTCGTCGTTGTTTGCGTTCGAATAAAAACTGATAGCAAAGAGAGCGGTTATCTTTGAGATCGAAAGTAGGGGCTCGATTAACTGTCCATAAGAGCTCGTTTCTGTTTCTTCTTCCATCAAGCTCCTTACTTTAGTCGGTTTCCACGTGAATTACAGAAACGCATCATCCGGCAATTACTACCACGCTGTATGAACGCCTTGCGAGAACCAGGTCGAGCAAGAGCCGACAGGAGGCTAATAGTGTCTTTCAACGTTTCCTAGACCGAAGGCGTGATCTCGTGCTAGATATCAGTTCGGCTACGCAGAAGTCTTCCAAGTTTCCCCAATTACACTGACTTTTGTTAGCTCTCCTAAGAGTAGCTCGCCTCCCTGATACGGGCACAAGATAATCTTGACCTTAATCACGGCATCGACGACGCCGAAGCTGTACAACTGCTCCGGTTTATCATAAAACTTATCGTGTACCGAGATCGCCTTTTAGATGTTAAATGTTTAAGCATTCTCAGAATTATGCTTGATCATATCGTTATAAACGCATCGTTTAAATATTAAAACGTGGATTTTGGATTTCTGTGCTATCGAACTTCTCAGCTTTCGATATTTCTGGAGTTCGATGGTTTTTATTATGAATTTTTAGGTTCCTCCGAATATTGACTTTTTAAAAATTTGAACTGTCAGGAAAATTAAATGTTTTGAAACTTTAAAAATTTCCAGAGGTTTGAGACTTCAATTTTTCAAAAATTGAAATTTCACAAGTTTTTAAGATTTCAAAAATTGTATATTTCAAACTTGGAAAAATGAAAATATTCAAAACTTAGATATTTCCAAATTTTTTCATTGAAATCGTTGAATTATTTAATTTTCGCATTTTTAAAGTAAGAAATTTCTGCCACTTAAAATTTTTGAATATTTGCACTGCTAGAATTGCCGGATCTCATTTTGCTATGAATTCAGCAACTCTATTCTTTTTTTGCGCTTTCCCGAATGAGGTTATAATTCCTAGGCCTATAATCACCATAATTATTTAATATGACTTTTCTGCTGTTTTTTGCGCAGTGTCGCCCAGCTGAAGGAAGCGATCGAGAGAGAATGCGGCGTGGTCTCTGCGCACCAGGTGCTCCTGATGAGTGGAGGCGAAAGCCTGGAACCAAACGCGCGTGTGTGTTCCTACTCGGCCGGAACCGACACGAATCCGATCTATTTGTTCAGCAAGGCCGCTATTGAGAGCCACCATCCACCCACGCCAAGCATAGACTATGGTTCCGGTGAGTGACGAGCTTCTTCACCTGTGAATTTCCTTAACTCACCTCTCTCTGCTCAGCTTTTTTCATTTCCTGTCTAACATTGTCCGTCCGTTTGAAAAAAACTTACTTTACAAACCAGTTGCAAGATAAGAATTTTTCTTGCCTTTAGCTTCATAATTTTATTACCATCACAAAATGACCAGAGACTTTTCAACAAACTATCGTCGCGTTTAATTCGAGAAAAATTCAACTTCTAAAAATATTTGATACGTAGCTGAAAGTTAATGTTACTCGCGTGACCGAAGAGAAATGTCTCACGAAGAAGACGTGGCAAAAAAGAGAGTGGGCTGGCTTCGTTAAACGAGAATCGTGCCGGAAGGACGCGGCTAATAAATGATCCTTATCGGCGAGCGTTCGCGAGTACAGAGAGAAAAAATGAGTCAGATGATATCAGCGTGAAGATAGCGATACTCGCGCGACACCCAGGCAACCTCGATTCTTTGTACGAGCCAGCCTTGTAGTATCGTATAGAAACACAATGGAGAACGTCAGTAACTCGTTTGACTATTTTTTCATCACCTTCGTTGCGCGTTCAAATATCTTCGTACGATCTAAGATCCAGGTCGCATATGATCTTTCAATTAGATGTCGCTAGATCACTCGGTATCACTTAAGTGCTTCGATTCTTGGTCTCACTATATCTTTTCTATCAACTGTACTTACATGTAAGTACAGTTGTACTTTATGGACGTATTTTGATACATCGCAGCAATGCATTCGACTTGTAGTCCCGGTCTAATCACGACCACGATATGACTACGGTCCGTTGATGGTGAGCGTTTACCGAATGCAGCGGAGCGTGATTGAAACGTGGATGTTGATCAGGGCTACCTCATCTGATGAACGGTAATGTTTAACCGGGATCCGATGGTGTGAAGCTTTACCATATCGTTATAATAACGAATAACGATTGAAATAAGTGAAACGAGGATTCAAAAATTTGAAAATGAAATGTTGCGGTCGATACGATGTTGATTCTTAATGGGTTAAAAAAACTCCATGAGATTAGTTGAAAGAGAAAATAACTTTCTTAACAAACTTTCGACGATTTTAAGATATCTTTGGAAGAACACTGTTCCGATAGGATACACTTTATAGTCGATACTCAAATCGGAAAGGTCGACCGCTGAAAGTCTTTCCATGAAAAGTTAGCGGAGAAAGACTCTATCGGAGAGTGGAACAATTCCAAGAGTTGTAGCAAAAGCAGATAGAGGATTGCGTGACGTTCGAACGTCGGTTTTGAGAAAATGTATTTTGTGCTATATCCGTTTGATGGGAACTCAGATATAATAGAATCATAGTTTGACCTCGTGATTGACGAAACATACGATCCAGAGGCGTAATAATGAAGCGAATGCACGATACGAGTTTAACGACGTAACGGTACGGAGATTGCACGGTTAGCGCTTACACATCGCTTAGCTGGTGAACGAACGGACGTTGAAACGCGCGTCAATGCGACGCGACGCGTTGAAAACGCGGAACACAGGCGTCCAGACGCGAGATCCCGCTGGAGAAAAACAACGGTGGTCCGATTCCGAGAACGTCGCGCGTCTAGACGGCCGACTAGTGAGAATATCGACGCGCTCGATCCAGGGGAACATCAACGATGTGCATCGAAGAATCGACGAACTACATCTTTAAAAAAAACAAAAAAAGGAATCTTTAAGTTTCTACAAACGTAATAAACCACATTATACAGGTCCAATACACACAATAAATCACGCAAAATTTATGACACGAAATATATCAAACAAAAATATAGAGATGATAGTCACTGTATGCGAAGCTCGAATTGCATTGACTTCAAATTTTTGATCCTCAAATATTCGTAAGTTTTCATAATCGTGATTATAAAGTAAGAATTTTTCTGCTTAATGAAACAATGACTGTAATTCATTGAAAGAGAAGACAATTTGATGTGAGCAAACTTTTAGACATTTTAAGATTAGCCAATAATTGAAGATAAAGAATATTGAATGAAGAAAATGATATTGTGTAGGCGTAAGTTAAAGAATAGCTGGTTAGGAAGGTTATATTTCGTCCATTAACATCTCGGCCTCTTTCAGTCGCTGTGAAATCGATTCCTTCCCAGCAGAGCTTCTTTCCTATTTGTCCGTCTTATACAGCTAGCCTCGGGTTTCATGCGGTAATTCACGTTCCTCGAGGCGCGTACCGGTAATGCGACCGCAAACCACTCGTACCCGTTTCCGATGCACCTCGCATTGACCATTTCCACTAGTCGCTGATGAAGTAACGATCAAGTTCACTCTTATCGGTCGCACTTTCGATTTTCGCAACGAAACGCATCGGTAATGCGCCTTCCAGCGCCATTCAATTCGTCGATTTTTTCCTTTCCTCCATGGAATGCTTTCACATTTATTCAGTAGTTCTTGAACGCCTCAGGTCGTTATATAATGAGAATATAATTAATTGATAAGTTGATATATAAAATAACGTATATAAATGAAATATATTCATTAGAGGCAAAAAATGTGTTTGACATAACGGATTTTTAACGTTTAGCATCTGTGCAAACTTAGAACGAGAATAAATAGCACATACTTGGTTAAGTTTAATTATTTTGAAATTATTTCAATTCGTTTATTCATGTATATTACATTTTTAGTATAGCTAGAAATTATTTTATTAGAATATAGCGGCACAAGCTGGAATAGATTAAATTATATGGGAACTACGACTATAAATTTACTCGTCGTACGGAATTTACATTATTTGCTAGAAAAAAACTCGATGAGTATTTCATAGCAAACGTCTAAAATCTCAATACAGCGCAAGAAAGATTCCTGCGATTATAAACCTCCAGTAATTTTAGTCAAAACTGCCATAAGATTTATTCTTCCATTAATTTCTAAATAGCCAATTTCCAAGTAACTTCTTGAAGCATTTCAAAGAAAACTGGGAGAATCGCTTATCGACGCGATGAAATTAATCTACGTCTGTACGAATATTTATACCAACGATGGACGATTAAACAGCAGTCGTGAACAAGCTTATAGCCTTTCTTGCCGGTAGTCTTGGAGATCGTTTTATCGTATCCGTGGTTGCGTTAACAGGGCCGTAAAGCGTCATGAACCGCGAGGAGACAGACCCCTTTTTCCAGCGGCAATTTAGCGGATCGTCAGAAAGAGGCTACAGCTAATCCTGTAATGTCCCGTTTTTCTCATCGAGTCTTCCCTTTTGCTTCCTGTTTCTGAAGAAGGGAGCCTTGGCTAGCTTACAACGAATATATATGGCTCGTTTGTAGACGCAACAAGACTTTGACCCGTGTCAATGAGCCTCGCGAGCAACTTTGACCTGATTCTTTTATACAACGGATAACGATCTGCCGTTGGCTCTCATTGCAAACGTGCACCGAGCACGGAATTGGTGTCTTGGTGTTGACGAATCGAAACCGAAACTGGGTCGGCGTTCGAGCATCGTTTTCTGAGGAAAATTAGTTAATCGTCGTGAAGCTGGAGGCTACTGGCAGAAACACGGCCGAAAGAGCAACAGCTAGAGTAGAGAAAGCGAGCAAATGGCAAACTGAGATTCTGCTCTCGTGTTCGGTAGACCCTCGTTTTACATATTGTATATAACACGCGGTTTTGTGTTATATAAATCCGTGTTATACCGGTTGTAAATTAAAAACGTTTCCCGATAATTAGGTTTTTTGGTATTTACTCACTTTTTGTTGCAACGTAAATGTTTAAATGATTTCTTGTAATCGTATTTTGTCTCTCTACTCTGTAACCGCAAATGTAAATATATATCACTGACACATAAGCGGCGGATTGAAAATCATAACGGTGTAAGTCAAGATTGGTGAATTTCTTGCTTATTTAATATTTTACCGCATTTCATCTTATCATTGTCGGATTGAAGTGAAAGTAAGCGGATAGGGGACCAGTTTTTAACATCCCGTTGAACAAACGCGATCGAGTATTATGGCGTTACGTAATATGTATTTTGTCGGCTGCAATAAGAAGTTTTGAAATAGCTAATCATTAGGATACTTACAAGTCGATAGTAAAGTGTCGATTTTTAGCCGAAGAAAGTGGGTCGGCTTGGTATGGTATCTTCTGTGTAGAGCTGGTTACATATATGTACAATATGTGAATAATGATTACGTTGATTAATATGACATGAAGTAAATATCGAAATGTGTCGGTAGTTTTTTCAATTGCACGTCCGATGCTATTAATTTGAAGTCTAAACTCCAATAGTTACAACACTACAGTACCAGTTGGCCAATTAATTAAATTTCAACGTTGCTAGCTCGAAGATGAAGTTAAATCAATTTCAAAGGATAATTTAGTTTAGAATTTTAAAAGAATCGATTTCTCTTTGTATTTTGTAAAAGCATAGATTCTCAATCTACAATCACTCGCAAGATTTGGGATAAAGATAAAATACAGTTGGGACGGTTTAATGCATAGAACTGTTTGTTAGTTGCGGTTGTGGCTATCCGTTAACAGCTGCACAAATTTTTCGAAAAGGGTGGGACTTGAAGGTATCAACGAAGAACAGAGTTAGCTCGCTAATGGTTTTTAAATGTCTTTCTCAAAACGGTAATAGCCGATTAGACAAAATCGATCCATTGAATCACAATAAGAATCCATTCTTAATGTGTCATACTCGAGAATAGATAAAAGTTGGTATGTATTTGTTCTAGAAGCTTTAACAACGGCATTAAAAGTACGTATAAGAGAAAACGAGTTAGCATTGCATTACTTTTTCAAACTGTCAAAAACATCCCCACTTTCATATCTTAGAATAGTACGAGATAAGAATTTAATTTTCTCTCTTTGTTACCTTGTTTTTATTCGCGGTTGTGTTCGTTAACGCGGAACAAATTTACCTTTCATTCGGTTCAGGGAAAAAACTTTAATACGCATTCGCCGTTTCGATGGCCTAGGAATGGTGCCATTAAGAGGTCAATCGCAATATGGTCGATGAGTCAGCAGGGGAAAAAGTCGACTTGCCTTCGATATCCCCGAACTCGTGGGTTTTTCGTTGTTCGCTATAACTAGACATGACCGCGTGCCATATTTCTTTTCTTTGTTCCAACGTCACTGTTCCGAACCTAAAGCCGATATTTCGAAAGATAGCCGTAGTTGTCCTCGAACACAATCTTTCATTCGATATTTTTCATATTTTAAATAATTCAACATATGTATTATAATACGTTTAACGTATCTTATAAGCTTAAGCGAATTTTTCACGTGAAGTTCGCGAGAAAGTATGGCAATTGCAGAATGTTGGAGAACGATAAGCATACAGAGGATAAACACGAGAGTCAAATGAAATGCACTAGAGTCACGCGAACGATTTCGGTGGTGCTGTGCAACGTTGGTATCCGCTCCGTTGCATGATGAATTCGAACGAGCGATTATTTACAAAATAATACTATGTCGGATGAACGTGATAAATCGCGGAAAGATACGTGCTCTTTCTTCGAATTTTTAATTGTTCTCGGCTTATTATAAACAGAATGATAACAATATCAGCGGCAATGACATAACAGTTACGAGAAGAGTAACACAGCTGATAACAAATAGTCGGAGCCGAATTTCTCATTTTGCTACTCGCGATTTCTACCTGCGTGTCTTTATTCACTATTGTTAACAAGTATTTGGATATTTCCACAATATTATAAATATATAAAAGGTACTTGTAAAATTCTCAAATAATGCTCTTTATTAATTTTAATCTTCTCTTCTAAGCAACCATACCACAATTGACTGAAATATAATAAAAATATAAATCTTCAGATCAAATTGCTCTGGAAGTTGAAATATTTATAGACGACAGTGTGACAGTGTAATAATATAATAGCGTATTAATGTTTTTCGCGATCATTATTATGTAGCAATTTAGTCTTATTAGCCGGAAGAGCTTCCTAGAATTGTTGAAACAAGTGCTTTTTAATGTTTCACGTTTGACTCTCAATGGAGAGGCCGCAGCACGTGCATTACATAACCCATGAAGATCAATCTATACTCGGAACAAACGAACAGGTGGAATACTTGGTTCAACTATGTATGACGCGAGTTTAGCAATCATTCTGCCAATTAAAACTTAATAGCATGAAGAATGACGAACGAATAAAAAGTTAATTACGTCGAATATATATATATACATATATGTATAATGAATTTGTTCCACTCGATTACTCAGAATTATTTTCAGTGATTATTTCTCTTGTAATCAGAAAATAACGTAACATGTCACGCAACTAGTGCGCTTAAATGCATCGCAGACGCAAGTGAAGGGGGAGAACACGATAAGTCGCATTTTCTATCGGGAAGCAATTTTACGATTTATATATAAAGATACACGTTGTCAGTCGACAATGGACATCGTGCGTTAGATCACGCAGGAAATTCGTCTTGAACGAAGTCTAAGCAAAGAAACAGCTACGTTATGTGTCTGTATAACACACTACGTGTACGTATAATCTACATGTGTTTAAATGTACGAACGACTTGTCTCACGCTGTATCAATACCACAAGCCATTCGAATCTTTTCTACTGGACTGGCAAAAATTACGATTGCGTTCGCGGAAACGCGGTTCCGTAGACCGTAGGCGGCAGATGGAACAACTGCGATGATTGAATCGAGTCGCGAGGATGTGCGAATTGAGGCAGAATATGAAATTTAACAGTAGGAATCCTGTTTCTGCGAACGCTGTATAACATATGGTATACGTTAATATAAGTCGAAGACTGTTTATCGACTGGATTTTTAATAATCGAAAAACGAGGAATTAGCGTATCTAGGAGACCCTGTATTCGTATCTATATTTGATAGTCGGGTCTTTTAATAAACCTAATCGGATCTCAGTGCAAATACAAAATATCATATTCGAGATTAAAGTCACCAGTTTACATATTTTAATCCTGCCTTATCATCCCTATTACTATTTTAACAGATGCTCGAATTCGATACCTAAGTTTCCAACAGCCGCTCCGCGCCCTAGAGATTCCTATGTAAATACAAATTTTAATGGTAGCAACTGTTTGAGGATAGTGGAAAGAGTCATTGGCCTCCTCTCGACTGTACAAATAGGAACAAATCCTCTTTGTTTAAAGATTCGATGATGATTCAACAAGTATACATCTTGTAAAATATACATGGGTGTTAGGTTGCATATGAAATGTTTTTTCAAATAGAAATCCAACCATATATAATTTCTTCAGAATACGATTCAATGCACATTTCTAACGACTAACTATCGTTATGCGATATTTATAAAAATTATCCATCTATCAAACACCGATCCTTTTGCAAAAAGCGACGGAGATTTCTACAGTGCCATAATTTATTCCATGAATTTTCAACCTGAGGATCCATCATGGGATATATAAATAAACGTTGATGCCGAAGGCTCAATTCGTTTCGTCCGCTGGCTATTTTTCACGAAGCGGACGAATCAAAGGAAAAAGGTTCGTTTTCCTGTGGAGCAGAAAGCATTACAAGGATTTTCCTCTGGCAACCAGTCGACAGATTTTGTGTCCACCATGGCCGATATCTTTTCCCAACCATTGAATTCAATTGGCTTGACCGGTGTCCGTCAGCTGATTCTCGTTCGCCTCGAGGTGCGTGCGAAATTGGATTTCGTCTCGGCTGAAATGACGACCGGCCACCTTTGACCTCTGTTTTTAGCTCGATCTCGATAACGCTCGGGAGAATATAACCAGCCAGCCAGCCAGTCAGGCCGTTTTCGCTCCTTATTTACGGCCCCCTGGTCTTTTTCTTCTGGCTGGCCTTGAATTAATTTATACCAACAATACTTGTTCGGACAGGTCCGTGACTGAGTCATTGACCTGAACGTTCCGCGTAAATACTATGTGGGACTTGACATTTTCGGAGTCCTTCGAGGAGGTAGAGATGATTAAGAAGACAAAATTTTGGAGAAGTCAGATTGGTTTCAGACGAATATTTGATGTGAAGGGTTTTTGAGTGGAATAAAACGAAAGAGCAGATATTGCTGGAAGTAAGATTTTTGGCGTTATTTCAGTGTTTCTATTTTTATGATGTAGTATATAGCCAAAGATATAGTAGTTTCGTAAATTAGAAATCTCGGAGTGGGGAGGAGGGTCACTGATTGTGTCTTCGCCTTGTAGACTTAAAGTCTATAGATTTGTAGACAGTATTGTAGATTTAAAGTCGTATATTACATTCTTTCTTCTCCTGTAGTCTTCAAATGTGAAATTGGTCAATTTATCATTTAAATGAATCATATAGCGTATGTTTCACGGACACGTGTACGGACAGTATACAAACAGATAACAATCGCACTATTAACTATTCTCGAACGTTAGCAAAGAAACTTTTACAATCTCTCCAAATAACTTATATCGTCCGCAACACACAAAGGAATACTATTCAGTATACATAGCGGTGCAGTCGAAGAAATAATAATCAATAAACGCGACCGTACACTTCACTCGACGAAAAAAGATGTCAAGTTATTTGATTTACCTTGAAGGATTACTTCTAATGACACTTTAATTCCTAAACTGTACCTTTGAAGCGACCTTTGTGTCCGCAATTCGTTTGAAACAAAGAAGAAACGGAACATTGTATGGTAAGGCCATAGAAATTGCGGTATTCCAGTTACTCCGGTCAAGTACACGCGATATTTCCTCGATACCGTTCGCTTTTCTAAACGAACTCGTGCATTCTTTCTCCCCAGTTTGGTCCACGCGGATCGCATTATTCAAACTGATGCGAATCCATTATCCCATGACTCCTTTCCCGTCTCTTTGATCGCGTGGCAATCGCGAAATTCCTCGAGAGAGCGCCGACGACGACGCCTTAATCTGACTTGATTTGCATATCGGTGCTACTATTCAGCTATTTTCCTCTTGACCGTGAACGATTGTGTGAACCGAATGAAAATGTCGATACAATTTTATTTTAATTTCTTTCTATTTTCATCTGTAACAATGCGTCGTTGTGCGGCAATATTCCACGTTATCGAGTATAATCTACGAACAAATTAAGCACAGACGCAATACAATTTAATATGGTTGGTTAACGATGCGATAAAATTGAGTAGGTAATATTGAGCCACCAAATTAAAACCTTGAAGACACGATATTTCGCATGTATCAACCTAATAGAAAAGTGAAATTTTTGTAAGTAGGTGATCCTAATTACCAGAGATTGGATTTATGGCTGGCAGTGTATATCCTCCGTTGGTCGTTTGATCGATTCGATCGTTTTCCTTAAATGCAACTCGAAGTTTCCATGGATCTGATGTTCGTGTATACGCACAGTAATCTAAGGGTACAGATGGGTTTCGTCTTTGTGTAAATATGGTAATCTGTGGATACATGTTCGTAAACAGCGGTACGTGGACATTTGCACGAAACAGATATTATTCGACGTGTTATTTCTTTCGTATCTGCGTGTTTCGCGGAACGAGCTTCACGATAGGAAGCTGATATCTGCTCGTAAAAGCTCGGATAAAAAAAGATTGTTCGTGTGGTGTTTTAATAAATCTCTTCGTTCAACGACTCCGGTGTTTTATCGTCGGAATTTATGTTCTTTTCGTTGAAGCTTGCGTAAGTACGATGAGAAGGGAGAAAGAGAGAACGTATTACGATTCGAAGTAGGTCCTTACTTACATACGAATGTATTCGTAGAAATGTTTTCCTGTGTTAAATGAAATCATGTATTACTCGGAATTGGTTCCAGTGGCAAATGAACCGAGATACATACATCTACATATCTGACAGCGATAAGTGTGTACTTAAATATTCTTTTGATTCGATATGAAAGTTGTAATACGAAGGAAGCATATAGATAAAGTATTATTTAAAGGTATAGAAGTTCTGTAGATTTACGTAATAAAAATACGATAGTAGTTTCTACTATTTTTATTTATCTCCTGTATATCTATACATCGTATATTTAATTCTGTGATTTAATTAATTAATACCTTTTGTTATAAAAAATAATACCTTTAATAATACCTTTTGTAATAAAATATTGTTGATAAATATTTTTCAATCTTCCTTGTATTTATTTAACATGTAATGGTGTATGTACAGGAATTGGAAAATTGTATGTACAAAATTATGAAAACAGTTTTTATACATCATATATGTATATGGTAACTAATCGTTCTTTCAAGGAAACTACAACTACATGTTCTAATAAATGGTGGCTTTCGGTTTACTTTATTTTAACTGTTGAAGTGATCGTCACTTCTGAAAAAACTCTACATCTGGTCTTCGGTTTCTCAAGCGCTAAGGTCATCGATAGCGCGTAGACAAAAGAATGCGTCGATGACAGACCATAAGCGCTACACGTGCGACGTTGTTTTAGTCTCAGGGTAACGTTGCTAGGGAGAGGATCTGGATCGGCTTATATTGTATTTCACATTTTGTACTTTATTATTCACAATATATATACTTTCAATACCTTACAATTTACCCACGCATTTCCTTAATTCCACATACACCGAATAACCTTAACATTAACAATCGAAGCGAGAAGATGTCTGTTGTTCATACACAGGTGTTTGACGAAGTATTGGAAACACTTTTTATATGTCGTATGTGAAGTAGGTTCAACCCTTATATATGAACATCTTCTCTCTTCGATTGTTGGAATAAAATAAACAAAAAATCATTACTCATTGAGCCATGTAGTTAAAGCTTCCTTGGAGAAACGATTTGTTATCGATGCACGTACAAAGGGCATCTCGTTTTGAGGTTGAAAAATTTGTCCGTCAGAAAGGGAAAAAATCTCATTTGCAAATTTAGCACAAGGAGAATTCGTTTGAAAAAGAACATCGATTCATTAGATTCTTTTGTTCGTTGTCTTTTTTTCTGTTGCAACTGTTGTGTTACATTCACGTAACGAAAAATCGTTTCCGTGTTCAGGTTTGTGTGTTAGTTTTTGTTTTACAGTCCTTGGGCTGAAGCAAAGTCAATTGCAATTACATATTACGTCCACGCTGCCGTGACTATTTGCACAGTCTACTTATCGTACTTCGTAAATTCTTCGTACGCAAACCAGCTGTAAGCAAACCATGTTTCCTTTTAGCACGCGATTCGCTGCGTAAGCTATTTTCGGCTATGAAGTATCCCATGCAATACGGAATATCGTTTTAGGATCGTTTCACGTGATTTTCTATCACGTCAAATCCGATTAACGATCGAGATGAATTTATACTCGCTACCATAAATATAGACGGCTATAACGGTGATTATGAAAGTGGTCTAAATGATTATGTTCTCTGTTTGAAGATGTTTGAAATTTTACTTTTTATTGACAAGTATGTATTTGTTCGTTATGTAACTAAATATTTCACAGAATGTTATATAAATCCTTTTTCGTAATTAAAAGTTGACGAATTTTTTGAGTTAAAATTTGCGTATCGTTTATAAGTACATAAACTGTTGATTTTGAGCTTGGAATTGTGTTTGTTTTGAATCCTGTAATGAAAACCTGCAGCATTTTCAGAATTAGTGATATATCCTAGATAAAAATAGAATTTATAATGAAATTTTTTTGCAAGAAGCAAGTTGAAAACAAACATAAAAGTCAACTTTGTTTGGTCGTAATTTTTGTCAGTAGACTAATTTCCTCCTTTTTTTGTCGGCAAAAGTTTCAAGTTTTACTATTCTCAGCAATTTTAAATATTCGTGATAAACTAACTGATAAATTCAATTTTTTACGCAAATCATTATCATAATTATCAAAATAATTATGTAAATTGTATATTTTGACGATACGTCAAGAATGACGAAAGTCGAGCGAATAATTAGAACGATTACTTGAAATAATGGCTTAGTTGCAATAAAATGTAATACCTACCAGGAATATTACTTCGAAAAGTATTTGATGCAATTTACAATTCGCACGCATACGTTCGAGTATTATTTTCACCGTGTTAACACGATTCTTCGTAGACGTTTGAGACTTTCAACCCTTGAACTCGTCGAGGTCGTTGCATTCTGTAAATCTGTTCACGTTATTGTAGCAACGCGAAGCGCTGCAATCTTCTGATATGGCTTTGTTCACAATTGACCCACGCTGTTTCTACCTGATATTCCATTCGTATAGTATGCAAAATTCCTCAATTGACTGCACGAAGCTTTATTTAAAAATTAATCCTTATCCTTGTCATTTAAAAGTCAAATTAGGAAATTTTTATGATATCCATGACGAGATGAAGAGTTTATTAAAAAGATATACAGATGTATTAAAATTTTGTTTGAAGATGAATTTTTTCTCTCGATTCAAGGTCAAAGTAAAAGAATACGACGAAGCTTTATCCGAAAAAATATCAGAGATACTATAAATTTTACTCGGAAACTATCAGAAGCACATTAAAAAATACCAGAGATACTGAAAATATGAGAAATATCAAAATATTTGAGAAACATTTTCAGATACTTAACTTTCACCCCAAAATCACTTTCTCAGGCGATTAACAACCGATCGATAATCACGTACGCGTAGATTTCGTCGCGGCCATTTTCCACCAGCTATCCTCTTTCTCCCATCGATGTTTACCACGTTTGCACGCGCGACCGGAATACGTATACGCGTGGTTCGACGTGTGACGACGAATGACGCGACTTTAATTTAAAGCAGACAAGCTGGCACCGCGCGTGAGTCGGCCGCGTAACCGTTCACTATCCGGTAGTGCACGTGTCGCACGGATACTTTTGCAGGTTACACGTGCACGTACGCTATTACTCCGTTTGGCCTGGAAAAATCAAAAGACAGTAGGAAAGTCCGCGATTTCACCTTATCTTTCGTGCCCTTTCACCGGATTATAAGTTTCCTCGATGGTATAACGTGCGTTCTGCGTGACGCGAAACTTCGTTGAGCAGAAATGACGTAAATGGTGCGATGAGTATATCTCGTCAATCAATGAACGGATATGTTCCCGGAGGTGTATATTGAATTAGCAATAGTAGACGTAGGCGAGGGAAAGATATCGATGGAGAAAACGCTAAAAATATTCCTTTTTTTCATTATAGAACTTTGTCGTCGGTGGACCGCGGATATTTATGCAGACTATGATTTTTATAAATAAGGCTAAAGGAATTTGACTTGGAGATTTACTTCACCTGCTTCATTTTATTTATCCAGCATATCGTGTATTCTTCAACTTTGTATCAGACAGTAATTTGTTTTCCTGAATTTGCGTTATTTCTATCTAATCAGATGCATATCTTGGCTGAAATGAACCAAGAATAAACTATTTTTTATCGCTTTTTTTTATTCCAGTCAATATAATCTCAATACTATTTGCTTAGTTAACGTCTTATCGTCGTAGAACTAGCTAAAAAAACGTCAATTTTTATACGTCGTAATTAATATGATAAGGAACGAAGTACGTTGTGTCTAAAATTATACCGACAAACACTCTTTTTCTAGAAAAATAAATCTTTTAGCTGGTTCTAAAATGATAAGATGCTAACTAAACGAGTAGTATTTAGAGAGAGAGAGAGAAAGAGAATGAGGGAGAAAGCAAAAGAGAGAAATACAATAACCTCAAAGTAACCTTGACATCTATCGATCGCTCTACGTTGAGTCTCATAAATCCACCTCTAATTCCTTATTCGTTCTATTCCTGGTAGTGCATCATGATGTTTTCATTGCACGATCGAAACAGGCCACCCGGTACATTTCGATCTGTCTCGCGCTCCTCTTTCGACGTTGTAGTTCGCGATTAATAATTTAAAACATAGCCAGACTGTGTCAAGGAGTACCGCGCTGCTGAATCTTCTAACGAATTCCAGAGATATTAATGGTTTTTAATATCTAACGACATCATTAGAATGAGAGACGCCCGCGTCGTTAAATACGAATTGTCGTGCTGAGATTTTCTTGCTCCGTATAGTTCGCGGAAATAATAACTACATCAATTACGTTATCGTTCGATACAACCAGATCAGCCGATATAATAGAAATTGAGACGCATTTATAATCGAGGAATTTAATGGAAAATGGTATGAAGTGATGAACTTTTCCTACTAAGAAACTTGAGTTAAAATGACATTCTAAAGCTTAAGAAAGAGTTCTAATATGATAAATTTTGTTTTTGTTTTTTATATATATAAAGGACTATATAATTTTTGTCTTGTTATTTCGTAAATATATTTATATATTTTTTTCAATTTTATAAATTTTTTTGAAGATAAATGACGAAAATTAACAATATACATTATTGCGTGTATCTACAACGGTCTAAATAAATATAGATTTTGCGTATCATTTACGTAATTTCGTATCATGCTGTAAGTATTTATTTCGTATTTGGAAAATCCACTGAGACCACTTTCTTGGTGAGCTCATTCGATTTATTGCTTTATGATCTTCGTGATTTTTTACTCGATTTTCTCGTTCATCTACAGATGCGTTGGATATCCTTGGACCTGAATGACTTCTACTGTTTTTCTCCGATTCGCACGCTACTAATACTTAACCGCATCACTCGAGGCTGTTAGATAATGGATAAACAATGATGTGTACAACGTTACAGCATTTTTATTCAACAGTTAACACGTTTTCAAACACGATTTTTTCTCTACGACTTTCTATCGACAATTCTAAAAGTAGGTAGTTTCAATCCAAGTTCGAAACTCGTTTGCAGCTTTCAATCTCGAAAAAAGCCGTGCTACTCGCGAAGCAATTTTCTTCGAATTTCCACTTTCGAAGAGCGATTTTATCGTGGAAGTAGCTGTTTCCGCATCCATCCATGTTAAAATCATGTCGCTTGGCAAAAGACGTCGTTAAATGTTGCGACGAGACGTCAAACGGATATATACGAAAGAGGAAGAAAAATATTTTACATTAGAAATACGTAGAGCGCACAATGAAGTAACTTGGTTGAAAAAGACAGTTAAAATTAAAAAGTACTTTTTATTTTTAAGTGAACTTTTATTTCATTTTTGGCCAGCTTTTTAGGTTAAATACTACAGTACACCGTTTTGATGATGAAAAGAAATTGCCAGCACGGTGAAAATTCCGCATTACCGCAATGAATAAGCAATATGCTTCGTTATTCATCGTGTTATTTGCGCGGTTTCGATGTGTGGGAACGGCACGTACACGTGTCCATATTCTTCCGTTCCCCCGGCGGCTTTTATTTTCTGACTGTTGCAACAGAACATGGCAACGCGGTCATGCGATTTTCTTAGCATCGTTGAGGCTCGTTTCATGATCTTTCCTTCGTATATATATACACTTGCATACACATGTACAAAGGTGGTCGATGTGCAACGCTTTAATAAACGTAGGTACTTACCTTCTAGCTAAATCATATTCATTTTCTTTTTTGCACGCGTTTTTTTCTCCTTCACCATCTTGGATATACGCGTCAATAAAGAAAATTGGTCCGGACTCGCAAACACAGTGGTTCATATATTATTTCTCCTGTATTTGAACGATCGAGAACTCGTAGAAAGGATGAAACGAATTACATGTGCCGATTAGAAAGTTGACGTGGTAATGGCTCGTAATTGATGCGAATTACATTAATCGAAATCAAAGGCAAGCCACGCTCATTAAACGATTTTACACGATGGAAATTGCTACGATTACATCGTATGTATTTAGTTGCGACATACGAAACGTTTGTTTCGTTTGATCGACGGGCAAAAGAAATGTTTTTTTTTTTTTTTTTTCAAAAGAACCATTTCGTTGGTCGCTCGAAACGAGACGAATCAACCTACGTATTTCGTTGGTCGCAACGTCGAAGAGATATTTTCTATGGAAAAAGGAATTTTTCTCGGGGGAAAAATCGCTCTGGTAATATGGAAAATGGTATAGAGGAGAAACGTCAAGAGTGTAATCAATACAATAATTTAGTAACAGCGGAGTATTGTCACGGAGTGACAGGATGCTCTAGTTTCAGCGTCAGCAGGAAGTTACAAGCTGCGAGCTACAAGCTAACAGTTTCTTCATTCATAAGCAAAGAAAGCAGTGTCGTCCATAAATTTTCCTCGGTAAATACATATTTATGAAACTACCTTTTTGTAGATAAATTAACAATGACGTTAATGCAAGTTGAAATTATTACTATATACATGCACATTTTATTCGAATTCCGTTACAATGTCTACTGTAATAATGGTAATAAGCAATATTTCGCGGAAGCAACGTTCCAGATCATGAATGACACGTTACAACAAACGCAGTAACGATACCGTATTTAGCCACGAACGCATACATGTACAGCAGCACGTACAGGATGGTAATTGCCTTGGTGAAGGTGATGTAAGTGCGAGCACACGCCGGCGATATTGTTCTCCACGGAGCTGGCTTTTTTATTCAGCTCGAAACGCGACGCGAGGCGGCGATTTTCCGTGTATCACTCCCACCGCGCAATTATTTCGTGCATTATACTTGTCGTGTGAACGAGGTCGAATCATGTCTGCAGTTTTGTTTCAGCGTTTGTGAACGCCAAAGAGTTCCGTGTCACCTGCAGACACGATGCTTCTTTACTTCGTTGACTGGACAGGCACGGAATTAGTGTAGTGTAGTTTAGTGTTAGCGTAATTGACGGTTTATTATACTCATACTAATAGGACTTTTGCTTTGGATAAATCCTCTTATCAGCTCATCATAATTTATTAAGACCAGAGAAAGATTATTAGTTTTTATTTTTCTGAAAAAAGTACAAAATATTTTGCATAACAGACATAATACATTCATAAAGAATTTATATACGTGTCTAAGTTCTCATAATAATATAATATAAATTTAAATTAATATATGCTATACGTATATATTATTATCTCTCAAGAGATTAAATATAAACACGTTTTGAGAGCAGGAAATTCGTCACGGATTGTATGATTGCACTTTACTACACAATGTTACACAGCATCTGGATATGCCAGAATGAACTTGAACAGCACATAAATAAACTCTGACACATGAGTTACTATATAACATTGTTAGTTGTATTATGCAATGCAAAAATATATACGCGAATAAAATAAGCGAACGGGTCTAATTGATGAATACATAATGTTGGAGCTACGTACGAGCAGTAACGCGCTTAAATAGCGTTCCTAAAGCATCTTCGAACAATTCTGAATAATTATTTGCGTTCCAGGCGTTAAGTGTCGATAATGTGCGAGGGAACATTCTGCATTCGCAAGTTGCGACCAATTTCTAGAATCCATTCTACAGGAATTCTAGAAAACTATATCGCTCCATTAGAACGCTTACAGCTACCGTCTAATTCTTGAAACTTTCATTCGAACAAATTTCTTAAATTTTGTCGATTTAAACGTTACACTTAACGCTCTATACTTTTCTCCTACAATAATAACCCTATAATAAACGAACTGTTGATTGTTATGCATTTATGGAAAATTTGAAGATACAAACAATACGCAGAATGCGCATAATATGGAAAAATATACGGTGGGAAAAGCTTGGAGCACCCCGCATAAAATATACAAAGTGTAGTACTGGCTGCTATTATAATGTTTAATGGATAAAACTATCTGAAATTTAGATTCCATTTTTGTACTGTATTTATAAACATACGAATTTGCATAAATATTCACAAGCTAGTAGTAAATAGGTTTCATAGGAATATTCTTTCCAAACTTTGCTCAACTTTCAACGTTTTTCCAAAATTTAAGATGAAAGCTCTTACTCATTCCACTTAGAATCTTTGAAATCATTGAACCGCAATTGTAATATGAAATGTCAGCAATTCGACTAATCTGCGGTATTTTTTCTGGATCTTCGTCGGGAGCTGCAACGCGTGAAAATTGAAATGAAAAATACTGAGTATTTCGTTGAAAGCGTACTTCTTTCACAACATCTCGACCAGATCCAAATGGATATCGATAGACGGCTGTATTCAATCCATCAGCCTGTTAAGTCCTTTTATGTAACAACTAGCAGGACGTTGCTTGGGAAAACAGAAAGGAAAGTGCAGTGTGTATGTACGTGGGAATGTGCGGCGCTGTTACCGTTTATTGCTTAACCTCATCGCGCGATTGAGTGAGAATCGAGATTAGAGAAGACAAGGAAAACTGCGACTGTCGTTTACCTGCGGAATATGAAGAACATAACATGTTGTTCGCGATTTCTTTACATTACAAGAACATGACTGGACCAAAGATGACTTTCAAAGAACGTAGCAAGATTACTTTATCTTTACTTTCCCTATTTGTATATTCAAATGTCGCTACTGAATAGCAAGCATAACGTAAAAACTCGAATATTAACCTAGATCTTCCTATTCGTTGATCAAAAAATTTGGTCGAAAATGCTTGATGAAAAAGTAACCTGGCGCTTCGACAGAATTTTGAGTTGCAGGAGCCAGCAAAGGACGTTCGAACGCTGGCAAAAGATTCGAAGTGATAATGTGCGGTTCGCTAAATAATCCAATGTATATGAAACTTTTCTGTCAATATGGTTTCTGCCAATGGACATATCGTTTTGTTCTCGTTTTCTTATTTCTTGATGGCGAATCACGATTCCTTTTCCCATTGGCAAACGAGGTCGAAAACGAATCACCGATGACGTTCACACCCGCGGGAGATGTTCAGCGTTCAGAGCGGCCGCCAGCCATTTTCCACGACCTCTGAATCTCGAGTCCGCGATCCACTTTAAACGCGAACTTTCACGGCACTGATATGCTCGGCAAAAAAGCATGCTCCGCGAGAAAAAGAGAAAGAGAAAAGGTGTGTCCGCGCTGCTGCGAAGAAAGAATATTAATTTCGAGCTGGGGAGCGTTTCACTGGATCCGGGAGATCGAGAGTGACTCGGGTCATTTAGAAAATGGAAAACACCTGCTACCCGACTTTTAGGTCGCGTCTCTTTTGTGCCTGTCGTTTTCCGATTGGATGGCCGAAATCTTGGTAAAGTTTGAAATCAACTAAAACTTTTTTTATTATTATTTAATTTGTACCTTACAATTTGTCCAGCTAGACAATTGATAAATAACTAAAACTTGAAATCAATTTTTTACTACTTTTACTATTTGTTTCGTTGAATCTTTCGATCAACGTCGGTTTATTCAAGAATGACAATAAAAAATAACTGCTAATCTAATTTTCAAACCCTATACTTTTCATTTCAATCGTTCTTTCTCTATTGCGTGATTGAAATCCTTGAAAAATGTAAAGGAATCTCAAAGCCTTGAAGTCAACATTAAAGGTCGCTTTTTGTTTTTCTGTTAGTTTTGTTATGGATGACTGAGAAACTTTCTACCATTGGCCTGCATCTTCATATTTCTGGACATTTTCCACATTTCCCGAGACCCATGACTTTCACCTTCCGGTTTTTTTTTCTATGCCTGCCTTCGTTGGTTCGTTTCACAAAAGGGACTGGTTTCTCGCAGGACAAGAATACCTGAACCATCCCTTTTTCCCCAAACGAACCTGTTCGGGATTAATTTTCCAAGAAAGAAACCTTCCTACCTACCATTCGTTTTCTCGAAAGAAAAGAAAGAGATTTACCGATGTGTCCGTTCTTTTCATCAAACGTACCGAAACTACGCTTCTCACTCACATTAACAGTATCTTTTCTCTTCGTCGAATGAAGGATAAATATAGGCCTCTTAGACCCTCAGTCCGAAGGCTCGAAATCGGTACTTTTCTTTAACTTCAAACAGCGCTGGTTTCTGTTTATCATATTTCTCGACCAGTATTTTAGTAAATTTTCATATTTATGGGTCAAAATTTTAAAAATTCTACTGGCTCATTGGCAGACGTTCCAACTTAAGCGTGCAGAGTAAAATAATGCTATATAAAGCTATATTAAAACCTGTTTGGACCTATGGGATCCAACTATGGAGAACAGCGAGTAACTCCAACATATAAATTCTTCAACGATTCCAATCAAAGACTCTAAGATCCTTAATAGATGCACCTTGGTATGTTACCAACGAAACAATAAATCGCGACCTTAAGATACCTACAGTTAGAGAAGAAATATTCAAATTCAGTAATAAATATAACATAAGAATTAACAACCACCAGACAGGTCAGATCCACAGACTGAAAAGACATTACCCTCTAGATTTAAACATTAGATTGTTAGAACCAAACATACGATAATCACCTATTGTTATACATGATATAGTACCTCGCCAGAATAATTTGCTTATAATTCTCAATGATAATTGATTGCGAAATTCTTCCAAATAAAAAAAAAATAAAAAAATTTATGGTTTTTCATATTTATATTAGATACCCATTTGGTCATTTTATATGTCGTTATTTAATAGCGTAGAGAATTTTATACGCTCCAATGTACAATTATTAATTTATTATTTTCCTCTAAAAATCTTACTCATAGTTTTTATAATTTCTCACCATGTATTTAGGATCGTTATACAAATGCACAATTCTATTATGTATATATATATTATAATATAGCATATTATATGATTAATTATCTCTTTACAAATTTAATTTAATTTTCACAAATTTTACAAATTTAATTTTACAAAGAAAAAAATAAAAAACGCGTAAATTTGAATGTCATAGAAAAATGGTTACAAGATAAACAAATAAAAGTAAACCCCAGTAAATGCAACCATATTACACTTACAATAAGAAAAGGGAAACTATCTAATATCCAATTGAATGGCATGCACATAAACAAGACAAATTAAATACCTAAGACTGCACTTAGACAAAATTTACATGGAAACAATATACTAAATCAATTGTAGACAAAACACATAATGAGAAGACATTTTACTGGTTAGCTGGTTGAAACTCTAAACACGGCATAGAAAATAAACTAAAAATGTACAAAACGATAAGAAAACCAAATTGAAGGTACAGAATACCATTATGGGGAACAATAGCAATGAGCCCCATAAATAAGCTAGAGTCACTACAATTGAAGACACTGAGAACAATAGTCAACGCCCCATGGTATGTCAGAAACGAGGATATACGTAGAGACTTAAAAATACCAACGGTCAAAGAAGAAATCTGCAGGTACGCAGAAAAATAAAAGGAAAGAATGGCAATACATTTAAACCAGCTGGCTGCTGAAGCGAGCAAAACTCTCATAGAAAGAAGACTAAAAAGAAAACATCCCACTGACCTCACTAAAGAAATAGAATAGCCAAACTCAAAGATGGTATCCCGCTGGGGATAGCCATCCACGTGTTATTTGGCAAGTAAGTTAGACGAATTTTTGAGATGTCCAGCTGGACACATTGTAAAGTGAAAATTAGATAATATAAAAAAAAGAAAATTTGAATGCTCCTATTTCAATAGCAAGAGGCTGGTTACCTTATTGTGCACTTTTGACGGAATTGAAATCTCGCGTCTTCGTCTTCGTCTTTGACGAACGAGTATCAGTGAACACCGGTGAGACAAATCGGTGGCGGAGTAAACGCATCGACGAAAGCGAGTTCGTTGAATGAACAAGTCGAGTCGAAAACGAAAGGAAATCAGAGGGTGTCGATCGGGTAGGTGTGAAAGAGCGAGGGAAGCCAATGAGGAACACGTAACAAAAGCCTCCACGTTGGCACTCGGCATCGAGCCGGGCCGATATTCTTTATTTAGCTGTCGATAACCAATCGGCTGGGTTTTATTTAGACCCCGATACCATTTCTCCTCGCTTTTCCTCACACAACGATGCTCATTGTTACGAAGGAGTAATCTGTCCTGTGACGATTATCGCGCTGTCGTTCTCTTTTCGTTTTCCACCCTAAAGCTGACAGCACATGGCGCTTTCGCGAAACGGTGCGATCGCGTATAGCAAACTTAAAAACTGAAACGTCTATAGAATGCCCAGTATGTTTGTTTCTACAATTTCGTATTTTTATTCCCGAACATCTTGCATGCTCATACTTACATTGGTCAGACACGTATCTGATTTTGGATGATTACGATTGTATCAAGCTTATGGATACTGAATACCCACGCATTAGTTACTACTACAGCTTCAAGTAAATGAAAATAAATTACACTTTTCGCTACGCAGAAACACACGATTTTTAGCTCAAAATAAAAACTAAGATTCTCCAGTTAGAAATTATACCGAGTTAATATCGGAAAATATATGAAATATTCCAAGTACAGTACTCGTTACAATATTTAGCTAATAGGCAAAATAATTTTCTACCTAGGTTCAATTTTTTAAAAATATATTTGCAAAAATATGAACTTACGTAAGTGTTGGCAGTTTATTTATAATTTCCTCCAGCATTGGAATAAAAGGAATATATCGCGAAGGAAAATATGCTTTCTCATTTCTTCGAGATTTATCTATCAAGTAAATTAACGAGAACAAGCAAAGAAGAAAAATAGAAAGGAAAAACAACGATCAGAGAAATAGAACATTGAGCGGAAGTTGGAGAAGAACAAGGGGCGCTTAGGGTTATCTTCGATCGGGTTAAGATTTGACTGGGGGCAAGCTTTTATCGGGCCAATTAACTGCACGCGAATTTATCGCTGTCGATACACTTTTCTTTGCACTCATTTTGTAACGCTCGAGATAATGTCCCATATGTGCACACAGCTACATAATATACGTATACGCTACGTATAGCATAATACGATACAGATTTATTATAACGTTTACAAATTTCCTGCAGATAATAAGTTACGGCGAAGATTAATGCACAATATTTCTCGGTTTTTCAATTTGTAACCACGAGAATTGTGCCACGAACACAAATCTTTGTTCGTTCGACACCCACCTAATTTGAAATTTGTGAAAAATAGACGGTGGAAAGCGCTGGAGGGATTTTCGTGCGCGTGAACCAGGAGCTGCATCGTAAATTATGATGATCATTTATTGACAGCGGTCCGTGGATACATTGTATACACAGTGCGTGATGTATAGGCGCGATATATCAGATACTTGGACCAGATCCCAGCCTTGAGGGTTTATTCTAGTAACGCGAGGCTTTCCTTTTCAGATCTCGCGCGCTGCAATCACTGCATTTGTCTTGCATAATGCCAGAACGTTGTGGAGGCTCCCAAAGGGCGGAGATAGATTTATGAAACTTGTCATTCGCGTATACACACGTCTACGTTCTTCTTATCCGATCCCTTCATTCCGCGTGGCTGATCTTTTCACGTCGTCCTCGTTCCGACCCTTATCTTTCGTCAAGAATTTCACCTCCACTTTCGTTCATAAGCGTTAGGATATTTTTAAGGAGACAAGATAAATTGGATAAAGAATAGAATAGCACAATTGTATTCGGTTGTCCCGAAAGTTTCTTTCGTTTTATAAGGGAATAATAGATGCACGACATTTTTTGTTTTATATTATTTTATTGAGTTCGGATGATGATTGCTCAGGATGCGTCAAGGAACTCTAGTCAACTATCAACTGACTTTTCGTCACGATGATGTTGCGCCTAGAATCAAACATACGATAAACACATATTATTCAAGTTAAAGTACCACGCCAGAATAATTTATTTATAATTCTCAATGAGAATTGATTGTAAAATTCTTCCAAATAAAAAAAAAAGTTTGCTGTCGAGTGCCTCTACATTTCCAACAGAACATCATCATGGTCATCATTATACAAGGAAATAAGAGGTGCACAAAATTTTTTGTTTTATATTATTTTATTGAATTATGTATGATCCATTTTGTTCCAATGGAACATCATTATACGTAATTCGATAAAATAATAAGAAACAAAAAATTTTGTGCACCTATTAGTTCCTTATATAAACAAAAGAAACCTTTGGACAACCTGAGATAGAATTAAATTGTATAATCAATAATAGTACAACTGTATAATTATACAGAAAAATATAATTGACTCTTTTCTCTGAAGTATCTTGAATCTTGATCTTGTAAGAATACAAAACTCTAACCAATTTTCTATTCCTTTACAAATCTAGATTAATTAGATTTAAGCATTAGATTCAACTAGAATCAAACATACGATAAACACTTATTATTCAAGTTATAGTACCACGCTAGAATAATTTACTTATAATTCTCAATGAGAATTGATTGTAAAATTCTTCCAAATAAAAAAAAATCTAGATTAATTATCAGATTTTGCACGAGACTAGCAGATGACTTAATATTTATGAACGAACGTGCAAATATATCCGAGCGCACGCAGGTTACCTCATATTGAGATCTTGTATTTTATTGGTTTTGCGCTTCGTTGTCGATAGTAGAGGCTTTGTACATAGCGAGAGAAAGCTATAGGATACGTCGAAGGAGTGCGTGTCAGGTGGCGAGAACCGCAGTGGGTTGTGCACTTTTGAGGATTGCGTGGAAACTTGATTCGTTGTCTGCTCGAAATTGCTATTTCCAACTGTTTCTCCATCTAAACGTTTCTCCCACTTTGATATAATTACTAGAGCAGTAGATAGAAAATCATACTCCGTAATTAATGAAAGAAACTAATTACAGCATACAAGTTTGCTAATATCAAATTGTTTTATCCTTTCTTTTCTATTACTGTTAGAAAAATGGTAATGTAACATCGTTTTACATAGCAAAAAACAGATTTGTGCTGGCGTGGGAATGTTTTGCAGTTTGTTTGAAGCAAAATGGCAGGATTTCAACTATTATGAGCCATGTCTGCAAGAAATTTGTTCTAATTGAGAAAACACATGTTTCGCATTTGTGGTAAAAGTACCGAGTTTCACTGGTAACCAGAGAAAATGGTTAATTTGTACCGCTTTAACGATCTGCGTACCTGAGTCTCGCCGTTATATCAAAAGAAAAACGAGAGGAACGAGGCAAAGCTACGTTGCCTATTCGTTAATTCCCGACTTACAGTCTTAAATCGACTCTTTTCACTCCTGAATGCGCCAATGCATAAGTACGTTCGTTGTTACTTCATATTTCCACCGAAAGTCGCGTGACTTTCATGGCAATGAAAGTAAATCGATGCGATTCGTTGCAGCGTTAAACGACGTAAAAACACAGACCTTAAACCTGACTCTCCTTTCTCTTTTAAAAATCAGTAATCAGACTTTTCCGTGAATTCTTAAGTTGCGACGCGAAGATGTTATCTGGTGTTCGTGCGAAGTGAATCGTGTCCAGATAAAAAGAGAAAAAGAAGGGTCTTGATAGTCACGTCCCACGTTTATGCAGCCATCGATAGACTAACGCGAACGATGTAAAGGTGAAAATGAAAAGAGAAGAAAGAAAGAAAAAAAAAAAAAAAATAGAGAGGAAAGAATCAGATTCGAACAAAGGAGAGAGAAATCGAGTGATATTTACCAACGAGGAATGCGTTTTCGTTCAGCAATCGGTTTCTGGCGATCGACCAATAAATCGACCGCTAAACCAGCGATTTCTTTCCCCCTTTTTCCCCAGATAGCCTACGGCTGACCGAGTTTTCACCGCAGATAAGATCGCGGCCCATCGAGCTGCTATGGTTCTTCATTCATGCGTCCACGCAGTCCCATCGGGATGCTTGGCAGCGGCTTTAATGCAGGCCGCTGGACTATCAACCGTACGAGTACTGATCCGAATGAAACAGCGTTCGCAAATGTCTGGCACGGCGCTCCGCGAAGCGTGGCCCGCGACCTATTAACCCTTTAATAAGTTACGATAGATTGCACGACATTCATCGTGGCGGCTTGCTTAACCGCTTCCGACGAATAACCCAATATCCAATTATCCGGATAGTTGGTTGATAGCGTGATTGGTAGAAATGCAGAAGACGGGGATTAACTGTCGAGTCTGATCGATGCCGATTTGAGTAATTTTTTGTAGATTTGGTTCAATATGGAAATCGAAGAAAATACGTCTTTTTTTCTTTTTTGGTTAATAAACGTACGTACTGCGATTGTTCTGGCAACGAGGGGTGCATTCTCGAACGCGTAGGCGTGTGTTTGCGGTGCGTAGTATGTATAATTAGAAAAGGAGAGCATTAGTCCAAGTTAAGATATTCTGGGAATTCAGTGTCGTGCCGTGAAATTCTTGGCCCCTGTTTGCCAGGTTCAACCTGCGTCGGAAGCTTACGCAATTACATGATTAAAATGAGGTTACCGTCGTTATATGCGGTAGACGAAACGCGAGCAAATCTTCAACATTTTTGCCCGCTTTGCCTCTACGTTATCGTTGTGTAACCTGAGTGGTTCGATAGACGATAGATCTTTTACTGTATATAGGTGCATAACTATGTTTTTCCTAGAATTTCACTACACAAGAAGTAGAACCTCAAAGTAGAAATTACTTTCACCTATTTAGTGGCGAATTAACCCATTAAATAGATAAAAACTTATCTATTCAATAATTCCTTTTTGGATATTTTGTTTATCTTTGCGCATTATGCATTTTTGTGCATTTGTCCTTTTTTACAATTCTCATAAATGCCTAGAAATTCGCAGGCTAGTTATTAGAAAAGCTCTAGCAACTAATTATACGTTTTAGGTAAATTAAGGCGACGTAACGTGCGCGTCAGTAACAACGTGTGCGTTAAACTGTTTTTCTATCCACACTTTAAACTCTAAACAATGACCGAGTTATTCGAAACGCGAATCAAAACGCAAGTTGACCATAAGCATTCGCGATGGAAGTTTTATCGCAAATGCTAATTACCGATTGTCCATGTTCTGCGTCGCAGTTCCAGGTGAGATCACGCACCGCGAATCATCGCAGTTATTTTCCCCTTAGACGGCATTCTACGTTCAATCCGCGGATGACGACGATCAAATCGGTTTTGGATTTGCAAATCGTCGGGGTCACTCGGTCTCGATCTCTGATTTATTTCGTATTCCTCTTCGTCTACAACGCAGTCTATTGTTGCGAATGGAAATCGGTCATAACTGAATTAATGATTGAAATTAAAAGTGAGAAAGGGAAAAGTCACGTTCCACGGTTCTTTTGTCCTCGCTCTTCGATTTTTATGACCTCATGAATTCATCGTTCGATTTCCACCTTCTGACATTTTTACGCTTTAACGAATTTTCCCTCTGATCGTCCTTTCTTTTTTCTAAAATGAAACACCGGAACACGGGGCAGCGAGAAAAAAGACAGCGTCCCATGCAGTAGCGCGCTATAAAATCGATCCAATATCCAATAGTTGTGCAACATATACATATTTAGCTTCGATTTACTCTTCTGGTTCATCTTTACTGGACTTCCCTTTCTTTTTCAACGCGGCAGCTCTTTTTGCCGCGTGAATTTCGGTCAATCGGCTAACAATTATTTGAAATTGGAAGAACCACAGATTCACTGAATCGTATCGCGTCTTATTTTTCTATTCTTCGGTAAAGCTAACAGAAGACAAAGGTATACTCGAACCTATGGAAATTACTTCGTATCGACTTTTAATTTTCAAATTTTCGTAATTTCTTCAACTGACGAAACTTTCATTTACGAGAAGTATTATTTATTGTACGGAAGAACGAATCGATTTATACAGATAAAACTTACGGAAGAATGAAGTTCGTAGGATGGTTATTTCATCGATTGAAAGGTCTTGATAGATTTCTTCCTCGATGACTACCATCTACGTTACGGTCAATATTTGCCGAGGAAAAATAGCACGCTGAATGATATTAGGCAACGTTCATCAATCAGTTTCTACTCTCTCGCTCAAACCTATGAACACACATTGCTAGTAATAAAGTGTATGATCATCGTGACAAAATTCCTCGAGTTTCAAAGTGTGCTTGACGTAATCTTACTAAGCATTCACGAGAGAGCCTAACGTGCTGTTTATATGCGAGGTAATCGGTGGAAGTAGCCTCTAAACTTTAAATAAAATTAACTCCGGCCAGCGATTTTCCCTGCTGTCAGAGCGCATCGCAGTATGTACGCAGTTCCCTTCCATCAACTTCGAACCACTACATTGGACACTCGCCTCGAAACTGACCACGTAACGTTGAACAAGACTCGTAAGGAGATACTCGTCGTCTCGTATCATCGCGAGGGGACGTAGTTTGCTAGAACATGATATTTTTTGTGATGTAAAAATAGATAAATCGCGATTTTGTTACACATCTAGAAGAATTTTTAAGTTAGAAAAGGGTTGGGTAGGTTCAGAAGAGAATTTCATTTATTTAATATCGGTTGGATCTCGAATAGATGTAATGTAAGCAAAATACAAAGGGATAATCTGTTATTAATATAAACGCGTCCCGATTTATTCGAAACCCCACGTTTGCTCGGGATCGCAGAATACGCGTGTCTGGATAGTTCGTTTCGTTCGTCCGTGATGATCATCCTACGAAGATTATTCGACACGCAGTCGCCGCAGAAACCGTTGAGGACTGCTAGCCCCGTCACACAGCAAGGGAGAGGGCATAATTTACAACTTACTGCACTCCAAAGTGACTTTGTTATCTCTTCCTCGAATCGGGAATGACGAAACCCAGGCAGTCGCTCCGAGTGTTCGAAGCTCCGCGTTTCCTTACGGTAGTTTTCCTGAAAAATAAATCGGTGTAAAAAAAATTGTATTTTTCATAACTACATCTTGGATCTGAATTTTAAACGATTTTAAACGATTTTCAAATCGGATAAAGTTAAAGCCAATGATTATGCATTGATAATACGATAACACGGAAGGGATAATTAATTAATTAGTTAAGCACTGAATCGATATCATAATCTGTATCGTATCTATCATCAAATCAGAATAGAAGTAGAAAAATGTAAATCCTTAGCAGAATTGTTTCGAACCATCGGTTTGGAGGAAACCTCGAGGACTAGGTACAAAGTATCACTACAAATCCAGGGTATGACGCAAGGTATTAAGATGATCCGAGCCGTTACGCGACCTTGAGCTTTCGTCGCGTGCCAAAGTGCCAAGATTACATCGGTGAAGCTTGATCAATTATACAAGCGACTTGTGGACACTGTGTCGGTTGGTCGCTCGTTCAATCCCTCGCCATTGAAGGTATAATAGCCTTCGCGATATATATAGCTAAGTTCTAAACAAAAGCATCAAGTAGCAGCATAGATTAGTGCAGTGATATTCAGAATTCTGGCTTCATACATAAATATAAAAGCACGACTATACTTCAAGCAAAATACATATGTGTGTTTTATTAATTATTGCAGTTTGTTTCTTAATTTACCGATTGTTTCTTTAATAGTTACTTCTCCCATTGATAAAAGAAAAAAGAAGTTTTTTTCGAAAGGATTAACTCGCATTTTCCGTTTAACTGTTTAGAGTTCGACGATCGGTATTTCGATCAATAAAAGCGGGACAGTTCATTTGGACAAATATTTCGTGATTAAGAGCTTGATACGATCGATCGCCCTTTGCATTGCAGATGTCGATCTTCAGAACCAAATCGATGCGTCGTTGGCGATGCCTGCCACTTATCAGACCCTCATTGCCCGTGCCCAATTGGCTCAGCAATGCTGTGGATTGGCGCGGGAGCAAACCAGGATCTGCGAGAGGCTGGTCCACGATCAACACCTTCAGCAACAGGGCTGGGCTGCCGTCGTCGCGAATCTCGAGGACATCACGCAAATGTTCCAGTCACGGGCCGATGTTCTACAACAGAGTTTCGCCGTCTATCTGTCGGAGAGGCAACAACAGATGGAACTACTTCAAAAGTAAGTAGTACAGAAAACGAATATTCCCATTCATATATGTATATATATGTCGGAGACCGAAGGACAACGGGGCCCCCCCGTTGGAATTATTTGGAAAAGCCTCAATACTGTAGCATTTACGAAATAACCCAGACACAGTCATTCGAAACTTGAGACAATGAGCTTGGGCTCGAGGCGACAACCGGTCGCCGAGCGTAGCCACGGTCACGGGATGAACGTTCCACCTAACAGAGAAGTGCCAATATTATGAGACACACATTGTGTTAACAATCAAACCCCGAGCAGGAACAATATCGCAACTACGCGAGTCTGCCTAGCAACGGCGGCTGCAATCTTGTTGGTATCCCCGGCCAATATTCAACAAAACGAACGCGATCGTAAGGAGAGGGAAGTTTTCATCATTCTTTTGTTCTTGCGATCTCCTTGGAGAGTTACACATCGTCTTTAAGTGCAGTACATGTAGCGTCACAGCGAACGTTGCTTTTGTGCTTCAAAGTATATTCTGAGTTTAACAAGGAGTTAGCCCGTGGACCGTGGATTCGCTATACCGAACCTAGGGTCATTGTCATTAGCGTCTAGTTACCGCGGCCACTTGTCAATCTTGTACCAACTATATCTGTGTAATAAACGTTTGTACAACAACAATGAACAACACCGGCGAAGACTCATTAAACGCCCCTAACGCCAACCCGACATATATATATATATATATATATATATTTTTTTTTTTATTTAATTTGTATTTCATAGTTTGTCCAGCTGGACACTCGGAAATTTGTGTAACTTTATTGCTAACATGTGGATGGCTACCCCCCCAGCGGGATACCATCTGCGGGTTTGTCTACTTTATTTCTTCAGTGTGGTCGGTGGGGTGTTTTCTCCTTAGTCTTCTTTTTATGAGGGTTTTGGTTATATGAATATTACTGACCATAAATGCTTTTTATACTTCGTAGACTTCTATATACATAATTACAGATAAAAGAAACTGCAATAATTTTATTCTCATATTGTATAGAAATATATTGTACATATAATATAACATAATATATATATATATATATATATATATATACATAATATATATAATATAATATAATATAGTATATTGTACAATATAATATATAATATACATATTGTATATTGTGTATATATATAAATTATAAATATATAATATATGAATATAAATATATATATGTGTGTATATATATATATATATAATATAATAATATATACATAATATATATAATATAATATAATATAGTATATTGTACAATATAATATATAATATACATATTGTATATTGTGTATATATATATAAATTATAAATATATAATATATGAATATAAATATATATATGTGTATATATATATATATATATATATATATATATATATATATATATTATATATATTTCTATACAATATGAGAATAAAATTATTGCAATTCCTTTTATCTGTAATTGTGTAATTAAATTACATCTTGTAAGAAGTACGCAGGTGTCTGATTATACGGTAGTGTAAGCAAGTTTAGAATTTAATTTACAACAAGATTTGGAAGTGATACATATTTAAGTATTTTTTTATTAAAAGATGGATAAGTTGAAGTTTCGTGTGCATAGCATTTAAGTTTTGGGGACAATAAATAATTAAGATCAAGCGCAACGTTCAATTAGAGTTAACGATATCATCCAATTTGCATAATCACGTCGTGACTGTAATCACGTCGTGACATAAGTTGTCGAGGTCCCGGGTTCGCTTCGCTTCCCGTAAAATATGTATATATATACATACACACATACGTATATATTTATGGTTCACGTTCGAATCGCAAACGTGATAGTTGGTTAGTTTTCTTTTTTTTATAATGACGTTAATCATACGCTCGATACATTGTTACGTTCCAAGGAATCGTGTGTGGAGAGCGTGTAGTGTCGCGTGACATTAAGGAAGACGCGAGTTTCAAGGAAACGAACATAATTGGGATACTGGTAGTAAAATAACAGTCAACGTGATCAACGAAACGTAACAGTCCTAGCAATACTATAAACACTAGCAATTAAGTAATTGTTAAATCGGTCATTCGTATTTGCTGTCTGCATACTATGTATTAGATGGGTACATATCAAACTTCGAATTTAATAGATCATTACTAGTCATTAAAATAAAATCGTTAACTATCAAATCATATTAAAGATGGAGAAACTAGTTGCAAATCACGTATTACATACCATGTTATATCGAGTTATAAGATAAATATAACAATCTGATTATTGGACTAGTACGAAATCAGAACATTAGTGTCGTATATTTTGATCATGAGTTTGAAGAAATTGTCACACAAGTGGCTAAAAATATAAATTTTTTAGAAGTTTAAAGACCTCTTTTATTTCGTTACACGTTGGAACTGTCTTTAAACGACCAAGGGGCCATTATTATATTTATTACATATTCAAAAGTCGTTCAGTCTTTAAAGAGACTTAACTTGCGTGTAAAAGAAGGCGAATAGAGCTAAGAAAAGCTGTTACGACCGTTTGCGGAGAGACGCGGTCGCGAGGAAACGCGCCAGCGAGAGGCGTAAATTCTCGCTACGATTCGGCTAATCGACGCCGCGAAGTAGTCGTTCCCCTTGTTTCGATTAGGATAACAGGGGTGGTTCAATGAATGCAACTGTATTCTACAGTTATATAATATATATTTTCATCAGATTATAACACTTACAGCTTAGACAGAAAGTATTGGACTTAGTCGTATCGGAAGTACAATGATTGACCCGAGAGTTGATAGAATTAGCGTGTTGAATGCCTAGAATTTGTTAGAATTGTAGACTTGATTGTAGAATTGCCCGATGATCGAAAGAACAGTAGTGTTGACTGTCCGAGGTATGTAAGAGCAGTAGTTGACTGTCCGAGATGTTTAAGAGCAGTAACAGGCCCATCTCATGCTATTGAGGAGGAAAGCTCGATGTGGGTGTACCCTTTTTGAATTAAGAACGCGGATTCCTTGATGACAGTTTTTGGCCGGGAAAGTGAGGGTAATAGACATTGTTTCTATTGGCTACTAAGATTGTCGATGGACTAGGGAGGGTCTTAGCCGCCCTCGATAGAAAGTTGGTAGTAGGAAGCATCGCACGTGTGCAAAACTAACTTTCACGTGTCTTCCACACCAATAAGATATAACACTTTACCAAATGTCCATAAGGACAAATTGTAAAATAACAACAATAAAATAAAAAAAAAAACGTGTGGCCATCCAGGTTCCTCGTTAAATTTCCAAAAAAAAAAAAAAACGTGTCTTCCAGAACCAAACCAGAAAGCCCAAAAATCGCTTTCGGAAAAAGACCTTTGTGTGATCTGAAAGACTTTAGCTAGAGTTTTCTGAGATTTATGGTCAGTCCTAAAGAATGCTACGGGATAGGCAACAAGGATGTACGGACATCTGGCTGCCATATGTCCGCAGTATGAGGCCCGGTCCAGGTAGAGAGTCGGCCGACGTAACAAAAGCAATGACTGATACATGATTTTAGGCTCGTAACATGGCGTTGTTACAGATAGGGAGGAAAGTGAATTTCGTGGCATAACATTTTTTAATACCTTATATCGATAATTCTAGTTATCATTTGCTGTCATTGAACGTTTCCATTCTCTAAACTTCATAAATTCATCTTAGTAAACTTAAATCTCTTTCTTGCAGCTTCAACGCTGACCTGGGCACACTGGCGCAGATTCCGATCCTACCAGCGTTAAGAGCTCAGGCTGAAGGTCTGTTAAGTCCGGACGATCAGCCAAATCAATCGGAGAAGGACTCTGATGGCAGGGAGGAGGTTCTCAGCTTGCTTAGATGGATCTCGGCGAAAGACAATCAAAGTAGTTTGGAGCAGGTGGCGGAACAGTGTTCGAGGGGTTTGGAACAGTTCGATGAGAGAGTAATGGAGGCGTTGAAGTCTGAAGTAAACGCGGCTATTGACAGCGCTAACAAGCAGGATATGAAGGAGATCAAGGGTCTTGGCGAAAGACTGTTTGCGTTGGAACAGCTGATGGCGCAAACCAAGAAACTGGTCCAAGAGCAGGGAGAACTTGCTCAGGGTTTTCTTCAAAATCAGAGCCGAGTGAACAACTTGGGCGATGCCAGTGTACTTCCTGATCTCTGCACTTCGCACAGGCGCCAACTGCTTGTGATGCTGCAAAATCACAACAAATTGCGCGACATTAGGCGTAGGTGCACCAAAGCGAAGGAAGAACTGTCGGTGAACATCTATCATCGGCTCAAGTGGATCATGTACGTGGAGAATAAAATGATGGAGGTGGATGGCAAGTTAGTAATGTACCACGAAAGCCTGAAACGTTTGAGAAGGCATCTGGAGGTGCTTCAACAAATCCATCTAGCGCCACATATGTACATGAACGCTGTGGCCGAAGTAGTTCGAAGACGAACCTTCTCGCAAGCTTTCCTTGTTTGGGCTAGTAACCTGGCATGCCAGTTGTTGACTGTTCATAGCGAGGAACTGGCTCGTAGAAGAGAATTCCAAAGCAAATTCGATGGTCACTTCTTGAATACCCTATTCCCTGGCCTTGAGGATACGCCGCCACCTTTCGCCACGCAAGCTCCGTCTGTTTTTGATAACGGACTGCCCAAGGTATTTATTTAGGACATCTAATCCTCGTGTTTAATATTGAGCAAAGGCAAACAGTTCTAACACGATTGTACGCGTTGCAGTTGACAGTAGAGGATATGGAATCTCTTAGATCGCAGCTGCCCGAACTGGCACTCACTATCTCGTCGCCAGATCTAAACAGTATCACGCAGTTCTTCCTATCGAAGAGTCTCACCGAAGCAAGCACCGATGGGAACAAAGAAAAAGATAGCACCTCTATGCGTGTCGATGTAGCTACCAAGGAACAGGAACGAACGAGAGCACCGATGTTGTTCGACAGGTAACCATCATTCTTATCAAAAGTAGATAATTTTTAAAACATCATAGAGTAACTGTGTATTCATACGATTTTAGGGGTGGTTTCGAATCGGAGACGGACACGGAGGAGTTCGAGAAGATCGGGCAGGGTGCCACGGACTCTAAGCCGGAGTCGTACGATGGCGCGAAACAAATGCGTCAGAAGCAATTGGAGGTTGGTGCCTCGCGAAGCGTGTCCCCCGCTTCCTCGACCTCAACTAACGTATCCCCGCTTAATTCGAAAGTCGCGGACCTGACGAACCGGTCATCCTCCTCGAGCGAGCCTGGATCCTTCCATTTTCCCAGTCTGTCCGTCAGTGAGCGTCCAGCTCAGCTGAGTCCGTTAGCCGAGTGTGCCGAAAACGGCGAATCAAGCAGCTGTCTGCTTCATTGCGCTACTGCGAACGGTCTTCCTAAATATCACGAAACGCCATCGACGACGATGGCCGAGGAGCCGAACTCCCTCAGTCCAAATCCTCCTTCTTCCTTGTCACGGTCCGTGATGTGCGACGGTCAGCAGCAGCAATGCCAGCAGCTATCCGGTAGTGGTGGTAGCAGCCCCTCCATTGGAGTATGCGCTACTGACTTCATGGGTACTGAATTTTACATGGACGAATCTCTGCCGAGCAGTCTCAGCGAGCATCCCATCGACGGCCAGCATCAGGCTATCGTTTCCCTTCTCCAGGTACTGGACGACTTACAGCTCGCTAACGGACCTTGTAGTCGTAGCCGTAAACGTTCCATTACCGCTAATACGTATCTTTTCCGTTCCAAGTCCTCTTCCTCTTCCACAGTTTATGAATATATATATATATGGTATACTTGTTTGCTTATATACATACACGACATTTAGTATCTCTATTCTGGTTCGTGTGTTTCTTGTTTTATTGGTTCTCTGTGTCTATGTGTATCATTTTCTACGCCATCTCCTCGTATCTGCAACACCTCTTTTCGTACATTTGAGAACCCTCTATTCGACGTTGGTCGCTTATCTAAATTTTTATATCCACTTACTTTCCCTTTCTGTGATTTCTAGGTACTTTCGTTGTCATTGTCTTTATATTCGCTGCCCAGTAAGCTATTAGCGCTGACTATAATGCAAAGTAATTTTCGAAATCGTGTAGGTATGTGTTTTTTGCTTGTCGTCATTTTCTGACAAGTCATACGATCTGCTCTTTTCAAAGTGCTTGCGTGTTCGTATTACTTTTTTCCGTACTTATTAGCAAGCCGCGTGTCGTTATCGTGTGAGTGCGTGTGTTTTAATTTTTTTACAGGATTAGCTGCCGTCGCACTCGATTCTCCCGATCCTATGACCCTCGAAGTACGTTCCTTGAGATATTACTCAAGTCATGAGTTCGCTTTTCAGAATACACCCCGACGACTTCGTTCGAGATCGTTTCGACCGGACCGACTATACCCATGCTACTGTCGCTCTCATCATCGTTACATACTCAACACCTTTGGGATTTATTATTTGTCAAACTACTTTTTTCCTTCTGTTTTTTCCTCTACTAACAACATTAATTCTATTATCACGCCTGCGATTTTACGATTTGGTCATGAATAGTTGTTTTCGACGTCTTTAGTCGAGTTTAGCACGGAAGGAAACGATCCTTCACTGATACTTACCGACATGTGTCTGACGGTCGACATTTCAGGAGAATCTTGGCAACACGCGCGAGGAAGTGGAAAGGCTTAGTTCGATCTTGAAGACGATGAAGGCGGTGGTGTACGATGCATTGAGGGCTGTCCGCCAGGAGCTGGCTGTTCTGAGGGATCGAACCAACGAGGAGCAAGCTGGTTTCTCGAAGATGACCGAGCAAGTTCGCGAGGCTTCAACGTTGTACTCGCGCGAGTGTGATCGTCGTCTTCGAGAACGCGAGCAAGAGCTTACCGTAGACCACGAGCTCGAGATGGCGGATGTGAAGAAGCTAATGCAGAATCGGGAGGAAGAGATATGCACGTTAAAACGAAATCTCGTGGAAAAAGAAACCGAGTTGGCTGAGCACGAGCGTCTACTATCCACCATGCGTCAGAAATTGGATAACGAACAAACGGAAATGAGAAATCTGCAAACGCATCTGCATCAACAGCTCGAAGAAACCCTGGAGCAGGCTCGCGTCGAGAAGGAGGCGGCTGTTAAGAAGGCGAACGATGAAAGGTTTATAGAAATAGCGTCCTTGACGAATTCGGTGGCGCAAAGCCAGAAACGAATCCAAGAGCTGGAGGAAAATTTGAAACACGCGCGCAGCGAACAGCAAAGGATGGTGAAAGAAACAACCGAAAAGCTGCAAATGGAATATAAGAACGAACTACAATCCATCAGAAGCCGCTTCAAGCTGATGACTACGTCAACCATGGAAAGCAGTCCAAGTGATAGCAGTCTCGAGAAGATCGAGGTATGATTGTGGATATCTATGCAAATCCATATTTTTATGAAAAATATAATATTTTTGCTGATACGCATTATGTGCATTTTTGCACTTTTAAATTTAATTTCAAATTTTTCCATAAATTCCCAAAAAAATCTGCAATATTTTGTTACTTTCTTTCCAGAGACCAGATTTCATCGAGCTCACTAGTCACGCGTTAACTCAATCGACGAAAGACATGAAGCCAGAGAATTCTGCGTCGATACGAAATATCGAGGATGAGCGGATGGTGAAGCTGGTTCACGATCTACGATTGGCCACGCAAGCGATAGAGGAGAAAGATAGAACAATGGAGATGTACAGGAGACGAGAAATTGCATTAACGGAGGAATGCAAGCGTTACAAGAGCACGATTAGGCGTTTGAAAGATTCGGAGAGCTTGAAGAACGTTCTCGTCGAGGCTGGCTTACAGAAAGAACATAGCGAGGAACAACTGGAAATGAGCCAGAGTAGTCTAGAGGAGGAAACTAAGAGCTTGGAAACGGAGAAAGACGAGGTGGAAGTATCTGAATCGAAGAAGGTACGATTGGAAGCGAGCGACGATCTAAGTTGTTTATGCAGAAGACTCGAGACCCTCGAAAACGAGAACAAGAGAATGAACGCAGAGCTGCAGACGCTTCGTGAGAGCAAAGAGACGGCCGAGACGAAAGTCGAGACCTTGGAAGCGGATAAGGTTCGGTTGGAGATCGAGTTGGTAAAGGAACGATCTAGAAGCTTCACTGCCCCAGATACGTTGCCTTCGTCAGGAAGTCGCGAGAAAGACATGAACGATTCTGTGGCGGTCGTTTCCGATTCGAGTTCGTCTCAGGACGCAACAACCAGTCCGAAACCACAACGTTCGTGTGGCTGCATCACGTGCTTCACGCACATTAAAAAGAAAATAGACACAATCGCCGCGAAGCTGGCAGAACTAGGCCATATCACCGTGACCAGCTGCGATCCAGGGGATAACGTATTGGTATTCTGGGATGAGACGCACAGAACGTATGCGTTTTACCAAGAATCAACGACGCTTCATTTCCTCGACCCAAAATCCACCGCTGCCTTGGATTTGGTCTGGAATCCTGACGAGTCGTTGAAAAATACTCAGAGCATCGTCGAAGTTGCCTCGAAGGAGTACTGTCATGCTATAAAGGTGAGATTATTTTTATCGTTCGTCGTTTAAATATAAGATATTTTGTAATTGGTGATGTGTACCCAGGATTAATGCTGTCGATGTTTCAGATCGATAACCGGTATCGCGTTCCACGCGGCACCAAGTTCTATCGAGTAAGAGCTGTGAAGCCTGTGGGTGATATTGCAGCTATGTTAGCGAGCGTTCAAGAAGAGTAATTTAGCGACGAGTTGAGAGGAATCCATCGATTCTCCGCCAATTTGATAAGCCCTGTGACCGCGGATCCGTGTCGCGGGGATGAACACTTGTGGCCTTGCACGTGCAGTTCATCCGACACGCGGATCCTTAGTATACACGTTCGCAACCATCCGGAAATCCTCGGATCAAGGCCAAAACCTGCCAGAACTTTACGACACTCATCCTTGAAAGTTCACTAGCTGGGAGAAAGGTTTGGATGATCGAAAGAGGGGTATGGATATCTAGAATTGGGTATCACTTACAAATAGGGATCAGAGACAAAAGGATGCGCTGGCGTTTCATTGTGATACAAGTAATTTTTAAACGAGTGAAACAAATTGTCGAATGCTGTGGTTAGCTGTGAAACGTAATGATTGTATTCCTCTCTCGTTTCTTTTTTTCACATGAGACCTGGCGTGCGAATGAAGTGAGAGAGAGTGTATGTGTGTGTGAGAGAGAGAACATAAGAGAGAATCACGAGCAAACGCAGATATATAATTATTATTACGAATAACTAAACGCTATCAAATGATCTTTTACTTGTAATTCGATAAGTGTGACTGTTAAAAGTTACATGTGCGCAAGTGCAGAAGAGAGAATTTCTTGTATTTTTTTCTTCTTAATTTTGGATGTAGAAGCAAAATTTCTTCGTTTTGCGATTCAAACAATTTAAACTATTATTACTATCACTACTACTATTACTATTACTACTACTTACTACTATTACTATTACTACTACTATTGCTGCTACTACTACTATTCTTATCTTTGCACTGAGTGACAGCAAAATGACAAGGTGAAGAAAAAAAGTCGTAGTAGAATAAGTTTTGCAAAGAAACAAGCGAAAACGAAGAAAAAAAATATATAATTAAGATAAAGGCAAGAAAAGGAGGTAACGAAAAATTACTAATGCTTTGTATATGCAAACTACTATATATTATATATATGATATATAATATATAATATACATAAACGCGTGTACACAGTTTATGGTGTATCGAAGCGTGCAATATTCGTATATGAGAAGTATAACGCACTCACATAAAATACACACATACACACACACACACACACGCGCGCGCGCGTAGGTCCTAAGCTGAAGTCTAAGATTTTGTAAAGTGAAATCAACGTGTGTCGCTCAATTATCGATACACGTCTTTAACATATTAGAAAGTCTGTTTAATTTAGAACAAAATATATTATAGAGAGAGGTAGAGCAGACGCTATAGGCGAGGCTCTCCCCTCTCGTCGACCACAGCGTTTCTTTCTGAAATGAATTTCGTTTTAGGTGCCTCGTGGTCGATTTATCTTTCTTCGAATCACCAGTTTAAATGCTCCCACCAGCGGCAGAAAATTCGCTGTGTGAAGCATAGGAGTGGAAACCATATGATACTCACAGATATATATGTATCTTTACTTTGAAGGTAACGACGGAAGTTTACCGATTAAAGAAGGTTAGATTTTTTCTAGCTCCGTCGATGTAACCGGTGCGAGGCAAAACACTTCGTAGGATGAATTTTATAGATTATATAAATATATATATATATCTAAACGCATATATATATACATATATATGTGTATATATATGTGCATATATATGCATACGTGAATCGCATAAACACGTACATACACGTTACATATATACATACACGAAACATATATAGTATATATATATTTTTTTCTATTGTTCAATGTGCAAAAGTTCGAGGTTCAATCGAATTACGATCGAGAGAAAAAGGGCTTACTACGAGAGAAACCGACATTTAGCTTCCTTATGACAAATTGCTCGTAGGATCCTTTAATTATCTATTGTGTATCGTTTATCTAACTTCTACTATTATTATCATTATTGATTATTATTATTATTAATATTAATACTATCGTTTTTTCCTCCGCGACAATTTCTAGACACTCATAGTATCGTACAATAGCTGTGATCGTTAAGCTCGACGTTTACACTTCTACCTATAGTCGATAATGAAATCCTAAAATCCCTCGGGGCGGACGGTAACGATAAATTCGAACGACGTCGTCCACTTCCAAAAAACAAAAAGAGACGGTCCATATAAGTACACTTTTTTACGCCTCTCTTTTGTTTCTCCGTATCTATTTTTATTTTCATTTCTCTCTTCCTCTCTCTTTCTGTATATTTTTCCTCTGCCGAAATCACGAACTGAGAAACCGTATACGTAGGCACACATGCACACAGCGTACCTGATTCGTCAGGCGGAATTCAACGACGTGCTTGTTCGCTCGTCGGCCTTAATTTTTTCGTGTTCGAGCGAAGCCACTGGCGTACGAGGTGGCCCGCCGACACACACGATGCTGATAAGTAAGATAAACGAAGACGAGGTAGAACTAAAATTCGTTCGTTAAGTTGTGTAGCTCGAGCTTGTCGAGAGAACCACGCACCCCGCTTCTGACATGTAGCTGATGTAGCTCGTTTCGAACGATTCCTCTTTCTTCTTGTCTATCAAAAATCAAGGAAAACGTAAAACGAAAAAGAAAAGAGAAGAATAAAAGAAATACGGGAAGAGGAATTCACATACACATGCGCGCGCGCACGCATGCACAGATTTAGCACGAATTCTACACGGAACTTGGCATCGCCGGTTCTTTCTATTCCCTTTGTTATTCGTAGGTACACTTTCTCTGCGGAAACCGCGCGATCGTCCTGCTTCCATGGCGATCGACATTCCATTGTCGTATCAATTCGCGAGCAGACACATCGTGCACGAGAAAATTTGAATTTCTGGCGCGATCTCGGGTTTCTAGTTCTCATAACGAGCACTCTGTGCCTAGAAACGATATCAAGTCTCCTTGTCGTTCTTCTATTCTGGGACGTGTGTTCCTAATTTGTTACCAAGATTTCTTCGAATCTTCGAATCAAAATGTAGATCACTAGATATATAGATTAAACGAACGTTCTGTGTAAATGCTTAGATCGTAGTAGAGAAACGCTTCGATAGAATAATTCAATAATTTTATCTAATTAGATCTAATAATTTTAGCGAACGGTAGATTATTGGAGTTGATACGTTGTGAAGTGAACGATATTCGAGACTTCTAAAAATATTCGTAAGAACCATGAAATTCTTTTTCCTCGTGCAGCACGAAAGTTTACATGTCCACGGTTTCTATTCGTACGGTTCTCTTCTCGATCGAAGAGCCTCGAAAAGAAGTCAAAAAGCACACGTAGAGCACGCTCACCGCACAGTCCCTGTTTCCGTTACACCTCCGCGAAGGTAAACTCACGGTAAGACGACGAGAAAGCATTGTCTCGTAAAGAGCACACATAATCGATCGACTTTAAACGTAACGTTTGCTTGCACGCTGCACTCTGAAAGCTCGAGCGGTGTTGGACGAGCATTTAGCTGTAACGTTGTGAGACGGTCACGCGACGCGCCAGCTTATGCTCCGACATAATACTTTGAGCTAGTTTTTATCGTAGAATAACGCGACGATTGTATTCACGATTTGCTTCTACATTTTGCATTATTAAGCGACTCGACATACAATGGAAGAGGATTAAGAATTTAGAAATTGACTCGTATTTATGAAGCGCTTATACAGATCTCGAAGGTTAATTTTAAGATGTCGATGTTTGGTTTATTGACCAAAAAAGATGTGAAACGAAGAATGCTCCGATTTATATACTTAAGGAAGTAACAAAGAATTGCATTTTTTATCAAATTCTTAATTAATGGCGTCTCTAAAGATTATAGAAAACTTTGCAATCGTTCAGCTTCTATTTTTAATTTTTTTATCGATTCGACGATTGCGAAGTTTTCTTCTATATCACTGAGAGACAAAGGAATAGAATTTTGTCTCGAGTCGTTTAGTACATATATTTCAAAGCACGCTAAAAAATTATGAAGCAATCGTGATAAGAGACTCTTTGCGGGATCACATTATCAAACAACGTAAATCCCATTCTGCTCGGATAAACCTTTACCCTGATTTACTTTGGAATTCCGGCAAGCGGTGTTTCTTTCCCTTCCTTGCTTTGGAAACGCTTGAATCCACGTGGTGATCGGGCAGCTTGTGCGTTGAGAGTTGGTCTGCGCGATTAGATGCAAATAAAAATCAAAACCGAACATTCTAAATACGAATGACACGGTTAGTTTTCGTTTTCGTTTTCGTTTTCATTAAACGACAAGGAACAATTTCAGATGCTTCTCTACGATTCGAGAACGTAATTACCTCGTAAGCGACAGCTTTTAGTAGTTAAAGAGATCATTAACTGTTGTTTCGACGCGTGGTTTTCAAAGATCTCGTCAACTCAAGAAAACTAATCACGATCGAAGCTTCGTATATAAATCGAATTTTCCAAAATGCTCGTTCATCCAGGATGACGTATACTTACACGAATACCAAATGGACGTGCCTGCAACGTTCTACCTGTGTTGTTCGTCAAATGGTTTTTCTACGATAGCGGAAAAATCGAAAAATTACGAATATATATTACACGAACGAACACAGTATCGAACAGAGCAAGAATTTTCACGTTTTTCGTGTTTGAGGGAGCTCTTTGCTTTCTTTTTTTTATTGTCCATTTTGACGAGATCGGTGGAGAAAACCTGAGGAACTGGATCTGGTCTCTCGCGAGCGGACGCACGAGGATCCAGACGCGAGAAGAGATGAAACGAACGCGTGAAAGTATTTTCTAAAGAACCCCGTGCGTGCAAAACCGTGTTCCACGATGGGTGCGAAGAACTTGTTGGAGCCACATCTCAGAAGAATTTTGTAATGATGTGAGATTTAAAATTAAATCGATGAGAATGAGGTCGAACTGGGGTGGAGAGAGGATAGATCGGAAGCAGAAAAAAATGTCGACAGATATTTGGAGAGGAGAGAGAAAGGATTACTCATGAAGGATAGAGTCGCGTTTTTATTTTTCTAGCGATTCTCTGACGTGCGAAACGAACGTTGTTTGACGACAAACCCCCCCCCCCCACACTCCCTTTTTTTACCTAGACGCCTAAAAAAGAAGAGTGAGTGAGCGTGTCTGTGTGAGCGAGAGAAAAAAGTAAAAAAAGAACGACAAAAAAAGAATTAATAAGAAAATTTATGTAAACGTAGTATCGATAGAGTTTGTTTTACGTGTGATGTGTATAGGAAAAAATGTAATTCGATATTATAGAATATTCTTTTTTTTACTGACCAAAATTTATACGCTTAGAAACGTTTTTACACTCTGTGTGAGAGATAATCGTAATTCACGTACAAAAAGAAATGATTACGAGAAAAAAAGATGAAAAAAATACGAAAAAAGAGAAAGGACAAAAAAATAAAAACTAAAATTATGAAACACGTAGAGACGACGAAGAAGGACGAGCTTTAGACTATGTCGTGTGACGTGATTTTTTGTAGGTTTTGCTTCTTTCGACGGCAGCGTCGATATCCTTTCTTCTGTCTATTTTTCTTTTCTTTTTTTTTTTTTTTTTTTTTTTTAGAGTATACAAAGAAATGTTTCATTTGCTCGAGAACGATACGTAAACCATTGGTCGACGTTCTTTGTAAAAGTAAATTACATCTTGACGATTCGATATACTTTCCTGCGAGATTTAGCGATTTTTCCGGGAGATAATAGCACATCATCCGTAGCGTTTAACCACTTAGATCTGAGTTGTGGCATAATTCGCGCGATCACCGAACCACTATATCAGATGAACCAATCAACGAGATCCGCGAGCGTGAATTTCGCGATCGAACGATCAAACGAGCCTTCCTGTTTGTTATCTGCGTTTTCTTCTCAAATTTTCATCAATGCTGAGCCACGGTAGTACGCTTTGCAAACATGAACGTGAGCGATCCGTTTAGATTAATCGCTGCAACACTCTTTTCTTCGATAGTTAAGTTCGACGAGAGTGAAACGAACGAGAAATGGGAGATAGACGAAATATAGAATAGGCGATCGATTTCGTTGATCGTTCGACGATGCACGTGACCGGATTCGCACCCGTTTCGTTTCTCGTCTCCCTTGTGCTCGCCGCTTGTGGAAAAACAACGTGAAATAGGAAATAAACACATTAGACGATTCGAACATCGAGGAGATGGTATCAGCATTTGTTTCAAAAGGGATGAAAAAAAATAAAGGTGGATAGCAAAAAGAAAAACGAATATCGCGCATGTAATCGAGAAAGTGTAACGCAAAATAGGTATATGATAATATTATATAATATACATACAATTGTGATCGTGAGAGTAACTGTTACGAATAAAATAAATTATGAATAAATCACGTGACTTTTTTCCAAGCTACTTCGACTCGAGTGCTTTGAACCCTACAACCTTTCAAAATCATTTAAAACGACAGTAGAATTAGTAATTAGAGTAGAGTTAGTAATTATACATGATGTCTCAACAGACACGGTAGAATGGGGAATGGGACAACTTTACGTGGGAAGATGAATCGAAAAGGAGACGACAAGGTGTGTCCTTTTCTAAACCAAGAGTCTGCTGTTAACAAAAATTTCTTTATTTTCTTCAGTTAAATAACAATTCGAAATTGTAGTTCAACGTAAGATCTTTGTCTCATTAGAGTTACAATGTTTTTGTCGAGTCTGATCTCTCAGAATCGCGAAATCAACTTTATAATATCGACAGGATGAAGAACTCGACGAGGTATAGAAAACAAAACTGCACGACACTCGCATCTTCAAGCGGCAACTATCATATACTTCGTATTTATAATACAAATGAAGATGGTGGTCGGAAGAATCTAATGATGGGGAACGTAGCTCTGTGAGTTCTGGGGGCAGCCAGGTAGTAAGTTCGACGTGTCTTCCTCCGTAGGGCACAACATTCCTACGAGCGTGTAATCGACGAAGGGAGGTAAATCCAATTCACTAACATCACCATAGTTATTTATACTCGATTGCGTAACTGTGGGAATCATAGTCATTTGAGGTAGCCGCGTGTCAACTATTTCGCAAGTGTAATGGCAACGATCATTACTGGCATAAAAAAACGGTTCTGGACTGTTTTGCGTTGGCATAGCTGCCTCAATACTATTGGAATCCGGAAACAATCTTTCAGTCGAATCTGGATTCGTCTCACGACCGTAATTATTCTGCGGTCTTTCATCGAGGATCATTCTATTCGCGTTTTGATTTATTCGATTAATATTTTGATTTGTTAATAGATTTTTTGCATCTGATTGCTCGAACATATGATTATAACCATCGTAAGAATAATCCTTATTTTGCATGGGGCTGTGATCAGGACGAACAGGATCAACCATCCCATTTTCCTTTTTTGGGTAAACGTTATAATTTCCCCTGTCCATTAGTCCTGGTTGACAATTTTCTTTGGGGAAACAATTCAGGTTTCTTCTAGAAGGTAACAAATCCTCTTCTTTCTGAGGATTGAAGCCAGGAAAGTCGAGACGGCTTTCCTGTTGGTTTTGAGTCCAATAATTGCTCTCTTGATCGTTCTTCACCGTTCCATCCACGAAATTCTTGTGATTATGTTGTCGTTGATAATCTTGGAAGTTTGGTGGATTATTTAACTGATTCACTTCCTTATTAGAGATGAAATGGTTTACGGGTCTCTTGGCGCAGAAACCATTGGAGTCTTTATCTGTCTCAAAACCAGCAAATTGAAGTCTGTCGTCTTGAGGCATGCTCAAATGACTACTGCTGGAATCTTCGCTGAGAAACTGATTCCAATAAGGTTGATCCTGATGCTGTTTCAACTCGTATTTAATAGTGCCACTTCCAAGATCTAGTAAAGTGGGAGGCGACCGAGCAATTTCATGAGAATTCATGTTGAACTCCGGTCTTAGGGGCTGATCCAGATGGAAGATCTCTTCCGGTTGGAGCAGTTCTCCGGTAAACGGAGGAAAGTCGGGGTAGGTGGCTTCTTGGGGTATCTGATTGGGAAGATTGTACCCTAGAGCGTTCTCTTGGGCTGGCACGGTGTCTTGGAGCCAGTAGGGGGTGTCGTTCGAGGCTGTTTGTTGAGGATACATAGTTGTCTGATGATGATGAGGCTGTTGATAAGCCGAGGCGTTGGTCTGTAGACCACATATGCATTCAAATGGAGGACAGGAACAGGAATATCCTGAAGGAGAAGAGAATATTATTATTTCGCAGGAATAAAAATGTAGATGTTAAAAATAAAAAAAAAGGGTTTATAGGTCTATGGTAAATTTACGCTGCGACTTATAACTATAAAATTATCCAAAACTTTTTAATTCTTATTTGTTAAGTACAACATATTTGAAATCGTATCGAAAAACAATGCTTTTCTAGAAAGAGATACATTGTACTCACTAAGAAAAAGAAAAACGGTGGAAAAATAATTAATTCTGGTTTCACAAATATATAAATATCATATTTATACATAGAATGCTCGTCTTATGAATCTTTCTCTCCTCGGACAGTAATATTGATATTATAATTATATCTGCTCATAAATGAAAAGTATCCAAAATGTTTCTCTTGTTATAAAAAGAACAAGCGTATCCTGATGTTTAAAAAATAGCCTCCGAATTTGCAATTTAAATTTACGAGCGCAATATTATGGGACGTGGCGCCGCCTAGCGGAAGAAGCAGCTACTATTGGCGCGAAAGCGATTGCGGCAAACGTTCCACGCTGTTTCACGAAATTGGTTTCAAAGGTGAATTTTTTGATCGGATATCCTCAAAACAGTTACGCAAATCCATTAACGAAGTGTTTCACGTAACGCGAAACGAGTGTGATAACAGTATTTTGAAATAATACGGTTGTTAACCTTTATCCGGTATCAGTGGTGGTGGTTGTGTGGTCCTCGGCGTTTCGATTATTTCCGAGTGTGGTCTTTTCGTACCCCGTAGTGACATTAACTGAAAAAGCACAAGAATTTATACGTTATTCGCATCAAAGAAGTCAAATAAGGAGAGGATCAGTCTGTCTTTACATTATTCTAATCTGTAATTTGTCCCAGCTATCTGTCTCGGTAAGTCTGTTATATATAGCTAACCATTCCTTCGTTTGAGCGTTCGAATATTCCGAACGTATCTTTATCGATATATATTGGTATCTATATTCCACGTTCCGAGTAGAGTTTACTAGGGTCACGATATTTGAGAGAAGTGTTACTTATTTATGTGAAAATATGAAATTCAGCGAGGAATCGTGGAAAACTTTGATTTTAACGTATTGCATTAGTGCAATGATATATATATGTACGTATATGTGTATACTAACGTACAGATTGTCGTTCGTTGATAAAAATGGCGTCGATTTGAATACGATAGAGATCGGAATATTGTGAAATATTAACTCCTTCCGGTCAAAGTCTGGGTATTATTCGGTATTGTAATTGAAAGACCAATGGTCCCGGAAATTAGAGAAATTACGACTGGGAAAGATTAAGACGTGGATTACAGATACTCTTAAGAAACATTATACCGCTTTTATATATTTCCTACATATCCGTTAGAAACATCGAGAAGTGTTCCAAGTTTCGATTACTAGAAATTCTCACAGAATATTTTCTATTATTATGTCGTACATTGCACAACGTGAATTGTTCCGATAAAATTTGCGCAATGGTCGATGTGCATTCGAAGGAAAGGTTTTCCCTGACCCGAATCAAATTTGCAATTCAAGTTTTTTGGAATGACAAGTATCGTTTCCATGAATTGCAGCATTATACTTCTTCAAACATATAATGATTCTACTATTTACTTGTACCACTTAATATTTCATTTAAATGTCACGATTAGCCTCGGTATTTGAAATATCAAGAAATTTTGATAAATAAAATGTATTCATAATAAAATGGTATTTGCGAGTCGTAATTTCTTTCGATAAAGTAATATTCGTAAATAAAATCGGTAAATAAATTATTCGTAAACATACCTTAGATCCTAAAGCAGCCTCGTTTGCCAGAAGAACCGCCAATCCGCGCACCCTTCTGCCAGCACCTACGCTTCGCCTCGCTTCGGACGTAGATTTAGCTTCCGGTCGCGGATGGTCGTGTTGTCCTTTGGCTTGAAAAAATATCGCGTGCTCGGTATGCCGCCAGAAATGCGTCACTGGATAACCGCAATGGCCACGGCACGAAAGTATCTCCAACCGACCCGTGCATTGTCTGTTCGGGCATGGCTTCCCTTGTTGCTTTTTTCTCGCCTAAAATGTTATTTTTCTGTTCGCATATTGGATAATATCAAATGAATCTAATTTAGTTTAAAATTGGTCAAAGATATTGAATATTTTGGTTACTTCAGGATTTTATAATATGTAAATATTCTCACTGATCTTTGCTATTCTAGTCATTTATTCTCAAATATTGTATGAATATCAATTAAGCAAAACTTGATAATATTAAGTACTTTGTTTCTTTAATGTAAATTATATTAAATCTGTTGGCCGGATGTTTCGGTCTTTTAAGGGTTTCGTAATACGTATTCTGAATGATTTCCACGATGTAATTGTGTATCCTAAAATATATAGAAAGGAGGAGTACAAATTATCTTGAATTTCATACTGAATATTTTATTAATTAATATTAGTATTTAGTTAATTAATATATATTAAATAATTTTTAATTATTCCTTAAAGGTTTAGTAATTAGGCAGGTTAAGCGATTAATAAAAGAGAAAGAAATATATATCGGGAATCATTAGAAGAAGAATATGTCTCTTCCAAAGATTGCCTTCCAATGATTTCGATTTCCTTACTTTGTCACAAATCGCCGGTCGAAGGTGAACCCTTCCACCACCAGGTAGTATGCATTCTTGCGAGCAGATCAGAACACCGAGACAGGATTTTTTTAAGATGCTCACGTTGTGATTGTTGGTATTCCTCATTGCCCACCCAGATGCGTGTCTTCTCGCTTCTTCACATTCAGGTCCGTAGACCCTTCTTACGTGTCCATCAGCCCATTCGCACCAGGAATCGTATTCTACTACCTACAATTAATTCGAAACATATGGAAATATTATTTCAACGGGCTAAAGATATTAGGTTCTTTCGTTTCATAAAGTGATAATAGAACAACAATCTCTGTTTTATATTATTTTATTGAATTAGGTATGATACATTTCGTTATATTTCTATTATTACGTTCGTGCATAATTCAATAAATTAATATAAAACAAAATCATTGTGCGTCTATTATTTCCTTATAAAACGAAAGAAACTTTTCGAACAATCTAATATAAATATACGTATACGTATAATTCGTTCGTTCCATAATTTGAAATTCTTCTAGTTTTAATTATTCATTTGTTTTGCATCGATTCTCGGGAAGACTGAGTCCTACTGTATGCCATATCGTATTGCATACTAAATATATCATCTAACGTTTAGTGGCGGTTTTTCTTACGAAATTGGGAAACTTGAGAGATATGATCATCGAAATTCCCAAGTCTTTGGACATTCCCGAGATACTGCATGGGAATTACCCGAATGAATAATGTATGGCACGCGGTAAAACGTTTAAATATCCATAACAGGATAAAGAGTTTTGATGATTAAAAATACAAAATAATTACCTTTGGTACATTTGAGTCATTGATGTCCCACTCTTGATGAGGATGTTGTTGCTGCTGGTTACCGGCAACAGTCGCTGACATCGTCGGCGATCCAACGCGACTCCTACGCAAAAAATGCAATTCTATATTGTATAGATTAGTATAGATTATCGTAGTTATGATACTGGCATAGTACTAGTGAAAGAATCGATGTTTCGAGCACAAGAAAATGATCTTCCTTCGTAGAAACGAGGTCGACCTTGAGGTCCTTTGGAACCCGAATTTCGTTGCATCGAATTCGAGGTCCAATTTAGGATTACGCAATCGCCGGCGTAGCAAGAGACCGGCAGCTTCGAGATAAAATCCCGATTTATGGCACGTAGCTGGCCGTAGCTCGCGCCATACTTATGGGAGCCCGTGGGTGGCCTGACAAGGAGCACGTTCACTGGCTTTCCGGAATCCTTATATTCGTCGCGAGCGATTCTCGATCGCGAAGAAAAAGATCGATCCTCGTCGCATTGAATACGTACGAATTCTTCGTTCCTTTAACTAGCCATTTTCTTCAACCCTCTCATCTTTATGATCAATGAATCTCGGTTAAACAGACGTTCACGATCGTGTCTGTCCTTTTTACATACTTTGTTCATATTTTTGAAAATTATATAAATTGCGATAAATCGCTGGGAGCTAAGATGTTTAGCGATTAGTTGTGTCGAATAATCACGATCGATGATGAATGAAATTGAAAGGTGAATTACGTCGAATAGGAGACAGGTTAAGGATCTTTTGTAAATTGATAGTGTTTCACATTTTTTATACTTTTCCCAGCGAATAATCATTGTTTCTCTAGATTCGCGATATGACGTACTGTTACGAAATTAAAGAGCTATCGGAACGTTGTCGGTAATCGTTAACGTAGAAACCTAACTAGCGAAGAAAGCGATCAACGTTTCTGCATGAATTCTCGCATAAGTATTAGCTGGTGTCACGTCACGCAACAACAGCTTCTGCCTTTCTCTCGTTGACATTAAAGTGCACGGTTATGATCTGCGTCGACATTAAGCTGCACGAAAACGATCTGCAAGCCGTCACTTGTCACGATAGGTCACGCGATAAGCTTATGTTCCTCGTGTTCTCTTTTCTGGCTTCGAGTTAGTTATATAAAGTATCAATTCTTTACGAAGGATACTTTAAACGTTTCTCTACGCTCGAGCGATTTCTAACATTTGCAGAGTGTCTGGAAACTTGTATTACTTATAATATTCACAATATTTATGAAATCAGAAATCACGTAATTTGAGCAGATTTGCTTTTCTACGATTGAACGATACCAATTAAATACTTTACACGTGTTTTGGATGATTTTTATTCAATTTACGAGGCAATTCAGGAATTTCTTTTCAGTATTCGTTCGTGTCCCTTCGTTTTCGTACTTGTGCCTTTTCAAAGACGAAGAATGTCGCAGGTAACGCTTATTGGACCCGATCGGTTTATCGCGCGGTATATCCGCGCAGGTTGGTTCGGGGATGCTCGAGCGTAAATTATCGCGCGTTTCGAGGGAAAGCAGAAGGTTTCGATTTGACGCGAAATAGGCGTCGCTCGTACAACAATGTTATAAATATCGGCGGTCAGGTGTCATTGACCATGAAGACAACCATAGAAGACGCTTTGCTCGCCTACGTTCTACCAGGATAACCTGCTATCTAAAGTTACAAACGGAACTGTGAACAAGCCGGTGCGCCTCGCTTTATTGAGATGTGACTTCAACGTGTCTCTCACATTGACTAAGAGCCAGTTCAGCGAAAGTTAGGAAAATTCGTTAAATTTACAAGCTTGTGAAAGTTATAAGTCGATGAAGGCAATACGAATATCAAATTTTCACGCTCGATTTCAGCTCTTTGGTCGAAGAATACTGAAAAATATCCAACGAAGAATCTTTACCCTTTCATAGAAATTATATGTTGCAGCCAAATGATATACTTATAAAAATCTAAATCGTTCACATGGACATTATATGCATACTACACATATATGTATATGTCGCGGCTTGTAATTGTAAATCTTATAATTATCAATTGGAATCTGGAAAGCTCGCTGAATTATAGAGTTCTCGAAGGTATATGGAGTAATGAAAATCTATATTCCTCGACTCTCGATCTCGTATGATCGAGTTCAAGGGGCCACTCGAGAAGGTCCTCGCACGCCTCCTACGATATTTGTACAGCGTACAGGTTACGCGTTAGCTGCGTGCATACAGTTTCCGTGGGTTTTATCGAGTCGAGTTCGTACGCGGACGTTTACGATCTTCGAACACCTACTCTCGACGAAGTTTGCTCGCGCCTCACGTGGGTCTACGCTTCAAAACATCGTGAAAGCTCTACGATGGATTTCGATCAAATTTCAATTTTAGACGCAGCAAACGCGTCGTTAGGATGCACATATTCTCTGATCGATTTTAGTAATCATTCTGCTGTAAAATCATCTCGTCGACAATTTCGTAGTATTTACCATTAGAAAGCTTTAGAAAAATAAAAATTGAAATTTAAAAAAGCAACATGGAAGCGATTCTCTAATTGTTCGAAGCATTAGGTTATCTATGACGTAATTTGTATGTGTTTCGCATATTATATACATTCTGGATATTTTTACACGTTTAAATTCTTCAATAATTCATAAAGATCCGCTGTATAGTGGCTATACTAAAATCTTGACACGATACTTCTACAATCATGTACTTGCTTTACGTTCAATTTCTGCAATGTACCGACTCGCACGTCCGCACTATTGGCGTAAAAGAACCAATATCGTCTTCTCGAATCAAAGGTCTACCACAGACATAATAATTCCACTGCATCGCTAGCAACAAAGTCTCTCTATCCTCGATATGTTCGCCAAATAATGCTGCTTTGTCCTGACAAAAACCACCCCGTAGTGGTCACGGAGGCACCAGGCAGACCACAACATCGAAGCGTAAAACCGCGACCGATCGCGAGATCCTCCTCGCCAAAACAAGAAAGATCGAAGGCAACAGCGAAGAATCTGTACGGCAATGGAGAGTTTAATTCGCGGAGCAAACAGCTACCTCGTTGCACCGTCGGATTCGAACGGGCGCGAATTCGAGGCGATAATTTCACGCGAGCATTTCGCCTGACCGGCCGATCCGTTATCCATGCTTGGGCAAAGAGAAGTCGAGGAAGGCAGGCCCGGCACGCAAAGCGTTCGCCAGTACGTTACGTGGACGCGCCTCGTGTCCTGTGAGAAAAGCGAGAAGGGACACGAGACAAGAGGCAGAGGAGAAGGAGAACGCTCGAGGGAGAAACGAAGAGTGAGCCGGCTTAGGTGAATGATTGCCCGGATCGGTGATAAAGTCATCGCCTTTAGCACCGGCGTAAGATGATACATCGGCGGACGATGCTGCGAGGAGATTGTCCCGCGGTTCGAAGAGGCCTCGAGCTGGTGTCAGCGATGCACACACTCGCGGCCGCCGCGGGTCCTTCTCTCCTCACCCTTTCTTTCTTTCTCCCACAGGAGACAAGAAAATAAAAGAAAAGAAAAAAGAAAGAAAGAAGAGAAAGAGAAGAGACTATATCCTCGTTCCGGTCGGTATGGGCGCCTTCAGAATTTCAGATATTAAGACTGATACCGCGAGTCCACTAAAATATCACGCGAGTCTCGCCGCGACGAAAGCCGAGATTTCTCTTCCCCTCGATGGACCGCGAGACTAGTCTCGCGCCTCGCTGGGGATCGTCCCCCGAGATTACGTCTAAACGAGTTAATTCTCTCGCGGCTTCTTCGCCAACTTCGATTCCGGCCTTGCCGCAAACCCGTGTAGCGAACTGTGAAGTTTCTTTCTTCATTGTGGTTTTAGGTTTACGAGACGCGTAGGGTGGTTTACGAGAAAAGTGGATAGATTATAGAGTGCGAATTTCTTAAAAAAGTTTACTGACGTTAGGTATGCATTTATTTCAAGATATCAAATGTGCATTAGATATGTTATAGATATATTCATTCGAATGAATCGTTGCGCTATGTGTATAGCTTATGAGGACTTTGAACTCTGATTGCTTGTAAGTTTGAAAATAGACGATACGATAGGCAACGACCTAAGAAGCTTCGATCTTTCCTTCAGTTCGCGCAGTTACATTTGCGAAGACATCGCGTAGGTAGAGCGTAGAATATTTACTCAGATTATTACATAGTAGAGAAGTACATACCACGCGCGTATTCCGTTACTAACGGGAAAAGTTTAACTCCTGCACCGCACGCTTGAAATTCGTATGCTCATAAATTTCCTTTCTTTACATCTTCTATGTCAGAATTTGCCTACGTTTCAGTTCGAGTAAATAGAGAATCAGCGAATGAAGTTCAAATGTAGATGAAATTGAGGATCTCAATGGAGAAGTGGCACAAGCGTATTTTTTCCAATAACGAGATAAATAATGGTACACCTTCAGTGCTCTCCTTTAAAGGATGGTACCTATATATTGAAATTTTAATTCTTTTCGATAGAAACAATCGCGCAAGGATTTCTACTAATCGTATCTATCTGAAAAAATGTTTTCTTACGAAGCTCAAGCGGAGTGTAAATTTTTCAAAATGTGTAGCATCTCGTTTCTGATTACACTATTACTTTTCTTCTGCACTTTTCATTTATCCTAATTGACTCATCGTAGCGCGGTTAAGGCGTGAAACAAAGGCTTTATAAGATTCTCAAAAGGATACCGAATTCGAAGCGGCGGCAAACTGATTGATAAATAAAGGAAGATTAATCACGCGTCAGGTAATTGGCATGGAATAGTTTTTCAGGAGCACAATACCAGCCCCCCACGCGTTTCTCTTTAGGAGCATCTAAACGCTCGAATTCCCTCGCGTCGTTTCGTCTCTACCTTTTCCTCCTTTTATTTCGTATCTTCTTCCTCTCGATTTACTCTGGAAGAGAGCACGGGGGAATCGGCAAAAAACCTGACTTACAAAAATCCAGCTGGACCGGTTTTGTTTGGTTCTATCGCGTTTCATTGAGGTTCATCGAGTTTTATCGAGCCACCTTCCTTTTCTTCGCCCTCCCCCCCCCCTCCAGCCGCTATTTCATTCTTCCCGATTTCTCGCGCCCCGTCGTCGTGACAGACGCTTCGCGGTTGTCCGCGAAAGAAATATAAGTGAAAAAAGAAAAAGAAAAATGGAACAAAAAATAAATCACGATGATGCAGTTGTCACGAATCACCGAGCAATTTGTATTCGTCATTATGACAGCGTAGTTTGCCTTTCTATAATACTTCCGATATAGTAAAATCGAAAGGCACGACCTACGTGTGTGTAATCTTTGTTGAGCTACTAACTCACGTTTCTTGCTCGTACTACATTATATTGACGCTCTTTGTTTTGAAAATGTTTGTTTACAAAAGACTATAAATTTTAAAGTTGAATTTTTAAAGCTAGTTTCTAAGTTTTACCATCGAAATTAAGCTTCTTATCGAGCTACCGAGCGGAAAATAGCCAAAAAGTGATTTAGATTTAAAATTCGAGTTAAGTGGAAAGGGGTGCCGAGAGAGAGTGTTACCCTGGACAGGCGAGCATAATTAATACCTGGTAAACTGTCAGCTTCCATTCGGTCGCCACCGTATAAAAGGATGCTGGCTGAGCGTGGATGAGAGAAGAGAGTGGAGACAGGGAGTGGGTTCAAAGAGTTCTTCACCGCGGCGGACAGGGAGAGGACGTTCTTCAGATTCGAGATAAAGGCAGATCGTTTTACTCGCGGACATTCGTTTAATCTGTCTTCGAGGTGTTGGGCCGTGATCAATAGCGAGCCACAGCTGCATCTGTAATCGGGCTTTCACAAATAGAAGATACACGTCCGAATATTCGATCATCCCTTTCAAAGATTGAATAATTTTATATTTGATCGCGTAATCGTCTTACTTAAATAATTTCGTACGAAGAACGTGCTTAGCTTAACGTAACTGTTAGATGTTAAATGTTATAGTAGAAAATATTGCAGCGTATCTTCCGATTGAATATTATTTTAGGCGATAGAAACGTCGAAAGGATAAGTTCGCAGAATGGTGAAAAATTGAAAGTTGCAAATAAAACGGCATATTTATGAAACTGCAAAATAGCTATTGGCAAATGGCAACCGTTATTAGGTTTGCATGATTTCAGGACTCGGTTTACGGCGTTACGAAGTGCGCATGTAATGTGCCAGAGAAGTCTAGATATATATACCCATCGGCCAATCGGAACTCGTGATAACGCCCACACACCAATGAGAAACCCGCAGAACGCCCATTGATTAGATACTAGGGAAATCTCACTGCTCGTCCAGGAAGAGAAATCGATGCTGAAATGGTCGCCACCTGCTCCGCGCTTTTGAATTATCGCCACAAGCTTAGCCTGACTTTCGCTAATCCTAAATTTCGGCTAGATGCTAGATTCTTTCGATTTGCACCGGGAAAACATTTTAGAGACCTCCTATGCTTCAGGAATATGGAATATCAGGCTGTTGTTGAGCGATGAAAATGATAGATCCTTCGGAATACAGTATCGATAACACGAACCCTCTATCATCCCTATTTTTCTCTATCATTACTATCGAAAGCCTGGCATCAAAAGCCAATAACTTGTCCCTTCATTTACCTAGTACTATCTTTAGTACTACCCTTTACACTAAAAGAAAAACAAAGAACTTGAAATACCTACTGTACCACCATAGTCGTAATTGCTCCCTAAATGGCGTCACACTGGTGGCTGAACTTCTATATTCACAACAATCCTCAATCTTCGTTTGTGTAGGACACTTCACTTTTCTTAACCAAGGTTTCTCAATAACTTATCACTCGAAACTAACTTCGTCCCTTCGTCATCGTCTAAATCCAGAGAAATACACAGAGCACCGGAACAGATTCACTGATACTTCAACAATTGCAACCCTTAGCCGCAAATTCTTCCAGCGGCAGAAATCATATATAAATAATAGTCGAAGGATGACACACGAGTTTGGAGTAGGTGCAGGCGATTTTTGTTGGTCGCGTGAGATTGTACGCGTCGATGCGTACGACACGGTGTCACTACGTGAACTGAGGCGCCCCTACTCGGGTGCGTACTAGCTGTAGTCAGCACGTTGCCACTGGTGGATGGTATGCACGTCGTGGTTAGTTCTGGTCGGCATCAGGAAACGCCTAGAGGAGTGGCCATTCTCGACCAATCGGCTCTGTTGGCTTAACCATGCGCCAGGGTACCTTTATAGACAGCAACCCCTCTCTACCTGCCGAAGGATCGATCACTATGCAACCACCACTCTCTCGCCCCTAACATGGGCTTTAATGCTCGTGCTTCGGAATTGGGGCCCCCTCGATTTCGCACTATTGATGTTTTACTCGATGGTTTCGACGCGACGCGGACTGTGAAGCTTTTCTGGTATCCGACTCCGATAGAACAAGCGGCCACAGATCGTTTGATAGCCGTTTTATTTGAGGTTGCCACCGCGTTTGTCGTCGACCGCTTCATCCGGATTTTATCGCAACGAATTGCTGAGCGCCGCTTGCGACGAAGTCCCTTGCGATTTTCTGCTCCATTTAAGGGATTTTTCTCAGCTTTCGTTGCCTGACACGCGAATCACAGAGGAAACAAACTGATCAAATCTATAATAATTCTTTGATATATTTTAGTATTAATATTAAGGAATTTTCAAAGAATGGAATTGATCGGATCGACTTCCGAGTGGCTCGCGAAAGGAGAAGAAAAGTATTTGATAATGATATAATGATAGCGAAATAAATTTGAAAATATTTGATATTTTAATCTTCGATAGGGACAGTCTAAAGATAGCTCATTTTTACATACTGTTATGTATTGTTTTACATACTTTTCTGTTCTGTATTCTGTAGTCTGTTCTATCATTTATCCAAATATTATTGTTACAGTCAATATTTATAACTTTTGATAAACTGATGAAATTGTCAGTGGATCGTTAAAGCAATAAAGTAATTTCAATGTACGGACTTGTTGATATTTATGGCTGGGTATTAGAATCTTTTGTAAAATATAAAGAGGTATATGGCTCGTAATTCTTTTTATATTTTTAACTCGACATAGGATTCCTTTCGTGGAGCAAAATAATATGAACATATGATTTATAATCTTCGTAATTGCAGACATTATTGTAATTTCGTTTATCCAGTAATTATTTACTGCAACGAAATTTTAGTTACTATTCCATTAAAGAAATTCCTGTTGATTGAATCCACTTCTTTAAACGTAGAGTTCTAGAGAAATAATAGATAACGACAAGCGTCGGTGAACTTGTCTATTACATAAGTATAACATATATATATTATATAAGTATTATTCTCTGAATATGTTCAGGTAAATGGAGTCCAATTGCAAACGAATGTAGACAAAGTGTCTGTGAGTAAAATGCGACAACTAGAATTATCAAGCTAGAGAAGATGAGACACTGGGCTTACAATGTGATTGCACGGGATCATAGGTCGCAACGAGCTCGCAATCAGCTGGTTCCGCGGCGCTTTAAGGGGGTGTCCCTCGTAGAATCCTCCTACTTCCTACCTTCTCCATCCCTTTGCCTCCAACCCCAGGTACCCGCATCCAAGACAACGGCCCGTTACGCTTCGATCGAACCTGAACCCACGACGCAAACATATCTGCCGAGGTGAGCGCGTCCTCGGAATTGAAGAGTTGCCGCGATTCCCACTTAAGTACAGAAGGACGCTGTTGAATCGCTTAATAATTCTTAGCTCGTTTCGCGACCCAATTGCAATTAGGTATCGTTGCAACTCAACGTTGGAAAGAAAATTGTGACTTTTTATATCATTGGTTCGATATTTGTAACTTCTAATAAACTGATGAAATTGTCAGTGGATCGTTAAAGCAATAAAAAGTAATTTCAATGTACGGACTTGTTGATATTTATGACTGGGTATTAGAATTTTTTTGTAAAATATAAAGAAGTATATGACTCGTAATTCTTTTTATATTTTTAACTCGACATGGGATTCTTTTCGTGGAGCAAAATAATATGAACATGAACTGGTTTCAGTTACTATTAGTCCGACTATTAGTCCGTTAATATTGATAGTATCTACAAAAGTGTCCATTCTTTAATTCAAAGAACATTCTTGTCGCCTCTGTGTAACGACGCGTATCAGCAGCGTAACCGCACGTGCGATTCGTCGGCACGTGTGTACGCGATAACTTCACTTCCTACCACGTGTTCACAGGTGTACCTAACACGGTCTTTAATTAGACATGGAGACGCTTCCATCTACGGTAACTTCCTCGGTCGAATCAATACGCTTCTGAGAAATAAAGTTCCGAAAGAAGGCAAAGAAACAGTCGGTCAAAGGGTAGAGACTTCGTTGTACCGGCTGATGACTCTCTCACCCCTTCCCTTCTTCAGAAGAACTTTAAATACCGCTATAGAGAGGGGTCGACGGTGTCAAAGGGTCGAACAGAAACAGATCGAACATAAAAACATACAACTGTAGATAGACTGCTGTAAAAGGAAAAACATGAAAAGTAACATCTCATAACCGATTACGTTTAACACATTGGCTGACCTATACTTTTCGTCGATTCTCTTATCTTACTTCTGATTCTAATTTCAAGTATGTAATGCTACTAACGCAGATATTATATTTCTGAACGTGTCTCGAAGAAATTCGATAAAACGTAGTATATATCACGATTCGCAAAACAACAATTTCTTCAGAATTATCGCAGTTGAGAAATGGCAGTTGCTTATGAACCAGTGGAAAAGAATTCGTATCAAGGGAGATAAAAGGAAGAATCGCAAAAAGAGAGAAACTGAAAGAGAAACAGTCAGTTGAAGAAAGACAGACTGCAGCAGAAAAGGACGAATAGTTGGGGTGGGGTAGTGAAGACAGAGTTCGGGTCTGTTTAAACACAGAGGGTGTGCAATCAGGAGTGTTTGCCGGGACACGAGCGAGCGAGTAAGCGAGCAAGCGAGCGGATCAAAGGATAAACGCGAATGGGGTGGGTGGTCGGCTGATAGCGCTCTGATTTGATTGTTGGCCACGGCTATTGTCCTCGACACTGGCCTATTGTACTTGTTCCCGTGTCGGTACAGGCTCGGTACTTGCACACAGGTAGCAGGGCACGGTTGGAAGTACGCTTCTGTCTGTGACACTATCTCTTTGCTGGTCGCCATTCCGTTTCCAAACTGGCGAACTTCGATACCGCGCGTTAAGCGACAATTATTGTGGAAATATCGCGAAAAAATTACGCCTACCCCCATTCTCGCCCCGATTTTTTCCCATTTTTTCTGAGTCTTTCTCCCTTCATCGTTCCCTATTGTCTCGGCCGAGGTGTTCCGTATTTTTATGACTTCCCGATGAGCGAGTTTTGTCGCGATTTTTATGGCCAGATCCCCCATTTGCCTCGCGATTATATTTTTTGCACCCTGTTCCTGATATCCGTACTTGATAAAACACCGCGTACGGGATTAATCTGCGAGAACGATCGTTTTCAGGATACGTTTCAACGTATACGTATGAAGTAATTCATTTGTTTCGCTAGCCATATTCACAAGACGCGGAATTGTACCATTCGAGTAGAAATTTTCTGTATTATCTGTGCATCTGCCAGGGACATTTGCATAGAATGCACGTCGCGTGGTTTTAACAGTAGCATGCTTGTGGTGGCTCATCATGCTTAAATATTCCATCACCTGTCACCCACGTGCGCAGCCTCGAATACGATGGAAGTGCTCTTAGGTGTTCATTCATGCTGCAGTTAACTTTCTGTGTTCGTGAATATGGCAAGACGCTTTTAGAGCTTGTTATGAATTAGGAAGGCGTTATCACTCGGACTGCGTTTATTAGAAATTTTAGTTAGCGTCTGATTAAGCGAATCGTCCACTGACCGAATTCAATTATCCGAACGTGAATTACTGTTACGCGACTAAAGAATTATACTTCCTTGAATTGTATTGTATTTCAGTGAATTCTTATTATACGAATTCGATTTATGCGGACATGTCAATAGATAAATGTAACGAATAAATAAATAAAATGAATGAAAGACTTTTGCGATTGGTTGTATAAGCTATTTGTCTTCGAAAAAGACTAGGTTTAAATATATGGAGTTTTACCATAATATGCATTCATTTTAACGAATTTTCAACGAATTCCAACAAACGAATAAACTGTTCTTTAATTTCGCGGGATGAAAACGGCAAATACGATATTTATTTACAGTAACACAGCTTTCGTATCGGGAAAACCTTTACCTGGATAGAAGGCAGATGAGGCAAGAGCGTGTTGGAACATTGGTAACCCACTCGCATCTCTAGGCTCGTGCCGGCTGCTTCCGGTTTTTCAAAGCGGTTCTGCCTTCTGGAACGGAGATTCGATCTGATGTGAACTTTGTAATTCACTCAGCGCGAGTCGCGTCATCCTTACAGATTATCGAGGGACGAAAACACGTACAAAAGATTCGCTTTGTTCCCGTATCGTAACATCTCGAATAATCCACCGATGTTTCCCGAAATACGATCATTAACCGCAACCTTTAAAAAAAAAACTGCATCGCATTTGAGTATTGTATTCTACTGGAATCTTTGTCGTATGCTTTGTATGCTAATTCTTGAAAATTCTTTTATCAATCTTTATTCATTTTGAAAGTAACATCGCTTCTTTAAAATTAGATATTTTTATTTAATATTAATTTATTAATCATTTGTCAATCCTTTGACGATCATATCGATCAGGTTGTTTTCTTGCGAGTGGAAGCCATTGTGCTTCGCGTTTAACCGAATTTACCCCAGAAAACACGCCCTCTAAATGAAGGGTTCGCTGGCAGAAAAAAACCACCCTTCGAGATATATCCCTGGGGTGTTGTGACATATGCTTCTAGGCAACTTATGACGATGGGATTTTCTGCGTGGAGTGCAATAGCCCATCGTTTCGAGGTTGGAGGTGAAAAAAGAATCAAATAGGCAGTTAGAGAAAAATTATATTGTTGGAATACAACGAAATTTCACGCATAAGTACCCTTACACAGCCCAGGTATTTGAACAGGACACTTACACAGGTCATACTCATTACTGTATAGAGAGTGGGGTTCAAAAGTATTTAATGGATTATGGTTGTAAAATTTCACCAATAATGAGTTAAGACGGCTCAGAACGTAATATAAAAAGAATGCATTGGCGATTCTCACATTAATCGCTGAATGAGGATCTTCATTTATGTTATCAAAGATATTTTCAGTAGAGATAGTTTGGCTTAATCGCGTAATTACGTAATAAAATCGGATAGTTTTCTTCGGTTCACACGGTTTGTACCTGCGTTGCTCTTTCTGATTCTCTCACATTCATTAAACTGCCAGTCGGCATCTTATCTGTTATCGACAGCAACTCGACTCTCGCATCCCATCAAGAGCGTCCAGGCAACTTTGTAACGAGGTAGGAAAACGGGGGGAACAATCGATGGTAGTTGATTAATATCGTCTGCCTGATCACGTGTCGAATCATTTTCGTGGGGTTTCCACCCATCTACTATGTCTGTCGAATTAAATGCTTCAATTTTTCCTTCTCATCCCCATCACACCCCTAACTCGAGAATATTTGTATTCTTTATGTTTCACCTATCACAAATCTTAACACGTTCATTAAGTATGACATGTATTTTTAGAATATGCGTGTGATACTGATTTGAATCTCAGACGCAAAGAAAAGCGAAATTGCGAAAGAAATTTTATAATAATTTACATAAAGCATATATAACAAACAGAATCTGAACGAAAATACGTTTCATTCACTTACTATGTTTTCAATATTTTATATATTTTTCCACACTACGTATAATCTTTAAATTCCCTATCAATCCATGAACTTCTGAAATCCATTCATCTCACACAGTGTCTTTTAAGATTTTGAAACACATTTATGCGAAACACATTTATTCGTCAGTGAATGCTTGCCTCTAGAAATAAATAAAGCAATATGATTAGACCACGCAGTATTTCACCATAATATTATAGTATAAGATTAATCATACATGCGATAAATTGATAAGAAAACATAGGGACAATTCAGAGTGTATTAAACTCCTGATTATATCCTAGCTTTCGATTCGAGTGTCCCTTAAGACCAAACACATCCTTGCTCCATCCACGAAGATTTAAGTGGTTCACGTCTTTCTTTGGGTGCCTCCCTCCTCGAAGGACCCCCGAAACTTTCATTGTGCGCCAATTGAAGCTCGTTTAAGCGGGGGGTGGCACCTAAATTGATTTAAATTGGCTTGGCCGCAGTAGATGGACGAAAAAAGAGAGGGGAAAAATATGTTCTTTCTATCGCTGTGTGGAATCTTTCCACGATACGGGAGCATTTATACTCTTCTTACCTGACTTTGCTTCTCTCCTCCGCGTGTCACTATTATAAATTTTTTCGATGAATTTCGTGGCGTCCCATTAGGGCACCCGTATGCTCTCAGCTGCGAATTCACCAGATAGGCGTGTACAAGTTGTTGCACCTATACGTCCATTTATGACTTATCGCGGTCCGAGATCGACATTTTCAGCTGAATCCTTTTTTTTTCTCTTTTTCATCTATCCACCATACTTTTTATATGTTGTGCCTTTTATCCCCGTTTTCGGCTCGTTTGTCCTGCCTGTAGATCGGGACGTTTCTGGACGTCACCTTACGGACAACGTGATCGAACGATTTCTTGTTGGCTTATTAGTTTCTATGGAGGAAGTGTCCAATCGTCGGGGATTCGACCATGTAGAAAGAATTTGTATTCTCCTGTTGAATTCTTGGAAATAACAGTTTTTGAGGTTTCCACTTAATCGTTTTCTATACACGGTAGAGTTTGGGTTAGCATGAATTTGTCTCAATTTAACGGTTTACGTAGGACGTTGTATACTTGTTAAGATTGTTTTAAGAGACTTTAGAGATTCCTTAACTCTTTGGACTCGAGAAAGAGTTTGATATCTTTTCTATCAACTCGACAATTAAAAATTGAATTTATCGGAAGAAATTTACGACGGAAGTACAATTTCGATTATTATTTATTACATATAGATTATTATATGTTATTACATATCCACAGAATTTACCGAAGGATCATGTAATTAATTAACCCTTTCTCTGTACGCAACACTCATATTTTTTTGAAACTTTATCATCCAGGACCATCGGCCAGAAATATTGTCATCGCAGGACAAAAGGACATTCGTTCATTTATTCTCTCTCATTAAAGTTTCGTTGCTTCCGTTGTTTTGTTCGAACACACGCGACCACTTTTTTGACCGGCAGCGAGTAGGGGCTCGTAGCCGTTTAGGATATGATCCGCCGGCGTCTGCATAAATTAAATTTGCTGGCCATTTAGACCGCTCGACATCCCGTCGTGAAGATCCTCTGACTTCGATGGTTGGCACGCGTGCACGATATAAATTTTGCAATTTTTAAAAACTGACCCTCTGCACTAATAAATTCGTTTATTTTCGACGTACGTTGACCCTCGGACGCTGGAGACTGGATCAATCTAAACACATGCAAATACGAATTTTAATTAGTCATCGACCATCGTTTAGAAATGCTAGCGTTTAGAAATAGCGCTTTATCTTAATGTGAAATGATGATTTCCTGAAATTTTCCTCGAATTAAAGCGAATAAAGGTTTCCAATGAGATCTTGCGGTATGGGAATCAATGTCGCGTCCTAAATGTTTCGTCGCATCTTTTATTTGTACTCCATAAATCCCTGTAACTCAATACGCCAGATATTGTGAAGGGGTTATCAACAAATGTGTTCAAACATATAGGGTGTCACCAGACGTGGAAAGGGGCCCAGCTCAAGACCAGACTTACCCTTTGTGTCAATAATCAACCCTGTAATCCTTTCGGCACAAGGGATCCTTTTGATGCGTATATGACCGTTGACAATTGCTACGGAAATGACTTCTTAATTCACGTTATAAGATTCCACTCCTGAAAAATTTTCGTAAATAGCAAATTCTTTTTAAATGGCCAAATTATTCTCCACCAATCACTAGTGCATTATTTTTTCAAATATAATGAACTTTAAAATCGCTTTACGCTTTAAAATTGCCAATTTACTGACAATCAATCAGGAAATTCGTACAACTTCTTAACATCTTTGAAAATTTCTGAGATCTTTGAGTTCGCACACACTTTTTACCTTGATTAAAACATGTAAAATATCGCAAATTTTAATTAGTATCAAATACGAAGGAACAGTTTGGTTATTCTGATTTAATAACAATTTCTAATTTAATAAGATTTTCCATGGAATTTAAATATTCACCGCAAAAAGAAGAGGAAGATACAGGAACTTCGGAAAAAATGGAGCATAGCTTCCGCATTGACGACAATAGCCCCTAACAAGCTTTCCTATGATGGATCAGCGATTCTTCTTTCTGCTATCCGCACGCGTGTCTGTATTCCACAAAAGGCATCACAAAGATTCTGCGAAACGCTTGAAATCCTCTTGACATCGGTCAAGATCGATCCGGAAGCGACGCGTTTCACCCACGCGTCAACCATCTCGAATTCTCTATCGCGCGAAAGCGGTCACTTTGTATGAGACCATAGTCACGGAGAATCGAATGTTTAGAGAGGCGACTCGTACATCATCGAGGATGAAAAACGCGGCGAATGGACCGAGGATTTTCGCGAAGTCACGGGAAACTACTCTCGGGGGAGCTTCCTTTCGATTGTTGCTTGGCACGCGCCCCACACGCAAACAGAGCGCCTCTGCTGTTCAATGACCGATCAGAGTCTATTAAAGTAAAATGATTATCCGGCGCACTGACAGACTGAGAATTCGACAGTGAAGAGGGAGACGATGCTCTCTGGTAATTCTATATGGGAGCCTGTACGGGTTCTGGGACAACATATGGGGTGGTTACCTAGACATCCTAATAAGTTCATAATAGGACTCAGACCTTGGGATTCGATCCTGATTCTCTATTGCTCGTCCGAGTGATCCTGGACGATTTAAAAGGAATCTGAATAAATTCTTCTTGATGCATTCTTCTGATCAATTGTCGGGAGCATAAACTGTATGTAAAATATCAGAGAAGTTTGTTAAGAGATTCGTTGTTAAGTTCTTCAGATACAAAAAATCATATTTTTCATTTTGGATTTTGTAAAAAGGTTATAAATAATTTTTTTTAATACAAGATAGGACTAATGAAAATATGTTAGAGTAAGAAGACAATATCTGTATTAGAGTATACTCTATGAATAATTTATTCAAAAGGAAATTTGTTTATAATGCAAAGCTCAGTGTTGATCGTTAATACGAAGAAATGAGGAAACGAGCAAACCCTATCGTTTGTGGAGGAGAATTAAGGAGAAAATGAATGCTTGTCAAACGGCAATCATCCTCTATTATGTAACGTCATCCCCCTTCTTGTTACGTAGCCATGACTCGTGTGAACTCGTCGGAAAAGATAGGAAGATAGCGAAAATCTCGACACCGGGAAATAATGCTCTTGAAGAGAGAAAGAGAAGTAAACTGATCGGTAATGTCACGGCTTACTGGCAAGTCAGATCGCCCACATCGAGTATACAATTAAGGTATTCATTTCCGTGTGCGATTGACTCTTTCGTGCCTCCCACGATTTCGCTTGAATGTCCGGCTTCACGCTGAATTATGCAATTCTTTTCAATACATTTCTCAATAAAAATCTCGTGGAATTGTATACTTAAGAATATACTTGACCGAAGGGTCTACTTATCTTTGGATCGTTTGATAAGTTTGTACCGAGTTTAAGGTTGTTTATAAAACTGTGTTTGGGAAAGTAGATATATTTTCAATACAACATGTATACTCTTGCTGCAATATGGCTGTATTTAGTATGTAGCCATTTGCAATATCCTAAGAGCTATTTACAAAATATTATCAACTTATTGAACCTGTCAATAATAAATTTAAAAGTTTATGGAATTTTCTAAAAATCAGTTGCATCATGCGGTTTCATTTCAGCCAGAAGAGAAATGGACCGGCTTCCATATTTTCCATGACACACTTTCCATTTGTCAAAAAAGTTCGAGCAGGTCAGAAGGGTCTATAGATGAGCGTGATAAGACGGTTGCGGAAAAACGACTCTTCGCGGGGTGCATTAAGCCCCACGTGTCCTCTTATCACGGTATCGCCGTTTAACGACGCGATGCGTGACGCTAGGAGGACCACCTGGCGTTTGAAACCACGTGTCGAACGTGGTGGTCACGTGTCCACCATGGCACATTCCCTCGGAAAACGGTACTCGTGACTTTCGCATATTTACGTCCAAGTATCACTCGTAGTATCACTCGTCCCTCTTTTTCCGTAACTATTATCATTACCCATAGGATGTTATCAGAAAAAAATTGATAATAATTTTCACTGTGATCCTCGAATTCTTTACATTTCTATTTTGATTTCGTTTCGACTGCCAAAGGGATTCTCACTATATTAAACAAATCATTAGCTTAAAATTTAAATGGGTAAACAACAATTCTTTCTGATTTCCCTCGAAATTAAAAACATTTGCTGACAAGTACGAAGAATATAATTTGGTGCGAAATAACTTTAATTGGCGTTTCCTCTGAAATTTTCTACGTAATTGGGATCGTAGAGTTGACTTACCGCAAAACGTCTAATATTCTAACCGAATGCGTCTTGTAGCGTCCAAATAAACCAATATTTTTCCCATGGATATACATAAGCGATTCGTTGGACGAGGGAGCACTTCACTGACAGCATGGGGGTACGGGTGCTCCTCGTACATGCCCCATGCTGAGCGCAGCAATACGCTACCAGTCCGAATACGGCCCCATAAACATCCCGTGTTCGCGTTACTCGGACTTTGAGTGCGCTCGTGTGAATACGATTCTCGAGTATCTCGCGAATCGAATCGTTACTGCTTTAACAGACTGTTAACAGTCAGCGCGTTCCTGCGTTGAAAGCCTGCCTTATTGAAATTTTAATCTTTCGGACGTTGAACCAGCCTCCAGCTATACAGAAGTTTCTTTTTTCTGATATCGATTGAGAAACGACAATCCCATTAGCCAACTTCCAATATTTCGAGAAGTTGAAACTTTACAACATTGTTTCTTTGAAAGCTTCAGAAGGAAATATCTTTTCCTCTTTTATTGCACTTCCAAACAAAATTGGCTTATCATCAACGAAAAGTTGACATTTTCTAGCATTGTTCCTTTGAAAGATTCGGAAGTAAACATTTCAATTGCACTCTGGCAAACAAGACTTTCATTTTCAAAAAATAAGATATTCTAAGCAAAAGCCTACCAATAACGAACGTTGAAACTTTGTAACATTGTTTCCTTAGAAGTCTTGAAAGAAGAGTTTAGTTTAGAGAAATATGTTTGGAAGAATGAGATGTCTCGAGTGAAACGTTGTCAGCAACATTCAAATGGAAGTATGAGAATGTGGAAGGAGTATAGTGATCGATTGGTTTGTACGTACACGAGGAAACACATCGACTGGTACAACGACGACAGTTCAAACCCTCTGCTCTTCGATACGGATGCCAGTGGTACAAATGAACGGAATTAAGGGGCTTTTAGAAGCGTATACACACAGGCAGAGGCGACCGGCACACATCAGGGGTAGATAACTCCCGAGAGAATTACGAGGGGGTGAGAGGAGAAACAGCGAAAGAGGAAGCGTTCGAGGGGTGCTCTTTGATTGGTGTGGGAAGATTCACCAGCAGTTAAGCTCTGTTTGTGACTGCTTCTGCTAGGGAATTTCTTGACGTAACACCTACTTATCGATTCTAGGAAAAAGATACCTTACTAATATACACGAATTTCACTGAGCATTTTCATCTATACACTTCGTCTACTTCGGATGTTAACAAGTCCTAATATTTAAAATTTAATTCTGAACAAGCTTACTGTTTTGTAAAACGACCCTAATTTCAGTGAAATTTAAGTTCTCATCTGTAAATGAGAAGTTGATGTGGTAAACAGATGAATATGAATAAAGTAGAGAAAGTTTTCGTAAATAAACACTCTCATGATTGATTTTAGCAACAGTATTTAAAATTGGTTAACATTTTGCTGAATCGTGTATTTAATTTTAACGTTGATGATAGTTGATGAGTAGGTATTATACTTAGTTGTAATATGTACCATTTGTCATTTTAATTTCTCAAATGTCTTTTTAAAATGAATTCATCCAGAATTCCAAGCAACTTTCACTCTCGAACGTATCATCAAGGATTCATTCAGGACAAAATAATCGAGGGGTTGTCCGCTTATCTGGCGAGTGTCATCAACACGCCTTCGTCGACTAGGTAGAATCGTTGTTCCTTTCATTGTCTTCGGTGGTCCGACGTAAAGCCACAAAGCGTGTCCAGGCTTGATGTTGGTGTACGAGCTTGCATGCATTTGGATCACCGACACGATTGCAGCCAGAAATTGCACGAAGTCGCTAGTTGCTCGAGGGAGAGAGCAACGCAGGAAGCCTCAAGATGTTTATCTTGCGGCTTACAGGACAAAGCGAGCATTTCTCTACACGCTCGTGAACATTCTCGTGGCATTTGATACGCGCTCATGAATCCACCTAAGATCCCCACCTAGCGATGGACGGCGTCTAATTGAACCAGTTAAAAAGGACTACCGTATAACAGGAGCAAGGCCCGTAAAGTGGCGTGGCGGACACCCTCCTTTAATTCGTTTATTACTCTTGTTAGAAGCGCCGACGCGCGGGAATCGGAATTCTTCCTGGCTCACTCGATATTATGTCGATTGTGTCGTTGGTTTTATGCTTTATGAACGTTTGATTTCACTTGGTCTTCCCTCCATACGTGAATTCGTTGCTACTTATTCTCTGTGATATCATTGAGAAGTTTTCTGGACAAAGAACTCATAAGACAGAATAGCAAATCCAATAAATCGTGTTGGAAGTTCTAGTCCTAGTTTTTTGAATATCAATTACGTTACTCTACCTTTGGAATTTCACTTTTTTGTTCGTTAGATATGTTTGTATGTTACGTTATTGTTTATGAGTGTCGTAAATCTCTAATTAGGTTCTATCTCTTTAATTTTATATTAATAAAAGAAAGAGTTTTTATAAAAATTCGCTGTGTTTTTATCTTTTGAAAACTAGTAATGAACTGACTCACGCTATTATGGTTCTTAACCCCTCATATTTTATACGTTTGATAAATATTTACGCAAATACGGTTTGCACCAGCGCAAAAAAAGGAGAACAACAGCTTTGGAATTTCGGCCGCCATATGTCGATGAATCTACCCCCTGTGAAGCGGCACGGTCCTCGACCACCGTGAAGAATTTATGCTCTCTGCTTGCTAATTTGCCTAACCACTATGACCGGGCGCTCTTTCGTGTGCCATTTTAAGGTACCGTCTATCGAAATCTTCTCCTTCGTCTTGCCCATTATTTCACGCCACGCGAAGACCACTTCCTGCCCCGTCTTCAGGATCGCACGAGTACCGCAAACAATGTTGGTGAATGCTTGGCACCAAGCCTTTGTCTTGCCCTTTTCTAACGGTGTCGTCTCGAGTGCACTCGAAAATTTCGAAGAACGCTCGCTTCTCTTTCTCTCGGCCACGATGCAGCCGGTCTTAATTAAGCTATTCTAGCGAAGCATTCTCTTTTAGATGAACGCAATTTGTAACTTCCGAACGTATACCTCTTCAGGATTACAATGTTCTACTACGAATTTTTCAAACTTTCTTCTTTCTCTGTATTTATACCACGTAAAAAAAAGAAGGCAAAAAATTTGGAATCATCGCCCGTTGAATAAAAATCGTAATTTTCAAAATGGATTATACGACCAATCCCGACAAAATATTTTATGCTATGAAAACTAAAAATGTTTCATTCTTGCTTCGCATATATATCACTGAAACAAAAATCGTCTTTCTATAAGATGTACGGAGATTTTTGTCGGTAATTTCATCTTCAATGGAATCAAGTCTTAATAGATCTCAATGGCGACAGAAACAATTACAGCAACCCAATGTCTTTTCTTAAATTACCTTGGATCGTTTCCTTCTATCAATTTCAATAGGATTAAAAGATTAAATCATTTTGTAAAAAAAAAGTTCTCGTGAATCATCGATAGAACACGTTCGTCTCCACGTCGAGTTACCTATTTACTTACAAACGTTACACGTCTGTAGACCGTCTGCGAATCGTCGGTAGACAAAAATACTCGAAACAGCGTCGTAAACGAGTATAAATCGAGTTAGCCGGAGTTTCGTGTACATATTCATTTAATTCGTGGTCGTAATAATCGAGCAAGAGGAGCCGCATTAAGAGGTGAATCATAGGTTAACAGGAACGGGGACCACGTTCTCTCAGTCCTCTCCCTCGCTCACCTCCCTCTCCTAAGTCCTGCAATAATTGCACTGACGATCAATGGGTGCCGAGGGCGGCGGGGAGTACCAGGAAGGGTAGATTCCGTGCGATAGGTTCGCCTCGCGACGTAATTTGTGGAAGTAATGACTGTATAATTGCAGCCTTTTTTTACCTCGCGTGAAACGTTTTCACGCCACCGCCACGGGAATCGCTTCCCGCGCCTCGTTTTCGGGAATTCAATTACGCTGCCGTCGCTAATGCGTCTCGCGGATGACGCTCGACAAAGTGGTCGGGATTGCTACGAAGAAGAAGCCACGGGTTATCCCGAGGTTTGGTTTCATGATGCAATTGTTACTAGAGATGTAATTTAGCACACAATCAAGTTAAATGTTAATATTGTGATCTATTTAAAAAACATTGACAAAAATCAGTAAATAATATATGAATAAATAGAATTATTTGCAACGTTTGGACTTCAAAGAAATATAAGCATGCTTTTTAAAATTATAATAAATTATCTTCAATTCTACTAGTGATGTTTTTTTCAAGTATAAAAGCGATATATCTGCTTAATATAACCAAATGAAACACTGGTATCTTTAGTGTTTCGAAGATTAAAGACATTTATTACATATCGTATATATCTATTGCATTTTGTACTAACTATTTCATTTTATCTAATGCGTTTTTACTACTTCAGTATCCTGTTACTAATAAATAAATAATAAACTCGTATTTACTATCGAACACTCAAGTGAAAAATATGTTTAAAAAAATATTAGAATTATGTTGAAAGAGTTGCATCGCACCGATAAAGACATAGTTCGACAGAGTTTCGCGATCAGATCTGACACGAGGGCGAAATTTGACGACCATATTGCTCTGACACGTGCCACCCCCGCATCTGTCGCAAAATACCTCTATAATTTATACTGTTTTAAACGCTCGACACCCTGATCGCTTGATCGGTGTAGGAAAAAAATTTTAGCATGTGTAGCCGGTAGTTTTCTGATCACGCCGCGTTAAGGGTAGAACCACCATCGGCCCAGGCTGCGACGACACCAGTTGCGCAACGCTATAATCGCTGCAATTACGTATGGAAATTCCTGATTCATCCAACCATTTTCGACAATATCCCTGTTTTTCACGTCGTTGGTCGCGGTTCGATGCGCTCTAACCGGTTTTCTCGAGCATCCATCTCCCTGAAGATTTGTTAACACATTTGTACGCCACTTTAGTTTTAGAACTTGCTGCAAACGTCTGGCAAGGCATTTAACCTAAGTTTTCATGTTACAATGTTCTTAATCCATTAGTATTTTGTACAAAATACGTCAAATAATTTTGTGTAATATGAAGATGCTGCCCTGCGCAAGCAAATCACATGCGTTTAAAACTATATTAATATACAAGGTACAAGAACGTAATGGAAACTATAGGGTATCAGAATATTAATAACATAAGGCGGAGAAGAATTGTGACTGGTATGCAAGCCTAATGAGCCAATACATATGATTTAATGATCATTATAGTGACTATTTATCAATGCATCGCCGATGTTAAGGCTTATTTCTATTCGAGGTAACATGGCCCGCGCTTAGGAATAATGCGCGATCGGAATTACGGCGGAGATTTTCGCGTGACGCACTTCATTATCGTCGCAATTTTACGCGCGGCACGGAACAGCGCATCAATAGAAAGATGATCTCAGGTCGCGGCCTGAAAAGGGCCTCCTCTCTTCGAGAGATCCTTTGTGCCAAGACATGTCTGTCGCGATGCTGCGAGTCCGGGGTTGGGGGTTTTGGGTTACCATCGCCGTGTGTGGCACCTCAGTGTCTTCGATCCTTTTCATAGGCAAATACGCGATTCATAGCTTTCACGGTGTACCTTACTTCTCTTCCGTTCTCGAAAAATCGCCGCGGAAAGCGACTATGAATTCCACTCATACTTGCTTGCAACCCCTTCGCTCGAGGAATCACTTTGTTCGGTCTTGCGATCGGTCTCGACTCTTCCTCCGTTTAGTCGCTTTTGAAACGATTTATTAAATTTATTTTTATTAACAATAAAGGTCCATCCACCTTTAGTTACATCTCAATTTTGCTACGAATTTTCCACATAACGCAATTTTTTCCAAGTCGTTTGCTCTACATTCATCGTCATTATTGTTACATTGGTAAAGTGTTAATCCTCCCCAAAGCACGGTTTTTAGAGTGTTTTGTCTTCGAAATGACAAAAACCTTCATTCGCGTGTCCTCGAGGAGAGACACGGCGGTTTAATGGGTTAAACGTCAGGCTAAAATTGCAATCACGTATCAAGCGCGCGCGCCGCTCCGCCATTACTGTTCAATGGCAGAATTCGACGGTGGAGTGGCGTCGATAGGTCGTGCAAGTCACAGGAAACGCGAGCGGTAAAAGCCGATGTGGAAAGTCCGAAGAAGAGATAATCAGCCCGTATGTTATAATCATCCTGTATTTGTTTCACCCATTATCTATCTGCTGCTTCACCTGCTCGTCCAAAGTAGAAACGCGTGAGCGCGTTCGACAATCGTCATTCCTGGTAATGAGCAACATCACCGCTTTTATTGGTCGGATAAGCGTGCTCATGGTCCCGGAAAATATTTATCCATAAATTATCGTTATCGAGGAAACACGTGTGCGTACGATTTTTGCGGAGAATCTGACGTATTTTGCGACAGAATACAACTTTCGAATAGTTCATTTCCTAATTGTATACAATTGTAAAACAGCTTCTCTATTATCACGAAAGCTTGGTTTCTCTTTGCCAACATTTAGGTACTGATCATAGTATAAAATTTATTAGTCCTATCGTAAAAAATTCAAAAAATAGGTTCGTCAAATTGGCATTAGTACTATACCAAACTTCTCAAAATAAAAGATTTCGAATTTATTGCTTTTTTAGTTTGTAAGAAATTACTCGGCATAAGTTTACTTCCAGGTTAAAATTATCGCAATTAGACGATGTAATGACGTAGATTTTGGATCCTTATGTTCCATTAAGTTAGAAAGCAGAATACCATGTAATATTTAAAAAATATAATTGCAGGTACGTGTAACAGTATCACTTCGCTATTGTAAAATTTTCTGGTTATGAGTTAACAAATACAAATACAAAATTTCTATTTTGTCGAATGGTAATAATATTGCATTACTTTCGCGTTAATTTTCAGTTTTTCTAAACGATTAACCATACAGCAATATTTGAAAATGTTTTCAATGAACTGAACAATTGCAGCATGCGACTACTTCGTTGACTAATGACTTCATAGGATGATTACCTCTGTCCGAAGCATTTACCACGTCATCGAAGTATCATTTACATTCATAAACGTAACAAGCGCTTCTGTTTCGATGTATTCACCCCCTGCTTCATTAGAGGGTGGCACTTGGCTCGTGCTATACCTGCATGCCGTCGCAATATGTTTCGAAATGCGATTCGTTCTGCTTCTGCAGAATCATTTTTGGTCCAGACTCGGCCATCTGTGATGGAATTAACCTGATGTCATTGAAATGATTCGATATACCTCCGTGCTGTTCGCATCCGAGGTGGTGGATCGATCAATTGAATTTTATTTAGGGAATAGTAGAAATTAACTGTAAAAGTCACGAGGTCGTTTCACGGTGCACAAATTGGGGGATGATGAACGTGACTCAAAAGTTCAATTTCTGAATGTGGGCCATTGACTTGTTTAATTGTTTCAACAACATTACTCGTGAATTACTTATGAGTTTAGGATGAGATTTAAGTATCTTGAGATGTTTTATAGACTAATGTTTTATAGAGAAATCTTATTAAACGTCATGATGCGGAATTTTTAATCTCTTAATCGTCATTTCGTGCCTTCGATAGAATTAAGGAGTTAGGTACTCTATTCGATACGATTTTTACTTGTAGTTCAACAAAATTTGTAAATGTAACGAAGGCGCGGATAAATGCACGTGTAAAATACTGAGAAATAAAAAATAACAAAGTTCTAAAAAGACACGTTTCACAGTAGAATACCCCCTTAAATAACTTTTTCCGAGTAGGACAGCTGCCCGCTGCTGTGGAGTTGAAATATTCATTTAAATGCACCTCTGGCATTTTCTCGAAACACCAGACCAGTTCAGAGTATTAAAAAAGCAACTTGTCTATTATACATGCATCTATTATCCACTCATTTTAATAATTTTGCTTTATATATCTTAGGACTCTTCACACTTTTATTTACACAAATGCAGATTCGATTCACATAATATTAATGAAATACCAGAAGTACAAAAATAAAAACAAAAGCAAGTAGAATATACTTCTATTTTCATATGTTATATTGGAAATAATTTCTTCTCTTAAAAAAGGTATAATTACTACTCTATCGATTTTGGTTATCGAAGGAATTCATTCAAAAATTATTAGCAAATTCAACGAGTACAAAACTCCAATGAACGAAGAGTATGAATGGCGAATCCATGTTTCTCTGAACGCGTCGCACCGTTAGCCCGGATTGATTTATGAAATGGCTACCTAAAGAGGATGAAAAGAGAGTAGATGCGGAGAAAATACCTCGCGAAGCGTTTTCCTTATTGTGTCCTCGTGAGCAATCTCGTTGGAATATAAATGCGCGATGATAAGAGAGCGAGGTGTACGTAAAACAGAGGCGGAATGATAAAACGCGAACGCGTCAGGACGGTGGACAAGGCCGTACAAAAGGTATGCCGGGGCGCCGTTTTGCGGTTTTTTCATTTTGGCACGCGCACGACGTGCCCCCGGGTAAGCGGATACCCCACAAAGCGCTTTATTGTGCGAAACTGAATACCAGCGCTAAATACGCGCTAAAAGGGACGAGCCTGCATGCTTCGTTTTGCCTGCACGCGATTCTACGAACGACTAGCCCCGAACCCTCCTGTTTCCAGGTCGTTCTCCGTGATCCTTTAACGCATCCCCTGCCGTGTGGACCACCGATGGTACACGATGAACTTTTTGTTTCAGCTCTTCGATATTGCGAGAATAAACAAATACATATGGGGAAAAAATTCTATACCAATAACTCTTTAATTAATGAGATAAACTTATGAAATGCCTTCGAACGAGCATAAAAACAAAATTCAAAATCTGAAGCGTTATATGATCAATTAATATGTAAATGCTAGAGTAAGCAGTGATGTGCAAGTATTTTTTTAGCCACCGTAAATGACACAAGCAGTTTTTGTGGCATTAATAGCGCGTTTGTAAGATCCTTAAATACAAGTTTAACCAGAAACAACATGCAAATACCATGGTCCCTTGCACAGCAGGATGCAAGGCGTATCATCAAACTTTATCGACCACAGTTACAAGTTAATTTCCAGCTTGAAATTAGACACCGCGGCGTTTCGCATCATGTATGCCTGATTGAGGTACAAGAAGAATAAGGTCGCGTTGATGGCGCAACGTAAAATCGATTATTTAAATCGTTCGATTTACTACACACCTGGCGTGATAGAGCCGCTAATAGCAATCGACGAATTCGTTATCAATGTAGAAATCCTTGAAGGAAATTTAACAGTCGAAGAATCATGATAACATCGTGCACATTTGAGCGTCGAACGTTCTTTCGATGCGCAATATTTAAGCGTGTGTATATGCAGTTACGGCGTAAGGCAGGTGCGAGTACGCAGACAAGTACACGGCGTGCATCTGCCGTATCTAGGCAAAAATGGAAAATTTTCTTCTATCCTTTTCGACAAGTTCACTGTGCCTGTATACGCTTTTGTCGTGCATGTTGGTTACATTAGCTTATATTGAGCTGCGAACAAGTGGTAATATTTTAAAAATGGCCCTGATAACTTGTTCGAGAAGTAAATTTTATGCCACGATCTATCCGGTTTCCGGCGATTTCAACGGCAGCAGACGTCCAACTTTTAGCTGTGGAAGCTTCCCTACTACTTGACAACAGGATCGTACTTACATGGGAACAGATTTGCAAAGATTGCAACAATTAAATCGTCATGAGGATCTAGAGACTCGTTCAGGACCGTACGATGTCAACTCAAAATCGATTTTTCCTTGGCGTTTCTTTGTAGAGAGGAATGGCCATAACTCGTGTCTAACTTATACTGTACAATCGTAGCGTAACTACAAATCAAGAAATGATTCCTTTCTTAGCTCTACAACGATTGCAGAGGCACGCAATATTTTGGAAGCTCCAATTTTATGACTCATTGTTGATCAGTCAACAGTGATGGAAATTGATTTCAAAAAACTGACGCCACTTGCGTACGAAATGCGTACAGAATGTAGACCATCGGTACACCTACTTAGCGCATTATTTTCATTTCCACCTACTATACATAGCTGATCGAACGGCATACGAAACGATTCCGTGAACGGTCACGGTGGTGATAGGTTGGCGAACGGTCGCGCGCTTTGGCTCGTGCCAGTAATGAGCCCGCATCGCTACCCTACCGACGTGTTTCAAATACACAAACGGCCACACGAGTGCTTTATATAGGCGCGCAGAGACGGTCACGTAAGCGTGGACTTACAAACGGTCTCGGCAGACAACGCAAATAGACTACCACACGGGGCCTGCCACCTGCCCACCTTGTCATTGGCAGCCTCGCGAACCGATAAAAATATCGGGATCGTAAAATTGAAACGAACGAACAGAGAGGCCAGGGATATCGTGTAGAATCTCTGTCCTCTCGCCGGTTCACCACGATTCTGACAGCTGAAACGCGATTCTAGTTCGCGGTGAACCGCGCTGTAAAGACTCCGCCATTGCTATGCTCCGATGGAGGCGACGGATAGCTTCATGCAAGCTATTTCCATAGTTTGGTAACTTAGATTCTATTGAAAATTTGCATCTTTTAGACCTATAGCGTCTTAGGTGCATTTTATGACTTCTCTACGATTTCCATAACAGATCCATGAACAATTTTCGAAACCTATAAACATATTTTGTATAACTACAGACTTATCATATACCTACACATTGTGTCCGCAAGAACTTTTGTGTAAATGTTTCTAAGAATTATCTTTCATAACAATGTTCATAAGTTGTATGGAAATACTGGCGAATACATCTTACAAAGAAATTAACTGTAAAATAAATTGCTGGTTATTATTATATAAATTAATTACTGTCAGAACGTAAAGATTTGTGTCTGGAAGCTTTTAAGATTATAATGGCTTTACAAATTGAGATTATGAAAGCCTAAGATTTTCGCCAATACCATCTGAGAGAAAGTAACAATAGCAACTACACTACCGTTATTTAACAATTTTCACGAGAAATAATGGACGTGTAAACCGAAGAATACGACAGATTGTTCCTTGGTATTGGTATTCCATCCATTTCATCGAGTCGACAAGCCACTGAAAACGGCTGGAAACTTGGTAATCGAGCGTCACGCATCTGTAATGAGACTTGTCGTCCGTGAGAATCACGAAGAGTATGCGATCACGTAAGTACGTCGATCCTCCGGCAGAAACCAATTACGCTGTCCACAGAATACTCGATCTATATTCCACATTACGATGAAACGTGTCTTGCCGCAAGTTCAGTGTGATTTACTGTAATTTGATGTGAAGCAAGCGAATGCTGTTGTTGCTTGCAGTCATTGGATTTATCCACGATATTCAGTAAAACCATCTTTAACTCTTATACATATGTGCATATATGTAACATCACAATTTATGCTGTATACTAATTTTTTACCAAAGAAAATATATATCTTGTAATTTCTATATATAGGTACATTTCAAATTCGTTTCAACTTTTACCTATATAATCATGACAATTGTATTTTCTTCCACTCGCGGGGAATCGTAAATTCCCGTTTTACGACTATGACAATCGACACCACAAAAGGTCGATCCCCTTATTTCTTGTGGGATAATAGGGTTGTTTGTTGTGGAATATTAAATATGGAATATAAAACTGTAATCAACAGTTTTATAATATTTATATTTTCAACAACTTGGTGCACTTAATGTTGCGCCGTTTCGGAAGCTCGGAAAACTCGATGCAAAACTGGGTGTACTGTTCTAACAAAGAAAGAGGATTCGTTGCTGACACTTTTTGTCGGTAAATGTGAATATAACGACCTGTAATAACCTGTTATAGAATATCCGCTTTTCCGTATTCGGAATTTCTCCTATGCTTTTCTCCTATGCGGATTAAGCATAATAAACCCAAGGAGCTTCTCTAAGGGCTAGTCATAAATTTATAGGATTTATAGGATTCGAAAGCCCTTCAGAACAAACAAATTAATATAAGTAATATACATTGGTAATTAGAGTAACAAGTTAAAATTTATGGTAGGTCCTTACTTTTGTGAGCGAAAGTATATCCCCATTAATAGCGGTATTCTAGAGGCCATCGTTACGAAGGCTAGGGAAAAGTGACGATATTCACTTCCGAGCCGCACACGTGTTCCGAGGAAACAGCCTCTCGCAAATTAGATGTGGGTTAGGGATCCCAAGGTCGCGGAGACTCGTTCCTCTCGATCCGGCGTTCTTGCTGCTCCTTTTCCTCTCTTTGGCTGTTCCGTCTCGACCAGCACGTTTCGCCCCATTCCCTACCCGCGTCGCGGCTCCTTTCGCACATTTATCGGGAGGCCCTGTGCGTGCGTCCCGACGCATGCGTTCGTGGCGGTCGCGTGCCGCAACCCCCTCTTATTCTCTCTTTCGATGGCGACCGTTCCTCGCGAGCTGCTTTACCTCGCTATGAAAACGGCGTCCATGTCTTTCCCGTAAAGAATACTTTTCTGAATTTTCATTTTCTGAAATGTAATTTTAGCGAATGTTATGCTTCGGTTTTGAAACCTTGGCATCTAAACGTGACATAAAAAAAATTGCATTTTAAAATTGTAATAATTGGTAAGTAAAAAGGCAGGTAAAAGGATGGATAAAAAGTAGATAATAATTGTCAGACAAAAGTTATTACAAAAAAATGTCCAAAGCAAATTTTGACAAATGATCCCAACTACTTAAAAGTGAGAAAACGGGTTTAATGGTTGTAAAAGGACAAAAGGACGGAAATCGATGGCTGTCTGACAATGTAGATGAAACGAGCATTGTAATGTATATTCGTCATGGTGTTCCACACAGTTGAAGGCAAAAGGTGGGCTATTCCTCTATCTGATCAGGTATACCTGCAGGGGGTGGACACCACGGCTTCTTTGGCAGCGTCCAATTGTAACCCCTTAAAATATAAATAATACGTAATCATCGGTTCGATCTGTAGATGTATTACCAGTTCTTCAACATCTGCCTCTCTACGAAAGTAGTATTCTTCGTGCCTGCTCCTTTCATACGTTTCTATCATTCATACATTTCTATCAGTCGACCGGTTAGTACTTCATTTACATCTTGAAGTTTCGATATATGATTTATATAGCGGAGAACACTCGAACGAACTATTTGATTCTACATTCTTATTCGTCAGGGAAAGAGTTAATTGATTTTAGCTTAAGTATGATTCTCATTATAGCATTCTGATCTTACTCGTAAGAAATATTCGTTATGTTATTCGTTTAACATTTTATTCGCATTACTTGTATCTACTTATATTCTTTATCTGTTCGACATGTTCGATCAATCACAAGCGTATATCATCCGTAAATGTTTACCACACAACTATCATTAAAATTGCTAAGGTTTAATCGCTATACGGCAGAGGTGCAACGTCTCTTAAAAAGTCATCTAAAATACCTATCATTTCTCGATTCATCACATTCTCCAGGTCGTCGATCATACGTACCTTCGTCTCGATCATTTTTATAAGGATTCAATAACGACTCTTTTGGAAGTTGCTAATAGAGCTGCCTCGGACACGAACCTCGCTTAGAAATGGCTATATTTAAGGGGATATTCTTGTCATAAGCAATCTAGTGAAAAAGATCTAACTGTCTCCTCAAGAATCTAGAGTCTTCTGAATAATCGATCTTAGATGGATCTGTTTTGTACGCACGACCACCAAGAAATTCGACTAAGGTCAGACAGGACATTCGAAGGGGAAAGATAGACGACGAAGAGTTGTATGGACCTCGAATATGTCTATTGGTGCGACAAAGAAGAGAAAGAGGATAGTGTGACCCACGTGGGAGTCCCGTGGAGACATCGGGAGAGACTAACACGTTGAGATTACGATAAATCAAACGTGCAAGGTGGAAATTCTCATGGCGCGACGAAGAAAAGGAAGGTGGGGCTGCGAGAAGAAAAGGGCACGCTCTGTTGTGACTCTGGATAATAATTTGTCCGCCTATTCGGACAGTTTGCGAGTCTCGGGAAATATTTTTCTCCCACACACGAATACACGTATACACGTAATCCGTTTCTGGATCCTAGGTTCTCTCGCGATAGGTGATTCAATAAAATTACAATCGTCGTATCTGCTCTACTTACATCTTTCTTCCAACTTTTCCTTTTTTGGAGGCGGGGAGAAGCGAATAGAGACGCATCGCGACCATTTAATCATACTCTTGTACATAAATTATGAGACACTTGCAAATTTCTCAAATATCATGTTCGAGAATGATTCGCAAAAATCCATTAATCATTAAAGTGTCCTGTCTCGTATAATTTTCTGGATCGCGTGAGATAGAACTGCTTGCTCCAGCTGTTTCTTCTCGATCATATTTTCCGGATTTTTCTATAAAATTTGATTATAACGTAGCTAGAACGATTAATAAACAGCAAGGAGAAACGCACCTTGACGCGAGCCACTCGATTATTTTGCGGTTTTCAAACGTAATTATTAGCGCCAGGTGAATTCTGTGACAGTGAAAAAATCCACGCAGTCTGCTCGAGCGCACGCGTGCGCGCCGTACCTGAGACCGCGCAGACACTCAGACAGGGGACACTAACGTAACTAGAAAAATATCGCAGCTGCAAAAGCTTATGCGGCCAGAGAAAGATAGAAAACTTACGCGCAACTCTGGCCGTGCCTGGTAAAGTAGTACTACCGATGTCCGTGTTGATTATGCAAAGCAATTAACACTGAACGATCAATCATAAATAACCTGTAACAGACGAGTTATCTGGATACTTTGGACCCTATCCATGTCCGCGAGATACGATGCACTTGTCTTATCTGATCCAGCGTGATCCGAGGCAGATTAATGTGAGATCAGACCCGACGAACTTGTTAGAGTCCTCCCATTTTACGGAGTCATATGATGGATCGCTAATATGGGTGCTGGCACGCACGCGGAGGTGGTAGACCTTTTTATTGTGCGCCCTCGCCGTTCATCGGTCGCCGCTCCGTCCACCCTATCCAACATAAAGAGTCACAGAAGAATGATTCAATGATCGCTAGCTCGCGGATTCCCAGGCGATTACATCTGTACGAAGAGTTGAACCTCTGCCACGAACGTCATCTTCATTGTCCGATCGTACCCTATATCGACACAAGTCTCTGGCTTCTTTATCGAGAAAGCTACCCCTCCTGTCTCTTCTTTACGTGGATAAAAGTCAATGGTCTCCGATGTGAGGAACGAGTCCCAGGAAGGAATCCAGCTTGAATGAAGACCTCAAAGTTTCGTGGTGGGGTCTGGGGTGGGGAGCTGAAGGAAGACAGGTAGCCCTTTTTCTTCGGTAGGTGGGCCAGCACGACCGCACTCACGAAACCAGCTACAAAACGTTTTATTTACGTGGTTCGGACGGCCTACCCTTCGGGCCAGGTCTTTTCCTTCTTCCCCGTCTTCTTTTCATCCGTTCTAATTCTGTTTTCTCACACCTTGACCTTTTTTCTCCATTTCTTTTCTTTCTTTGAACCTAGGCCAGTTCCTGCTGGTGGCTACTGTTCGAGGAGGCTCGTTGCAAGGTGCGATTTCGGGACAACTTTCGCGACAAGTGCTACTGTTCCTTTGGCCCAGTTTCCTCGTAGCACGAGATACAGTGACACAGATTGGAAATTTGTAGCTTTCGAATGAGTTTCAGTTCGAATTTGCACGAATTTCAATATTTCGATGCTAGAATTTTCGAATAGAAGCGACGTTAACTATGAATATAATTAAGTATTCTTCAAATTGTAATTTTTATCACGAATAGTCTGCACTAATTTCATGTAAACGAATTTGATAATAAGATATTAAACTTCATTGACGTACGAATAAACAATGAAGCGAGTCGCATAAACTAACTCGTTGCGCTCTTGAACGCGTTTATTATTATAATTGTTCGTGCAATAATGACGTATACGGTACCACGTCCTGTCGATTATGTGCCTCATTAATGTGCCCCCGACTAACGTAATTATTACTCTACGCTCTTTTCTCTTCGAACTCCCTCGTAAATTCTCGAGGACGGCAACTTCTCGCCATGACACATCTATTTATCTTTTACGCGTTCTTTGCACTTTACAGTCTTCAAACGAGAAGCAATAAGACATTACTTACATTCGATCATTAGCGTTACAGTGCTAATGAAATTTTAAAGTATTCTGTACAACATACATAACATAATTATAAAGGGTACCTGCAAGTGTGCGAATACCTTTATGAACAACTGCATATCTTTTACTATTTGATTCTTCAATATTCAAGATCTACCAAAGTTTAAGCGTAAAGTTTAAGTACAACCGTTAATGAGGTTACTCTGAGATATTCCACTCGATGTAATTTCTACGCCTTCGCGATAGATGATAATTGGTTGGATGACAGTTTTACAGGCGAATATATATTATGAGGTGATCGAATGCCATCCGCAACCGCTCGGATTGGCAACACCTTGGATTAAAATTTTATTGGGGGTTAATTAACCTCATGTACGATCTCGTACGCATACTGAGCTATGTTTCGTATGATAAAAATAGTCAAGGATGTCATAAAAACCCTGTGCACTTTCCGAAGGCTAACCGGCGCATATTTAATGCTATCCTTTTGCTTCTCTTTCGTCGTTCGCGTTTCCTTGCACATCTTACGCGGGATTCCATTACAATCCACCTCCTCTTTTCTGTATTCTGTTATAATACATGAAAATGCAACATCTAAAGAAATGTTGCTAAATGTAAATGAATGTTAAAGATAATAAGTACCGGATCCGATATACACCTAACTATAACGGATCAGAATGATTCAGATTTAATACCTGGAACATAACTTTCATAATTGTTAAGGTTATTCAGAGGATGGAATTAAAGAAATGCGTGGGCAAACTGCAAGGTATTGAAAGTATATATATTGTGAATAATAAAGTACAAAATGTGAAATATAATGTAAACCGATCCAGATCCTCTCGCTAGCAACGTTACCCTGAGACTGAAAGAACCGCCGAAACCAACGTCGCACGTGTACCGCTTATGGTCTTTCCTCGACGTATTCTTTTGTCTACGCGCTATCGATGACCTTAGCGCTTGAGAAACCGAAGACCAGATGTAGAGTTTTCTCAGAAGTGACGATCACTTCAACAATAATTAAGAAACGTACGAAACGAGAAAAGATAGAAGAAGAAAATGAAGTACTTGTTTCTTAAAAATCAAGCATAAGTCTAACTATTCCCTGCAAAATTAAATGTCAGTTTAATATCTGCGCGCTCTTCCACCTGGACTCTTTATGGGGTCACGAGTATCCACAGTTGAATATCTCAGCGAGACACGGGCCGCGTGCTCTTCAAACACTTGTCGAAAACGATAGAATAGGAGAAACTTGTGTTATGAGTGGAAAAAAGAAACTCTTGATTATCTTCGGTCGTAATTTATCGATGGTCCTAACTGCGGAATAACGCGTCAACGTGCAGAAAATTCACGCCTTTGCATTTTTCCAACGACAAAGCTAAAACACCATGTGCTGCAACATAATCTATATTATTATTATAATGTACAGAGGTATATGTGTCCGAGGTCCGCTGAAACTATTCAACCGATTTGGATTTCTCCCAGATAGACGCGAGTTATATTTTATTACGCTTACTCCTCGAGGAATCGGATGATGAGAATAAATACGGTTCAAATCGGATTAACGCAGTTTGGTTTCCACCACACGAAAACTGCACTGTCGCGTCTCGCTCGATCGACAGTCGACGGTTACTTCCTACAAGTATTTCTCGAATACTATTTACTGTATTCATTTCTATTACAAATGGCAATAAATTTAGAATCGTCAAGTTAAATTCATATCAACAACTAGTATTTTATAATGACCGTATCTTTGTTTTTGATATTATTAACCTTTGGTTTGTGATTCTTTTAGCAACCATCCAGGTTAACGTCAGCTATTCATTGCTTTATACAGTATGTCAAATGTCTTAATATTGAAATGTTGTGCATAATTTACATTTAATAATATCCCATCCGGTGAATTGAGGTTGTAATTAAAGTTTAAATTAAACCTTGTTACGAGATGTTTTATTGCTTTTGGTCATTATTTTCTTTTTGTACATTTCTCAAGCTTGTTATATTTTCCGTAAATTTAATATAATAAACATCCTACAAGTTGTGAATAGGGATTTACGTAAACCTATTAAATACATACCCCAAAACTCATCAAAACACCAACCACCAAACCCAAACCTAAGCCCCAGTCACCGGGTCGACCCCTCAGACCGCAGATAATCCCTTTGATTTTTAATTGCGATCGGAAATACCGGAACTCTCGAAAAATAGCTTTTGTCCGCAAATCTAGCTCCTGACTTCCGTTTTCAAACGGATTCCCCTAAAAGGATTTTCATTGTTTGCGAAAGGATTTCTCGTATGACAAGTAGCGAAACCATAGGGCATAGGATATAGACCATTGTACCATGGTTACGTGGCGACGTTACACGATCGCATTATTGCAACGATCACCAATCGACGATGTATTATACAATGCAGTCGTTGCGCATCGATATTCACGCGTGTCCTTCTCTGCATGAGTTGCAGGCGCGCGAAAGGCGCGTGCTCCTCGTCCAGGTGATGCCAGACTGTCTGCTGTTCGTCCATCCATTTTCCTTCGTCGTTGTCGACTTTCTCTCTTTCTCTTTCTGTCTTCCGCGAGGAAACCGCTCTTCCTGCACGCCCACGGGAACATATGTTTACGAACAATAAGTCCCGTAGAGCGCTCTTGAAAAACCAACAAACAGAAAGGATCACGCCTCCACGATTTGACAGACACTCGTTGAACTGATTTATATTGAGTTGCTGTTCTACGGATGCGATTCGATTTCTTTTCAGCTTAGGTTCTGATTGTAGAACAGTCGAGGGATGCTTGGTGACCGTTTGTATTGTTTGCCCGGGGTTGAATAATTTTATTTCATTATATAAATGAGGAATTAAAAGTAACAATATTTAATATTCGTAATTAATGTGTGTAGTTAAATTTATCGTTGAAACAGAAGGTATAATATGTAGAATGTAACACTACAAAAAGATATAGTAGAGAATTGTTGGGAACATTCTGCGTTTCTATTCAATGCAAAAAGGCAATTGCCATCTGTAGACAAAATATAGCAAACATGGTAAGCTGCAAACGTTCATGTCCATCTGCTACAAATTGACTTGTTTCATAGTGGAATCGTATAAGTATACTTGCATCGAGGCTGTGAATTGAGCAATCATATTGTAGAATCTGATGATTAAGTGACCATGTATACGTCCTTGGATGGTTTCTTTCTTATTTAATGCATTTGTAACACGCGAAGATTCTGAGGTTTCATTATAGTAATGTCGCGAAGGGCAACCGAAAGTCTTGCAAGTTTATCAGCGACCGTTCACCTCTTATCGAACAACCGATGATCCTCAGGGTCAGCCAATAGCTTTTCATTCTTCACGGTTAATCCCCTCTTAAGTCACGATAAAGACCGTCCTTAACGATCAAGGGTTCTCTTTGACACTTAATTATTGCAACCCCAAACTATCTGTCGCTAAGTAGAGCCTAATCTCTGTTTCTCCAAAGGGAGAGGTAAAGGGCAGGTAAAGACCTGCCTCTAAACGAGCAAATATTTTACTAGGACTTTAATCTTCCGTAATCTTCCTTTTTTTTTTTGTTATATCATTTATTAAGAGAGTCTAAAAGTACCAATGAGTAAAGTGTTACATCTGTACTAAAGAAATTAATATAAGAGATGTACAATATAAGGGAAAGGACAAACTTGTAAAGAAAAAATAATCAAATCCCCAAAGTATATTATGAATGTATAAATTTTCTGTGGCAGCAATATTATCCATATACTTTACACAAAATCATTCAAATACTTAAAGATACACTCTTGTAAATCTACAAAATTCGTATGAAGAATCACAGATTGATTATTTTAATTATTTTTATAATTATGAAGTTATTCCTTCCAAGATACAAATAATTCCAGCGTTCGCCAAACTTTGTGTAAAATTACCTGGAGAAGCGAAAGCGTGTAATTTCTATCCTCCGTTATCTCCAAATGTGGAATAAAGATTGCTATAAAAATTCCCAAATAAATGTCTCGTAATGTTAATAATTATTGGCAACCAAGGCCTCGAGCGATTATTCGCCGCGTACATATTACTGCGAGTCGACGAATTTGCCAGAACCGAGGAGGACGAAACGAGTGCGAAGGTGTAAAAATTATGGTGCCAGGATAATCGCGCGCAAACTGGCCCACGGGGTGAAAGGTCGCCTCGATGAAATATCGTGGCTGAGGGGTCGCAATCTGTCGATCGGAAGGCAGCGATTTAATTCGACTGAGCAGAATACGGAGTACAGAGGGAATACGAAGAAAGAGTACGCGAGAGGAATGGTGCATCTCGCGTCGAGGACGCATCTGCTCGCCTCGGGCCTCGGAATCGCGAAAAATTCGCGGAAAAAATCTAGCAGCTGCAAACCGCTGTCACGCGACACACGTCGAACAAATTTTTCGAGTCCGGCTCTCCCGTTACCAACTGGACAATACACCTAGCCCAAGGACAGCGAACGACCTCGAATTTTCTCCATTTGTCTTCATTTGATTTTTTTCTTCTCACCCGCGATTTCATTTGTTGAAAATCTTACGCAATACCTTGAATAATTTATATTTCCGTGATTTAGGAAGACTAGTAATTCATCGAAATCGTGTTTTATGAGAATCGCATAATTTTCGGGTTGTACGAGGAATTCAAATTTTACTAGCTTCTATCGACGATTGCCTCGTTACAATTAAATCCTTGATAAAATACAAATAAAGAACTGTCAAAATGAAAATACCACGACGTAAAATCTGGAGAAAATTAGTCGACAAAAGTTTATTTAAGAACTATGGAATATAAAACGTTCGAATATCGGCGAAGAAGTTATAAAAAGGTTAGAAATTTTTTTTTTTGCCAGCCTGAACATCCGGACTAAGATGAGATTCGCACAATTCAGTGTCACGTGGCAATGTCGTTGTAAATAATTCACGAAGATATTTTATAAGCGCGCCACTTTATCTCGGTGATCGTCGCCGACGAATCGAGCAATTTAAAAAAGCATTGCAACATAAACGGACGACCGCATCCAAGGACTTCGATTCTACTGTTTTTGTTACTGATCATAAAATTCTCAAGTGAATTCCTTTTTTGCGTATACCTTTAATTTGTCGACCGTCTTCAGTCAGAACCGATTCGCAGATTTATGGTACTTGTCACCATGAACAAAGATCCGCAAGAAATTGATCATGCTATTAAACTGTCGGTCGATTCGTTCGAAGACTTATCCGTATGTATTTCATCAATTCGATAGATTCTTATTCGAACAAGAAACCAGAAAATTAATTATGATAGATTATAAAAACAGTCGTTTCGTAGTAATCATCTATTTCTCAATAATTCAATACTTGAATTGAATGTTTCGTCGCGAGCAACTCTTAATAGTTATGTAATAACATATAAAAATATTGTCAAAATATGTGTCTATTTTTAATACAAATTGAAGTTGTTCGGAGACATTTAAGCGTAAGTGTAAGTAAATATAAAAATACGAACAAGATAATATAATAATAAATTCTTTGCTTTACTGTGCGATGAGAGCGTTGAAAATGTGCGAACACTAGGTGGTCAGATGGCGAAAAGTCGAGGTGATTCGTGGGTAATGTCGGATCAGCAAGCGTCTGCGCGTGGCAAAGACGCGGAATCCGACGCGTCGTGTCAAAGATACCGCGTGATCGTTGAGATCTCTATCGAAGTTTAAGCTCGATGCAATGGCCGGGTATAAAAAGCGGTGTACGAAGCGAGCAGGCGAAAACGACGTCGACCTTCTCTTCGTACAGATCAGAAGCGTGTCGGGAAATAACAGGTTGCCTGTTTCCATTTAATTGGCAGCCGATCGGACCAGTCGGTCTGGTATAACTGACCTACACTTAAGAAACCGGGCACGCCCGCGGCCAGCGTTCCTTCCCTCCATGACTTTAATCAGACGATCGATCCTCTTTGGATCAGGATGCGTCCGAAGGTGACGACCGTGTTACTATCGAGGCGACAGTTTCTATGGACTTTATTATAATAGCTACCGAATCTGCCTGAAGCACTCGTGTCGACAAACTCAGCCTGCTTGTCCGCTTTTTCTCCTCTTTTCTCTCCTCATCCTGCCCCGCTCATTTTCCCTTTCTCTGTTTCGTGTCGTCCGATCTTTCGATATTTTCTTTCATCCTGTTCGCCGCGTTTCCTTTCTCTCGTTTTTCCGCTTTGCACGGAGATCCTTGAGAAAATATTTGACGTGCAACGAGAGCTGCTCGTTTTCTGCTAGCTGGAGGTCTTAATCCCGGGCCGTGTTAAGAGAGAAGGAGAGAGGCGCGCTGGTCTGTTATTAAGGATTCTTGGACTTAAAGGGAGCCGCAAACTGGTCGTTAAGTGATTATGCTCGAAAGATGAATCAAATTGCCGTGAATTATTCGTATAACGCATCCAGGTTTATCGGGTGCAAATGCCCAAACCGGGCTTCCTTTATTGCGCTTTCATTGAACGATGCATGAACCTTCGCCAAAGAACCGTGTATACGTGCTTACGCGTTACCTGTCTATTTGCGGAATTTTTTTGTTGGAACAACGATTCATACGCTGCACGTTGCCTCGGCCAATTTTTACCGAGCAACATATTATTCGATATTTTAAAGAGTCGAAGTTTATGGTGAGAATTTCACCGTTTAGAACGATCGACTTTCCCAAGCTTACGAATGATGTCAAGTGCTCTTTAACACACTTTCCTCCCAGTATGCGAATATACAGACCGCTACAATAACTTTGTCCGACGCCCCAAAACTGCGCTCGAGTATCCGCTGCAAGTACACTTGGAATTTTTGTTCAACAACCCATCTGGGGTGTGTGTCGAAAAAATTAGGGTATTCGTAGATAGAAAGAGTCGAAAAGTCTAGTTTCGTTCAATAGGAGCCTTTCTCTTATAATTTCCTCTTGCGATTCCATTAATTTATCCGCAATTCTATAATTTGTTGTTCCTGCAATTCGCTGTTGTATTATTATGTCTACAATTTTCTTATCTAAACGGTTGTATCCGTCAGTTAATTCATATAACGAAGGTTCTATAAGGTTGTATTTATAGCCTGTAATGTACGTAAATTTTTTCCCATCGGTCATACAAGTTGAAGATCATAAATTATTATTAGCTCAGATGGCTTCCATCAATGAAATTCGTTCTGTTACAAACTCGTGATCAATTTCCTCGCGTCAACGAACAACATTCTCGACAATAAAACCCTATAGAACGTACCTTTTCTTCCTAGGAACTGCTTATCCGCGTTCTTTTACTTCTTGTTCGTACGTTAAGCAACCCCTGCGTCTTTGACTGCAACCCCCACTGTTTGGACAAATTCGATGCTATCTGTTCCACTTTAACAGCACGAGGAGCTGCTCCTAAGCGAGGTGACGTAGATTCGATCTGAACAGAACTCTCTCCGTGTCGCCGACTGTTACAGCTTCTTACAAAAGATGGATTGCCGATTTGTCGATATTCCGTGTTGTTTGACCGAGTTTTTCAACACCCGGAATCGTTGAAATATTTCTCTGGCTTTATTGTTCTCTGCGGTTTCCACCCCACTACCGAAAATCGGGGAAAACTCTCAGGGAATCATCGATGGATTGGTTTTGAAACTACGACAAATTTCGCTCGAGATCTTCGATAAAAGTTTCTTTCACAATATCTTGTAAGAAACTGTAGTTTTATTTTTACAGACGCATTCGGACAATTCGTTTGATGTACCGACGATACGCTATCTTGGCTAATCTTGTGTACACAATGATCCTTAATCAAGTTGTTCGATATAAACGATTATAATATAATTGATTTGTTCGGTCGATGATAAATTAATCTTATAATAATTCTTATTCGAGTCCACCGCTAAAATATTATTTTTCATCATACCTTGTAACTAACTAGCTGTACTCATATATTTTTTTATTTCATGCTACATACATCGTAATAATTCATTTATCCCATTTAATATAAAGTATCGATTCAGTCAGCGTGAAATTTATGACAGGCAATATATCTCGAGCTGTTCCTTGAAATGTGTTTGTCCACAACTCGTCGCATTCTTTCTCTCTTCTTTTTGTCGAAATCTAAAAAAAAATCTTGTTCTCTCTGTCACGTTATACGTCGTCTGTGTACACTTGCATGCGAATATATAATATAATGGATTTGACAAATCACTGTCGTCGAGAAAATCGAACAGGTACCGTGCCATTCTTGTCACTCGATCATGCGAGCATTTGACGTTTCAATACGGGAACAAGTTTTCGATTCTGGTCAATGAAATCGGCCTAAACACGAAGGGATTACCTCGATCTCAGGGCTTACACGCGATTATTCAGTTGAAAGATATTCGGTTTAGGGAAAATAACCTCCGGTTCGTGTTACAGATTCGCACCTTCTCTATCGGAAATAGTCTAAATTCGGATCGAGTTCTACGAATTCACCGACTGAAAATTTCAAATGCCTACATATGACATGTAAAAGATTCACGGATTCGTATTTTCCCATGTAAGAGCAAATCCTAGGAAGAAAGCAAGATTCTCGCTGGGGGATTATTTTCGATTTTTCGAAGGTTTCACGAGATTGACGCACGTGAGCGCAAAAGATTAGGCATATTTTCGTGATATTCAGTGGCTCCAACCGATATTTTGAGGAGGACGCGGCCGTATACGGGCCATTTGAGGGCTGGAGAGCGCATTCTCAGGGGTGTTTCTCGAACACACTCGTTGCACAATGTAACACTATCCCCCTTTCGTATAGAAGAACAGCCTTGAAGTGTCTTTAATGCGAAACCGAGCGGCGTTCATGTATTATTTTGTCGTGAATAATCCCTTTATGCACGGTAAAGAGGCTTGGCGCGGGTCTTCAAGACGAAGTATCTACTACTTCTACCCGTTTGCGCGTATGAGCACGCTACATTGGTGAAGAACAGAAAGCGATTCGACAGCCTCGAGCAACCGCAATGTATGCAATCATCGAGATGAACGCTCGCAGGAGACACGGCTTCGTCCATTTGACATGACGAAATTCGTTCGAACAAGATTTACTCGATAAATTGCAGCTTATCGGAGGCTCGAGGCTTGTAATGATCAAGAATTGAAAAATATTTCTCCTTCGGTCGTTTAATTTCGATAAGTGAGTGCTGCGGGGAATCTGGATACTGTCAATTGTAAGTAAAAGTAATAATAGAGAACAGCAATGTACAGCATATAATTAAGTACGTAATATTATACAGCATATAATATAATTAATATAGCAATATACAGCTACTTGTTGGGGTAATGTATGGTATTTTTTTGCAATATCATGCGAATGTAGGATAAATTTGATATTCGTAGGGAAGAGAACGGCAGAGATCATTGTGATGGGGCAGTTTCAGTGACCCTAAGCTGTTTGGCACGCGTCGCAAATGCCTGTGGCCGCTCGTTAGTATTCATTGTCCCTTCGGGTGTCTTTGCTTTGGCTAACCTCTACTGAAGGAAATGTACAGTCCATCTGTGAATATTTATACAGAAAGTGTGATCTAACGGGTTTCGTACTTAGAGAATTTTCTTTTGAAGAATCCCTTACGCATGTAAATGTACGAAGCAATGCCCAAGATTCGATATAATTAGCCCTCCATAAGCAAACATATTTTTCTATTACGTTATAGTAAAATTTTGTTGTTTGATCAGGAAGTAGTATTGCAATAAGAAAATCAATAAAAATGTTCTTGTCTTGCCTCTTTCCTGTGATCTTCGTACATGATATCCTGAAGGAATTGCATGCGATTAACAAATCTCTATCCAGAAGCATCTCTTTGTTTATTTATATCTAGAAACATATGAAAACGCATGGAAATTTCTAAATTTGATCCTGAAAAATCCACACTTTGCTTCCAATTGGTTGCTTCGGAAACCACAGATCTTAACTATTTATCCTACTTTTAAAAATCAATAGTATAACTTGTGTTTTCATCTTTTCGGTTCAGATATTTCTTTATCGAATTCGATCAAACGCGATTCGGTGCTGAGACTGGCCGCCGAATTTCGTTACAATTGAGCGTTTTGCAGGCACGGTCACTGTTTTTTACTGTCGAATGAGGTCCTGAAGTGTCTTTAGTGCACTCGGTAGCGCGACGTTCAATGGTCGCCGCTCACAAATGCACAGCGGGGTGTCCGGCTCTCTTGAGATTCGCTACTCGATACGACCGTCGTTCTCCAACCAGGAAAATCGTTGTCGATCGTTGGACGATCTCGACTACGTACCCCGAATCAATACTTTTTCCGTCCTGCAACAATTTAATATGTTTATTGCTGTGAGAATGTTACGTTCGGATAGGTGGTAGATTTTTATCTGGCCTCGTTGCCTTCTAAACTCGCGTCGATACGCGTCTCAGTCGCTGGAAACATCGACTCTGGATCCTTATCCGAATTGGGGTTGCCTCTTGACTTTTCTCTCGTTCCCTTCCGCTTCCTTTTTTACGCATGTTTCCGGAAAAAGCTGGCGATTTTTGCCAAAATGCAACGTTTAACATTTACTTTATAATATCGAGTTATCTGCAGCGAACAGCAGAAAATTAAGGATATTCTAATATTGACAAACTAGAACTAGAATTAAGACGCCAAAGCGATCGATTCATTTCATCAGTTTGTATTACGGGTGGTTCATCAGAAAGCTAATCAATTTTTGAAATAACAAAATTGCGTTAAAAAATGAATTGTATAATAAATTTGGTGGGATATTAATTTTGTACTTTTAGCGAATACATCGAATTAATGTGGTATTGGTACTTTGAAAATATATATTTTCATATATTTTTATAAAACGTGTATTTACGTATGCGTATGTATATAGCGCGAAGAAAAATCGTACGGGTCTCGAAATTTTGGGAAATTGCTTAGAATTTTGGATAAGGGTAAGTTGTATTTTATTAATGTTGATAAAGAAGCGTAGGAGGATAGAACCACAGAGTGTAATGCAATCCTTCCTCGTGCCATCTATGGACGAGGAAATTGATTAAACCGAACGCTTTAATATTGCTCAGAAGCGTAAACGATAAATTTATAAAATATTCTATTAAATAATATTAAGTATCATCTGTGGAAGATATATAAGATGTGTCTATTTTGCCGAGATATTTAAATATTTCTTTATATGTGTCTATCTTGAACAACTCGATCGATTAAAAATAATCAATGAAATTCTTTATGAAGATAAAATTGTATGTAACTGAAATATAACATTTTCTATATGTTAAATTATTTATTGTAGGGAATATGTCAAAAATGAGTAGAAACGTGAAAATGGGATTCAGAATTACCGACAGTCAACCACAAGACACGGAGGAAAAGAAAATCGATATACCCGTGGTAGATAATGCAGAATCGAGGTGAATGTCGAATGTGGTTGGATCGATATTTTCAATATTTTTTATTAATCAATTTAAAATTTAGAAAAGCCTAAAAGGAGAAAATACAAAGTCATTTTTACGATATTTAGGAAGCAATTAGTAGCCCGTATCGAGAACATTACTTCATCTATAATCCAACAGATATGTTCGGGTCGATTGCCACAAATTTCATACTCATCAGAACGGAATTATGCTACAGTAGACACGCATACTGTAAAAGACAATGATCCCGAGTCGGAATTTCACGAAGAACCTGATCAGAATTTCGAAGAAATCAAAGGAAATGAAACAAGAACGGTGATCAACTTTGCTACTAAAAGAGGCAAAGACAAGTTGGCTTTAACGATGACCGTGATGGCTGCCGCGCATCGTTTGCTAATTATAAACTCGACCATTACAAGACGATCTCTTTATTACGAGCTGAAAAACGATAAAACGTTGAATTTAGTTCCAGAACAGGGGTATCTGGATCAGACTGTGAATCGTGTGGCTAATTTACTAAACTGCTCGCCATGGGAGCTCAGTAAGTGTTTAATGAATTTAATCAAATTCCAGGGGATTTAATAATTATTATATTACTTATTCTATTTAATTACGTTAATCTTTGAACGATAAGATTAGAAAAATTATTAAAAATCTGTGGAAGTTTAAAAATAATTTGTTCGCGAGTAGCAATCGATGATAATAAAGTAGAAATTACTAGAAATCTATGAGAAATTAATTTTCGTGTGATTATTATATGTTATATTATTATTATATTATCGTACTTTGTACGAAAAATTAATTATCTAGATTTGTTGCCAACATCAAAGGGATTAGTAGCTGGTGAATTGACGTTCACTCTAACTGACAATCGTATTATCGATTGCACGGTGCCCGGGGGTGCCCTTATTCCGCACAATATATCAGAGGTAATTTCCGTTCGCACCAGGGCCAAAATGGTGTTGATTGTCGAGAAAGATGCTGTCTTTCAAAAATTGTTAGAGGATGATTGTACCTCTTCGTTGAGCTGCATTCTGGTCACGGGAAAAGGATATCCGGACGTGACTACAAGAATGCTGGTTAAACTGCTGTCTGAGAAATTGGAACTTCCGGTTTATATAATCGTGGATGCAGACCCTTTCGGTGTGGACATCATGTGTGTTTATCGGTAAATCAATGATCAAATGATTTGATGAAAATTATAAAATTCTAAAATTGTAAAAAATCAAAGAAACTTATAAATAAAAGGAGGGAAATAAAATTGAGAAAGTCGATGAAATTGAGAAATTTTTATTTTAAAATAAACTGATATTTTTTCCTAATAAAAGCTCAAGAAAGAAAATAATGAAAAATCTATATAAGGTCATTTATTAATCGTTTATCAAATTTTGCACACAACCGCGGAGAAAGAGAAAAAATTTCCAATAGAAGTTGAAGAAGATTGAAAATGCACAGAGATCGCATGATAAAATTTCTTTCACGTTTTTCTGAATTAGTTTTGGCTCGGCTGCGTTATCCAGAGAGAGGAAATGCTTGGCCTGTTCGAAGGTACGCTGGCTGGGAATACATCCATCGGAATTGCTCGCTCTGGGAGTGAATACCGTTCCCCTCACGGAATTCGATTTCTCGAGACTGATGGCTCTCGAAGGCAGGCCTTATATGACCAACGCGTTTAGGAAAGAACTTGAAATTATGCGAACTGGTAAAGCGGAGATAGAGAATGTGTATTCCTCCTCGGGAAGATTTCTAGCAGCCACCTATTTACCTTGCAAGATCAAAGGCAACGATTATATTTAACATTGCTGAATGATACAGGATGATTCATAATTAAAAATGTACGTGCAGATTGTAGATTGATCAGGTTGATCGACAAGTTTTGTAATGTTTGTTCTTTGAAAAGAAACAATTAATTGCTTTAACTGAAATTTCTGTTAACCTACTGAGGATGAAAATGATAATGCAACGCTTCAATCGTCGTTTCACATTCGAATTTCAAGTCGAATTCACATTGTAATTACAAAAAGAAATTTCTTCGGTATTTTTCTCTTTGCCATTTGTCCTTCCGTCTAAGTCGTACAATCGAAATTTTAAAACATTGAACTTTTCGATCAGCCGAATATATATTGTATTTCTTAATTTTATGGAAGGGAAATCGTACCATCAATAATACTTGAAAACAGAAATACCTCTTAAATGGACGATAATTCTGTCGAATTTTCAACTTTGTTGCACTCTGTCTGTAACAAGATTTGTTTTTCTGTTCATTAATTTGTACTTAACATATCGTCTGCGATATAAAGCCACGAGAAATATAAGTTACCACGAAGCTTGGAGATTGAATTTCTTCTGATTTGGCTACCTGCTCCCGATAATCGTCATTGCTGTCTTCTAAATTTATTAATTCGGGAACGTTTCGAAAAGTTCCCAAATAAATAATACTGCTATCCGATGACTGTTTCGAAATAACCAATGATTCATTCGAGTCTGGTACTGTGATTGTATTTCGTTGACTCTTCGATCTCGTCGCGTAAAAATGATCGCATAACCTTAATGTAACAAAATTATGAAATATTCGTCTCGAAAGTCTTTCATTTTAATAATCGATAGCCATCGGTACCATTTAGTAAGATATTCTCTTTTCTGATAATTCAATCAAATAATTTACCTATGATTACCAAACGATGGATGAAGCTCCCGTTTTTTACTTCCTTGAACACTCAGCCATTTACGTGTAGTCTTCTTGCGGGGTCGTCGTAAAGACATAATTTTAATTCTCAAAAAGCTTCGTCTGTATAAAATACCCTGAAAATATTATCCTAAAATCTTTTCCGTATTATTTTGGTATACATTCCTTCCAGAAGTACGATGTTAATTAAAAAACAAAAGCGAATAGTCGTTATTTATGATATACGATAACCGGAAGTTGTATGTTTCAGGTTCGATGGAACGAAAGAAAACAACAAGATTTCAGGTAATGTAACAGTTTATTGAAAACACTTTTGTTCGCCCGTGGTCAGGGCCGAGTCTCGCTGATATTAAAAAACGCAGAGTCTTAGTAACATGATTATCTCGTGGGTGTTACGTGGAATTATAACGATATCCGCGAAATCGGCGTCTTTAAACGATTACAGGAAGCCTTCTTGAAAATTGATTTTATAACAGTGGTTACAAACGAAAATTTATTCCTTAAGATAGGAAATATTTTTTGCAGGTATTGAAAATTAATCTTTAACACGTTGAATTACATTATGAAACACATTTGATTACTTGACAAATAAAACGTACGAATATACAATTCTGTTTGTAATATATGGATATATTAAAAATCTGGAAAATAAACGTATATAGTAAGGGAAAATATTAATTTATTTTGACCATTACGAAATGCTATAAAATTAAAAACTTTGATCTATTCGAAATTTCCAAAGCAATAATCAAATATTTTGCGTGAAAATTTTAACAACTTATCGAGCGAGAAATTTAGAAATTGCCAGAAATAATAGCTTCGAAAAATAATAGATAACACATGGAATATCCTAATATAGATGTATAATTGAATATTAGAAAATGAAATGAAGGACACGATATTTTCGATCATCCAACGTGCTATCACAATAGTTTGCGTTTCACTTATGGGATACTTCGTTGAAACCGATTGAAAACGATCGATTGTTTGGCGTGGCCGATTTCGTGGATGTTCGGTCTCCAGGTCCGTGCGAATATCGTAAAAAACCGAGTGGAAACAATCCGCGTGCCCTCGTTTCCCACGAGAAACTATCGAGAACGCCTCTCTGTCTCTCGATAACGATAATTCACGGCACTCTCGCATAGTCGCTCGCTTGATGATCCGAGCGAATTATTATTATTATAAAAAACAATTGTCCGAGCGCGTCGGCCACACTCGCGGAGCACGATTGAATTCAACGAGTCGCTGGCCAATATTCGACTCAACGCTTCCGAGTATGTTGATCGATTAAACCGAATCTTTGATCATTCAGACGTCGTTTCGAGTTGGCTCGCCTGATGCGATTCACATCGAGGAGTCTGATATACATAAAACGTCGTGACGAGTAGGCCACTTCCGGAAATCAAGTCCAAGCTCTCGACAATATGAACATCGATACGATTGATTATTTCCTTTGATGTGAGATCGAATTATTAGAAAAAGTGTGAATAAATTTTGAATCAAATTCGATCGTCGAATATAGTAGTGAAAATTGTATTTTAACCCTGACATCGAATTTTTTAATGTCGACGTGTTAGAGTAGTTTAACGAACAGTCTCACAATGAAACATTAAAGAGTACAAGTAAGAAATCGTACTTTCAACAGCTAGAAATTCTAATATATTTAGATAGATAACAATTCGATAACAATACCTTGTCGTTCAAGAACCCTGAAGGCTTTGAATATCGTTTACTACCTATTAAGTGTACATCGATTCTCGTGGAGAAGCTTGGACTTAGTTCGGAGCATGCGTTACTCGAACAAATTCGTTTATCGATACCTTATCTATTAATACCTCGATGTTCGAGTGTTATCCGATGACGTTAAAAACGCGTGAAATACCGTCTAATCCGAATAATAATCGTCAATCTGAGTATCACAGATTATCCAAATTAATTTCAAATAGTCTCCTTATTATTATTATCAGTAAATTTTTGTTCTCCCATTACGGATGATACAAACGCTCGCGATTTCTTTTTCATTTTTCTATTTCTTTCTCTTCTTCTTTCTTCTTCTTCTTCTTTTTATTCTTGTATAATTTTCTATCGTCATCTCGAAATCGTTGAACGTCGACGGGCGATTTCGCGTGGTCGGACAGGCGAATACATTCGTCGACATTGTTCGCATAAATTCGTCCGAGTGTTCGCACGGGCCCGATATATTAAACTCGAGTTTCCGCGTCAATTGCAATCTGCATGTCCTGCGTATGTGTCTTCTCTTTCTTTGTGTGTCGCATTTTACTTTTTTTTTCTCTTTATTGTATAATATATATATATTTTCTTTTTTTTTATTTTTAATTAATTCTCTTTAGCCTAGCGGCGATAATACGTTACCAAAAGCTTATAGATACCCTTATGCGCTGCTACCAAGGTTTCATTTATTTATTTATTTAATTTTCTTGCGATTTAATTTCACGTAAATCGCATGCTTGCAATTCCCTCTTGTTCTCCTTTCTTCTTATCGCTGTTTACAATTGTTATTTGCCATTCTTTCTTTCTTCTCTTTTTTTCTTACTGTTTGCGTGCCTGCCGAGTTCGTGAGACCGATTATCTATATGCCTACAGTTAAAGTTCGCCGCACTTTTTTTTGCCGTTTAATTATAAGTTAATAATTGATTGCGATTGCACGCTCACACTCTCATTCATTCTCACTACCTCACATTCTATCTCTCTTTTATATTCGCGTTCACGCTTCTCCCTTCGTGTTTCTCGAGTTTTACTAACCCTTTCTCTCGAATTCATACGCGGGAAAAGTTGCTCACGAAAACGAAAAAAAAAAAAAAGAAAAAAGAAAAATGAATCTTTTACAACGTGATCTAACAATAATGCGTCTGTCCTTGTCGCGCAATCGAGGAATCCGGTTAGAAAGGATCCAGCGAAACATTTTCTAAGGAATTGCGACGTTTCTTCTCGTTCTCACGAATGCAGGATGATCTCCGCGTCAAATGGCGCCGTTATATTTTATTCAGTATCCTTCCTGGAAAAAATATCGAGACTACGTTGATTCGAATATATTTTCTCGGGCCGTGGAAGAAACGTTCGTGGATTCGAGGGTAGACGTTCAGGTGAATAATTGGTGAGGCAATTCCTTAGCCAGGCGCTGTTACACCTTTTGTACTCTCTACGATCGACATCAAGCACGTAATTTCAATCTAATCGATTTGCCACGTCTACTTATCCGTCCACGCGCAAATGTGGATCTCCTCGACGAGAATTCTTTTCATACGTTCGACATATTTCTAACAAGTCTTTCTCTTCCTGTGATTTCTTTATTTCTTTCTTTTTATCTCGTCGAGACCCTCAGCCACGCAGCCTGACGCGGACGAACCACATCGATCACTCATCTAAGAATTCATTAATTATTATTAGGTAATTTCTTCATCCTCTCCGTTTCTATTTATTATCGTTTGATTAGTTGCACTAGCCTTGATTGTCGGCATTTAAGGGCTGCTGGGCAGGCAGCGTTTTATGGCGACGTGCGACTCTCTTCGTTCGAGCGCGACATATTTTGTGTTCACTTAGTTTTCTCTTATCCTCTTAATCAACTGTGAAAGGAGTCTCGTCTCGATCGGACTCGCGAGCGAAAAATATCCAAGTCTCTCAACCCTTTCGCTACGTTTATCATCCGGATGAGGAATAATTCGGAAGAAGCTTGAATCGATGGCACGGTACAAATTTCAAAAGACACATAGAGGTATTAATTATATTCGTTAAGTAACGGATCTTCGAACAAACGAATCACCGGAGCGGGTTTTTTTTTTTTTTGGTAGCGAAAGGACTAACGAAAGTGTTCTGAAAACACATCTCGGGAGTTCGATCGATCTCGAACGATTATCCTCCAACATCAACCGCGTCTGAACGAACATCGATCATTAACACGTCGATCGAGAGTGTCCTAAAGCCACGAAGATCCGAAGGCGCATTCAATTTTGACTTTATCAGGACACTACACATGATCGACGTTGATCGAGAAAAGGAATACGATAAAGGTTCGTTGCCCTTGACGAGGTTCGTCCTCTCGAACGAGCTAAAGTATATGGTGAACCTGAAACGTTATCCTAAAGCCTCGCGTCGCTTAACTTACTTAACGATAGTTAGTTAATCTGGAAACTGTGTGTTTATAGTACAACTTAGCGATATAGTACAACAAACGATCAACGATAAACGGGAACACTCGCGAACCTCGTCGAGGGGAACGTGTCCTGCATCAAGGGATTCATCGAGAGACGTGCATACGGATATATACAAATATTCAAGGATCGAATGTGAAGTTTGGCAAGAAGGGATCAGGTCGATAAAGGGCTAGGGAAATACATTTTTTCTCTTCCCTTTCTGTTCTCTTCTTTTCCTTGCTTTTACGCGCAAGTAACATTATGGTACATAGACTAGGCGCAAAGCTGTACAACACAAAACTTAGCACTAGGCGTTCGTTTTCAAAACGGTGAAATGGGTCGGTACCCCTAGACAAGCGTCATCGCACAGGCGTAACCAGCTTTCCAAAAAATCAGGATTGCACCGATATATCTGGAACGTAGACTAAGAAGAAAACGGTCGTGAAACGCGAGCCTGCAAGCTCTACGTAATACGTCGTGATTTATTGAACTTAGAAATATGACTCGTTCGTATAGGAAGAAGTCTACTTCCTCGAGAATAACTGTTCCTCGATGAAAAAGGCGGGGTCGGGGGAGCTTGCAAGCTTCTTTGATAAGCTCGAAAGCGGAACAATATATATAAACGGCATGAATGTCTCGAGCGGTGACGAGTGTATATGGTGGAAGATCGATATAAAAAACATGAAACGCGAGCTTGCAAGCTCGCGCTAAGCTCGATACGCTCGATCGTCGTTCGCTGAGTATCCTCCGTGTGTCATCGATCGTCATTCGATCTCAAAAGTTTCGCTGTATAAAAAATGGAAAGAGCTTGCAAGCTTGCGAGAAGCACGACACCATTTGCCGATTCTCTTGAATTTTTGTGTAATTTCTTTCGTGGATCGTAAGAGATAGATCTTAAGATGTGAAAACGCGCGAGTCTCGAGCTTGCAGAATCTGAAAGTGCCCAAGCGCCAGTGAACTGTGTCATAGTTTTCTGGATGGCTGGGGTAGATTCTAAACTAGAAATTTATCCGGGGTGCGCGTCCAAAGAGCAAAGTGAAAGTTGTTCGTAGCAAAGAGGAATCCGCAGGCTGATGCAGGCGACTGATACATAACGTTATTTAACGGTATTACTTATACAAACACTAAGTTTACCTCATCCCTCTCATCATCGCTTGTTTTCTACGCGTAATCATTCTCTGCGTCACAAGCATCCTTGACTTCGATACAGACTAGCATTAATTTTAGTCGTTTCGTTATTTTTTCTTCTATACGATTCTTTGCTATTTTTGTTTCGTTCGCGTTTTCGTTGGTCTGATACGTAACGATCAGGACCAGTGTATTCCGTGACGTCCGATATATCTATTTACTCGAAGCTAGTCTAGTCCTGAACGACGGCAGCCTTCTTGACGAGCATCCAGATCAATCTGGGATGTATCAGAAGTAGGCGAGCTAGAGACAACGAGGGAGCGTTCGGCTTGAGGCACTAGGACGCGTCCAGGGCGAGGCACTCGGCGAGGAAGTCCTCCATGGAACGATAAGCGTGTTCCAACACACCTGATAAGGCGTGGTCTTCGTCCGCGTAACTCTGTTAAATTTAAAAAACCGTTGTTTAAGATATAATTCAAATACACCGTATGAGATTCGAATGTATTAAATAAGTAAGATATCTGTGAAGATTTTATTAATTCAGTCAGTTATAATTAAAGAAAAGCTTTGAATAAATCGCATACCTGGTACCTAAAGATGATACCCGCTTCGGACAGAGCCTTAGCGAAGGCGACACCGTGCGTATAAGGCGCTGTGAGGTCGGCTAGACCGTGAAGAAGGTAGAGGCTATGACTGGGCACCAACCTTGCACGTTGGGTCAGGTCAGCCTCTACGTAACCTTTGTAGTTCTCTGCTGGGGCACCGAGGATTCGCTCCGTAAACGCGGAATCTATACGAAAAGAACATAGCTCTAATCTAGTAAACTTCATACAATAAAAAATGGTAGAGAAAACTTGTATTCCCTTCAGTTCGTTCCGGGGAATATTCTCGATTTATACAAAATGCAATAACTCACTGTAATAGAGCCAATCCGCAATGGGATTCACAGCGACGCCACACTTGAACACGTTCTCCTGGCTACCCAACACCATGGCAGTTACGTAGCCACCGTATCCCCAACCCCACACTCCCACCCTCGTGACGTCCAGGTACTTCAGAGTCTTTAGCAAGTGCCTCAGTACGGTCAACTGATCTTGAACTTCGACGCCACCGATTCGCCTGAACAGATCTCGTTTTCCTTGACCTCTAGCGCCACGAACATCCAATCGGACATAAACTACATCGTTGTGGCTGGACATGTAGGTCCCCCAGTCGATCTTGAATCGATCAGTCACTGCTTCGCTTCCTGGACGACCGTTCACTTCAACCAAGACAGGAAATGCCGCGTCTCTGAGCTCCTCTCGCCACGAAGGTGGTAATAATAGCTGCACTTGTGCCTTCCAGCCTTGGGGTAGGGGTACCTGAAGAATCAATTAGTTATGAGTAGAAATGTGTGAAATAGATATCGATAACGAAAGTTTATGAAAAGATGGACTGATTGATATTTCTGGCAGACTCGATATAATTTTATTAGATCTTTTCATTTGTGCAAGGCATATACCTCGAAGCTTCTTCGAGTTGGTAACGCCAGCTGAGAAAGCTTATCTCCCCGTTGGATTCGCGTGTCATACAAAACGCGAATCATCTTGTGAGAGGTCATCAAGTGGACACCGGCTAGTGGAAGGCCTGGACCTTCGCAGTATAGAACGTAGTAACCCTGAGTTTCGTCGCCGTTTGGTGGACTTACGGACGCACCAAAATGCGTACAGTTGGTGTAGTAGAACCTATAAAGCCAATTTATTGAATATATTATTAGAGAATTGACGCGATCGATATTTTAATAGCTGATAAATTCGTAGGAGTTAACGTAGTTGTGCGTAATTTTAAAGCCTGTAGCTCGTTCCCACCGATATAGTTCTACGTTCTTTTAAAGTAGGTTGTATTTGCATAGCGAGATACCGTTGGCCTAGTTCTACATCATTTTGTATTTAAAGCAAATTAGGTGCACCCTATAGTTAGGCTTTGACATTTGATTCTTCCAGTCTGGATTTAACTTAGAACACGAGAAATGTAGTAGATAGATACGTGACATTCTTCCTTTAATTTTTTTGCTAGAAATGCTATTAAAATATGAAATATCTTTTTATTATTAAAACGAGATCGTGATTCAGACACAAAATTTCGAGGACTTCAGTAAAGTAAAGTCAACTATATCTATTTACGTTCTAAATACATAAGAACCCACCTACTGCTCCATAGAACTTCGCCGAGATCACACGTGACGCAGAGCGGTTCCAGACGTCGAGGATCATCAGCAGTAGGATCACGAACGACATAAAGATGTCTCTGACCTGGCCTTCTTTCTCTAGTGCCCAAATAATACACCAAATGGGCTTTCGTGTCCCACGCTAAGATTTCACTCACCTTAAATATCCAGAAAAATATGTACAACTCTGATTCTCAATACGATATATAATAATTAATTTATTAATTTACCTCACCTCGTAACGACCGTGAGATAGGACCGCTATCCTTTGTTGTGTTAAGGTTACGTGCTTGATGTGGGTGAAGTGCTCTTTATCGCCTTCCTGAACAGCAGCTAGGAGCAAGAAGCTGTCACCATCAGGGGCGAATAGGGGATGAGGTTGTGCGTCTAACCATTGTCCTTCTGGCGCTCTCTCGGAGTGAGTCTCCTCACATTCCCACATTGGTGCTCGACAAGCGGATACCAACGAGAGATTCTGCGATCTGCTCATCCAGACGACCGCTACTTGGCTGGAGTCATCGCCCACCCAACCCGCAGATATCAGATAATATTCTCTGCAAAAAAAAATAAATTCTTTCATCACCGATTCATTTGCACATTTTATTTAGCTTGGAATAGGATAAGGAAGGCTTATGAATAAGATGAGGCAAATTTTAAACGAGTACCAATTTTTCAATTATATGAAGGTACTTTTATCTTGTTTAAAAATAACGCTCTTTCCATTGACTTACGTAAACTTTGGTGTATTTGTTATCTAATTAAAAGCAGTATCTGCCAAGTAGCATTTTGTAAAACTAGATAAAACATAATTCTCCTCAAACATAAACCTCAACAAACATATAATATACAGAATCTAATAAAATAAATCGAGTGTCAATAACGCCATGAACTTCCTGAATGATTCAGTATTATTAGTTAAATTAAAAATATCTTTAACGATTTCTAGTGTCTTTTCCAATGAATTTTTAGAAATGTTAGTAACAGAGAGTGTGTTAATTATCTCAGACTAGTTTACGCATACGCAATTATCCTTGAAAGCTTTTCTTCAACTACTTACTGCCCGTCCAAAGCAGGTGGCGGCTTCAGCCTCATCCTGAAGAGGGTCGTCGAGTTCGCTGTTCCATTTCCATTGTAGGAGTTGGTCAGGTTGCTCAATTCCATGAGCCACAGATCGACCTCTGGATTGAACGAGCCGGGAGTAGGATATCTAATTGACCTCGATGGTGGGAATGAACCTCTCCTAGGGGTGGACAAGGGACTGGAACTGGGCCCTTCCTGACCCGGTTGGCTACTGAACCAAGGGAATTCCAGGGCAGTGACCTTGGTGTCATTGAAGCTAGCAAAGAGAAGGTGCGTGCCATCGGGACTAGGCCAGGTTGCTTCTGGCCGCGGCATCACTTCTTCCTGATATAACCAGTCTGGCACGCCATTATAAATTACTCCAGGGACACCTGTATCGGTTATCCGCACGTCTTCCGCCGCGGAGGGTGCTATCCTCACGTAAATATCATTCTCAGAGATCATCAGGAGGCCAGACGTGTTACCCAACCAAGTTGCGTGTTGTAATCGCGTTTGCTGCATTCTCCCCGACATGTGTAGACGAAGAGGCGTGTGATGGCTGAAAACAGCAAACAGTGCGTGAGGATGTACGAGTAAATATAGCTTTGATGGAATAGGAAGGTTTTATTGATGGACAGTTTACTTACTCGTTCGTGACGTCGTAGACTGTGTAGTATGCGGTGAAGGTATTTCTGTACACCTGCAATGATGGAATCGTTTGATTATTTAACACTTTCGGAGAATTTAAAGATTTCCGAGGTTTCTACGTTATCGTGATTTTATAATTTATGAATTATAATTCATTTATATATCGATATAAATTTACGAATTGGATTATAAACATAATTTTTCAATTCTTTTTTGCACTTGAAAACACTGTTTTAAGATAGTTAAATAGTAATTAGTAGTAAGTTATATTTCAAATCATTTGGTTTAATGCAACGACAGTGGGCTCTCTAACGAGGCGAAAGCCTGCGAAGTTGTTCCTCGTATTTTACATTACTCACCGGCTTGACATTGTGTTTGAACAACACAAAACGCAGATCACCGCTGCACTGGTAGCCTTGAACGTTCAGCTGTCTCTGGAAATAAAGCCGGCCAAGATTTACGGGCTTATGCATTTTCCATTTTCTGTGTTAGCGCGAATTTTACGACCGTTAACTGTCCTCGTAAAACCAAACGATTCTCAAACTTTCAAGAACAATCCCTCGAAACATAGATCCACGTGCAATGGCCGTTTTAAATCAAAGGCAGTACGACGCCGTATTTACGCGATGTTTCCATAAAATTATTCCTCGCGTTCTCATCACGCTTTTTAATTATAATAGTCCGCTATCAGTAACGTTATGAATCTTATTGCATTGTTTAATAGATGATCGCTTCCATTGTACGCTCGTGTATTGCTGTGCAATTGGATTATGCACTAGACCAGAGTTCGATATCTATTTCTGACCAGAAGATGAAATGGACGAGTTGTGTGACGATTGAAGTGTGTTGTTCTGGTCACCAAATCAATGTGATGTATTTGTTCGCTGACTGGCTATAAAAATAAAGGAACAAGAACGTTGGACTTGTTTCGCCTCAGCAAAGAAAAATCATTTCGAAGAATTACCATCTTCTAAAGCTACACATTCGCTGGTTTAAGAAGCATTTATTCCGGAGAGATTACACGAGTACCTTTACGTGAGCAAAACTACTTAATGGAATCAAACGATCATACATTTATCAAGTATAATCTTCTATCCAATTTCATTAACATGAACAGCAAGAGTTCTCCATCAGCAAGCAAGAAGAGCCTCGTCTATAGTCGAGCATTTAATACCCTACCGTTTGGGTTCTTTGGAATCAGCAAAAGCAATGATAGCGATCGTCACCGCTCGCGTTCATTAACCGCGATCTTACAACCCAACCACTGGAAAACATTATTACCCTCAATCGTATTTCATATTCCTCGTCGTTAGATGAGAAGGATCCTTCGTTAACGGCTAGTAAATTGACATTCTCGCTTCTCAAATCTCCTTCTCCGCTCTTATATGAAATTTCCGAGGTATAATAACCAAACTTTGTCGGTATATTGTGCGAATAAAATTGTATTAAAAAATTATAATGAAAATATGAAATGCAAAGAGACCAATACTCTCAGACTCAAGTGACCTACATCCGTGCGACATCTTTTAATGAATCATTTAAGATTAATTAAAGTTTAGCTGTTAAATCCCATCTTTTAGATCATTATCATCAAGAACATGATTGTTCTTACAACGGATATTCCACAATTTCTTCAGTTCCTTTCTCTTTTTACTTAGCTCGTTATCATTCTTCTTCTTCTGCCTTCGTTTTAGTTCTCGATCATCTCTCGCTCACCCCACGGGCACGCAGGATCGTTTCGTGGAGTGAAAATACAATAGCACTGAGATGAGCGAGGAAGAGAGCGACTCCCTTTTCCCTCGAATAAACCGGCGAATGCCTTAAATTTCGCCGTATATATGGGCTACTCTCTGCTGTTTTATGACGCGCCGCAGGCCAAACTCTGCCCGATAGATAAGACGATGGACGTTTGATACTCGACGGTTAATACCGTTTATTGTCATCCCTTTTCTCGTTTTATGTACATCATACGGAAAAATTTTAATAATTACATATATAGAATGTAGCATATCCCACAGATTTCCATTATTTTCAAATACGTATATATATATTACATACAACTACAAGTTAAAATATATGTATATATTTAAAAAATGTCACAATTGAAGATAATTTAGTCCCGTGTTTAAAGAAATATCAAAACCGTTGAAGAGGCATTTCCAAGAGCTGAGAATACGAAATTATAAAGTTAATATTGTGTGGTCATTGCGGTGTGTTCCGAAGATCAACGTCCAGACGGTAAGAACAAAGTTAACTGAAAGAATTAATTAACTCGACAACATACCTTAGCGTCATTAAATTCTGTTCTACGTTTGAGCAGAAATTTTTCGTTTCACATCACCTAAGTTGTTAATTTGCATTGTTCATTCAGCGTTTAGATGAGAATTCAGATGAGATCGTTCCGCGGTCGAAGTTTTTCCTCTCGGAGCAAGTCTTTACGTTTAATTGCTATTAACCTCAGGCTGCATTCCGCCAGGTTGGTTTCCACGTGTTTAATTAATTTCGTTCATGCGCTGAAATTTATAATCCTCTTTGGGAGATTGTTCAAGAAGTAAGAACGCTGATACCTCCTCGCAGCGCGGATTTCAAACTCGAACGACTGGAAAAATATTCTGCAATTTTGAACCGCGAGATTGCATTAGACTTAATTGAAGTTAACCAAGGAGCGTCTCCTGTTGAAATTCTTGCCCGACGTTCGCTGAACGAGGTCATTGCACTTGGACGTTCGGTCTACATAGATTAATTAAGGTAGAGCAAATTTTAATTGTCGCCGCTGCTTCTGCACCGATTTTACTCGAATCGAGGAGCAACCGTTGAAGAACGGTTTCCACTCGTGTGTTTCACGGCCCCGTGTTCGTTCCGCTCAAATTTCTATCAACGTTCTCGGATCGTACAGCAAGCACAGCCAGGCTTCATAAAGATGCATAGAAAGATTAAAATGCAATGCGACTCTTGCGTTAAACTATGCAGATTCACACCGAACAATCCTCTGCTGTTCTCCTACTGTGTAAAACGAATATTGAAGAGCTTATAACAAAAATGATCCTTGCCAAATGGTACAAATGAAGTCGAAGAGATTGTATGGTTCAAAGTAGATCGGAAATTAAGAATGATAAAATTGTGTTCAAGGTCTTCTTCTTTTGAGAAAGAAACCTTCGTTAACACGCTTTGCGTGATACGTACGAGCGTGTGATTAGAGACCAGAAGGGACACGGAATTGTTGCTGGTGTCCAGGAGAGTGAGGGAACCGTCGTCAGCCTGATAGACAAACTTGTCGTGGGCAACCCAAGTCGGTGTTAACCTATGCGGCGTTAGATCATCACGAAGGCACTCGTCTAACGTGAGCCGTCTGCCGCTCCAGTACAACAGCTCGTCGACGTACCTGAAAGTTCATGTCTAATTTGATAATAGCTCTTCCGGAATATCAGTTCGTTAAACACCTAATCCAGTTTACCAATTACCTTGCAGTTAGTATCGAGTTAGATTGCAAATATTTTCGATTAATTTTAGAATTATTAATCTTTTCGTGAAGTTAGTTAATATTTAAATTACAACGAGCTTAAGTTCATATATAATTTGATAATAGTCTGTCTAGAACATAGTTGAATATTCGATGCTTGTCAATAATTCCCTTAATACCGGAAAAGATGTTTAATATTTTAAAAGATGCATGTTTCCATCTATTCTCCAGCTTTACAGTTATCGATTTTTGCATCACGTTCGTTAATGATTTAAATCACAATGCTTTTAAGGATAAACTTCCGTGTTTACGACGTTTAGGGATTGCGAAAAAGTATAGAGAGGATAATGTTATAGAAAGCGAAGAGATGTTCTCATTCCGAGTTGGCTTTAAGGGTGATAAAATGGAGATTTTCTGGCGAGATGAGGCTGGTTGTCCGAGAGAATTTCTCGAAAAAAGTGAACTCGAAGGTAAAGAGTGAAAGTCAACTCGCGAGCTCTTTGAGCGAACTCTGTATCTGATCCTGTTTCGGGATGTAACTCGAGCTTGATTAGTTCCTTCTTACAGAAAAGTACACAAAACCTTGTTACGAAGTAAATCATAAGATTCAACTAAAATTCTCTGTATTAAAACGAAATAATAGCTTCTTCTATACACATGGAAAATTATTTATCAACATTATAAAATAGTGATTCTGAATACTTTAAATTGATGAGAATTTTATTGCGATATTGAACATATGAGTTCTTCACAGTCAAAAATTTTAGTAATTTCCTAATGACGTGCCGAGTTCATTCTGTTTCTCTGTAAGTATTTCGATACTTATAAATCATTCAAGTTCGGAAAAGTGCAACGTTGTAAACGTATAAGTAGTTAATTTTAACTCACATTGAGTCTGGTAGTCCCAACGGTAAAAAACGTGGAAAAATAATATCGTTTACAAAAAGCTGCATAAAATTCCTCCGTAGAATTTCCACGTGGATAAATCGGGTTTCCTGGACGACTACGGGTCGTGGCTCGTTAATATAAAGGGATCAAGAGATTTCGCCCGATACGAGGGAGCAGCTCCGCTTAATTTCGCGAATCTACACCGGGTAAGGCATTTCCGACTGTGTAATTGCATCCTCTGCCAGCGGAAACTATCGAGAGGATCGTGGACCAATAACGAGTAGAAAAGAGAAACGAAAGAAAGCGTTGGAATACTTACCCGAGAAGGTAAATAGCCGTGACGATCCCGGCGATAACGAAGCCGATGACCAACAGTGAGAAGATTATGCTCCGCCAATTGTGGCCGCCCTCCGCGTACGTTAGATCCTGTGAACAGACCAAAGATCTTTGTCGTCAGCGATCGATCGATCCACCAAATGAGGGATCTACCAAATGCACAAGCTTGCATGCAACCCGCGAAACCTTCGGGGAAGAACAAACGTTCACGATCGACAGTCAACACGGCTCATGCTGGTAATTGGTTTGTTAGTTGATTGGATCTGGTTTCAGTTGGGCATTCTCAGGTTTGTTCGAAGCCAGAGATTCCTGCGGTGACTTTTCTTCGGTGGTTACAAGGCAGTGGCCCTGTTGAGTTCGTGTGATTGAGATCTAGTGCGAGTGAGTCTGGGCTCGTGCATAGAATTCGTGACATTTTCGACAATTAGGAGAACAGTCTTTGGTGACAATATTAAGATTGGTGTTTCGCGTTTCGTTCAGTTTAGTTGAGTTACTTGAACTGAAGTTCGTGTTTAATTGAAGTGAGTTTGTTTAAATTCGAGCCAAGTCAAATCTAATGGAAGACAGTGTATACCTAAAATGGCGTTGAGGAAGAACAGATCCCGAGATTGGAAATAACAGATTACGTTACCTAATGACTGTTGCTCTTCTCAAGGCAATATTTGTTTCCAGAGTATTTCAATTGAAAGAATCTTCAGAGTTTCAAAGAAGAATTTCCAATGTTCTCAAGAATTACTAAATATATTACTATTAGAGTCGTTGGTAAGAATTTCGAAATTGTTGTCCGAGACCGGTTTATGGAGTTCAAGATATACAGCTGTCCATAAATGTTTAAATATCTTTTCTTCTATTACTTAGAAAGTAAAACGATACCATAAGGATCAAGGACGATCGAGCTTACTTTCTTTGGTACAATCACGACGGTGGTACTCGTATAAAGAATATCGAAGGATTTCGTGCAGGATACGCGTTATGGTTCGTGACATGCATATTGTATTTGGGTTATGCTCGCAACGTAGGTGGCTGCCTCTGTTCGCAGGGCTAAGCCAGATAACACGTTCCTACCGTGTAATACATAGCGGCGCGACTGGATTTTCGGGACCTGTTTGAATGACCACGCGACCTGCGCTACGCACACGCGTGTTTGCAAAATCCGGCCTCCGCCGGGGGTTATCGATTCGCCGCGTAAACGTACCTAATCCGACCGCTGTTTGTCCAACAGCTTCTATCGTGAACGATCACCGTGTTATTTGTCTCCCTTTACTTGATTGCTAGAAGCACATCGACTTGTATAATAGTGAAGCATTAACCTGTTAATAGAACGAGATGATCTATCTCTCTTAGATATGTAGTGACATATAAATAGTAAATGATCTCATCATAAATTCATCGATTCGACTTATATCATTCATTGAAACCTTTAATTTTGGGAAGAAATAAAATTGCAATTCTTTTAGATAGATACAATGGCACATCTGAATCCGATAAATTCCCTCAGCACGATCAAATTAAAGGAGCTGAACCAGTCGCAGCACGAAGCTCTCTGGTTCGGAGCCTGATCATTAAATTTGTAACAGCTTTTAAACGGTCCTTCGTGCCTGTTTGCCACAACGTACGTTTTAGTTATGCGATTATGGGAAGAACAACGGTCGGAAAAGAGATTTTTTCTCCTTTTTATCTCGTTAAAATCGCAGCTAAAAATTTATAGCATGTTTAAAATATAATAAAAATGTAGTCCTCCTCTATCTCTTTTATCGCCTGAGAAACTAAGATAGTTCTATTCTAATTGACGAAACATCGATATTGGCATTGGAACACGATAATCGGTTTCGAACGACTTGTTTATCACAGTGGTTGATCATCGATCTCCGTCGTCTTCTTTTTAATTCCTACCACAGTTTCTTCTGTATTTACTTTACGTTGTTTTGTCCACTGTTCCTTCTGTTTCTCATTTCAACTCCTCGTAGGTTTTTCCACTTTATCTTCCTTTAACTGTCTCAACTCAAATTTTTCTCCATTTAGTTTTCATTCTTTTTTCTTCAAGAAATCGTTAACATTAGATTTTCATGAAAACCATAAGAAATGTACATCGCGTATTGAATTATACTACATTATAGTTCGGTTTTTAATTGAATAACAAAAATGTATTATTTGTTGATTCTACAAGACGACTATAAGTATTATTTTTAATCATCAGTTTCTCATTAATTTATACTTTTACTAATATCCATTTACGGTTACTAGAAACCAGCTAAAGTATCCAGATATTTATGTGCGGTAGCATACGTGTTCGCCAATGTAGCAATTGATCCTCGAGTTCTGTCCTCTGCATCCTTTTTTACCTTCTATAGTTTCTTCTCTATTTGCTACCTATCTTTTCTACTACTGATCCTCCTGTTTCTCATTTCGATTCCTCCTCCACTCCCTCTACCCTACAGCTTACGGTTCTTTAATGTCGCTTTAGCATCCGCGGGGAAGCTGATCGATTCGTCGCCTTTGAATTCTAAGCATGTAGCCGTGCACGTGCGTTGGAGCAGGATATAATGTTTTCGATACTGCACATTCCGTATCGAGGGCGCATCATGATGAAACGTGACCGACCCGAACGTTTGTTTGTCGATGTGCTCGTCTCGATGTTTTCCTCCGGATTCTCCATTGTTCCTCGAATTATTCTCTCCCTATCTCTTCCACGCTATCGATCATCTATGCAAAAGTATCGCGACGAAATCGTCGACATTGATATTCAGTGTGTTTCGGGCAACACATGGCGAACATTTGGCGTGCAAGTGTCATCTTCCAGGTCATTCTCTAGGTGATTTTCTACGTTGCTCTTTTATTTTCGGAATTTATTAGAGTATCCGTGTTTACGATTTGAAATTTGTTCGATTATTCAACAAGAGTGCGAAAAAGCAATGTTCAAGGATATAATAGCATCTTTAGATGGTTACGAGAATTCAGGTTTCGATAATATCGAACCGAGAACGAATTTTATTCGCGATTTCGGTATACGTAATTCGAGAACCAGCTCTGTTCGTAGTTATGACGAGGAAGATTGAATATGAGCATCGGTTCCTCGCCAATGCTCCACTTTTCAGTGAAAGAGCAATGCCACGAGTGTCCATTTGCTACTGCGTTTCAAGCATTATGGGTACTCGTGAATTTTGCAACATGAAAAGTATTCAAATACATATACATATACATATACATATTCATACATATATACACACATAAAAAATATTCCATACACACACATATGCGCATTAGGATAGAGTAAGAAAAATGGCAATAAGAACATATCTTGCTTCTACTCTTGCAGATTAAACATGCGAAAGTTATGTAGCTTCTATCGAAGAATTTTTGAAGTGCCGCTATCATTTTATGGAAATTCACTTCAAGAAAATTCACCTTTCCTTGTATCGTGGTATTATCGTATGTTTGTTACACACGTAGTATCATTTGTCCTAGTATCGATATCTTTAACGTCCTTATATTGTTCTTTTTTGTTGGAATTTTTCCTATTCTTGTTTTGTTGGAACTTCCTATTCCTATGTGTTCCTATAATATCATTATTATTGTTGGCATTCCATTTTTAGATGCCCTTGTGCACTGCTTTCCTTTTATTGCTCAAATGTTTGCTTAGTACCCTCGTGCTACTTTTATTGCTGCAACTCCTTGTTTTGATACCTTATACTGTTTGTTTCTTTAGTGCTGAAATTTCGTTGCTCTAAAATATCTTTTTCGTGTTTCTGATTTGCATCTATTATTGCTGGAACACTTTCTTTGTACCTGTATTTATAGACAGGTACCGCTATTTTACCGTTATCTCTTTTTATTGCTAAAATTCTATTATTTTTATACCCTCGATTAATTTTTTTGTTGCTAGAGACTTGATCTCCTTTTTAGTGCACTTACGTTGCTATTGCTCTCTTTTCGCTGTAGAATTTTTCTCAGAATTTCGCCCAAAATTCTCAGAATTTCTACCAGTGTTAAAAAGCAGATTTCTGGAGATTTTTCAAGCTCCAAGTTTCATTACGATAAAGCGTGCCAGATTAAAAATATGAATGACATAATATTAAGAAATAAACTACATTCATTAATAATTTGGTACGACACTGGCGTTTATACCATTTCAGCATCTTGACAAGTGAATTGATGTCAATCTAATTTTAGTTTGAATCTTATGAAGTATGCTATAGCTGAAGCTCAGCTAGCGTTCAAAAAGATAAAATATTGCATGCACAGTCATATGTCATTGCATCAATCAATGCCGCTATCCGATGCTTGAATTTATGATCTCGTTATATCAGGGTAACTGCGGTACTTGCACGTTATTAGTTTCTAACAAAATTTCCATTCACGCTAGAAAATTCCACTGCTATCCTCGTACAGAGTAAACTTAGCGACAATCGATGTATCTTTCGAAAGTTTGCAACTTCGTGTATTATTTAATATACAAATTATGTATTCAAATAAAATTATTATACACTATTAACTGTTTAACGAAATGAAAAACCGAGCGATATAATGTCAAATCTCAAGGATCCAGTAAAGAAAATATAAAAATGCTTCGTCGTGGATGCATTTTAGGAAAGGATATTCGCGCGAGCAAGTGACACCATGCGCGGAAACGTGTTCAGAACTTGCCGGTAAACACGTCCCGCACGACGACGCTTTGCAGAATAGTAAAATAGCAGTGTTACAACACTGCCACGATGGTATTAGCATGATACGGGGCGCGGCGAATACGAAAGACGCGCGTTGGGTGCGCGCGAGGAAAATATAATATTCCCTGTACCACGGTAGTACGTTCGCGGTAAGAAAATATCCGCCAGAGTTGCTATGCCACTCTTCTCACAGAGTTTCTTCTCGCATCTTCTACAGATCCTTATGCCTCGAGAGATAATAAATGTATTTTCAGCGACATAGCTATCTCGAACGATCCGCTTGTGAAGTGCCACCGATAATGTGATAATTCTATGTTCGATCGCGATTTTTCCAATGGATATCGATGGCAGTATTGATGCATGATTTTTAAGCGGAATTTAGATTTTAGAAACAACAAGACTGTTGATGTATATTTTCTTTTTTACAAATGTGATTATCGTTGCCAAGTTCATTTGATTACTTTTGACTTGATCGCGGTTTACTATTAATACAAAGAATTGTTAAATTTGTTAATTTAATCATTTGCACTCGAAGCTTGCTGTGTCTTACATTTGCAATCCGATTTTAGGTTGTGCCTTCTCTGAAATTTAATTCAGTCGCCTGTCGTAGCTATTCCTTGTATTTTATTTCCTATTTTACGGAAAACGGTACAAAATCTAGTGCATTCGGAATAAAATGGCAGCATAGGGCTGGAAGAATTCCTCTCAATAGATTGAACTACAGGGTATTCTCTTCTATTTTATCTTCAACGTAGAAATATAAATTTTGAGAGCTCTTCTACATTTATAATGCCTCCAAGTCCAAGAATGGTACTTTTAAATCCTACGATATAAAAAATGTGATAGAAATAAAAGTTTTTTTCAAAAATATGTGAAACATTCAAAATAAAGAATCTATAATAGTGTTGAGTTATTAAGTACTACGAATTATAATTCAGAAAGAATCGTTGATTTCGTGCTTTTATAATGAAAGATGTTGAAAATGATACTTGAAAGATAAGAAAAAAGCATTCATGGAAAGGATAGATATAAACAGACAGGAATGAGAAACCATAAACCTTCCTTCGCGAATAAATTTGAATCCGAATGGGGCATTATCCTTCTTCAAGAATAAGGATAAGCACGTTATGCCGTCTTCATAGATAAAAGATAGAACTGATTTAAGAATAATTCATACTTTATCAGTTCTGTTATTCAGATAGCATTCTCGTTTGAACGCTGTCCACTCTTGAAGATTCGAGGATGCTGAAACGTACTGGTTTCGCCAAGTCTATACATGATCCTCGAGGAATTCAAGTGAATCTCCTTTCCTTGAAAATCAATCTTACACAATCGACTCAAATTCCTTTCATCCTCGATCGTGATACTTCTTCAAATTCTCAATTACTTTGTTCAAAAATATTCTCGACAACACACGATCTTTGACTGTTTGGAATTACATCAGTCAATAAGACAAATTCATACGCAATTACGTATAATTTACTCAATTTTAATTATTATTATCCAAAAATAATGGTAAATATTTTTTGAACATAGATAAACACGTATAAAAGGACTAATGCTAAAAGGTCTAACAGTTTTTCAGCAAAAAGACCAGACGTGAGTGTAAAAAATGATAACTAGACGCGAGCATATTCCCTTAAACTGTTAATTCCTGGCTACGTGCACGTATTCACGTATCACGTTTTCCTTCTCGTCGTGCATCGATTCTCGATACACGTCGAGAAATGGCGCACGGTCTTCCAAGGGATTTAACGTTTTCTATATGAAATGCCGACTCCCTGGAGCGACTTCTGCTTTTATATTCCAGCAGCAATGCGACCCTTTACTATGCGGGGACGACTGGAAATTGGAACCTTCGCGAAGAAATGTCTGCCACAGAGGGTTGCGTTTGGATTATGCTATTGCGTTGTTTTGCGAGTGCAACAACAGAAAATGAACACAACTGTCGCGTCGATCGACGTATCGTCGGATTGGAATTAATCGACCATAGAGATAATAGTCGCGGTCGAACGTTTCGAAGCACAGCTTCGAGCCTCGCTGGTGAAGAATTGTTCTGTTCTGTTGCCGAATAATTGCTCTGCAATTACAGTCCTCGTCATGGTTTCTTCGATAATGAATGCCTGGCCTCGCGTTCGATTTGTTATCTTTAGCAAGCGAGGAAACAACGAAATGCACCGCTGTGATTTCCACCGTTTCTAGTTGTTTTATGAGCCGCGGATTATTCATTCATTCTTCGAATGCTTCAAAAAATGGTTTCGTGAATGTGAAACCTTTCGTAAATATTGTATACACAATGAAAGCTAAATCGAATTTCGTGAGTAAAATTGTTACGTTTTTCTACTTGTCAATCTTTGGATTAATTTATGATCAATATTGCTTCTGAATGAATCAAATAACCAAATAAAATTTAGGCTATCGCCGTTACTATTAACTATTAACCGAAAGATACTAATTTTGATCTACTACAGATTTTCGTCGATCTATTCGCATCGTCTTTTTCGAGCCTCGAGAACTGTTCAATGTCGATCTTCGCGATTCTGGGAAACCGGGAAATGTGTGTAGGATTTCGTAACGAATTTCATTCTACGACTCGCCTTTACGTCATCACATGGTACATCACTATGCTTCGATCAGATCTATCCGAGAAAATTTTGCCCTAGAAAACTAAAAATAAACACTATTCAACTCAGTATGTAATCCAAATCTTTCTAACTTATTCCAAATTTTTAATTTTCTACCTATTTTCCTCAAGATGTGCCCACCCAAAATTCAATTTCTATTCGTAAAAAATACCCACTGAGTTGAACGCTCTGTCGTCCATCAGCAAAGCTAGGAATTTTGTAAAATTCACCGTTGGAAAGCTCGCGTTCACCTGCGCCAGCTTTCGTTTCTCCGGTGAATAATGTCAGACGCTAATGTCGCGCAGCGAGAAACGAGTAGAAGCGAACACTTGTAGTGAGTCGTCGTTACTCACGAGCTTTGCAACCGCGATATTTACATGTTTACAACGGTACCGCGTTCCCAATGGAAATAACGCGCGCATTTTCAATCTCCTTCAGGCGACGAAACTTTTCCGAGTCGAACCAACTTCGAGCTCTTTCGATATTCTCTGAGAAAGATTGGTCAAGCGAAGAATTAATCATTTCCGATCGTATTGAGCTCATATATTCGTGTTATGTTTATTGTAATTCATCTTCATTGTACGATTATTGGCAATATAATTCTGTATATATAACAAAGAAAATTTTTCTGATTAGTGGATATTAATCATTTTTTTATTAAGATTTATAAAATTTAAATATATAATTAATTTTAAAGATTAATGGTTTTAATTAACTTAAAATCTTAAAGTATTATGTCTGAGAAAGAAATAAATTGTAAATTTATTTATGAAGATTAAAAATTCTTTTAATATTATTATTTTTAATATTAAATTTAATATAGTTTAAGTGAAAATTTTAAATTGCAAATTTAAGGATGAAATTAAAATTTATATTAAATTAAATGATATAAATATAAATGAATATAGAAAAATAATAATTAGTATATATATTTTCATTGATAAAATTTCTATTTTAATATTTCTTCATTGCACGATTGTTGGTAATATAATCTTGCATATATAACAAACAAAATATAATTATGAAATTTGTCATCGCTACTTTCGATTTAGCGATATATAAATCTTAACTTCTTAATATTTGTGCTATGTATTTTGGGTCGTTATCACGAGCACATAATTCTGGTCGATTAATTTCCTTTGATAATTTAAATTCATCATTACATTTCACATCGATTTATACGATCAAAACGATAAAAGTGTTTTAATGACTGAGGTCAGACATATGAGGACAAAGGTATCAAGGATTCTGTGATGCTTGGTTGAATTCAGGATTAAAGTACCTAATCGAACTAATTATTGCGCGAATCAAACCGATTTCTTTTGGTGAATAGTAACACTATTGATCCCTCTGTTGGTTGTTTACTATTTTTCTTTCTCTATTTTTAGTGAAGACAATACTTGGATACCCTTTTCTTCGATAAAGATAAATGGTAGATCCTGGCTCCACTGAAGTATATGTAGCGAAGGAAATGCAATGGATTTTACCTCGGTCGTAGGGTTATAATGTTCGTCTCTGTGTCAAGAGGTCGTGGTGATCGGTTGTTTGCACCAGGGATAAAGAAAGGTTCGTTGGGTATGAGGGTAAAGGTACGTTGTATGGTGGTTTGAGGTTCTGTTGTGCAATCTTCTTTGAAGCTTATATTGTATATTTTAGCGTAAGCAAATCTTGTACCGTTGCATTATTTTTTAAATATTCACTCGACTGAAATATTTGTTTTATGTAGGATATTCATTAAATTTCTAATTTTTCTTTACTTGACATAATTAGCACACACGTTTCATTGTATAATTAGCAGAGCACTCGTTCAAGGGCCTAACATACAACAATTGTAAAAATGTAATTGAACGTTCATTGTCAGTTCGTTGCAAACGAAACGTCTCTACTAGAAACTAAATTGTGTAAGAATGACAAAATAGGAAGAAGGTGGCGAGGAGATAAGTCAGTTCAATCTTTCTTTCTGTTGGATTTCATTGACGGCTAAATGAAAGGATGGGCGAAAAATTTCGCGAAGATAAACCTTACGTTTTATTGGCTAGACCGATATGATCGCGAGAATATCAGGTCATGGAGTATCCAACCACAGCTTTGTCGGATTCCAAAAGATTTCAGGATTATGGGCGCACGTAATCTCCTATAAAATGTTACGAAATTCTTCATCGATTCGAACATACGTAACCACTCAAAAGTATATAGGCACTTGTTTATTTTTAGCAATGCGTTATTTAATTACAACGCTATAAGTAGAGAGATTGATATCTTATCAGACTTGTCACAGAATATTATTTCACGATATAGTCTATTTTTTTAAATAAATACGCTGTGAATAAAACTGGCATTTTGAGTTTTATCATTTAATATAATCACGATAGTCGTGTCTCGTCTCATGATATTTCAAAATACTTTATACGACGTATCCAATATATTCATAAGAAGCTTCAAGTACTTTCACGAGCCACGTCCCACTACGAATTCACGGGAAATATGTTTCGTGTTCTAAGCATTTCTTGACTGGTAATCAATCGAAGATAGCTTGATATTAAGAAGAAATCGTTGGAAGTTTCTTCTGTCTGGTCGATTCGTTGTCGCGAAGGACTGGCCATTGTAGTGGAAAAGTTGTTGCTACTAATTGAACAACGCTCGTTATCCTCGGACAAGAACTTCGAAGATTCAGAATGCTGTTATAATACATTCAAGAAGGCTCGTGGAACACTTGAGAAAATACTGACCCATACTGATTCGGTAATAAAGTAAGCTTCACGGGCCAACATTTATAGATTTCTGCAGTTAAATTTGTACGTAGCGTTGACGAGCAGGCTGCTCGCTTAGCGACGACTTTATTCGAAAGCTCCTATATTTTTATGACCGTTAAATCCAAGCATCTCAATTAAAAAGTTATTAGCCAGACTGTAAAGATGTTGCTTACGAAACTAGTCGAAAGTATTGCCCAACCATCTGAGGCTACCCGGATTTTCGCATCTTTTACAGTAGAGCTTATTGAATTTTAAAATCGCTCTTCTCTGAAAAATGAGAAATCTCACTTAGATTTCGTTCACTTACGACCTTCGCATGAAATTCATTAATGAGTTAATCATTTAATAAGATACTAGTTGAAATTTTGTTCCGGAAAATGGAATTCTCTAAATCACCACCACATTTGTATCAGACATTGATAATTAATCACGAGACAAAGTAAGCAAATTATCTTCGATAACGAATAATTCGTAGCTGAAAGTCGAGCTGTCGGGACGCATTAGTGCGACGAACATTGTACAGTAATATCGTGCGAGCGTGGGCGGTGTTAACGAGATAGGGGTGCAGTTACTGCCAAAACACTCGTAAATTCGACAATTGAGCAATAGCAGAGAATCTTGGACGATCTATGTATTATCAGCATTCCCAATTTTCGTACAACGAAATCAAATTCAGAATAGACACTTCCATTGAAAATCTTACGAAACTTTGAGTAAAAGTCCTTTAGTGAAACTATTCCACGAAGAAAATTGCGATCGGTAAGTGGATACGATGGTTCACGAACGTATTTAAATATTCAGCGTGGAATTTTTTTTCTGATATAACAAATATCAGTCTGATAAACAGACGTTTCATTACAGCGCAAATGTTTCCTATAACACGTACAATATAGCGACGAAAGGTTTCTAGAAGTATTAGTATACTTTGGTGGATTACTGTAATGTTAGAAGGTTGAATAAAAACATGGCGAATGTCGTAGGATAAAATAAAATGTGATGAAACGAGAATAAGGAACTGCGCATTGTGAGATAATTATAACTACTAGAAATAAACGTATATAAAGAAAATCGTGAAAATTCAAACATGAAAAGCGTAGAAGTGATTTAAGACGAAGTTGCTTGCTTATCTTCCGACAGATTGAGCGGCGTATTGGCCATCGTTGTTCCTCTAGTTCAGCACTAGCTTCCAGAAATAGCACGGATCAACGCAACGTTTCACCGATACTGACGATTTCGTGCACGTAATGCTTCATTCTTACACGACTAGGATATCGTCTCTGATTAGTATTATATTCGCGAGCATCGAACGAGTATAATCCTTCGTCACCGAGCAACCAGCATCGACTGAGAAGAATCTTTCTGCCAGACTTTCTGGCTCATTGCCCTCCACACCTCAGTGTTCTCTTTGTCCCTCGCCGTACCTCTCTTAACGTGTTATAAATTATATACACACGCGGTAGCTCGTGTAGTGGAAATCGTTGACAGTAACGCGCCACTTTGAGCTTGCTGATGAATCGCAGGGATCGTTAGCAGATCCGATCGATACACGAGTGGATACCCGATCGATGAAACCGCCAGCAATATTGATGTCCCAGATGGTTACGTCACAGTTTCGCTTAATCAGCGGGATTTTGGACGAACGAGCAGTAAAATATAGGCTGATTCGATATTGGTATTATAGCTTTAAAATTGGAGTTCGCCGGGTATACCAAAACCCAATCACCTTAATTATACTTTGATATTATAATTTCGCAAATTTATGTATTATATTCAGAATAAATTATCTTTGTACGAAGACCACAAAAAGGAATAATAAGTCTTTCAATCTTTTTTCGTTTTTCATATAAGAGCAATTTTGAAATTCAATACCTATCACCAGTTACGTTTTACCAAGGCTGTCTTTCTGTTAAATTTTCCAACACCAACTGTGCACCGTTAGTTTCTAGCGATACTTCATGAATTTGTAATTTATTACTGGAAGGCCTAAATCCTTCGATTGGATTAGGTTTCGTGTCTCTCTTAGTATACAAATTTCCATGAATATGCAAATACTTTTGTTACAAATGTTGTATATGTCTAGTGTATATAAAAGAAAAATGAATTTATGGACCGGATACAGCTAAGAGCCCACTGATTTCTACAATTTAGTTGAGAAAATCTTTAACTCTCGAAATTTAAGCTACGTGCTCGGAGGATCGAGAAGGTTCAAACGAAACGAATCCGTGAAAAATACGTGAGATTAGCTCACCAGCGTTCCGTGTAGTCGTGCGCAAGCTTTCATCGTGGGACTCTCGCGACTTAGATCAGCACCGTTCAGGCCGAAAGACAATGTCTAACTGGCGTGCCTTTTCGCCGCTTGAAGAGAGACCCTTCTCCGGTCGCCCGTCTCTTTTTGCTCGAACCAGAAAGCTCAAAGGGGTAACATATGCCGATTCTCCCCTCGCGCGGCTGACCCTTCAGGGGTCAGGAGAGCACTCGCCGAAAGGGGTCGATAATCGAACGAACGTGTCGTTTCATCTGTCGTCTCTGTTTCACTTAAAATCCAGGTAGAGAAGATATGCCTCCTTCTTTTAATTTTATCGTTTCATTACCGTGTTCTTGTATCAGAGTATCGATCAGACACGAGAAAATAAAATGGTTCGTCGAATATTTATCTGGCTTCAAGCACGTTCCGTATCACGTGGATCACAGCTGATCCGTGCTGGATTTTCTATTTCAGAAAGATGAAATAAAAGGAAATTATAAAATCTAATGATTTGCATCAATATTCAAACACCACGGTTTTCGAGAAATTATTACTCAATATATTTGTTCATAATAGTGTTATCGAATTAATTGTTTTTTAATATAGCACGACTGTTGTAGTTAACAGAAATATAAATTTTATTTATTTAATGGATATAGTTTTTCATATAATATGTGATATAACTAAATAATATTAATATTAATGCGAGCCACTGTACATATTATATACAGTTATAAAGTATATCGAATTATTTTATACATCAGGTATTTTTCCATAGAATAATAATTTTTGATATTTTATAGCCATTATGAAACATAACTTATTTAATTCGTATAGTAAACATAACCTATGATTCATATGTCCTGGATGACAAATCACACAAAATTGGCGCGACACGGAACGTGCTATCGGTCCATTTCGTCGCCGTCCGATATGACTATCGAATAATTTAAACTTAGAAAGATTTCTAGATTGATCCATCTTCAGCCACCGTTTCGTGGCCCGAATTTCACCAGCTGATTTATACGTCCAGATTATCGCGAGGATGATGTCGCGAAGAAACGCGAAGAGGCGATATCGACCAAACAGAGGGCAGCACTGTTGCTCCCGTCTGTACCAAATGAACATTCGTCATGAAAAAAAGTGTTTTCCTTTTTATTTTCCGTTGTCGACAATTCTCTAACAAAAATCTGAAACTTATTCAAAGGATATGGATCAGAAGTGAAATATTCCAGGTATCTGTGAAAGTTATTTAAAAGAATTCATTATAAAAAAGATAGATGACAAAAGATTTAGTTCCAATTTAATTCGCTAATAAACTTTCGCTATGAATTTGCTGAACAATTTTATAATTTATTCGTCTGAAATGTTATCATTCGTCAAAATCACATGGATGTTTCTTACAACAGGCTAGCAATTGTCGGGCACAGGTTAATTATTCTACGAGGCTTTTCAAAGTAGATCCTACGGAGACTTCTTATCAGAGAATTCCCTAGATAACACACAACACGGACGATTAAAGGGTCAAGCGGAGCAATTGTTGCTTTCAGTATGCTCAGTTCCCCGAGACTGTGTAATGGGCATAGTGAGCCGCACGCATACTGTTTCAAAGAGGCCTCGACCTCACCCGCATACTGAATGGCGATTTCAAGTTGATTCCGCGTTTCTCTATGCATGCTCGCTTTCTCGCCCTCCGCAGCCACCATCGTGTTATTCGCTAGTTCCGCGGTGCCCCATCCTCTCAAACTACGAGTTCCCAGTTTCGTGGACAGCTCTTACAACCGTGAAACAGGTAGTTGGCCCGTGTCACTTTGTAGCCTAGCGGTGACCTGTGTGAAGGCGAGCATGTTTCGAAGCTTGTCGCGTGAAAAGGTTTTTCGCCTGGATGCGAAATTCTTTTAAGAAGGGGATTAAATTGGTCGCCCGTATTTAGGAAAATTTGTAAAAAAATTATCAAGTAAATCGATATTGTTTAGTTGGAAGTATATACATTAATTTTTGTTTGGTAGTGTTAAAGGTATTTGGATGTTTTTACTATTAGAAAAATAATGAATCAACAATTGTGCTAAGTAATTATATGTATAGTAATTATGTATGATAGTAATATGTAATTTGAGATACTTGGGCTTAATTAATTAGTAGGCACAATGACGTAAAAATACTTTTTATAGCCAGTATACACATAATTGATGAGATTATAATTGCAATGTTGAACATATGATCTCTTTATACCCTACGATCTTAAATAACATAGTAATCAACGATTTTAAGAATTTCTTACTGATTATCAAAAATCACCTGATTTTTTTATGCATATGTGTACAAGTTTCAACGCGTTGTTCCTTCGTGTATAATATTTGCCTTAAACGAATAAGATATTGTCAGAAAAGTACTTTTGTTCAACAAAAAATTCGCGAGCAAAACGAATCGACTAGAGTCAAACACGGCCACCCTTTCCACTTGTTTAAAAGGAAAGACAGCTTCAGGTGGAAGAAATATCGAGGTATGTCGATAGAATGCCTGGAAGGAGTCCACCGGAGGTGCAATTTAGCCATGCACCGAACTGCACAGAAGAGTCGACAGGAAAATCCTTTTGAGAGAGGAGCCAAGCCGTCGAGAAAGCTCGCCCTCATAATTGGTCGTGGTTGACAGCTGGAAGCTTTCCGAGTCCTTTTCGGTACGATGCTGGCGATTCGCGCCCAACAACGACGCGTTTAACGATCGACAGTGACGTTATCGCGACGATTCATTAACGAGCACGATGCAATCTCGCGAAACGGCGACCTTTGCCATCGAGTCTCACTTTTCCGTGCCGATCATCGCAGCAAACTTCCTCCGAGAAGCCGCGTCATTTCATTTCACGACCACGTCTGTTTCCAGATAATGAGAATTTCTGAACTCGAAAGTGCAACCTCGACGATTGTGGTCTATTGGACTGGAATATGATGGAATATTTGATGGTAGAATGGAAATGATATCGAGAGATGTTCACTAGCGTGCACTGATAAACATTCATTTGATATTCAGAATTTATTAAAAAGGTTAGATGAGCAAGACAATTGGTGGCTTTGAAAAAAGTCGACTGTCCTTTTTATTGAAATGTAACTTAAATCAAAAATCAATTGGAATCAAATAGAAAAACTTGGAAAATAATCGGTAAACTGTATAATTACTTATATGAATAATTACCAAGTTTATTACGCCCAAAAATATCTCGTTTTACACGTTTCATCTCTCAAAACGCATAAGCTTTAGTACCTAACGGATTTTACACCCACATTATATCGTTTCTGCCTAATGTACTTGTTCGTAATATACACAAGAAACGAGAACCATGAAATTGCTATTTCACAGCGTCGAACGTTAACTCGCTTAACAAGCAACGGCGATAATAGGATGGTTGTGATAATCTCGTATATTTCCCACGCAAATTTCTCCAACTCAAGTAGTTGTATATATATAACGTGTTATATAAAACAATTCCGGATACCGGAAGGCGATGAAAATTATTTGACCGCTGAGTTCCTGCCAGTTATAGGGATAGTTGACGTCGCAATCCTGCAACGTGGTCTTTCATGAATAAATCTGCATGCGTCTGAAAATTCGCTTGAGCCCGTTGCTCTCGTCGCGCGACAACGTCGCGCGGTATGTAAATGTTATCCAAACACGCAGTTGTATTCCGACAGTCGGTATAAATTTAGATTTTCCCGCTGAAGGCTTCAGTTCTATCGATCCGGAATTCCAGTGCCGCTTTCTCCGCGCCTCGCCGTTCCTAGGGAATTATAACTGTACGTACATACGCGCACACGTAATATTTACCAGAGTTCGATTTATAAATAGTGGTATCGGTGAAAGAGAGAGCGAGAGAGAAAAAGAAAGAGAGAGAGAGAGTGTTATATACAGGTCCATAGGATCTGTGGGATTTTCTACGACATCGCGTAAACTATTTCCAAACTTCTCCTTTTAAGGTTACGCCAAGAATGCCTCTTTGAAGCACGCACGATGACATTCTTTCGGTCCATAGACGTTACTCGCTATGGATAAATCACAGTGAAGCTATAAGTTACGTTAATTTATAGATACTTTTATTGTTATTGTAATGTCGAATCTCTGCCCTCATATTTTAAGTAAATTTAGTATTAACTCCATTAGTTGTCATTCACCGTGAAATACAAGCAATAAAAACGATAAAACTGTATGTAATAAAGCTGCGTAAATTTATAAATACTATTATCGTATTTTCGAGTCTTTGACCTAGCTGCTCTGCTAGTGACCGAATTAATAGTTCGTTTATCGACGGTTCGTAAGTGGTACGCCAGGAATGTCTCTTTGAAGCTAGCTCAATAACATTCTCTCTTTACCTAGCCACCACTCGCCGTAAAAAGACAACAATAAAACTTAGAAAGATAAAAAAGGCTTGAAAGATAAACAATTTGTCAATACACCTGGTAATATCGTGTTTTTGAATCTCTGGCTATTCTCTGGGCAATTTCGCCGATGACTGAATTAATTGTTCGTTAATCGACGATCCGCAAGTGGGTGAAAGCCCTCGACTTCGTGTATTACGCGTGTATCTAGTAACCGGCAATCAGCGTTTTTCAATCGATCGACTGTACCCGTGTAACCAACCCGCTGATCGGTTAATAAACGTCGATTGCCACTTAGCCGCGGCACGAGTGTATAGCACACAAGCCAGCCATCGTTCGAGTAGTATAGGCTTGCGCGAGTCAGACTCGAGAAGTGAAAGACCGCTGTGGAATGACGCATATGTATTACCATCCATAAATCACTGTATGCTTATTTGAATGTAATTTTTACTAAAATAAATTTAGCATTTGTCTATATTTAAAACGATACGAAGTGAAAATATTTTACACATTACGCTATCATATATTACGCTATCGTATCTTCAAGCTTGATTACTCAACAGAGAAGTATATTATAATTATTATAATATTCAATTTACGACTTCAATATATGCGTCTATATATCTTTTACGTTTCTTTTCGCTATTTGGCACAAATACTTTTACCAAATAAAAATATAAAAGACTTGAATGTATTTTTAAATTGGCAATACTAAAATGTCTTGTTATATTTGGAGAAATCACGCATTCGAGGGTTAAAGAAAATGTGAACGAATTTTCTACAACGTAACAATTCCAACGTTCGTTCTTTCGTATTCTAAATATACCAAGCATCCCGGAACTTTTGCTCAATACTGTACACGCATACCATAGCGCCGCGCTCCTACCTCGCCAGGAAACTCTCGAAACTTCGATGTCTTTGGTCTTTCGCTGGTCGATAATTATTTCTCAATTTCCTCCCGTTATATTTACCTTCGTTTTTCACGAGAACAGCCCTCATCATCCAGCGAAATTTCAATCAGACCAAAGAAGCAATCAGCCAACGAAAACTCGAGAGTTTCTGAAGAATGCGAATGGTAAACGCAGGGAGAGCCCCGAGGATACTCGGTTACCGGTGAATTATGCGAGGGGAAATCGGTCGCCAGTTATCTGCAGCTCGCAGTCGGCTAGATTTCCTTCAAACGCGCTAGTTTTCCATCTCGAGATGGCGCGGCTGGGGTCGTTTCTCGCCGAACGCTCCACGCTGTTCTCTCGCATTCTTTGCATAATTAACTTTCTCAAGGGCTCCTCAAAGGTGTCCTCGGTTGGCAACATGGCGTTTAGTTGACACGATAGAACGGTTAGTCGCGAGTCCTCCCGACAGTCAATTCCCGCGTGGCCGTTGACGAGAGCTGAGGAAACAAAGGGAGCGAAGCTAGTAGCCAGCTTTGCATAATGAATACCCGTTTCTCGACTATCCTCTTCTTCTCTCCGATTCGTCTCGTGCTACGTAATTAGTCACGTGCCTCTCTCTCTCTCTCCTCGACCTCCAACGTCGCCTTCTAAATCTGCCGGAACTTTTTATCGAATCCACGCCAATCGAAGACGTTCGACGCTTTTCGTATTTGCGAGTTTGATTAATCAATGATAAATGGCTCGAGTTGAATGTTGTTCAAGCTGATTAGCATTTCGTAGGAATATGATCAGAAAGATATAAAAATACAAAACTACTGCTGTCTCTATATGAAAAATGATGCTCTTGAAAGTCTTTTTTATGTCAGTGAAATTCTGTTTAAAACATTTTCTTGTTAATCATCAGGAGAGTCTCAGATAGTCAGATTTATAGGGATGTACAAGTCACGCATCAATTACTATTAGAATTTTTGTTATGGAACAAGCAGAAATCATTCGTTGTTGATATTGGAGAAGATAGTAAACTTCCGTTTATTGTTGAAAGTATATGATCGTTTATAGAGGTGTAAAAGAGACGTAAACTGAAGTGAACATGAGGAATACGATCAGTGTCCTTGTACACGAAAAGTTTATAACTCTTTTGCTTAAATTCTTAATTCCTACTGGCACTTGGAGCTCGTCTTTGTGGAAAATTCACTGGCTGCTACTGTGAAAAACGACGACTTTACGGATTCGTTCATTCACGCTCCTTTCCATTAATTGTTTCGTTAATTCAGAGATCGCTGCTTAGGAAGACCACTCCGCCAGTGTGGAAACGGTATACTAGTCCTTATTTTGGGTGGGAAAGCACTCGTAAACCGGAGGCAGGTACTCGGAACAGAGCGCAGTTAATGAAACGTGAAAAAGGATGCGTGCAATTTCTGCTTTGAACACGAAAATATCTCGAGTAAATGGTCTTCGCCGAAAGAATGGATTTTAATCTTCAGGAACAATTTTTAATGATCTTTAACTGTTCGAACTTTAAAGTTTTTTAACATCCAAGTTTTCAGTTGAAATTTCCAAACGTTCGAATTCACATCTATTTGCAGCATTTTCAATTTTCAAATTCATAGATGTTGAAATCGTTTAATTGATTAAATTCTCAGCAATGGGTAATTTTTTCAATTTTCATTTTTAATTTAAGAATGGTGTCAAATTCGAACGAGGGGACAATGCATTTCGCTGGCTATTCCCGCTTCGTTAATGATCAACAAGTTAATTTAACAGTTATGTTAACGACTACCAGATGCGATGTTGCGCCAATGAATTTTCTGTGCGGAAACTGTCTGAACTGTGTCATGTTATCTTGAAATTATGCTAACGTGTACCTTTATATGTATATAACAGGCGCACTCTGTATAATGTTTGTAACAGTATGGCACACGCTACACAGCTAAAATTCTATCTTACTCAGTATTCTAACTCACAACCATCGATCTCATTCCACCTCAAATGCAAAATCCTCGTACTAGCATGCGTTTCAATTAAGTTAGTCGTGACTGCTACTATAAAATATTTTCGGCTAGGTACCATTGCTACCAGTCAACCATTATAACTGCGATACCGCTAACGGTATTACGAGGAAGAAAGACAAAACATTCGAGATATATGTAAAATTCCATTGTACGCGCGTTTAAGGGACTTGTTCTAACAAAAATGAGACAATTGACAATACATGGTACTTTCAACCAGCAACAACAAGCTTTCTAAAAATAAAATTGTATGATTAAAAATAGAATCTAAGATTAAGGATTACAAATCTTTTTCTCGCTTGAAAATTGGGATATAAAAAATTCGAAGGTCTTAGAAAGATTAATGTATCGAAACTATCGACACAATAATAAATACAACAACAATAATAATAAATCGTGAACGTTTTGTTTGTCTGTACTTGGTGAAGATTTATTTACAAATTTCCACGAAATCTTCAAAGATCGTCTCATTTTTATTTCACCCAAAATATCCCTCAAACTATACACCAACGTATTTTACATCCTGTGCACTAGTCTATGGTGCCAGATCCCATATAGAAATTCCCACAACTACGATCAGTGATTGTCAGAGAAGTGAAGAGACACTAGACAGAATCATGCGTTGAAAACCTGACGAATTTTCGCCGCGTTACGACGAACCTCGAACGATCTCGAATCGACAACGTATATCTGAGGGGGGAAACGCACGATGGACTGCTGGAGCGATTTACCTCTTTTACCTGGGCTGACTTTGAACGGGGATCGGCGACCTGGACGGTCTCGTCGGGAGGCAGCCGCCAGGAGTTCCTCTCGATGTTGACGCTGGCGTTCATAGCGGCCTCCTCCTCCGCCTCCCGTGTCCTTCGTCGTTCTTAACAGCTTCGTCCTTGCACAAGCACTTGCCCAAGGTCCCCAGGGTAACCCCCGGGCCACTCCTGGGGCCGAGGTCTTACACCAGCAATCCACAGTTCCTCACCTGAAACAAGGTGAACGAAATTGGTTCAATTTGAGCACCGAAGCGTTATAAATTGTTTGTCGAGTCACGTTAAAATTATATTAAATTATAATTGATAAATTAAAGTGGAACTCAATTTATCTGAACTCTATTTATTGAAACGAAACTTTATTTAACGACTTAACTGAACGCGAGCTTCTATTTGTGAATAAAATATAATGGATAACGCGAAGGATTTCTCAGCTCGTATTATATGAATTCCAATTATATAAACTGTTTTGTTCCCCGACAAGTTCAAGTAAATGGAGCTTTACCGTAGAAGTATTACGATGGATAGTATCACTTAAAATGGGGAATTTTTCTTCGTTAACTGGTCATGGAATAAGGAAAAGTTCTTTCATCAAAGATACATAATCTCCTTTTTCTTCATTCTTAGTCTCATTTTGTAAGATTACTCTTGTAAACTCTATCAGTATTCGCTATTTGATTTCAAAGCCAAGATGAGGCCAACTTTACTCTCTTTCATCTTCATCATTTATTTCGGCTTTCTTCTTCTTCTTTTCCTTTCATCTTAACTACGGGGTATCAAACAAGACTATATAAGTATCAGAAACGATAACAAGGCTACTGTTCTGCGTTTTGCCGCTCCTTAAACAAGACACACAGCTCGATAAAGTTTCATCCAGTTAGAGGGTAATCGAAAAAAGATTGGAGAACAGTTTGTGAAAGAATCCACGAAGGGCAAGGCGGAAGTGGATAGAAGAATAACAAGAAACTAAAACTGAAAATCGAATTGAGCCACGGCAATCGGTTAAGTTAAACACGAAGATAAATAACGAATCGAAACTTTATCGTAACACGGCCTTGCCGTTTGGATTCCATGATCGAGTGAATAGTGTGAATCGTTTTCAGGTCGATTAATATCGATTTTTTTTATTAGAGCTTCGGTCAGCGAGGAAAAAGGTTAAGGACGATTCTCATGAAATGTCATGGTAATTTGCATGAGACGCTTCATCGACATTCTTGTCTGCCACTTCGTTAGTCTTATCTGATTTTTATTCCCGCCGATGATCACGTAAATTATTTATAGCGTCGTTTTATAATTTTAATTTGGCGATAATTTTCGCCAATTATCAAGTCCCATTACGTCATCGAATTTAATCGATTTGAAAATGATAATAAATCCCTGGTTTTTAGAGTTGAGAACGTATGTAGGGTAATAAATGATATACATGTCCATTCATAAGTATTAAGCCACTAGCCTTAAAAGTTAAAATAAATGATTCTACCACATACAGCGCTTAAATTTGTATTTAATATAAAGTTTCGATTTTTTTCCATTTATCAATTATCAATTATAGCATATTTCATAACTTTACTCGCTCCGTGATGTCAAGCAACATCAATATATGTCCTACAAGTTCGTGGAAAGCATGAATGGACACTTTGAATCATTGACGAGAGATAGGGACAAAGGATAATTACGAATTCTCCAGGGAATTAAACCTGAATAAAGGATTACGCCGCTCGGCCTGTCCGCCATCCCCTATGAATAATTTAATTAAAGTCAAAATTTCCGGACGAGAACGCACACAGCCAGCCATTAGTTTATTTTCAATTTAAATTTCAAATCGCGATTAAGCCTGCGCGACTATGTACAATAAATTCTAAATACATGCGAGCTGCTGCATCGTATGCTAAACTTAAGAAACGAATTACGAAACAATTAACACTTCTATATCTCCACGTATACGAGTATTGTGAACTGTTTTATCAATATAAATATTAAACAGGAACAGAAGCTTTAATACAAATGAATCAATTTCTTCCAGTTTCTATTCTTATTTTCTAATCTTCTTTATACACCTAAAGGAAAATACTCTTAAATTCTTTGTTAAACAATGTTTCCATAATTAATGTTCTTAATAATCTATGCTCTGATAATCACGATTTTATTGCGCTATAACTCCATTTAAGTATCCAGATATTCATGAACGAGATAGTGCACATACTTTTACATCTTTATCATATCTCCGTCATCATAATGCACTCACGAGAGTTTAATGTTCCATCATTTCCAAATCTTCCACGTTTAGACGTCCTTATCTACTCGTCGACCCTTCAGGAAGCTCCAGTGAATTTTCGAGATCCTTTACAGTTCAGACGAAGCACATCTCGCAACTAACCTAACGCAACATCGTGATCGGAACATCGCGCGAGTCCTTGAAAACTTAAATGCATCCTTCGCGGACGAACGTTCGCCGAGTACCTTAGTAGGTAGAGATTTTGAGGAAACTCTTCACGTTCTGGAAAATCGTCTGGATATACGGCTAGCTACAGATGAGCCTGAACTTATGGGACTCAGGAGACGTGGAACTAGGCCCGATACCTTGACACCAAAGAAGTATGTTTCAAGGGACTCGATAGTTGTTACTCGTATCGACATCGAGTAGGATTAGATGTTCCCCGAGGCGTTGAACTTTGGTCTCGAAGATGTTTCACTCTTGAGAACTCTGAATTGATGTAATAATAGTTTTACTCCAGCAGTCTTTAGTGATTTTAAAGTTTTAAAGATAAATATTGCTCTCTGCTGCGGTGTAGTATTTATTTTTAGTCGAAAATTTTTAGTACTTCTTTTCGAGGTTGTAGGATATTCTTTATTCTTAAATGATAGGATTCGGTATTTTTATTTCGGTAGAAATCGAACATTTTCTAAGTTCTAAACTTCGACGTGCTTGACATTTGAATTTCGACTCCTAAATTGCACAATTCGACATAGATAACCTTCGAACTGTAGAACTTGATATCCTTTGACATCTAAATTACAGCATTCCACCTAAACGGCCATTAATTTAGAGAACTCGATACGAACTCGAGAAATGACCCCCAAATTGGAGAACTCTATACCCTCGATCACCAAATTAGAGAATTCGATCCGAACGACGTTTGACTAACAAAAACCTCCGCTTTCCAAAGTATTGTAGAGACTGCATGTTTTGAATTAAAATAAAACCAGACCATTATAAAGGGAAAGTTCCGCTCTTCAAATTCATGGTAATCCAAGTCCCATAAAATATTCATTTAGCTCCACAGATACGAGCATGTATCAATTCGGTAACAAGCAAAGACAAAGGACGGATGAGGGATAATGATTTCCCAATAATTTCCCTTGTTTCCCTTGTTTTTCTATTCTAATATTTTTAAAAGAAGTTTTTTTTTAATAGTAAAATATTTATACAATTGAAATAATTATAATGGAATGGCTGTATTTATATTGATCCTCCGCGAGTAGGTTTCTTACAGTCAGCACGTTATGTACAAAATTTATGAAATTCGAAACCGGATGATCGCTAGATCAACCGCGGAGATTAACATTCTCCGCAATATCGGGCGCTCATTCGGTAGACCGCCTGAACGCGTTCCGGAAGCGACTGTGAAACATAGATCGTGATAACGAACTAGCGATTCAGCTGGCGGGAATTTATGGGACGTAAAAGGAATGCAAAGAGCAGGAAATACGAACGGCACGAGAAACGCACGATACTTCCTTTCCGCCTCGGATTCATCGTCCTTCCACTCTTGCGCTTCACTCGCAGCACGCCTCCACCATTTAAATTCTCGTGATTGCATTTATAAAACTGCGTCGCGGAACAGCGATTTAACTGCCGTTGCCTGTCGGCCATTAACCTGAAACTTTTATTCACGCTGCTATAGACCAAGTGTCATTTTTGTCACCGTAGAGAATAGCGCATTTTACGTTTTTGCATCACGCCATTTCCATCGTTTATCATGTACTCGTGTCTTTCCTTGATACAAGCGGATGTCTTCGCTTACGATGCGTATAACGAAAGTGAAATATCCGAATCTCTTCTAAGTCAGAATGGTTACTTCGATTAAAGTAACTAAAAAAGTAAAAGATGAGAAGACATTGATATGCAAGCTTAAATAGTTATTAACCATAATATATAATATAATAATATAAGAGTAATAGATTAACAAAGGAAAGAGCAGTGAGAGTTCATAGTTTGGAAAATTAAGGTTAAAAGTTATAGTTCGGCTGTATATTTTATCGAATACAGCAAGAGTTATGGTATAATCAACTTGTTATTATCATCCTAATATTATTAACCACAGTTATGTTTGATAATCTATCTATTCAAGCTCTGCCTTATCAAATATGTATCTCCTTTCGTTGTTATAACGAGAGTGAATGAACCAACTCATATAAAAAATGGTCCACGTGATCAACATTTGAAATTGTCTGGACTATGCAACTTAAGAGGACACCGTTTCATAACGTTGTCGCGTTTATTGTTTATCGTGGTCACGGTAAACGAAGGGCATTCTTTATGCAAGCGCTGGTTACCGGAAACCTTATAATATGGTTGGCGCTTTTCTATCGTTCCGCGCATTGCTGTTTCGTAAAGAGAAATTGGATGAAAATACAGTACATGTACGACCGCATGCATCATTTCTGCTTCCCGCCCAGTTCGATGTGACACGATGTCGTAAAAGTACTATGTATTTGAACTGGTGGATTTCAATACGCCAATGTTTTATTGCAGAATCGCAAAATTACTGTTTCGACATGATACCATTCCGCATTCTACCTTCTATTGAACACGTTTCTATGGATCCCGCTCTCTCACCACCTTCATTGACAATCTTCTTTAAATCGTTTTACCTGCTATTATCTTAGCGTTGAAATTTAAGTAAAGTATAACAGATATATGTAGAAGATATTTCAACAGCAGATGACAAATTTATGATATTTTGTGAAAAAATGGTGTATTTAATATTTGAAGTACACTTTTGGAATCAATATTTTTAATATAATTATCTTTTATTATTCCATCGTTATATGGAATTATTCCACTGCTTCACAATTTATATTTCCATTTTAAAACTGATCATTACTATAAAATCTTATATTTTTCTCATCTTCACGCTTCAAGATATTATTCGATGATTGCAAAATGAATTATCCAAGAACTCGGACAAGATTCGTCGAATACATCAAGTCGACCGACAAAGTCGAGGATCAAGCCAGAGGGCAGCCTCGTCCAACTTTTAACGATATTATCGTCTATCCAGCTGACGCGGTGTCGAGGGTACGTCTATTAAATCGTTTTCAAGATCTTCTCGCTTTCTTCGCCTGGGATTGAATTGCATCCATCGCGCTCAGTCCAAGCTGACAAAAGGGGATGGGGAAGGAGCGTTTGCGGGCAAGTTAGATAATGAGGGAGCCGTCGGCTGGCCAAAAGCTATTGCCCGAAGGAATCATTTAATTACATCACCGGCTTCTTTTCATTCGTCAGGAAGCCGATAGGAGGCGGTCGAGATTGGCACCAAGGCACTTTGAACTTTTCAACGTCCGTGGCGAACGAGTCACGCCCCCTCCAAGACGGATTAACCTTAATTAAAGTTCTGCGCTCTATTGTCGCAACTCTGCTTTAAACATTGCTTCCCGAGTTGCACCGAATTTTCACTCGAGACGACCTTTCATTCTAAACGAAACGTCGGAATTTCAGAATTGATATTCTGGACACGTCGCTGCTCCTAGTTGCTCGCAAACGAGCAAGTGGGGTGACAAGCAGAATTGTTTCTTTTTTAGGAGGAATCAGAGCCGGTTCTTTTTTCAGTTCTATTTTTTTATTGCTAGACATGTTTGATTGATTCGGTGAGTTTTAATTGGCAATTGTCGAAATTGTAGAATAGAAACGGAACGATGGACGTCGGTATTTTTGACGACCATATGCAAGGTCTGTAGATTCGTAAGGATACGGCGAAATTTTTCTAGTTCACCAGCTTTTAAACGTCGAAAACGTGGAAATTTTAAAATTGCGCGGAGTTAAGTTCGTTAGACGAAATTGAATTCTACATCAAAATTTTACACGAATCTACGTTAGATTCAAATCTAAATTGATTTTGTAATTAATTACCAACATTCGTGTACCGCCATATATAGCTAAAATATCCGAATACTTATTAGCTATAGTGTATGTTACAATCTAATATATTACACAAGTTATCCACGTGTCACCTAACCACTCTAATATATCACCAATGGTACATGTAGCATTGTTGCAGAACCGCTGGTTCAGTCGGTTAATAACTTAGGAGAATACAGTGTTGCGTACATTGCAGCGTGAAAGGGTTAATTCCCGAACGAACATATTCGCGGGTAAGAACAATACGCTACAATGCTGTCAGAAACTAATGTGGTAATTAGGGCAGATTCCATAAACAGTTCCAAGATTAACCGCATACAACGATTGATAACAACGGATGAGGAAAGGCAGAATCACAAGAGCAGCGTGTAAGCAACGAGAGGAAAAACGGAAAGAGGACGTTGTCCTGGTGAAAGGGTTACCACGTTGCTCCCAGGTCGTGACGTCAGAAGGGGATGTGTTACGTCAGTAGTGCGGCAGACTGTGTGGGCTCGAAGCTTCGCTCGAATGGTGGTAGGAGGGTTGCTGGAAACCAGAGGGAGAGAAAGAGAGGGTAGGCAGAGCAGCGAAGGGGATGCAGGCGCCGTGGAGGGACTGGGGCAATGGTTGACGCAAAATAAGGTCGGCCACCCCGGATTTCATTCATCAGTCACAGTCCACGGTGGCCAGTCTAACTGGATTAATCCTCCACAGTTGTCAGCCCTGTCTAAACGACAAAACCGAAATCGCAATGGAGATTGATGGCAGACGCGTTTTACGCACGTGCGTGTTTCAAGTTGTTCGAAAGTTGCCGACGAATTCGCTCGATGGATTTATCTTCAGAGATTTTGTTTCTCTATGAAACATTCATGATGCTGTCTCAGTTAAAAGGATTCAATCAAAAGGAAGCAAAAGGAGTATTAATATTACGTTATGGATTAGGTTTAGATTAAAAATAGGATTTTTGACATAACTGTATCTTTCTATTGTTGGAAAATTTCTTAAGTTTAAGGGAGATATAACAGAATCGTTATTGAGGTGATATTTAAGTATAATTAAAGAATCTATTCATAGAAATTTTTTAGTAAATGTCCAAATGTATTAGTAAGTCGCTACATAAATGGAAGTAAAAGTCATTCTGTATTATAGAAGATATGTACGTATTTTTTTTAGCAAATAATTATGTATTCGATATTTGAGGATGTATAGGTAAGTACGTCTTTCGTAGCGAATGAGATAAAACGTTCCAAATCTTCCTGTTTCTTTAGATAAGAACAAAAATCGGGGCATAAAAACTCGAGAACCTGCAGGATTAAAATAACGGAACTAGTATCTCCAAGCTGAATAACGATTCACGTATTTGTCTCGCGATAACGAAATTTAAGAGGGATTTGTATTGTGCGCAATAAAAAGCTCCTTTTTAATTATTTGATGTTTGAATATGTTTTCTACCATTGTACTCGCGCTTTTTCTTCGACATCCAAGATGGAAATCGCTAAACCGAGAACTTCGTTGCGGCGGTGCGACGTTTTTACGATCTGGCATTCGTTAAGCGTTTCTGGCAAAAACATTTACACGGGACATGGTAAAAAAGGCAAAGTTCTTACGCTAATCGAATTTTCACACAGCTCCGTTGAATAGATCCCGCGAAACGTCGTCAACGGCTGCTTCTTTCGCACAGAATCCTGTCCATTTCCTTTCGCTCGCCAACCACTTGGCGCCAAATTGGTTCGTTAAAGTTTTCTTGCGACGCGTCTTTGAGGGGCCTTTCTTTCTTCGTCTTTAACTGCCAATTTCAGGCGAAGATCAACCGTTTCCTATCTTGTCGTTTCACGAGACATCGAGACCCGATAAAAGCTACTGGTCTCCTACCAGAAATTGAAGACAACAAAGGTGGAAAACGATGTGGAATTCGAAGCGGATTCGGCGGGCGAAGTGGAATGAGCCCGGTTTTGACGGTCTTCGAGTCTAGTCTCTAAACACAGTTATTTCATTTTTAAACTGAAACATTGTATGGATCTATAACATTAACTCGTAGCACAGTTCTATGTGGGATTATTTTACTAACTTTCAATAATCTACATTTATTTTATTATTACTCTAAAGATTTTTTTATTATTATTCTGTCAATAACGTTTGGACATTTATTCAGTTTCATAATGGTCCATGTACACCTTTCAACGAATTTTTCCTTTGAAACAAACTACACTATAATAACGCGATAAATATAGCCAGCAAAAAGAGAAACGAATGAACCGTTGTTTTCGCATAATGCCATTTACGTGAAAAACGACGTACCGCGAAAACGTCAACAGCGAGGGACTCGCGTTCACGAGGTCCTTCAATATTACAGCGGCACGTGCAAATGTAAAACGCGTCAACGTAGTAAACACGTTTATAATCATTAATGTCGGTCCATGTTCCCGTTTTCCACCGTCCAATTTTCGGTCATCGTCGCGTCGCGATAAACAGACACGAATTTCCATCGAATTCGATCGTTTATCTACCGAAACATATCGTTAATTTTCTCTGAAACTAACGAACTTAGCCGAAGTTTCGTCGTGTACTGCAGCCATTATACGATTCCGTAATTGCATTACCAGAAATCCTCCCAATCCTCCTCGGAAACGATTCGCGTTTTCGACGAGTATGATTTATGGTCGGCGCGAAGAATATCGCATGCACGTTTGCTGGAGTTCGCTCTGTATATTTCACGATAATTCCGCCTCTGGCACGTTCCGGCAGATATATTCGACCCAACCGACTCGTGGGTCAGGAATACGCGTTACTGCTATTTCGTGACTTCCAGTCTCCATCGCTGGCCTGGGCCCTGCCTTTACCCAGTCGTGCGCGCACATTCAATGCGTTTACGATGAGTGATTTACTGCGAATCGTAACTCGATAGCTACAGAGTATTTTCTGATAACTTTTATTACAAATCTTTTATTAGTTCGGTCAAATGTCAAATGCTAATTGGACTACAAAGTTTGAGGGTTACAAAGAATTTAGCCCCAAAATTGCCAAAAAATTATACTGGGTATTTGTACAGATTCCGAGTGCAATTGGGATCGTTTAATCGATATTTAACATTGATTGTGACGTATATTTCTGAATATTTCTTGCGATGCGCGTGTGTTAGTTTCGTGATATCGGGAAGTTCTATCGAGAGCAGGAAGCGAGGTTAGTGCTGCGGATATTAAGGCACTTGCATCTGCGACTCGTTTCATTATTTATAGAAGCATGTCTGTAGAACGGATGACAATATTTCTCATGAAACTCGATAATTGTAAATAGCTTTTTATATGACTATTCTACGTGATTACGGGTTTACCATATATTATGTTATTTTTGATAAAGAGGCTTCTATTCCTTTAAACTTTTAGCATCGCTATAAGTTTGTGCCTATGACAAAATTAATGTTGACTTTTATTAAAGCATAATTCTGTATAAGCATTCGGTTTTGTAATGTTACTTCAAATCTAATGGTCTTTGTACAATATATTTGGATACACAGTACAGGTTGGTAGTCCTAGTCCTAATTTACAAGATAGGATTAATTACATAAAATGTCTTAGACCTGTCGTTCAATTAAGATTAAAAGCATCTCAGACTTTAATTAATTACAATGGAATTTAATCATAATTCTGCTCGTGTAGTATACATCATTACACATTCAACGAACATTCAAGGGATCCTTGTAATTTCGAGGTGATTCATCGCGTCGTTTCCCGGAGGTTAGAACTACTTTATCAGCACACAAAAGCCGATTATAGTTTCCAGTAACTCAGCCTCTAGAAGCGTGTACTACCCTGTATAGATCTAAAATGATGTCGTTTCAGTTGGCACGAAAGTTTTCACGACCGCCGTTCCGTTGCTTACACGCTGTTTATTCGTTCTCGAAGAAACAACGTTCAAATGACAAGGACATTCAAACAGTTACTTCCAACGAAACGACTATTTTAACTCGTTATCCCACTTCAAACAGCTCAATGTATATTGACTTATTAAAATCAGGTGAATTAATATTCCTTTCTTAAGGATATTAATAATATCAACGACAAACGAAAATAAACGACATTGGTGTTACATATATGATAGCATTACGAAATCCATGTCCTGTCGACGGATTCAACAAGTGTTACGTGTAAAAATCGTTGGCTTAGATTGTCTACTCGATTTATCGAATGATGCTGATCAATTTTATAAATCGAGACACAGAAAAACAATGATCATGCACATTATTTTTTTATTCAGTTATATATTTTACTGTTTACTATGTATACCGCTATACATTCAAACGTATTTCTCTAAAATACCGAAAATTTTACACAGTAGTTTGTTGATAACTCGACAAATCTAGTCGCGTTACTGTGCTTTTAACACAACCCATTACCAGACTCGAGGATCGCAACTACCAATTCCCACCCTCGTTTCCCCATCGAAGCATCTTTTTAATTAAAACGAACAACGAAACCAGCCGTCTCTGCAGACCGTCACAGCACTTTTAACGACCATCTAGAAACGTAGGAAGTTTTGCCGTGAAGTGAAATTGCGAAAACTTCGCTCATCCACGAGCACACGGGCCGTATTCACCAAATCGGAATTCCATTGGCCCGATGGCCGAGCGAGCTTCGACCATAAATACCTGTCCACGCTGGGAACAAAGTTAGCCTGTCTTCCGAGCCCCGCTAATCAATGTTCCATCAGAGTTGTTCCGCGGCGCAAACAAAGTCATTTGTCCTGGCGGATAGAAGACACTGTTGTGAGAAACGACGATGATAGATGCACGCGTACGTGGACTGCAGCCAGCTACTGTAGAATTCGTAATTTGCCACGTCTGTGAAATAGATAATGCGATCTGTAACTACAGGACTGATCTGAGCGTTGAATCGTCCTACTTTTGTGTAAGAGCCATGTTGAGGCAGTTAGAGCTCTTTCGCACGAAGATGAGTACTGTTGGTCGTTTATAAGGCTGCACATGGAAAGAGTGCGAATCTGATTGGTTATTTTCAATAGATTTAATACGGTCATAAAAAGAAGCGCGTATGATGATCGAAAGTTACATATCACAGAATTATTCGAACCGTTTCATTGCAGACAAAGGAAATAACACAAGCGGTAGTGCTGGTTGCGGATAAAAATTGCCATGTGTGCGGTTGGGTACATTTGTATACATTATATATACATGAACGATTGTCACACATTTCGCGATGAGCGTTATTTTACATGTTCTCTGTTTCAGTCCACTGCGTGGCAACGTCGAAAACGGTCGAGAAAAATACCGCTTGTCTGCACCGAGTTTCAGTCAGAAATAGATCATGTTATTGTTAGTGAGTGTGGTACTATAATATAGAAAAAGAAGAAAAAAAGGCATAGAGAAAAGGGGAAGAGAAAAATGTTTCAACCGAGACTTCAAATGCTTGTCATAACATATAACGCTTGCTATGATATTGAAATATTGTTTATCTTTCTAATTGTATGTTTTTTTACAAAACTTCGTCAGCTTATAAGCTATTTTTAAGACCGGGAAAGTAGAAAACATTCTTTATAATAAACCTACAAATTCTCATGGACCAAGTACAGAACTTAGTCTAGTCCATTAACATCATAGAAGCGAATTCACGGGAACCTCATCAGGTTAAACATCGAACGATTCATCAGGAATCAGCTCGAAGCCGGTTGATTTTTCTAGCTTCTGGTACCTGACCAATTTAATGGGATTGACGATCCGAGCCGCGTCAGCAATCGTACTTTTACGAATCAGATCGACCTGGTCGTTGGTGCTGCGCCATTGTTTGCGGCGCAACGGTTTTCCAGGGGCATTAACTGCTCGGTTTCCGGAAACGAGCGCGTTTCAACGATCACGCGCGATCGTCCGTTTTAATCACATGGTCGGCGATGCCTAGAAATATTCGTTGCAGCCATTGCTACCGCTGGTTGTATCGATGTGCCGAAGAGAATAATTGGAAAAGTTTCTGTCACGCGGTCGATAGCTCGTAGAGAGTAAGACAGAGAGAGAGAGAGAGAGAGAGAGAGAAATAGAAAATCGAGCGGAGAGTTTTCTCGTCCCGGTATAAAGTATGAGTTTGTAATTCTCGAAGCGCGTCAAGCGAAAAAGCAAGTTGAACGAATTTGTGTTTGTGATGGAATCCATGTTTTATACGCTCGACAGTGGTCGAGTTCGAACAGTGATGGAGAATCCAGCGTGCTCTTTGAATGGGTTCGGAGCTCTCGATGATGCTTCTTAATGGCTCGAACTTAGTAATTTTTCACCGTAATAACCATGAAATAACTAATTATTGTGCTTCAGACACTGCGGTCCTTAAACTAAGAATTCGAATAAAACGATAATATATCATTTTGGATAATTCCAAGTCGTCAAGAGAGTCCATCAAGCGGTGAGTCATAAACCAGCAGCAACTCACACCATCGGAAAGTTTCAGGATCCGCAGGAAAACTTCTCAACACGTAAAGTGTCGTTAATATCGAACATTTGGGGAAAACTTGGACGAAAGTTTCTCTTTTTTTGCCAAGTATCTTTTTCCTCGTGGACGATTGATGGAAAATATATTACGATCGTTGGCGAAAGTAAATCCAGGTCGGCGTGTACGAAGACAAAGGGCTTCGATTTCCCGAATTACGCGTGAAATCTTCCGAATTCGTCTTTCGTGAGAAATGTGACAGGCTGCAGCGCAGCTGGAAAAGACGCGAGACGGAATCAAATTGTGTCTACGAAGGGAAACGCAAATGCTGGGGTCTGGTGTCGTGGCGCTTAATTAATCCATAAAGCTCCTATTTTCATTAGCTTCGTAAGTCTGCTTCAACGGTGTCGTTCGCCGCGCCGGTTTTAATTATGAATTACGCGGTCGCTTTCAGCTTCCCTTCCTCTAGTTTGCCGTCGCCGATTAACGAACAACAAACAAACTGAAAACGAACGATTCCTTATAGAACACTAGATTCTGACGCCACATTTTGATTTATTTGCATATTTCCATATTTCCAACTTTATTTGTGAATTTACACAAATTAGGGGTCCTTTCTTTCCACTAAATTTCACTCTTAATATTTACACAGCTCTATTCGACGTGAAATTAAATTCAGAATACCCACATGCTAGTACTATCTCGAGTTTCTATTTACTTTCGCTCTGTTCCTTCGTTTCCCCATAAATATTTCCCGAAAATCCGAGATATATCTAGAGCAACATATTCCATTCGCGTTTTCAAGCCTGCAACGAATTAATTTCTTGCGAGTCCAGGTCAACTCTGTGCTCGCACGATCTAATCGGTTTATTAATTCGCAGAGCTACCTGTTGTTCGTACACTGGTTGTCTGCCGCCTTATTAATCGGATTAGTTCCACAGAATACCTTAAATCAGTTTCTCACATGTAAATTACCTTCTTTCTCTCTTCACAGGACGATGTTCATAATCGGATGACACGATTAGGTGATTCGAATAATCTTGTATTACTTCTACTATCTTCCAATTATCCGTTTTGTTAGGCATAACGGAATTAATATGTGAATTTACAATATTTATAGTTGGCGGTGCCTATGAGAGGAAATCGGTCCGCAATTATTTCCAAACATAAATGCACTGATAAAAATAACGACAATGCATAAAGATAAAGTAGGCGAAATTTCATTATTAGCCATTTGTAAATTTGATCACGCAGCGTTTCGTGATAAAAGACAAGCGTGACGTATCTATTAAGATAAACTGCACCCTATTTGCATATCAACTCTGGTGTTCGAGGCTATAGTCGATCTAGTGTCTTAATTACAATTTCAAAATTAACTTCAACTAATGTATATAAAAAGTTACACGTTTTAAAGTATCTAGCGAAACGATGCAACAGCAAAAAGATTAGGGAGCTCTAAACAACTCTGTTAAGTCGTTTCCTCAATGCCCCTTTTTTTCGTACAATGGCAAAGTACAGAAAACAGAGAGATGTTTTTCAAGCACGAAATAAATGCGTCCTAGACCTGCAAGGGTCGACGAGGAAATATTCCCTTCGGGACAGGCGTTGTCGGCCGACGTTCCTTTAATTTATGAGCATCGTGAGCAGCAACGAAATTATTATCCACGCCACGGGCCTCGACTGCGCCTATAGAACGCTGAAAAAGAAAGCAGCCGCGTTTGTACCAGTCGTAGAAATAAGCAGCCGGCATGTAGCCAACGTGATTAATCTCTGGCGAGACCGATCCATTCGAAAGAGGATAGAAATCTGCAACGCGTACCGTTTCACACGACGTGGTATAAATTAATGAGATTGAGGGGAACCAAGATTATTATTACGTGAAATATTTCTTTTTTCAGCTTGCTCCTTTCTTATTCGTCTATTCCACTCGTTAATAATTTCTCTAATTACGTACATTTCGTGGATTTGATAGAAAGTTGACACATAATAAATAATTATGTTTCACATGTATCCATAAAGATTATACTTTAAAAGCAAGCTATTTACTAGAATTCCAGTAAATAATTTATCCTATACAATTTATATATTTATGTATAATACGCTTATTTATGTTTAATATGAATAAACATCAATGAATGATTAAAAACATCAATGAAAAACATACCTCAAACACACTAAATACATAACAAATTAACAATTCAAATAATTGCAGAGTAGACGCATGAAAGGTTTCTGGTTCATATGCTAACCCGTTTCTTGCTTTTCAAGATCCTTCCAGTTCCAAGATAAATCGTCGACGAAGAAAAATGCATATCAGCTGGTTTCCTCGTGTTTCCTTAATTATATCTGCTTAACTGGGCGAAATTTAATTCGGGAATGTAGAACACCGATCTAGATCTAAAAGAGGCAAACGAAAATGCAGCGATTCGAAAGAGAGCTTGTTTCGAGCGACGAAGCACAACCGAATTCCGCGGATTCCCAAGCGATGTACGTTCTCTCGTAAAAATTCAATGACTGATTCCAACTTGCGAGTAAAGAATTTTTCGAAAATATTCCTATAGTTCGAAGGAAGAAATTGTTGGAACAAAAAGGATAAAGAGAGGTATTCAAATACTAGTCGTGCTAACCGCGGAAGACAAGGAATTTCAGGACGCAACAAAACCAGTTACAGCACGTAAAAAGGATTCCCAGGCTTTTGAGAAACAAAGATGAATTTATTCTGTAAGCGTCGCTAACATTAGATTATATTTATTGTGATCTCAGTTACTGACAGTAGAAACACTCCCGATTGTATTTCCGTTCGTTTATAACAGGAAGGTGTATTCTCATTGTCTTTACAGTTTCTGCGGCGAACACTTGAGAAAATTGAAGCTTTCATTGGTGTTCCTAGGTGCTTCGTCTCCCTGTTGCGATTCGTTTCAATTCACTTCGAATTTCCCGGAAATTTCATCCTTCTCTCGTCTCGATTTCAACACTGTGACGTAGTTGAATGGGTTGAAACGATTACTTATCCGATAAATTCTGGTTACAAAAATTGAGAAGGACCTCGATATTTTTAGAGCATGATATAATATATATTTATATTCCAGAAACTTGGTGAAATTCCATTTTTCTAGTCATATCTTTTTTCGTTTGTCAGATATAAAGATCACTATTCAAGAAGATTTCAACACATTAATTAGCCACAATATACAAGCGTCGTAAACAATTTATTTATATTTTGGAAATCCAATGAAACTTCGTCTTTGTAATTTTATTCTTCTTCGTTTATCACTAACGTATTCAAGCACAATGTAAGTTAATTTCACTCTATTGCATAATGTTTACCTCTTTTAATTGTTCTTTAACATTTTCGCAATGTATGTATAGTATTCCGCTATATCCAAAGTCACACCAGGCTCGAATGATCATCCACATCTGGGATACTTGGATTTAAATTCGAGGATATTTCAAGGAAATATCCTTGATGCTTGCAACTTCCGCAGAACGTGAAACGCGTACCGAGCGAACCCGAACGACTTTCTATTTCCGTCGAAGACGATTGATGTCTGCCTTTGATGCACAATTTGTCGGAATGCTCTCGTGAGATTAATTTATAATCGGAAACGAGAAGTTCTAACGTGCCACGGAGACGTCAATTCGTCGAATTCGGAACAGTTTTCGGATAGTTCGTTGGCCTTCCATTGTTCATCGCCTCGTTCGAGTTTGTTTCATGAATATGGCCCGAGAGAGAAAGGTGGAATTTTATTCGTGCTGCGGTGGAACCATTGATTGGGGAAGTGTCGGTTAAGGGATGAAACAGCAGCGTTCTTTGACACAAGAATTTTACTATTAAAAGTTATCTGTTATAAAAGATTTGATGGGGGACACTGAAGTTTTCAATCATGTCTATGAAATAATATTATTACCACATGCTTATGTATGATAATTTGAATATAATAAGATGTGATATATAAGCATTGGAAATTTCTGTGGTTCACAAAAGTATTCGAACATGTGTTAATACGATATTTTGGAAGTTTCTGAGCACTATCATGATCACGTTAGTCAGGTTTTCAAGTCAATCTCGAAAAAAGAGTACGCATGATTCGGCTGGACGCTATTAACGAGCCACAGTCCAGCGTTCCGGAAGAACAGTCGACGGCGAACCGTGAAATATTTTTCGATAAAATTTTTGCTCGTTCTCCGTATCATTCGTTTTCCACTGGACTAAATTAATTACCGTCACGACGACAATTACCATCGCCACCGGCTACGGGAAGCGTGATTGCATCCGATATAATACGCGACGAGATTATCGATGCTTCCTCCATTCGCGAACCAACCCTCACTTTATCACACGCTCGTTTAACAGTAAAGTTTTCGACTAGATGTCTATACTCTACGCTGTAATATCTTTTTTTTTTACAACTTTTCATGGAATTTTATCGCAAAAATTGTTCAAGCAGTAATTTCGATCAGCTGTTCGTTCGATCTTCAGCCATTTCATATCAAAATACCTATTTTTATGTCCAAATGACATAAAAGCCAGAAGATTGACAAAAATGGACGTATCATATTTTTCTCGTGAGATTCTCATATGATAAATTCAGCATAGTATGACTGGTGAATTATTACCGATATCATTGTTCGAAACGAGTGTTTCATGAGATGTATGATTTCCACAAATAACCCCTGGTAGTAATTTCCGGAAAAAATACGATGAAAAGATGGTTACGGTAAACAGAGCATCTGCAATGGAATCGATCAATAAAATAAACCTGTTTTTACAGAAATCGTTGAGCCATCGCAAAATTGTATTTTATCGACGATAGAGTGATACTCGGAAAAACGATACAGGTGCGAGAGCGGCAGTAATTCTACCCAAAAAGTGCTGTCTAGAAATTCCTTTTTCCTCTATCTTCCCCTGTGTTTTCTTTCCTGTTTTAATTCTATTCGAGACAAAAATGTATGGAACGATAGTTGTTCCATATATACCATTTTTTTATGGTTTCGATATATTTGGCGACTGTACTTCGGCTTTTGCAATTCTTTTACTCCCTCCCTTTGTTCTCGCCTTCTTCTCTTTTTTTCTAATTTTTTCAACGTCTCGTTGTATGCCGTAGCACGTTCCAACGTTTAATAAAACAAATACAGGGGAATTCAATTATCGAGCAGGACAGAGCAGAATGTAACTACGTAAGGCTAGAGTAAAATTGCGATCGTGTTTCAGGTGGCTATTTTAACGGAGCTCGCCAACAACCAACGCCGCTAGCTAAACAATCTTATCGCTATCTGTTTTGCGTTCGGTGGTAGCATTACTCTTATTTTTCCATCGATGTATATATCTCTATTAGACGAGCGGCTTCTTCATATTTTAGGGGCCATTGTGTTTTATCGGGACATAAAACTTCATTTCCGCCGGCCATCTTGCTGCCAGCCAATTCACCTGAATTTGCAACGCCAGCAACACCACCTAGAAAATAAGAACGCGAGGAAGGTTTTCTTTCGGTATTCAAAAATACTTCGTTTCCTCGAATATTTTCCATTTAAAGTAAAAATTTGAATCATTCTACGGTTATTTCGAAACTCTTCAAATTCATAAAAAATCATTTCAGCCAAAAAAGGCCACCCACGATATTACGTGTGCATAAACATCAAAAATCGAAAGCCACAGATACGCTTTATGAACAGCAACAAGCTCTTTGATCTCCGAGGTATCCGCTTTCAAAGTTAAACGCTTTGCTTTCCATGCCGAAAACTAGTCCAGCCTTGGGAATATTCGTTCGCTTGAAAACTTCGACCCCTTTCCCTTTGTCGAAGAGGGTTCGCGCGAAGAGCTACCGATGCACGCAATATTTCGTCAATTTCTTCCCACGGCTGACCTATCTTCCATCGAGAACGCGAATTCCTCCGGAGACTTGGTCCCAGTGTGTTCGCGATGTTTGCTTTCGTTCACGCGCGAAAACAGCACGAATGCACTGTGCCACGGTATCGCTTCGATTTCCGCGGCTGAAATGGCTCACTGCCAAGCAGTTCTTTCTTCGTCTGTCTCTACGAATGTTCGACACACCGGCTAGATGGCGGAAGGAACAACGTTCGCAACAAACGAGCGAAGTTTCTTACAACGTCGTTAATTTTTCTCCTCGTTGCCCTTCTGCCTTATTAGCCTCGTTATCGTCGTTCTTTTGGAACTGTCGGTGTCAGGTTGTTAGATTTCGTTCTCTGTTGCGAAGCTGGTTGGATTTTCGTGACACGTACGTCTCCGTTTATAAGTATTAAGTATAAGTAAACTTCACGAAGTTCTTAGAAAAATCTCTACACTATCCAGCACTTTAGTTCAGAGTTCGTCGTGTCAATAACACAACGTCTTCACCACCCTGCACCACCCTGCACATCCAAACTACCATCGCAGATGTTTAAACTCTCTACCCGGCAGGGTCCTATCTTCGAAATTATTCTCAAACAGCCACCGCAAGGCCGAAGAAGCTTTCCCATTTCAGAGAATATTATCTACCAGAAAAGATCAAGAATCCATGATTTTCTCTAAACAGCATTTATCGTTCTTCAAAACGCAAATTCCTTCAAAGATTCTACACCTCGTAAATTTCACAATTTAAACAACCCTCGAATTGCTTTTAATCAACGTACGTCGTTCTTTATCTAATTAACTGCGGAATTTAATTGTAGAAATCTCTCATGGGGTTAGGTCGTGTAGTACGTAAATAAATGCAGACGACGACGAGTATACACGTGAAACGCACCGAAATAAAGCTTTTGTTTGACGTGTGTACTCGTCAAACGCAGTTAAAACAAAGGATCTGGTGCCTTACAAATATCACAATTCTATCCTTCCTTCGTCCTCTATTTTACACTGTTCCTCTTTTCCCCTTTGGTTTACTTTTTTCTTTCTTTTTTTATTTCTGCGGCTTGTGAAATGCAAAAGAGTGGGACCAACGGGAGGACCACTTCGTGTCGTCGCGCACTCCAGCATTCAGCGAGCGGAACTTCTGCTGTGCACACGTGCTCCACTTTTGCGTTCACACTCATTCCCACTCCTACACTTTTTTGCATATCTTGTTTTTTCCGAGCGTGACGCGGGACAATTGACTTCCGTCGAAGGATTTTTTCATGAGACGCCACTTACAACCTCGACCCTACTTTTTCTTTCTTCTTTCTCGTCTAATTTTCTACCTTTTTTGTACGCGAGTAGTTACGTGTGTGCGCTAGCGCGAACAAAACGACGATAATTATTGTGCCGCTTGGAAACGTTTAGCTTCAGTCGGCTTGTTTTTCAACCTGCCCTCTCTCCCTTCGATTCTCCTGCGTTTATGGTATCTGAGATGGAAAAGGGAATTTCTAGGTTGTAAAAGATGATGAAACATGAGACGGGTAAGGGACGCTAAACTGGATGCGATTCTGGAAAGTTTGAGACAATAGTTTGGCCATTCGTACCGATTCGTAAAATTACACATTCAGAACTCGGAAACTGCTTTGATATTGGAAATTCCTGAGCAGGAAAACTCGACTTCGACGACGCCTCGATTAGCAGACTTCCATAACGAGAATTGCCAAACTATAAAATACCTACGACATTGCTCTTACCGAATAATATAAGATTCTCAAAATTGCGAAGTCCACACGACCGTGTTCCAAAAATCGTTTCCAATAGCATTTACTATTTCGTAACGATGTATTCTTAAGTTGACCAATTCAGCTTTGAAACAATTTAATGGAACAATTACCGAATTTTATTTTTATAAAATAAAAAAAAAAGAAAAATTCTGAGTTCCTCGACGTTAAACAGCGTAACATAGCAGTGTGTGTGTGAGAGAGAGACAGACAAACAGATAGAGGGAGACAGTGGAGAAGTAGAAAGAGAAGAAAATCGAAAGAAGATGAAGGATGAACGACGGAAGCAGCGTGTCGCGGCGGAAGCATGTAATCCTCCATCCAGAATTTCGATTCGTTCGCTCGCAGTATGTCGCTTATATCGTAGCCCTGTTCCATGAGACTTTCCCGTATCGTCGAATATCGTCTCGACGTTACGATATTCCAACTTGTCCCGTTGAATGGGGAAAAAGAAGAGGCAGCCACTCGATATATCGAGTTACTTACACTGTACGAGGATCGATGTCTCGGATAGGAGGACGTGTCTGGAACCGACGCTCGAACACGATTCTTCAGGACCGATGTATTACCAACTTTAAATGACGCATAAGGAAAAAATGTATTATCAGAGGTAAGAGATATTTTCTTGGAGAAAGGAAACGAAGAATTTTATCATTTGGAAGAAATAGTTTTCTTCGACATTGCCTTAGTATGCACATTGTGCACTATTAAGCTTTATAGGTTGACTCTGAAGAAATAGCGATCCTATAAATGTAATCGTATTACTTATCTGTGTTCCATGTTATTAAGTTTTATAGGCTAACCCTGACGAGGTTGCAGCTGTAAAGTTTCGTCAGGAATAGGGATGTATGTGAGAAATACAGTGATAAAAGTTTCACATAAAAACTATAGGAAGATTTAATTTTGTTTTAATTAATTTTGTTAAAGTTGAAATAATTTATAATTATTAAACAAAATATACAGAACTCCTCTCTTGGTAATTTTTAATTTTTAAAAGAACAATAAAGTTTAGGGATAAGCCAAATAGGAAAATGAACTAGTACAATAATCCAAAGATAAGCCAGGTGAAATCTTACGAATTAAGCTTTAGAAACTCGTTAGGCTCCCGTGGGGATGAAACAGGAAAACAAGTTTGCACTTGGTCACATGCTCGTAGGACTTGGAAGCAGGACACGCAATAAAGCAAAGCTGTGGCCTGGGTTTTCAGCGGGAGGAAAAACAGATTTTCCAGGTCAGTGGTTTGCAGGAAGCTTTAATAATCGAGGTTTCCAAGAACAGCGGGGGAAACGATCCACGACTTTCTGCCAAACGTATTGCTTTCTCACATATATTTCGTTGAACAGTTGAGTGAAAGACATTTTTCCTACTGCAGAATCTTGAGATATTATACACGTTATAAATATTGTCATAATTTTGCTATAAAATAATACACAACGTTAAGAGCTTCGGTAATCTTTAATCAGGTGCAACTTTATACATAATAATCGTAAGTTCAGATTTAACTTTCTACAACTAGAATCTTGCTTGCTCATAAGAAGAAAGAGAAAACCATAGTCAATCGTCTTAGTTAATTAGTTAATTTAAAAATATTAATTATCATTCGAACTTAAAATCAGTAGTGTTACAGTAGAAAGTCAAATTGTATAAAATGAAGTGAATGATAATACCACATATGATATTTTCCATGGTTTTATGATTAGTCTCGTGTAACTACGCACGTAAAGTCTAGGAGTAAACGAGCACAGATCGTTAATTGCGAAAAGTAGGACAATTAGGAAGGAACACGAGTCAGGCTTCCTTTATCTCGCATATTTCCGGATTTAATTAGCTGCTGCGCGTAACTACGAGTTCGTGCATCGAATTTTAACGAAGATCAAAACGTAAGATGCGCCAAGCGGAAGTTATGGCAGGTATAAATTAAATGCATCAGCATTCAATCGTACATTTGTCTGTGTTCCATTATTTAATACCTAATATCTTTTGATTTTGTTTTTCTTTGTCTTTTCTCTAATTTATCTGTGTGTGTCGAATTTGAGACGAAAACTCTTCAATGGACACCTGTCGTGATTTAATACGAAGCTAAATTATGTGTTCATTAATTCAATGTGAAAATATGAACAAACAAACAAACAGGTAAACAAATTTAGAACGTAAATATACAAAGCAATAAATTGGATGAATATGATAATTAAACAAATATTCTGAACATAATTATGAAATGAATGAAACATATATCACTATAATATGTAGGTATCGTATGTAATATATTACATATAATAAATTGTCAGCTGTTAAATCAATTTCCTACAAATTCATAACAAGATCTTTTAAGTAAATACTTGTTGACATTATCTCACATCTAGAAATCTAAAACTATCTTAGAATATCTACTCCAACTACATTTTTCAATTATTGTCAAATATAGAAACCTAACTGTTGAGGTTATTAGATGTATGTGAATACAAAGGAACGCGTGGATAAATCGTAAGATAGAAAATATATTTTAAATATTGAAGTGCAAATTCAAATCGGAATATAATTGAGCTGATCCAGATCCGCACGCTAGCAGTGTTACCCTATGACTGAAAGTCCTGAAGCCAACGTTGCCTGTGTACAGTTTATGGTCTGCCTTCGACGCAGTCTTTTGTCTATACTTTGTCGATGGCTTCGGTGTTTGAGAAAACTAAAAGACCAGATGTTAAGTTTTCTTAGAAGTGATGACCACTTCAACACTAACGTCAATGAAAAGATATGTGGAACAGTTCTAAACGAATCGTTTAAAGTGAAAATACGATCGAATTTAAAATCTGAATATTTTTCTTCTTTGCGATCTTTCACGCATTTAATAACTCGGAGAATGACTCTGAAATGATCTTCGTCCACGACCAGAAGAATTGCAGTAGAGCGACGGAATATCTAAACCGACGGTGTAATGCATAAATTTGCGTGAGAGAATTCTGAACGCGATACCTCAACGAAAATTTTAATCGAGAATTTTAAGAGCCAACAGACTTGGTCTGCAATCCCGGTTTATTTCAAGTTACTCTCTAGGTTTTAATTTAGTCGGGCACAGAAGAGCGGCAAAAAGGGAAAATTAACCGTGAGGAAAGAGGTTCGAATGAATTTTCTCCTTTTTTCCAACTTCATTTAGTATATTACCTGTCTTTAATGTTTTACAAAGTAACTGTACGAAAAAGTGCAAGTTTCAAGGAACAGTTTTAACTTATATTTTCCACAGAAGTTGTTATATCTCGAGAAATTCAGAATCAGGCAATCCGTTGTTGCTAATAATCATTAGAAATCAATTTATTAAACCCGATTTCAAGAAATACGCTGCTTTCTGTTCGTTTCCTGGCGCGTCCATCGCGTGAAATCGACGTAGGTATTGTCCAGTAGTCGCATGCACGCTCATCAAAAGCGCTAAAAAGAGAAATTGTTGTCGAGGGGAGTATGGCGCTCGAGCAGGCGCTTATGCCACCACGAATCGAGTATGTCCCGTGAATAGATGGTGGATAGAGAAAGACAGAGAACAAAGGGGTCTGTGTAGGGGCAAGGGGATAGTAGTCGAGTGGAACACATGCTTTCACGTGGAATCACGTCGCTCTGTTTTTACCGGCTACACGAAGAGAACTGAAAAAGAACGGCGATACACGCGGAGTTGCATCGTCAAAAAAACCATGCTAGATACGCGATTCCAGCGGTTTTCCATTATTCAGTGTCCGCCCAGTGGAATTTGCCAGAGAACGTCCTCGATGATTCGCGGAAAAGCGTCCCTTCCTGAATTTTCGATCCTCTCGCTAGAAGAATTCGACGGTTGCCCTCGCGTAAATTTCAGTCGACTACGGAAACTTTAATTAAGCTCACCTCTCTTCTTTTTCTTTTTCTTTTTCCCACTTTCTTCCTGACTTAGGGGTTCTGGGAAAGTTCTTTTGCTCGCGAGGTGAAAAGAACGGTGGAATAACCGTGTGGTACATGTAACAGCAGCGATGAATCGAGTATCGTTGTCGTTTGATTGAGAAATTTTTCACCAGAGTTTCTGATATATGCAAGCTCGTTAGGTACACGAAATGAATCACACACTTGCTATTTAAATACGCGTTGTAATTTGTATGAGAAACTAATAGTAGATCTATTTGGGAAATTATATTATAGGAGGGAATTTTCTTCTATGACAATTATAATCTAGAATAATCTATAATAGTGAGTTAATTAACGACATTAATGAATTGACAAATAACAATTTATCTCTGTTGCAACTTGAAACTTAAAGAGACCAAGAATGAAGTATCAGAAAACGGCTAAAATTAAGGCACAATTAAGAATTAGCGACGAATAATCCTTCGTACCAGTAATTCACCTTCAAAAATTAAACGAGTTCTCCCGCAAAGATGGATAATCTCGAACTAGGATACCTACAAATCCCTAATTCTAAAGTATTCACGCGTGAAATTCTCATGAAAATTTCTGTTCATCCTACTCGAATGAACGAGTCATTGAAAGGAACGCAAGGGTAGATCCCTTTCATAGTCACGTCGGTCTACTCGTGATAATAGAGATTTTCAGTTGCTTTCATTCCGCCAGCTTTTTATCTAGGAAAGTATTTGTTTCTTTCCCCCGCGCCACGCTGGCGACCACGGTGTTCGTTGCCAACTGGAAAATCCTTTTTTATTTCACCGACATCGCTGCGGGCCGTTCGTTCTGCAACCAGCGACTTGGCACCGGTTACCGCCGTTGAAATTCGGCGACCAGAGGAGGAACAAGGACAGAGAGAAAAAAATTAACGGAACGTTACTCTCTCGCCGGCACTGAAAGTTTCTCTATTATGGTCGAAGTCGAGCGCGAGCAACCGCCCCTTTCTCCGCTTCCGCTTGTCAGCGGCTTCCGCGTCGTCGTTCAGAAATCCGAAATAGGTCGCGAAATAAGTTAACACGATAACCGAGTACCTGTTTCGCGGATTTCGCACGACCAGCTAAATTGAACGTTGCATAATTTATCTATTGACGTCTGCTGTAATAAATACGTTATTCCAAATTAGAGTTCTTTGAATCCGTAGCAGTTCGTTTTACAATATTCCCTTTGCTTATGGTTATGCGACGTAGGGAAAATTTCTCGGTAGATCCGAGAAGACCGTGATAGAAACTCTTGATATATAAAAGTGCGAGGATCGGAGAATTGGAAATTTGATAATTTGAAGCTTCAGAACTTTTTGTTAGAATTCGGAGCTTCGCGCTTTAGGAATTACAAATTTGTAAATTTATAAATAAGAAAACGTGAAAGTTTAAAAATATCAATATTATAATGTGTCATAATAATCTAATATCGAAGGTTCAAATGTTTGAAAATTCGAAGATTTGAAAAATTGAATATTTAAAAATTTGGAAGTTTAGAAAATTAGATTGCTCGCTATTATTAATTAATCCAAAGGAAAGGAATAATCATTTGGATAAAACGGCAGCTAGTGTAGAAATATTCGAGAACAGCGACTGTTAGGCGGAAGTAGAATCTGTCTGTACTGACCAGACCTCGTTACACGCCCGGCCATTTACTCAACCGCATCTATCTGAAATTCCCGTAGGATTTTAAGCGAGGTGGGCCATCAACGAATTACATCGACGAGGGTAGCCCTTACTACCCGCTTCCCTTCATCGCCACGCTATTATCTCGTGCGGAATAAGCCTGGCGTTAGGATCGATTAGAAGAGCCTATCCAACTCGATTTATTCGATAGGATTTTCATGAATCCACTTTTATACTTTGCACATTTACCATTTAATAATTCAACGGCAACTACAGAAACTACATGGTAGAAGATGACTATAAACTTTTAGTTAATTACTACTTGTTTTACACAAATGACAAATTAATTTCAAACCAAAGGTATTGAATTATTGGAATGCTCGTGTTTGAAATTAATTAACGATAGTCGACCAATAACTCAGCATTTCAGTATATGTAATCGAGGATTTTGAAGCAATCAACATTTGAAACATTGAATGGATTCATCTATCCCAGTATTAAACTACTTAGCACTCGAAATATTACCAATCACGAACATCCACGTCAAATCTTCCACATTAAATGACTGATACTACAATCGCAGCTCCTATTATCGTTGTTCGATCACAATTAACGTACAGAGTGTAAATGGCCGAATTTCAATTAAATTCCACTTTCAACTATTCATCTACGGAACAAATCCTTGTACGTGTAGAGAGAAAATTTGCATTTGGAAGCATCACTTTAGATAACTTTCAGCATAAAAGGTTATTAGGTAAATTCATTATTTTCGCCACCCCCCTTCCCAAATGAGAGTACGTCCTTAACTCTTGATACTGGTTGCCGATTGAACAGTTATTTCTCACGAAGCTTAATGGGAATCGGTGCCAACTTCCTATTCACATCGATCATAGAAGATATCGCTGACACGGTTCCGTTTGATAGATCACAGGCTGCTGGAAAGCCGGAAGACAGCCTCCTCGGAGACATCTTTTCACGCGTCCTGTTATTAATACCGTAGGCCAGATGCGATTGGCTGACGTGTCTACTATTGGCGCGCAGCCCTTTAGTCAGCGTTTCGAGAGAATCGAGCAATTAATCACGTGCTCGACCGTGCTCGACTCGCGCGCCAGATACGATCTGTGGATTCATCTTGCGCACAGGCCCCTTTGTCATCCGCATGATGCATACCTGTCTCGAGATTTTCCAAGAATCGATTGCCCGTCAACTGGCCTATTGTTGTGCATATAACAACGTTATAATTCATAATATGTACAAAAATATAATAAGCTTATATATTTTTATACATATTATACATATTTGCACATAAATACAGGACAAATTCAATTCAAAAACATATAACCGAAAGAAAAATGAATGGAGAATGCAGCACCACAATAGCAGTGCATTCCCAGCATTCTAAGAATAAGAATAAGTAATATTAGTTCAAGCTCAAACGCAAACAACAATCTTTTGTAAACCAATCCCTTTGTAGTCCGAAAGAGATGAATGATTTTTCATTCCATACCTAACATAGTTCGAGGTAATCCACCTGAAAGACGAAGTAATTTCGACGCGAAAGGAAATCACGTCGTTCCAGACTATTCCATATTAATTTCTCAAGGATGTTCTGGTGGAACTGAAAAATAAATCGTACGTGGCACCCACGGATGCCGATGGACGCGTAGGACGCGATGCATCGATCTGTTTGCGCTCGTTCGTTTCCTGCCAGTGATATGGCACTTCATTATACCAGACGGCATGCACCGTCGAGTTTTCCAATCACGACGGGCGCTAGCGCAACAAGGAAGTCACGGAGATTTACATACATGTTTCGTTATCGAGACGGTACCGAGAAGCTTTCGAATCGACAAAGCTCGCAACATTTGATCCGGTTTAATAACACAACGTGGAACTTCGTCGTTGGCCACAGGAGAAAAAAGGAAAAAGAAATTATCCTCGCGTGGCATTGTCGTTCTTTCTCGCTTCACGAGGTAGGAATGCTCGTTGTGGACGAGTGGAGATGAAAATCGCGCTGTTGAAATAGCGAAATTAAATCTTAAAGCTTTGTGATTGGGAAAACGCGGAAATTTTTAGAAAATTCTTCCAGTTGTGTAGAAAGTGGATAAAGCTTTTTACATTCGCTTGGTTTAGAATGTAGACAGTAAGTGGATTAATATTTACAGTATGAACTTCGAACAAATTTAACAAATTTTAGAGAAATTTCAAACTTTCTACTGTCAATATATACCATTTAAAATATTATATATTATAATATTTTATATTATTGTATAAAACAAGAGCATAATTTTTTTGTTTCATTTATTTGAAAAATTTGATTAGCCACTTATCCTGTAACTAACTAGTTTGGACAATCGATACTGATTGTATATTCGACATTAATACTCGACAAAATCTATCTATATCACCAGTCTACGAACACTTTCTGCCGGATTACTTCGATTTCGAATCAGACTGGTTTACCATCGATCCATCGACTCTGCACCATGTAGACAGTCCGTATTTGAACAGTATCAAAATTTCCCAGGCAAGAATCAACTTCCGTGATCAAAATCAAATTATCTCGCATACAATAACGCGATGTAGATTCATTCGAGATATTGTATACCGTAATAAACCGTGTTACCATTTTCCATCCGATGCGCTTTTTAACATGAAACGAACATCTACCTTCGTTTCGAATAATAAACCAGCAACGACGCAGGAGTCGTTTTAACGAATTCACCAGTTCCCTTCGATATACAGGGGAAAAAAGAAAGAGAACGCTTGCTTCTTTCGAACACCGTTGCATAATGGCTCAAAAGGCAAAGTAGCTCATGCATAATTCTATCCCATCCAATCGATGGTACCTGCATTAATTATGCATGCGGATGCGTTTCGAGCGTTGTTTACCTTCGTTGGTGGCGATTAAACGGATTCTACGATCCGATATTAATAACCGAGATCACATTCGCCATCACGTGCCATCTAATAATATCATACACGGTCAGACATCTATTCCGAGATTTCAGAAAGACAGTCCACGAACTGCGGTTGATTCCAGGTCTCGGGTAGTTTGCAGAAGCTACTTCAAGAAATTCGCCTCTGAGAGAAACAAGTTTTTCAGAAAAACGAACGATGACACGTTAATCTTACAATAATACAGTACCATCAAATTTCCTTTAAATTTCATTACAAAGTTTCCAAACAATCCAATATTTCCTAGTTTTTGGTTTCTTACTGTCCCTCGTGAGTTTAAACTCAGGCGAATAGAAATATCGCCTCGGGGCTAGGAATCTGCTTTCAAAGAAACAAAATTTCAATCTTTTCTGCAATCTCCAACTTGTGAAAAGAGGTTTGCAACATTGTCACGATCCCTGCTGACGGAAAGTTTGCCAGGAAAAATTCGTGACCAACCAACCTGGATTCCTTTCTTTTCCAATTTTTCCTCACTTTTCAGCTTCTGTTACCAATTTAATCCCCATAATCGTAAATACCTTTGTTCATTTAATTTTCCCAAAAGATACTAGAAAAATACAGATATTCCTCTAGCATCCTGAATTTACATTTTCAGTTTGCTTCATTTGACGGCTCTTTGCACAAGAGCTGATACTCTTTGGCAATTACCATTTGGCCAAACAGAAACAACGGTAGCCGAATTCCGTTGCGTCAAACTTCATTTTTAACTTCATGCGTTTTCACTCCGCCTCCAGCTTTCCAAACTCTCCGAAAGAAAAGTTTCATCATACCGGAAAGCTATGCTCTCTGTCCACGCCAACTTCTCGAAAAATCCAACTTCACCTCGGTCAACCGGTCAGATTCACTAAGTTCTATTCGCCTAAACAACCCGACTAGTTTTCAGTAACCGAGCTAGCAAACTGCGGAACGAGATTTCATTACGTTCAGACAGAAGTCTTGCACTTCTTTTTTCCAGAAACCGCAGACGAAGAGTCGAGACCAACGGTTTTTTTTTCCATCCATTCACTTCCCGTTTTATTCGCCCACCACGCACAATTAACGAATTTCCAGTTGCAAGTGCACGGTAAAAAATGCTGTCCCTTTTGTTCGCTTGCTTTAACTGCAAGGACAACCTCCTTAAAGCACGTTCTCCGAATCCTCGATTCAACGTTCTCTTTATTTTCCCGGCGTCTTTGTCTCCGCTTCCTGTTATCGAGAAAACGCGGGATTCTTTTCTAAGGTAGTCGATGGTCGGCCGGGATTCACTCGTTAAAAAAGGAACTCGTCACTTTTCACGATTATTCCACGGCTTGTTGTTACTTACTGTTGTATACTCAGGAATTTTCTTGGAACTGCTTGTTAAAACTGTAATGTAGATCGTTAAACGTGTGCGATTACTTCGCTGCTGAATTTGAGATGAACAGAGCAAGGGTATTTATATAAATTTGTATTGTTAGATATTTCGGTTCGATAAACTCGATCAATTTTAATTTAAATTTCACGGTAGATTAAAATTATAGTTATCAATTACCCATTATTACACTGTGGTATAACGAGAATGTCGAGCACCATGATAGTTAGTTTGTGGTAAATGTTTGGATATTTATGATCTAATCGACTGATGCATCGATGAACTATTAATTTATCATGAATGATAAACTTCCACGTATGTATTTCAGCATATTACGCACGTTATGTACCTTTTCCATCTTTAATTATCCTATGGTGTTCCATTATATTTTTATGCTGGCAGCGTTATCCACGAAGAGAAGAGCGAAAAATATCGCATCCGGGATCTTACTTTACTCCGAAGTACGACGATATCTCCTGGAGGAACCATTAATCTAGCCACTCGAAAGTTCCTCGTAATCATCTCCTTCATTCACTGAGGAGCATTGAACAGAATCGCGAGAATCATGACGCTTTTGGAAGCTAGCTTCGAAGAAGAATGATCCCTGGGTCAAAAGGTTTTGGGAAAAATCCTTCAACCCTATTTCCATGAATAGTGGGACTCGGTTTTAAGCAGCAAACATTTGGAAGTCTGATTCGAGTGGCTGCAAGATTTCTATTCGTCATTAAGTCAAGAGATTCTCGAGCGAGTTTCTAACCGTGGCGAAATGAACCCCTACAACTGAATAGTTACACGATTCGACCATTTCTCAACTTTGCAAAATTCTCCACCGGTCCTGTGTATTCGTTAAAATCGAGGAATACGGGAAGCTGGCTGGCGTTCGCTGATTTTCCTCGCAAAGCTCGATTAATGGTCACGGTGCACGGAATCGACAGTGGCCAGTTGGGGCCATAGCGAAACGCTCGAGTAATTGGTGAATTTTAACCGAGAAGAAAGAGCGCTCCATAGGTATTTATGCAAATCGTCGTGTCGCGTTCTATCTTTGGCCAGCAGGTGGTGGCATGATAAAGGCTATTATAGCCGCTACTCTTCGAGAGACGACGTTTTATATGGTGTATTAGGTGATTCAGTGGACTTGATCTACGACCCAGTTGGACCAATTATTTGTCGAAAAATATTCTGCTTATTCTAAAGTTCTGCATTCTGAGAAATTATAACTGTGAATTCAGTGCAACGCTTGGAAAGCTTAGTAAATTATGAAGTTCGCTAATCTTTATTCGCGATAAAATGCAATTATATTATATTATAAAGTTTAATAGAATCGAATATTTAAATACAGCAACATTTTATGTGAATCGCTATGGTATCCTGAAGAAGGTTAATTGCTCGTGGACGATGTCGATGTTCATTCGGCTATCAAGAATTCGAATTTCGTGCTTTTTCCTCGGAGAAAGAAAATGAAAACTAAAAAGAGGTTCCAAACGAACCGAAAAATAAAACATCGACTATATGTCGAAGGTAAAAGAAATACAGGAGGTGGTTTCTATCTGGCATTCATCAGCGAGCCCACGGGAGACCCATCCGCTTTCCTCGTCGAGAAATCGAGCGTTCCGCTAAATATACGCGGCCGATTTATCTCTGTCAAAGTCGAATGGCGTGCGAATCGCGCTATACATAGAGGCACGTGTGTCGCGCTCTCGCGATGTGAATCCCTTCCAGCTCCATTGAGAAAAGAATCAGTGAAAAATTTGCTCGGCTCAACGACACGCTCGAACATCTCGTCGCTTAGCCGTGACATTCTTGGCAGCGAGTAACTATCAATATTTTTGTCCCATGTTCTATTCTAAAAGTCCTCAGAGCGTTTTGAAAGTGCTGTCGCCTAACCTCAGCTGGAAAGACAAAGTGGAAAATAGGAAATAACTGATTACGACATAGAGAAAATTTAAATTATATAGAAGAAGAGGTAGAAGGAGAAAATGATAATAAACGAAAGGAAGTAAAGATTCTTATCGCTTGAATGTGTCTGTAAAATTCTTACAACTACAGTACTTTTAGGTCACAGCGGTTAAATATACGAATACAATAAGAAAAAATCAAAGGCCAAGCCCAGAAGAGTTCTGATTGCCAGTGTAGAATTTCAACGATGATTTTTTTCTATCTTATTGGCGATGTTCCATAAAACATATAATTAAGTATATTAACGCAATAAATATTGTTATACATCACGCGTTTGTTTCCGCGTTTGTTTTCGTTCAAATTATGTGAATTTAGATTAGAGGATTTAATCGATAAAAGTTTAGTCAACTATGTAAAATTTCATTCCAACAACTACAGTTGAAATAAATGGCGCTCTACCGTAATCGCAAAACAAATCTCGTTCGAAACAAATCTCCACGCATATATTCTTATTTTGTTTCTCTTGCTCAGTCCTCGGTTCCAGGGTAAATAACCCGTTACAACGGTGAATCGAAGTGCATTGAAATTCGTCGCATTTAGTCGAGCTCGAGACTCAATCACGAACCTGCATCCCGGAACTTCCAACGAAACTTGTCGAACGTGTCGCCGCGTGATCGACTTCCTCGAATTCCGCCGGTTTGAGGTGCTTTCTCGCGCTCGAACCGGTAGATCGGATGGTTGCATTGAGTTCAACTTCTTTGCAAAAGGTCTATAAGAATGAACTCCTCCATCTTGCAACTTCTGCTTTTACACGATCGAATGCTGAATGTGAATAATCACAGGAAGAATAATTTACAATCGTAAAAAGAGATACTGGTAGTAAAATTTCAATGATGAATGCAAATTTAACAATTTATAATGTTGATCGGAAAGCATCGAATGTTTTTTTAAATACAGCGCCGTTTATTATTAAATTCAGTCGATTTATAGCAACAGTTGCTAAATTTGAACGAAACATACATATTTATGATGAATTAATAAATAATCAGAAACAGCATACACTACCTCTGGAGTGAAATCAGAAAATTATATATTTAAATTACTTATTAAAAGATGTATCAATAAAATCAGTTACTCCTATTAATATTCGGACACTATATTCTCTTTGTAATTATTGGTGTGTGTAAGAGGAAATGATTTTGATATTATATCGTTTATTTTACAAACAAATAAACCATTTATTGTAAATTGAAAATATATAAATAATTCCATTTTAATAATAACGTTTAATTGTATAACATATTTTAAATAAAAAGTTATCACATTTTCACGCCACGTTAATGTTCCGACAGTTTATGAAATGTAAATATTCCATATATAAAATTCATGAAAAATTGCGATATTAATATTTTGCCGCATGTCCGTTTTGTTTAATGACCTCGTATAACTTTTTCAGTATAATAAAAATAATTTTTTTTTAATAGTCTGAGGAAATAATTGCCCATTCTTTTTTTATCCTCGTTTGCAATTTAATTTTTGAATTTATTAGTGTTTTTCTGATTCTTGGTCTAATTCATCCCATAGATTCTTTATGGGATTTAAGACCAGAGATTGCGAAGGTGAGTATAAAATATTAGGACAATTTTATAATAAATATGCATATATTATTCTCGCCTTGTAATTTGGATCGTTGTAATAAAATTTGAAAGTACTTTGTATTCTTATATTGTTTGTACTTTTTAGCAGATTGTTTTTTAAAAGATCTAAGTATCTATTCTTAACTAATATATCTTCGATAAACACCAGTTCATCCACACCAACACTCGAAATGCATCCCCATACAATCACAGAATCTCCTCCGTGTTTTAAAGTAGGTTTTAAATTTTTGGGTTTTAAAGCTTTATTTATTCTGCGCCATGCTATACTTTTTCTATCCGAACCAAAAATGCAATATTTACTCTCGGCGAATGTAACATCATTCCACCAATTTTCAGGCTTTTTAACGAGCTCTTTAGCGAAAGCCAATCTATTTTTCCTGTTTATTTCGTTTATGTGCAGTTTTCTTCTCGTTACTCGGCCATTAAACGCATTGCGTCTCATTATTCTGCGTTCTGTTTCAGCACTGACTTTTTTCCTAGTTTCATGACAAATATCTGAGGTCAATTGCTATAATGTGGATTTTCTTTAACTCTCCACATTATCCTTCTTTCCTCCTTTTCATTTCCCATTTTGTTTCTTAAATTCGATACGATCTTCTTCTTTATATCTTTTAATAATGTCTGCAACTGTACTCTTCTTCGTCATTAATAATCTTGCAATTTCACGACAATTTTTACCTCTTTTTCTATGATAAATAACAAGTTGTCTTTTACCAAACTGGTATTTTGTCCTCCTCGTGACATGTTAAATTTCAGACATTAGTATTTCGAAATATAACTTTGTACTGAGATAGAATTATATTCTAGCAGTTTGTATATAAAACATCAATTTTACAATTCGAATGGTTTCTAAGAATTGCTACATTATAGAACATGCCATAGTATCCGAACATTAACAATTAAATGTTATTGTTAGAATGGAATTATTTATATACATTCAATTTACAATAAATTAGTATCTAAATAATTCCCTCTTATACATAGCAATAATTACAAAGATAGTATAGTGTCCGAATATTAATGTGAATAACTGTATTTTCATTATAAGTCAAAATTAAAAAATCTAGGGTGGAGAATTTTAAAATCGTGCATGACTGAATCAAAAAAATATTGCGTAGCTAACGAATTAATAAAATTATCATTAGAATATAATAAAATTATTATAAGTTTATTAAAGTAGAATAAGTTTTTTTTTTTATTTTATTTTGGTTATTTTACAATTTGTCCTTATGGACATTTGGTAAAGTGTTATATCTTGTTGGTGAAGAAAAAAAAAAAATAAAAATAAAAAATAAATATAACATGTGGGCGGCTACCCCCAGCGGGGTGCCAGCTTCGTTTTTTCTAAGTTATATCTTTTATGGAAGTAGAATAAGTGTAAATTAATATACACAAGTATTTTTCATATGCTCCTTTCTTTCTCGTACTGTACATACAATATACATACATATAATAATATACAATAGATCATCATTTTTTAAGAAACCACATTTTATCCACATTTTATCCATATTTTTATGAACTGTTTGTCCTTCAAGGGGCATAGAGTAAAACAGAGTATGTTCACCGGTCGATCCATCAGTCGTATTAATACTATTTTTTCTTTTGCTACGAATTCGAATTCGACAATCATTCCCGAGCGTTATAAACGCTCGAACGGATATCCATGCAGATTTTTGCGTCATTCCATTAGAGCGTGTTCGCGATACCGAATCGATTATTGAACGGCGAGCCAAAAAATGGAGGCTGGATTCAATTTCGACGAGAAATATCGTATGCCTCGGACGATCCTCGATAATGAATGAACCGACTGGAAAGTTCAGGAATTAAAATACAATGCCCCCAGATCGACCCGGTAAATGAAGCATTCAAAAATCGATCATGCTTTCTTTTAAATTGATAAAAGTCCTCGTTCGTCTTCGAACCGGAACCAGAAGCTGATTCGGTAAAATTCAAGCTTTAATGGCGGAAGCAATAAATCTCACCGAGGTCTCGCCAATCAGCAGCAACTTTGATCATCCAGCAACGATCGATAATTCGGTTCTCCGTTTCGGTTCGAACGTTTCTATTTCCAAATGGATTCGTTCACTTCTTGGCTACATTTTTCACCGTCGCGATTTTCACTCGCGAGAATTAAGTATCACTTGCGAACCGAGAAAACAGGGATAGAAAGATTGAATGTACTACTTTGTCGAAGAAACGATTTCGAAGGGTCGAAGTTGACGAATGTGAAGAGAGGAGAATAGCGGGCAAGGATGAGAGTAAAGGTCAAAGAACGTAACAAACAAGAAAGTCAATTTCGCGTGTCTGGTCAGCGCACGCGGAGATTAAAGTTCGGGTTTTTCGAGGAGAACGATTTTCGAATCCGGAAATATCCGTTCGAGTTTGTTTCCACGCCGGTCCACGAAGCGAAGCGAACGCTTCCATGCTCGTGACTGAATAAACACTCGTCCACTGTCTCATTCTATGTCTCTTCCCCTCTGTTCGTCACTTTTATCTCTCTCCTACCCTCTATCCGTCTCTGTTTCGTCGAACAAACCGCGACCGGTTCGCTTTTGATTTCCCTTTTTAGTGGGAAGCCTGAAAGAGACTGGCAGGAATTAGTGGCTCAAGAGAGTGAGAGAAAGAAAGAGTGAGGGAAGAAGAGAGGGGAAGAATAGGAGAAATTGCGATGATGCTTCTTGTCGTCTATTAATCGCAGCTCTTAATTCGTCCGTCCCTTTGTAGCGGGCTATTTCGAGGCTGGAGCGAGAGTGAAATAGTAAATATATAGTTGAAAATATATTGAAGATTTGTCGCCGTACCTAAGCCCTGATGGCTGCGTATTATAGAGACTATTATACAGATACAGATGAAGTGACGTACTATTGCACAGAAAATTCTTAATTTCGCAATCGTTTACGTTTTAAACCTGAAATACGTGTTAATCGTATAAAGAGTTTCGGTAATCATGATAAATCGACAAGGCGGGCGATTTCATGTGAAAAGATGTATGGAAAATATAAGATAACATCTTTTCATACGATACTTGATTTATGAGAGCTAATATTACATTTGTATTCCATTTTGCATACCTGAAAATAAACTTCGTCGAGCTGCGTATTTAACTATTAATATTGTTCGATCTGGGTTGACTTAAAAGTTTAGCCAAGTATTTTATAAACATAGAACTATGGCAAACTTATTGCATCGTAAATAGTAACGTGTGCGTCACTTGAAATGATTTATTTTAGCAAAAATTTGCGTTACTTTCCCCTACTAAACTAATACTTCCGTGTTCCAAAGAAACTCCTTTAAACATTAATAAAATATCTACAATAAATTAAAAATATAGAATTTCTGTTTGAGTGAAATCCATCTTATGAAACGATTCCTGGACAAGTTTATCCATGGTAAATGAAAAATATTAAATTACTCTTTGAGTTTTGAATGGAATCCATCCCCATCACTTAATTATCTCTAAGCCGGCACCCAATTGTTTTCAATTGGCTCGTTGACTGCACGACGAAACTTCGTGGACGTGGTTCGAGAAACCGCAAAAAATTGCAGGTTAGCGAAGCACGGTAGAAGTTTGTAAAATGCGGGTCGACAAATAGCCGGTGCCGTAGGTAATACAAGTCTGAGAAAGTTACTTTATAGTACGATCGTTCGCTAACCGCAAGTAATACTTCCTTTTTCCCGCCACTAAATAACGAACGGAAAGGAGAGAAGAGGTTGGTTCAACGAACTACGATGCTCCGGTTATGGTCGTCGCAGAATTTTCGTGGTCCAAGCCACGACATTTGGCAAGAGACTTTAGAGGCAACGATAAAACGACGAAACCGTCTGGTTCATTCGCTAACTCTCATATTTCTTTCTGCCTGATGAAAATTCTAACGAGATTACTCGAAGTTGAAGATGCAGCTAATGAAGGATGGATCTCGACGAGAGTCATAAACCTATTTTCTCGAAACACAGTTTATTAAACAGTTTATTATAGTATCGTTGGATTACAGATGCTCACCTAGACTCTGGATATTTCTGCAATTTTGTATTTTTAGTAACACTATTAAACAAATGAAATCTAAATAAAAATCTGTTTTGTCTACTAAATGTCATAATAAATATTCTATTCTAAGTATATACTTATATTTGTGTATATTTTATACATTCTATAAACTTTTGGAATCTTAGATTTCTCAAAAATGCATAAACAACCGCGATCTAGTGATCATCAAACTACGGGTTTTTATGAAAAGTAATTTGAGAAATTTGAGAAATTTCGTTTATGCTACTACTTGAAATTATTAGTAGGTAGATAGCTAATAAATTTTACGATCAAGAAAGGAAATTACTATTCGAGAATTAGAAGCGTCTCGAGTCCTATTCAAAACACACTGAAAATTCCCACGACATTTCCTCGTTCTCGATTGCGAAATTCCAACGCGAATACCGAACACTCGAATGATCCCAGGTTCGCGCTCTGGTCTGTGGCACTCATGGCACGTGACACTTCCGAAATAGATGCTCTCCGTTGTCGCGATGGTCGCATATTCGCTTATTCCCATCTTTCTCCCAACCACCTTTCTTTATGGCAAACGTGTAACGAAACTAAACAAGCCATCGTAAATTTATGGAAACAGATTTAGAGATTTCTCAAATCCATACTCGTGACTCGACTCATCTATTATAGTTATTATACAATTATATGTCTATGGTGGAATTAAATGGATAAATTTCTTATCATAATTTCTTTCAAATTATTTCAGGAAGTACACTTTGAAACATTATGAAATTATAGAATGTAAATGTACATTAGTAAATTCATGTACGGATCATAAAAACTAATTCTTCATAGTTATAGCAAATAGATAATTACAAAAATTTGTTCAATATCTTCGGTTTTTAAATATCAAGTTGACTCAAAAGAACACTGAAATGCTTCGTTATGCAGACGGTTAATTAAACACACAGTTAAATAGCAGTTGTACGTAATTTGTATCTTGATATTTCAGCTAAAATTTGATCTACATTGCTTTCGCGACAACGTCATAGAAGAGTGGAAAAACACTTTTGTGAAGAACGTTCTCCATAACTTTGTATGGATTCGCCTGATGTAAAATTTGTTGAGATCTTGAAATTTCTTTGCACAGAAAGAAGAATCGAAACGTTGGATTGGAAAGGAAGGTAAACACACACCTGTTATGCGATATCCACGAGACAGGAAGCCAATGAAGGGAGCGGGAGTTGACGTAGGAACCAGATGGCCCTGACCTAGGGGAGAACCGGGACAAGTCCGGTTTCCATGGGAACCGAAACCCTCACCTGGAAGACGATCTCGCGGTGTGTCGCATAGTCAGGGCAGAAGCGCATCGATCTTTCAACCACCTGGTTGTTGTGATTGAATGGTGCGTGCTCACCATTCAGGACTTTTTCATTGAACGAAAGTGAACTGCGATGGTTGGCCAGTTAACATCAATGACTCTTTAAATAGGAACGAAGAAGAATAGGGAAATATAAATTTAACTCCGCCACGTCATTTGTGTTGTTTTCAAAGCCACTGTATTTCTCTACCTTAAAAAATGTCTACATTTGAGAAATATACGGAAGAATTGTTGTTAAATCTTTCTCGCTTAATATAGAGTGTACTCTGGAATATCGTTAATTAATTAAACCAATCAATTAAAATCCTTGAGAAACCGCCCTGTTTTGTAAATGTTAGTTGAAGGACTACAATGGAATTCCAAATAATAGGTTTCGCTGATTTAGCTTGTTTCTATTGACGCGACACGTCAATCAGGATCTACGTCGAGAGACAAGGGTTTCGAGTTTCAGTGTGTACCTAAAGGCTTTCAATAGCTTCTCATCCGAGGACGAAATAGATAAGAAAGCTCGTTTATCCGGTAACTATCAATTAAGTTTGGTTCGTGTTGCGTTTTCGGTTGACAAACGATGCAGTGAAGCCTAATCGACTCGGAATTGTGTAATACAATTTAGGTACTAATTGTCTGTTACAATTTGTGTAGAGTCGATACAGTGTATCGTAATCTATATATAGCGCTCTGTATTTGGATTTCATATGGAAAATATATTTAAACTTCTTCTTTTTTATTATCACGATCAGCAAAGATTAGTATTGTGATTTAAGACATAGATTTTGAGTACGTAAAATTCATAGAAGGAAAGAAGTTGCACTTCGACTTTTAAGCAGTCGTAATAAATTCGTGTACATTTATCAAAAATTCTTAACCAGCAATTTTTCAGTCTCCGTTACAATATTTAAAATTCACATTCTTTAAGTTTAATGGTCTTAACAAGGGTGGTGATTTTAACGAGTAAAGAACAGAGAATAATTAACGAATCGCGCAACTCTCGAACCTCTCTACACAAAAATCAAATACTAAAATTCTACTTTGAGTTCGTTCTTTAACCTGAACCACTAAAATACGTTTGCTTTATGATCAAAGGTCAGCTTCATCTTAGAAAAAAGCCCTTAACATCACGTTATAAATTATTTAAACGAGCGGCTAGAAAGGTGGAACGATAATTAACTTTTGCATTAGCATCCAACATCGATTCACCAGTTTCTCTGCTGAATTCGTGGATATTAATTAGATAACACTGGTCCATGGCCACGACTTTCCCACCCTTAACAAGATAATAATTAGCATATTAATGGTCCACGCCAGGACTTCCGCTACCAGCCAGTTACACGGATATTGGACCAAAGTTCTGGTTGTATGTGTCACCTCTACCTGCTAATGAAAAATCGAACCAGCGTCCACAGAGTTAATCGCACGATCGAATTTGACGCTGTGAGTGTTTTAAAGTCGTTACAATTGCAAACGTGGAAATAAAATGACGATTTAACACTAGAGCAACCAAACCCTAACGTGTACCGAATAATTACAATGAAACTCGTATGGTGAATATTATATTTGTTAATATCTTTGCTAGATAAAGTTAGTTGAACCACATGTGTAGAAATCAAAATTCTAGCCATTGGTTAATTTCCTTTTCTCAAGGTCTTTTCTACATAAATTTGATCGTATAACTGCAGACATTTTGAGCATTTACGCATAATTTCCTGTGTTCATAAAACACGTTATAAAAAGTATATAAGCGTCGTAACAAGTTATTGGATAATCAAATTTTTAATCAATTACATAAATTCACATATATTCCTGTAAAAACGATTAAACGTAAAAACACAGTAATCCCCCATCACCATCATTTCAAATATTTAATCAGACTCGATGACTAAATCGGCCATTCGAATTCGAAGATAAATAGAACGTTCAAACCTGAAAATAAATGGGCCAGCCGGGGTCGTTCGAGTAAATAGGAGCGTTCCAAGGGACCAACCAATCGCGTTGACTCTCCTGACACAACACCATCCCCAAATCTGTGACTTTGCAAGTCAGATTCGTCTCCCTTCAGGGCCACCCCTGTGATTCCAGCGTCTCTGCGCGGTCCTCCAGAGAATTGACGGAAGGACCGTCGATTTGCGTTGATTATGCCTCACTTCCTTACATTACTGATCGCAAAATAGCAGCTTTTAGGATGAAATTAATTTCGTTCCTCGTTCTGAAAAATATTCAATATTTTTCGAACGAGATTTTTGATAAACTTAATGATATACGCGATATTATAATAGATAATTGGATCGTAATCGCTTATGAAACTATAAAGAATTTAAATGCGCAAGAATATATAAATTGTTTACTACAGATTATTCTAAATAATTAGAGGCTTTCCATATCACTTTGATCGTTATACTGATTGTTTTGTGTCTTACGCAACGATGCTTTTTAAAGTGATTATTTAAAAGTAAGTCTTCATCGCAGAATACTAAAGCTTCAAAACAATTTTAAATTGCGTATAAAAGAGCAGTTCACGCGATAGCATGGAACTTCGCATTTAGTCGTACACAGATAAAGGAACGGTAATTTCGGTGTAGTTATGAGATTCATATCTGGCATATAAACGTCCCGTAGCATGGTTTTCGGCCCCCTTTATCTCTTGGACCCTCGCGCGTATCACAGATCTCTTCAAATACCGAGTGGACCTTTCCGTGGGCGTAATACTGATCTCGACCGGTCGTCGAGCTTCGATCTTTCGGACAGGACCTCGTAAAATTGTCCCTCGTTTCTCCTCTGAACGCCTATCGACGGCGAAACTTCTGCCCAGAGGTTCATTCAGTCTGCAATTACTCGATGGCCACTCGACGAAAACCGATTGTTGCCGAGTACTCGCGTGGCGGATATCAGGATGGTCCTTCTGTATACCTCGATTTCCTTTTTTTATAACCGTCGATGATGGTAGATTGAACGTACGGATGAGTATAGATAAATTCTGAGAATATGAGTATGGTTTGAGATACGAGTAGAGTTATAATAAGTAATGCTACTCACACATCTTGGCGAAAAATTTGTCACTGTGTTGAAATTTATTGAACCATATTCGGAAGATATTTCAATAATTAACAGGAATTTTAATAAATTTAAAGAAAAAGGGGTATGGGTAATGAAGAAATAAAATTGAAGATATGAAATAATATTAGATGATCCTGAATGTCCATTGAAACTAAAAATTTCTAGTTAAAATATAGTCCATAACGTTCGATGAATTTTATAAGACATGTTATACAAAATTTAACGCTACAAAGTTTTCTAAATTCTTTTCTTCGTTGTATGAAAATTATCAAATGTACGATGAAAAATTAAAATCCATCAGAGATAAAACTAACACAGTAAAACATAAATTAGTTTCTTTAACGGACGACTGGCTGACAGTGAACTGACCGACGTTGGTTGCCATTCGCATTTTATATCACTCCGTTTTATCGTTACTTGAGCCGAGGGATTGTTTAACTCTACTCGTTACAGAGGCGGCCAGAGATGCGAATACCGCGCATATTTTTGCTTTGTAGCCTTGCGTTATACGACAGACATTAAACGACTTACCAGACAAGTGCCAACAGAGTAGCCAAAGAGAACGCCGTTAGAAAGCGTAATAAAATACGATTTTACATATTTCTCGCGTTGGAACCATCAACACCCACTCTGTGACGCCAGCCAATTGATCCTCGATGGTTCGACTCTTGAATCGTTTATTGGCTTTTTATGACGGCGTTACAATTTGTCAGCTCTATTAATTGTGTATAAACCTCTATGTCACCTCACAAATATTTCAATAAATTTTTTTCTTATCTAAGTAATACTTTTTCATATCGAACTATTCGGAAAGAATATTTAATTCTTTGTTAATAATATACTCTGTGCAAAGGTATGATTTATCGTAGGATTAGTAAACATATTTATTTCTTCACAGATTAATTCATAGGATATTTATTCACAGGATATAATTGAACAGGATATTTTATCTTCTTTTAGTAATACACTCTGCAGAGATATAATTTAAACTAAAATTGTGCCGGAGCGTCAGTAATTTACTGATGAACGAACAGAAGCAGGAACATTTCTAACATTCGACAATAACACGATCTCAAAAAAAAAATTATGGATTATTTTATTCTATGATAAAATAGATGGAGATGAGATACGAATACCAGGCACGATGCCAGAATTTATAGTTTGAGCAAATGTTTCATATGTTTCGCTATGTCGGACTAGTAAAAAATTTAGAGGTATCTTCAAACAAAACGAACTGTTTCAACCGCATTGCATTCATACACGCATACATAGAAATACTCGTATGAAATTTTTGGCAATGGTAGATTTCTAAGCGAACTACTCTTCCTTCTCGAAAGTTAGAGAAGCAACTATTATTTTATTGTATTTTATTGTAGGAAAGTAGTGAATGAAACACATCCGTTGTCTTTTACTTTTGAAATCTTTGGATTAAGAGCCTCTGTTGAAAGTTTCTTCGAAAAGAAATTCGATAAACCGTCATAAAATGAACGCCAAGCTGAATTAGCAGTAGAATAGCTCGTGCACGAGCCAGCTTTAAGACTTTAAGACACAATTACGAAACATTCTCAGTTGAGCTTCTTCGTTTATGATAGCTAATTCATTACGGCTTTATTAGTATCGAGATAATTGCTTACGAAACCTCAATAGTCTTATTTAAATAGGATAATAAAAGTTCTAGTTCCAAACTTCAAATGACTATAATAACCAACCTAGAATCTATAATTCTGTTTTCAACGGCATTATTAGTAGATCGTGAATGTTTGTACAAATTAATGTTTTAGAAATTTTAATAAAACAAAGTTTAACGAAGCTTGATGTTTTTCTACTTTGTGCAGATTCTAACATGTTTTACTCTTGATATTTCGTACGTTATCGCATTTATGTTCATTCTTGTTTATTTTTCCCATAAATGCATCAACATTCATAGCGTGTAAAATTACTCAAAACATTGCTCTTGATAATATATATCAAGGATAACGAAAACAGTGAGATCAGTCCTTTATTTTATAATTATCAAATAAAGCACCTGCAGGCGAAGCTTATTTTAACGATAAACCCAAGCGCGACCATAAATTCATCGTCCAATATTCTCCACCAAGCACGAAACAACCGAGTCACGGTTTTACGAGCTGTGCATCAGCCAGCATCCGTTGAACAGGACGCGTCTCCAGTTCCGCTATAATTCATCGTTTGCATCTTATACCAGCCGTACGCTAATTCCAGAAGCCTAGCTAGCATTTCACGACAATAACAACGGTTCGTTCGGTAGCGTAATCTACGAGGAGTGTGGCAGGTCACAGAGTTTGGAATACGTTGAACGATAGAAAGCGAGAAGTCGTTTCGCAATATGGCTAGTAATCCGCGTGGTCATTAAGCGAGTAATATCGTAGCACGAGCGAAATCCTTTATCGTTTCGGCCACCATTCGACCAAACTATGTTAAACGTCTCTTTCTTGCATCTTCCCTTTCTCTTTTCTTTTTATCCCATTTTTGTTCTTTTCTGTACTCTTTTTCTTTCATCTTCTTTCTTTCTTTATTAGACGAGATCTGCTGAAATCTGCTGAATTTGCTCTTCGTCGAGATAGGAAAAAGGAAATCTACAATTCTCCATTCGGTTTACGTCGATTGTTTCGCAAAACGTTCGAACGAGAAGATAAGTCGCGAACGAGTTTCGCTTAAGCCGTGTATACGCTTTCAGGAACATTGTTGTGTAGTTTCGAGAGCGTAACAAGTTGCGAAAAAATTGGGAAAAGCGGTGACTCGGTAACGAACGAAATTTTCGTTTAAATATTCATCGCGTTGCGGGCATTCCCGGCTTTGAAAATATAATCGGGAAACATAGAGGGTCATGAATATTGATATTAAAATGTAAATAGCTACGGAAATATGTATTCACCCGGTCTACTGTATCAGTCGTGTTTCTGATTAAGAGAAAGGGTGTTTCTTGTTTAACAGATTTGTTCGAATGTATCGTTAAAATCGAATCTATTAAAAAAATAGGCATTGTTTTACCTGCCAATTCAATGTCAATGGCGTAGCAGAAGTTGTAAGAGTGATTTCGAACAATTATCTTCTTAAATCTTGTTAATTGAATTAATCGATAATCAATGTACAACGTTACGTACACGTAACATCATGCGTGAAACAATAGGAATTTTTGTCAGATTAAAATAGCAAAAGTATAGTAAATTATTTTTTGTATATTCCGTGAAGTTGAGTTAACTGTATTTTTATATTCCATGTTGCATATTTTCGATTCACCAACTGGTTTTTTCCATTGCAGAACGGAATTGTTCGCCAGTAAACTGATCCCTTGTTTTTAGAGACTTCATTGGTTTTCGTGACGCGTGAATCAGGCTTTTTGTATTTTGCGGAATCACGTAGCGTCGTAAAACTATCGCGTCCACTCTGGGAAAACCTTTTCGGGAGAGATAGGCCCGATTCGACGTGATACATCGAACGTTCGGACGTTTCTTCTATATCTTCGCAGGATAGAAATATTTCACGTTAAGAGAACCGCGCGTAAATCACATTAAATCGTTCCGTGAGAAGAGAAATTACTAGTAGAAGGGAAAATAAGTGGTGTAGCAAGGTATATAAGGGGAAGATATTCGAAAATTAGCGTGAACCGTTGCGAACGAGGCCGCGTGCTGGTAACAAGAAGAATTGTGGTCACGAACACCGTAATGGCGGAAAATGAATTGTTCGAAGTTGCGAATGAAGGGCAGAAAGGAATGCGGAATGAGAAAGCTTGCACCTGAATGCGGAATATATGTAAAGCGGGTAGCATGCCATAATAAAAATTCGTCTCTGGAAACGCCAACTTTCTGTAAATCAACATTATGAATCTACACGAGGAAAAGTCGAAAAAATAGACTTCGAAGGAGGCCGCTTCTAATTCTACCGAAAAGCCTTTCGAACTTCCAAACTTTCGCCGTTTGCATACTTTTTAGCAGTTCTCTAAACGATGCGGATTCTACGCAAAAGAACTACTCCGTGAACAGCATCCACGAATTTTAGGTCGTTAAAAATGAAAATACTGTCATAAACATTCGCACGTGTAACTCTTTCTTTTTTTCTTCTCACGCACGAATATTTTCAATGAGACAGGGTATCCAGAATTTTTTAAATAGCCAAATCTTAAAGTGTCACGCTTTACGAATTTCTTTTTTATTAAAACAGGGTGACCCAAATAAAACTGAAGGGTGTAAAATTTAAATAACTTCTGAAACTTTTTCATTTCTTTCCTTTTCTTTCGCTTTTTTTCAAGAAAATATAGTTCATGGAAATTTTTTTGTTTACCTATGAAATATAACAGTCCGCAAATATCCCACCTCCCATTTTTACATTGACAAAGACGGGCCCTTTCAAGAATATTTTCCGTTACTACACACAAGGTTTCAGGCTGTAAATTTCCAATTTCGACGCGAATATTGTCTTTGAGCTGCTGAATGGTTTGTGGCTTATTCATATACATCCGCTCCTTCGAATATTCCCAGAGGAAGAAATCGAGAGCCGTCAAATCGGGGATCTGAGTGACACAAAAGAATTGCGTATTTTTTGAGATACAAAATGCTGACGGTATCTTCATTGAGTCAGAATAATAAACCGTCCAGTGGAATAAGAAAATCAGTGATCTTTACTTGTTATTGAACATGAAAAGTAGTCGTCTCAAATTAGGTTGTCCGAAAAGTTTCTTTCATTTCAAATAGTGATAATAGACGAACAACAATTTCTGTTTTATATTATTTTATTGAATTAGGTATGATCCATACCTAATTTCGTTATATTTCTATTGTTACGTTCGTGCATAATTCAATGAACTAATATAAAACAAAAAACATTGTGCGTCTATTATTTCCTTATAAAATGAAAGAAACTTGTCGGACAATCTAATAACAAAAATTAATAAAAGGAAGTTGTTGAAGTTGTGCATATTTCTGTCTCGTTTCGGCCGTCTTCTACTTCCCAAAGATATTTCTCTGCTTTCTTACATCAAGGAACAATGCGCATCAGAAACAGAATGTGTCTTTATCAAATCAATTCACAGACGTGGCTCGATATTACGAGACAAGAGATTAATAAGCTGTGTAACGTATTAATCTGTAAATTAGCAAGAACAATAGTTCACAGGGATTTAAACAATGACGAAGCTGATTTTAAATTTCGTCCGGACTCGAGAAGCCGGGACAGGTGAGGGCTGGCAGGCCACTCGGCATTCGAGATGAAGTACACATTTCATGGGAAGAAAAAGTGGCTTTTAACCCAGGGAAGAGAGCGAGTGCAGGGAAGGTTGAAAAGGGAACATGGTCGGTTCTACCAAGAGGGGACGAGCAATTGAATATTCCACGCTGGTTGGTTGAAGGACGCAGAAACCGAAGTCTGCACTCCGATTGGAGCGGGTTTTCGTTCCCCGCGTTCGACTAATCTACATATCGAGATTTCCGTCTGGCTTTTCTGAAGTCGAATACGTCTCACCTAACTTTCAATAGGAAAGATTCTGAATAAAAATGTATAAGATGGAGCTTATTACTGTTAATTGTCTAAGAGTATATATTATCCCATTCGAAATTATTCGTACCATATACGAAATTTGTGAGAATTCGTTTTATTGTTGCATGTCAATGAGTATTGAAAAAGTAATCGGACAAATAAAATCGCGTAGAAAGGATATTGCGTGAAGAAGAAAAAGTAACATTGATTTCAAGAAACAGGAAAGGTGGTTAACAAACGGAGTTTCAAGATTTCTGTTTTACTCGAGTAACTTAATCTGCTTAAATCTCAGACAATTTTTGTCCGTTAAGGTCTCGATTCTAACCAAGAGAAAGTATGAAACTCTGCTTAACGTTACTTTCCGACCGAACGACTATCGACAACTCGGTGAATCGCGCTTCACCGTATACGTCAGAGCCGCGATTTACAGTTCACGAAACTCAAGTAGCGTCGCTGATAATGTTAATAATATCAGCTCGTAAACACTTCCCTAAAGCCTAGTTCGTTTTATGGGAGTACACGATATTGGCAATATCGTTCTTTTAAACAGTCGTTTGAGAATTACTGCCCCAACGACACCGTTAAATCCGCGGACGTTCTTGATAAGCGTGGGAAGCCGACGAAAATCCTGAAGCGGACTGCGCGAGCGTGGAGAAACCTTTTACGACTGCTCGCGCGGAGGGTCAAATGATTTCTCTCATAGCTACTAGTTCCACTATGCTCGTAAAACTGAAAGCAAAGCCATAGTGAAAGAAATGGATTTGAGATGATTCAGGAGCTGATTTTCTTTGTTCTTCGTTAGTGATGCGCTAAAATACGTCGCGAGTGTATGATCGTGTTTATATCCGTATACTTGCTTATTTTTAAGAAAATGCGTTTTAATTATACAATTGTCGATAAATCAAAGCCAACTACGTGAAATAGTATTATGAAGTAGTTTTGTCATTTAAGAAGTTTGTTAACCTCCTTTCCATTAGCTGACAAGCTGTAAGATAAAGAAGTAAAAATACACGGTAAACTTGATCCCATCACTAATTCTTTTCTCTTTCGACGAAATTCGACGCGTCAACCATCGTCAGAAATAGACACGTAATTGTATAAGTATACGGTTCATATAATCCTTTTCCTTTGCGATGTTATAGGAAGAAAAAATATCAGATAAAATTACAGACCCATATCACGTCGAGAAAAATGTTCTTTTCGGGTTTTCTTTTCTTCTGATTTTACTCTTATTTCCTCCTTCTTTGCTCATTGGAAAGTCATCGCGAGTTGCTCATGAATTTTCAGCGATCGTTTTCCTTTTAACGTATGTACACATGTACAAACATTTCTTGGCTATATTTCTCGATTCCGCGGGATTTTAAAAATATATATAGAGAAATGCCCCTTCTCTCGTCTTTTTCACGAGCTTCCGTAACTTTCTCCCTGGCAATCCGATGCCAGGACGTGGATTTCGGGGATTTGTTCCGTCACTCGAAATGAATTTCACCTTATTTCGATACTTTTGTTGCTTCTCTTTTCGTGATATCCTTTTACACGTTCTATGAGAGGAATCTTTTATTATACCTTTTAACGTTGATTTAGGCCGAAAGAAGCTTTTAAAACAAAAATTAAATACGTTATTTTTGTTCAATTTTTTCAAGTCTTTAAACATTATTAAATTAATTCTATGTTCGACATTTTTCTAACAATCTCAATTTTATTTGCATCAAACGAAATCGTAAGATCCTGAAAGGATTTTTTCAGTGAAAACACGTGACAAACGCGTATCTTCTTCCTCGAACGCTTTCCCATTTCTTACTTTCTTTTCAAATCACAACTCTTCACTCCTTTACAACACACGATCCCACTGTGAACATTTGCTATACTATTTCAAAGGCTGGCACCTTTGTCTCGAGCGTTATTTATTCGATACTATCTTCGTCTTCTCGCGTCAAACGACACGGACATTTTTCCCGAGCTTTCCTCGAATTCATTTCCAGGGCATCAAAATTTCAAGGGATTTACCGGAGAAACACACTGTACCGGAAACTGTGTACGTCCCCGGAGGGATTTCTGTCCTTCGCCATGTACGTGCCAAGATGTCAGCCTCTCATCAATTTGTCCCTGACTTTCCTGCAAGGACGTCCTTGAGAGATTTTCTGGAGGTCGAGCTGCGAAGTCAAGATAGGGAGGCTTCACGTGTTACGACCTTCTTAACCGTTTACAAGAAGGGTGCGCGCCACCCTCACCCCTCTACGTCATTCATTGCCAGACGCACGATAATCCTTCAATTAAAACTGCGTTGTAAAATGTTACTTTGTATGCATTGCTTCTTCTCCTTTTCTAGAATAAGCGCAAGATCAAACAGATGGCTTAAAATATTTTGTAATGTGGATACTTCGCAAGTGTGTCATTTCATAAAGTATATTTCGTTTCAGACATTCTTTTACAGACTTGAAGTCAAATTGCTTGATTTTAGCGCTCCATTGATTTACACTAGAACTACCGATAGTTAACACAAAGCTATTTGTATCAAAACCAGTCAAAATGTCTGGTCTTTGAAAAATACGTAATAATATAATATTTTTATATTTGTTGATTACTTTCTTACAGAAGGAATTCCGTGTAATGTAGTACATTTTTGGTATTATTAATCCAGTTGGAACCATGATCTCTAAACGAGGGTTGACACATTTATAAAATTGTAGAACCAGTAGTTTTGACTGGTGTGGTAGTTCTAATGTTAAATTACGTTGATTACGTCCATGCATAATCTTTATTGTTTTACAAATTCTAAAACATTTAGTAAAACTACCGCCACATTATACAATCATTTTTTAAATAAAATTAAAAGAACAATTCGGAGGAGATTCGCCTGCGGAGAATTAAATCGCTCAAATTTCCCTAACTTCTACAATCTGAACAAGACTATTTCATAAATCCTCGATTTTCAATTGAATATTCGAAACGATTCCGATCAATTACCCTGAATATACAATTTTCTAAAATTACAGGGTGATTTAAAAAAAATTAACAATTCCTACGATTTATTCGAGTCCATGCAATAAAACGTCGTCCGATGGGAAACGACGTTACCGTTTCTGATCGAGTGGATCGCCGTTTCGATCGAGCTGTGCAAAGCATTTCCGCCGGAGGACACGAGAATGGAATCGCAGTGAAAAAAGGCATTATCGTCAGCAGGGTACGGACCGGTCGAAGCAATCTGAAATTGGTCCCGTGTCCCCTTCCGGTTTCAAGCATTACTCGTAATTACGAGCGACGTGTTCCCTTTGACGGCGCCAGTTTCCTGACCATTCATCCTGTATGCTTTTCAATTCTCGTCACGAGCCCACTCATTTTCCTCCGGTCCCCGTTCGCTTCGCCTCAACTCCGCTCTCTTTTCGCCGGTTATCTCGAATTGCCTCCGAGTTACCAAGCGACGATTCGCTTGATGAATAACCCGATGCACCGATTCCGCCCAAAGGGACGAGTATTTTATATTTATCTCTCGTTTTTCGTACAAGTGGCGCTTGTGTAAGTCGATAGATCAGCAAGTATCGCAGAAGCGAGATAAAATCATCGGTCGATCTTCATCGATCTTGACTCCAACGAATATGCTATTATGTTATCGAAACGAAGATAGACCAGGGAACATGATGGATAGATATTCGATTAGGGAATTTCATCGTACACTTATCCTTCAATACGTGTAGATATAAAGCCGTGTAACGAAGACCTTTTCTAACATACAATTTTTTCATCCCTTTCGCCCATAGTAATAATTCTCAATCCCCAATCCACTTCGTATTAGCATTTTAAAAAACGAGTTCTAAGCGGAGCAAATATGAGTAAAATGTCGCGCGGAAATATGAGTAAAATAGAGACGCAGAGCGGAAAAGTGGAAAGCGGAAGAACACTGAAGCAAGATTGGTATACTAAATTCCTGTAGGTTGACACGTCTCGTCTTGGCTAGTGTCCGTTGCCGCATTAGCCCTGGGGGTGGAGCAAAAGCATCTCTGGAAATGCGGCAACGTTCCTGCATTAACGCACACGAGCGCGAGCTAACGCCCGCAGATGCCCAGCCACCCTCCGTCTTTTATGCGCGCCACTTTAACTGTACGCGAGCTCCCACTGTCCACCACGTCCTGCCTTTGCGTCATTAATAGCGGAGAATAAGCGGTGGGGATAACTCGATTCGTTTCGCTGTTGAATCTTCAACGCGACATAACTCAACGATGTTTGGTTTTGTTCGCGTGTTAATGAATTGACGTTGCTTTTTAAGGCTGAAAGAGGTGGGTATCAACAAGTTTTAACTTTATAGAATATAGAATTAAATAGTCAGGGGATTATAATATTTATAAGATTTGTCTTAAACAGTGTCATTATTGAAAGTATTGATCAATATTTCAAATTAAAATATTAATTAATACTGTCAATAATACTGTTTTAAAGTATTAACTAACGCTCAACTGGAGTTCAATTAAATTCGATAGCTTTTATTTCATATATTAAAGGATTACGTGAAAGATGATCTCTATGGATCTCTGTGACAATTAATGACGATTTTCTGACAATACAAGTTAATTCGTGCGCTCAAGAATTTCAATCCGCGCTCGGATTTAATGTCGACGCGAGACCGGAGATGAGGCCTGTCGGCCAGTCGAGAATTGTTTGCTAAAGGTTTGCGCAAGCTTCATGGGCTGCCACATCCGCTCTCTAAATATGTTGGGTAATATTGAATGTTGTGTGCTCGTGATTCAGCAGCCCTCGCGCGAGACCACTTGCACCTCGTTAATAAACGATCGATTGTCGCGCCAAAGATACTTGGCGCTTATCGGATTCTATAATGCGTCGGGCACTTTCCGTTGCGGTTAACCTAACGCTATTATCGAATTCTGCGAGTTCATCGAATTATCAATTTTAATAACATAACAGACGGATCGATCAAAATTTTCAAAAAGTCTCATTTTCAATTCTCAGCAGTAAATTTGTTTATTTTTTAATTTTGGCCTCTACAATACCCGTATAATGTATTTTACGTTTCCATGTTTATGCGAGCAACGAACCACCATTCTACTCGCTTAATTACGAGAACAATCATACACCCCGCATCGAATATTATATCCTACGTGTATACTTCAACAATCACCAACATTACCACGTTCATCAAACATTTTCAACTCGTATCAACTCACACAAGCATGTAAACTTTATCTAATGTACAATATTTGTGTTTATCATAGACTGTCTCGCTCTACTAGTCCAGACAAAATGCATATTTCGTATCACTTGTTCGATGAGATATTATCCTCTTCTAATGGTCTCGTGAACAATTGTCTCACTCTCCTTAGATAATCGCTCTCTGTTATCTTTTACTCGTCTGACCATGAATCGTCCTATTTTATTTGTCGAATCGCGTATTGTAGCTGATTAACCATACGTTGTAGCATTGTCAGCGCAGAAAGTATTATTATACTTTTATAATAATAAACGTAATGAATATTACGGTCTGCAGACCTGTAACACTGTCCCTAGTCTGTCACCCATGTGGGTAATACAGCCACTATGCTATGCAAGATAGCGTCATATCCTAAATACATGAAGAACCGCTTCCACTTGCTCTGCGGGATTAAGCTTAACTGGATAAACGTAGTTCAGACGTCTGGGTGCACATCACACGGCTTTCCATTTATTCGCACCAAGGTATTTGTTCCTTGTTCCCCCCGGAACAAGGAACTTTGACAGCTTGTTACCGGGAAACGAAAACGCTCAAGCGTAAGACAGTGTACAGTAATTGCGTACCACTGTTTTGAGGCTTAAAAGCATCCGCGATCAATTATTCGAGATCAAAGTTTGGACTTTTAGTTTCTAAAAACGACAGATTCGTCATGGATTCGTACTTGATACCTTTCTTTTTCATTTTCCTATTTTTATGCGATGTGGTACTGTCGCCTCTGTTTTGAGGCTTAACAAGCATCCGCGATCAATTATTCGAGATCAAAGTTTGGACTTTTAGTTTCTAAAAACGACAGATTCGTCATGGATTTGTACTTGATACCTTTCTTTTTCATTTTCCTATTTTTGTGTAATGTGGTAATGTGTCAGAATATTATATACTAAAGGTTCCATTAATTTATGCTCTATACAATTAACTCTACCACTTACGCTAATATTCGCTGTATCATAATGGGTACTCTGATATACTCTTTTTTCTTTTCTTATATTACTTCAATGTGCAGTAGTTTAATTCTAGTATTATAGTAGGTTAATATAGCACTACGTTAAGCAGATTGAAGAAATTTTGAATTCCACAAGAGATTATTTTCACGAAGTGGCAGTTGGTCCAAATGACCAAAATTCTTTTCCTAAAGTGAATAAAATAATATCTCAGAGTGTTAAATCTTCTATATATCCTTCAAATTGTGCATTTGTGTCGTCTACGTCACGAGATTCTACATTTCTCGTCTTCAACTATCAACTATATATCAGCGATTCCTCCTATCCAAGTCTTTTCGATCGACGAATAAAATTGGAGAATTCTGATCCATGAATATGGTAGTTTCAATTGGGAGGCAGCTTCGAACGAAATGTTTAAATGCTTGTTACATAAAAACCACGCGGCGCGATTTATGAATTCGCTGGCCGAAGTAAATGTTCCGCGTGGCAAACGTTCTGCCGGAAGCACGTTACGACGGAACTCGGTTCACGGGAATTATCCCGCGTTCCGGAATGCTACAATTCCCGGGCGTTGCGAGTCTTCAAAGATAAATCTCGCGGAACGAAACGATAGAACCACGCCAATGATCCGAATAATTCGAATTGTTATTCAGAAAAAAAATTTTCATCAGCTAATAATCGTTTTATACGTCCGCATTTAGTTTATTAATCCTTGTGTTGACAGATAAAGTGTTCATACGTATTTAATAACCGTCTGACTGTCCTACTATTTCTATAGAATGATCTTACAAATCGCCACACAACTACATCTGAAGAGCTTCCTCTAAGTAAACAATTACTATGTGACGACCGAACAAATATTTCGTATTTTCACTTCCGTGTTCAAAATTCGCCCTTCAAGTCCTCTTACATCTCATAAACACGGTGAGCTCGAAATGGCAAGTAGTAAAACCTGAAATTTCTCGGACAGAGAGGAAAATTTCGACAGAAGGGACAGTTATAATGGCGAGGTTCGAGCGTGACTGCAAATTCCGCGGGGTTCTTAGTCAGATGCAGCAACCTAGTCGTTCATCACGGGATGAAGGAAGTTAATGGCCAGCCGTTGCCATAATCGTCCCTTCCTGTTAGTACGGGGGTGGTCAACGCTTGAGGCGTGTTTCCACTCGCAAAGTTTCCGCATCGACCGACCTGGACACAGTTTATATCACCCTGTGGTGTCGAGTGTTGACTCGCGAGAGAGGGACGAAGTTGTCGGACCTAAACTCAGACTCGTCCGGTTGTCTTTAATAGAGCAATCTGTTAAAATAAGCTTTCTTCCGCTGTAATTATGGCTTCGGCCGGCCATTCCACGCGTTCGCTCCAACTCACGAATATCTTCGAATAATTATAGTTATTGTTGTATTTCCCGGGGATGAAACTTTGAATCGGTCGTTTCGGAAAATTTTCACGTGGAAATGATATTCGTTTAAGTTTTTAGCAGTATAATTTGTAATTTGTAAATTTTATATACACAACATCATAATGAATCCATATTGTTAGGCAAATAATTAATTGACTAGAATTTTGTATTTCTGCAGAGTAACTGACGGAAGATCCCGAAAATTGTTTGCATGAATTTAAGAACAAAATACTGGCTAACAAATATATTCAAATGTAATATATTTATATATAAATATATTCATTACAAATCTCAGATTCATTGAAAACATTGATGTTGAATTGAACAGTTCAGAATCTAACTTATGAAATCATATACATCATGCAATTAAGTACCAACATATAATAGTATTAATTATTCCCAATAAAATCTCTTTGGTGGTGTAAATTAGGGTTAGTAACGAAGAAAGTTTTTTTCAATGATAGAATAAGTATTATAAACTTCGAAAGGGAATCGTAGGATGTCTTAAAATTTATGAAGGTGAATATGTGTTCAGAGTCAGCGAGGTCTAAAATCAACGTGTACCTCGGTGGAATGCGTAGACTGTAATTTCTTCCTCTCAAATGTTTCCACGGGATGAGAGGGTGGGAACACCGAGACTAGAATCTCTTGGATAATTCCCGGAATTTTACACGCGTCGTACAAAAGTGTTATACGCCTGTTTAATTTTGGGAAAATCTCTCCCTTTAACTCGCTACTTGATTCGTGTTAAGCCTTGTAAAAATTTCAGTTTCCAAAAGAGTTTGTTGTACTTTGCAGACAGAAAATGTCTAATGAATGTAAATAAATTCTAGGTACATAGTATGTATATAGAGAGGAAGAATAAAAAACTCCAGTGTATGATTAGATAAGAAAAGAAAATTTAATGCGGGAGAAAGAAAGGTTTGTGGAAGCGGTATGTAAAACTGGAAAATTGGAAGAAAAGCTCAAGAAGGAAGAAAACTGTTGTGAAAGATTGCAAATGACTAATGTTCATATCGTGTTAATTACTTTGGAGGAATTTTATAAATTTTTATTTCTGCTTGCTTTACGGGTTCATGAAGATCTATTATTGTGTATAATTGTATAACTAAACAGTCACTAAATTCTCACGTTTCCTTTTAACCTTTCTAATTAACTAATTAACTAATTTTCATTGGTCGCGATTAGTTTCTTGAAACTCCTCGAATTACGAACAGGAATTCCACCGAAGAGAAAGCACGTGAATTCTTGGCGGTGAAAAATCCACCGGTTGAACTCTCATTTAAATGAGAAGGGCCGAAGTTAACTTGTCCTCTGTAATTAACACTTCCAGCTAACGTCGAACAGGAAGGCTCATCCCATCGAAATCTCAGAGCCGTTTCGATGCATATGAATCGACTTCCTGTACATCGGGCGTCTTCTGATGAAAGAAAAGTTGCGTCTTTATAACGAGAAGGAGGACGAGACCTCTTAAAAAATTTCTTCACACGGAGAAAGACTTCGCGAGCTTCTCGCGCACGTTGCTTTCGAAGCTAGTACTGCAAACTCACGGAATTAACGCCTCTGTGAAAGAACTGTAGCTTTTTCAGCCGGTCTACGCTCGCGACGACTGCCAGTGTCCCTTCTTTATTTCCTTATTTCTACAGGGCCGTGATTTTACGGGTTTAACGCGCGCCAATGTAAAAAACAGCCGACACAGGTATGAATTTTATTTTGCCGCGGCTGCAGCCAACCGAAATTATCTCTCATTTTTCGGTGTAATTCACAATTTCATTACATGACACTTTTACATTTCACACGAGATACCTGTAAAGTTTATCGAGGATGGTTTCATGCTTGGGAAAATTATTATTTTCAGAAATGATCGCGGAGCATTTTCGTATTTCTATAATTTTCGATACAGAAATGCAGGTGACGATGAGATGCAAATGGAATTTTTGATCCTTTCCAATTTTTATAGTATATATATATTGAATTTTTATTATATAAAACTCAAACTCAACATACAAATCAAGGTGATACAGATATCTATATGCAACATTCGTATTTACTGTTAATAGAGACCGATCAAAATGTCCACGTATGTAAAAATATAGAAAAATTTATCAATTTTTTTCTAAGAGAAGAGAAGAGGAGACTTTCTCTACGAATGGGAGAAAGATGTTGAGCTTTACTATAATTATTTCTTTTTATCGTTACTTTATATACAGACAATAGCTCAATTATACATACATAAAAAAATAAAATAGAATTATATAGACACAGAAACAAGAGAAAGGTACAGAAAGGAAAATGTCAAACCGCCTTCCGTTCAGCCAAGGTGCGTTTTAGCGACGATGTATATCCGGGGGAAAAAGTCAAAGCAGTTACCAAGACCATTAACACAATTGAGAATACGATGTAACGAATCAAAATATCCATACTTTGAGCGTACAGTATTAACATGAAAAATATTATTACACCCTGTATCTCTACGAGATAAATGGATACTAATGATACTAAATAAAGCAGAGCAATCTATATGACCGCTTAAAATTTTTTTGAGAAAAATCATGTTGCATATCCTCCTGCGATTATCAAACGTAAGAATAATAAAAATGCCATAGAACAAGCTTATATAATCATAAAAAGATTATATATATATATTTCGGAGGTGAAAGGACACCCCCCCTCCGTTGGAATTCCTTAGAGAACCCCCAATACTGCAGCCTTTACAAAATAACCCAAACACAATTGTTCGAGACTTGAGATAATGAGCTTAGGCTCGAAGCGACTACTAGTCGCCTAACGTAGCCGCGGTCACGGGATGAACGTTTCACCTAACAGAGGTATAAAATTGTATAGCTCTCCTTTAAAGAATTAGCCGTACCGACATTTAACAGTAAACATTCCAACGGTCCCGTGGCTCGCCACACACAAGTTCTATTCTTCGGGCAAGATTATCGCCAGATGTCGATGCATTATTCACAGTATGCGTTCAGCTAGCCTGAGGATCCGCTATAAATCTTAGGGTTTAGTTAACTAAAGTCCTTCAAATTGACAAACAGTCTTTATTCTATCAGCCCGTAAATTTGTCACCTATTGCGGGAAGATACGGGAGATCTGCTTTCCTCACGTACGACGCTTCCCGCTAGAAACTCTCTCTCAAGGGCGGCTAGCATCCTTTTCTAACCACCAACATAGAAATTAACCAATTAACAGCTACGTCCATTTCCCTCGCCTTCGGGGCGGAGGCTTTCCTCGACGAATCCGATGATCTCGTGCCCTTAGGCACACCCCATTATAGTTTTCCTGCAGCGTCATCGTGACGAAAAGTCATTCCTTTTCTTGCAGTCTCATCAGTCAGTTATCTAGTGTCTGTACGATCAGTGAATAATCCACGTTTCAATAAAGAGTTAGTCCAATAATACTTGTATTGCGAGAAGTAAGTCGAGTCCGACTTAGACTTTGGAACAAAGTACATCTGTCATCCCGTTGACCGCGGATTCGTTATCGAACCTGAGGTCATTGCCATTAGTGTCTAATTACCGCGGCCACTTGCCAATCTTGTAACATCCATACTTGTGTTAATAAACGCTCGATTGTGTGACAACGATGAATAATTCCGGTGAAGATTCATTACACGCCCCTAACCCAAGTCTTAACGATAACCCGATATATATATATATTTGTCGGAGATAAAAGGATATCGGGCACTTTCTTTTGGAATTTTTGGGAAGACCCCCAATACTTTAGTCTAGACCTTTCATTATAGCGGTACTTGAATAATAAAACTTAGTAGTTGTTTATGATTTAATACGATTATGTGTGTCCGAGAATTATGACAATAGCCTTGGGCTCGAAGTTTTTATTTAACATAGGTATGGAGTAATTGTATTGTTCTCCTTAAAAATATAGTTGAACCGAGAAATACAGAAAGGTACGGAGAAGGGTATATAAGTGCAGTTCGACTTGGACTGGGGGAGTTAGTTGAGTTCTACTTATACTGTTTTTTTTTTGTTTATTTTGGTTCTTTTACAATTTGTCCTGAAGGACATTTGGTAAAGTGTTACATCTTATTGGTAAAAAAAATAAAATAAAAATAAACATAGCATGTGGGTGGCTACCCCCAGCGGGGTGCCATCTTCGTGTTTGCTAGGTTATATCTTTTATAAACTTGTAGTGTGAGCAAGTAAATTGAGTTCTACTTGTAGATGAGTTAGTTGAGTTCTACTTGTACTGTGGGCAAGTAAATTTAGTTCTACTTGTACTGTGGACAAGGAAGTTAAGTTCTACTTGTAGACGAGTAAGTTGAGTTACACTTGAATTGTGAACCAGTGAGTTCAGTTCGACTTGGACTTTGGAAGAACACACATTTGCTACCCCTTGACCGTGGATTCGTTATTGAGCCTAAGATCATTGCCATTAGCATCTCGAGTATCTAATTACCACGGTTACTTGTAAAATTCTGTAATAATCATATTTGTACTAGAAAATATCTTCTCTATTGCATAACAACAATATCTAATCCAAATAAAGATTCGTTACACGCCCCTAACCCTAATGATAACTCGACATATATAATATTAATAATTATAAATAAAATAACAAAGAATCATAAATAAAAATATCACACCAAGTTTGAACGTAGCGAATCGCAAGAATTTATGTTGTACTCTTTCTATAACAGTGCCGTATTTCTTGAGCGTTGGGTTCCATATTACCGAGGCGTATTCCAGGTGAGATGTGACAAGTGTAACACATAACACAGCTTCATGGTAGCAATATATTAAAAATCAAGGTTCTCATTGCACAGCCCAAAATATAGAAGTAACTTTTATGAAGTTTTTCTGAAAATTATACATCTTTTAGATACGGAAAGAAATTCCTGAAAAGACTAATTTTTCCGGTTAATCTCAATAGATTCTTTGGAATCAAAATCTTTGGAATGTGAAATCAATCTCCCATCAATCTCTTCGTTGCCGCCAACGGTACTTCCCACGAACCCATTTCGTCTAATGCGAAAAGCTGTATCGAAGGAACCCAATAATCGAGGGTTTGCTTCCTAATCAGCCGACCAACTCTTCGAGGGACAACATTGCTACCACGTAAATCGAGAAGTCTCAGGCAAACAGCCGTGTCTTTTTCTCTCGACGAAAAAAATCGCGAGAGCTCTTCGAGTGCACTCAAAGCAATCTCGTAGCACACGTGCGCTAATCTAAGTCGAAGACGTCATTCGGTTTACCTTCGAGCTCTGCCTCCGACTCGCGTATTTGCATTGCACCATGCAGACAGCTAGAATACATCGACGCGACGCAAATAATTGAATTTGACGAGGAACTTGCATTCTGGATATTTAGATTGAACCCCTTCCGACGAGAAACCGACGGGTTTTAAGTTGTAAATTTCGTGTACGTTCGATCTGGAGTTTCGATTATAGCGAACGTGTACGTGCTTTATTCACGATTGTCCTATATTTCCTCAGTGTAACTTCTTAATGCTTTATTTTCTTCTTTAGATATTTTAGTTCTTCAAAAACGCGCAATTTTTTATTTCATATATTGTATTTTTAGTAATGTACGAAATAGTTTTATCAAAATAGATTCGGAAAAGCAGAAGATGAAATATTATATGATAATTGAAGTTAATTGAGATACAATGGACCCCTATTTCATGTATTCCTTTGTAACTTGAATTCATATAACACGGTAAAATGATTGGGAAAACGATCAAAGAACGATAAATACCCGTATATGTCGCGAGTGTGAAAGATAAAGGGTAAATTTGCCCTTTAACGTCAAGTTTATATAAAAAAATCAGTAGAATGATAAAGTAAATAGTTAAATTTACAAATCCTTCTGTTTCAAACAAGAAATTCCTGCACATTCAAATGGAAATACGCCGACGATAAAATAAACCGATGTGCAGAACATTTCTTAAAGTTATCGCGACGTGATAGGTTGACGAATGAACGAATTGATGTACAATGGAAAGACGAATACGAGGAAGAAAAATTATGAGAAGATCGGACTGATAATGTTTGCCTAGTATATTTGTATTTCATTTTCAAAGTGAAAAATATATGTAGAAAGTTTCCAATAGTGAAAGTACGATGGATCACTTAGAAAAGTTAAACGAAAGATATAGAACGAAGTATGTAGTATAACCATCTATATAATCAGACAGTGGAACAATTTTTCGTTATTCGAGCGACAAAAGTACGATCTGATAAGTAGAACAAGATCGTATCTGGTCAGACAAGGAAAGAACGTGCGCTAGCACAAGTCGTATAACTGGGATTGCCCCGCAACGAGCAAGTAAAATAACACTATAGCTAAACAGACACGACCTCCTGAGAGACTTTTGACACAATTTTCTTCTTCTCATCCAATATTTAAATAGTTAAATTAAAAGTATAGAATGCAGTAGTACAGGAGTCTATATAATCAGACGGTAAAAGAATTTTTCGTTTATTCAAATGATCAAAGATTGGACACGATACATAGTAAGTATAACAAGTACGATAAGTAACGATAAGTAGAACGAGATCGCATATTGCTATACAAGAAAACAATATACGCTGAAAGAAATCGTACAAGTTAGAATTGTCTCTGGACGACCAAGTAGAATAAGACTGTTGTTAAACAGACATGGCCCTGCGGAGGAAGCGTAGGAAACTTTCGACTCAGTTTCATTCTTCTCATTCAATATTTACAAATCCGCTCTCACGATTCCAAGTACAAGTCCACACAGATCATTCACAACTACACGATACCAAACATAGAATAATCAAATACGTGACCATATGTACAAAACGCAACAAACGTTTTCCCCGAGTTATACCAATGCTCGAGTTTGCTATTCCAGTATCCTAGACTATTCCAGCAGAGATCGATTCAGACAGGCAATCACTTTCTTCCTCCTGTTTACTTCGTCCACGTCAACTTACTCGACACGCGAAAGTGGTTCCTGGACGACAAAGACCGCTTGCAAGTTTCGCGAGAAACGTCGAATACGAGAACGTATGTACGTTTCCGTATCGCGTTGCTTCTCTAGGTACTCACGTATCAATTGAACACGTGAAAAGTTATCGAAAGCTATCGTGACGCTTCTGCGGAAGGCCATCGAAACGACAGAACACTTATAGGGCGTTGAACGCGGAACACCAACACAGCGGAAACTTCGTAATCGAAGTTTCTGTAAAACTCAACTCCAAATCTGACTATGAGCTCTATTTGATATTATAGAAATATCATATCCCAACAAAACTATCATTTAATTTCATTTAACAAGTATCATCTTATAAGGATAAGGTAAAAATAAAAATAACGTTGAATTATTGCATTTACAAATTTAAACATAAACTACCCTTTAAATAAAAAAAAATATGTGACCTCCGACTGTGAGTTTGTCTGATCCAAAGATAAACCAGCGAACATTTAACAATGAGTAGGAACTACACTGACCTATATACGAGTCATAACTCTAAACCTACTACTTGTCACGTCGTTAGCGAACGATCAGAATCTTTGCATCTTTTTCTCGACAAGTTCAAAAGAAATAAGCGAACAGGATGGGAAGTAATTCCATGAAAGTCGGACGATGGAAATGGGTTAAAGTTAGAGAATAGATGAAGCAAAGCGGGATCGACGAGAACGATAAATCACAAGCGGGGGTGTAATTCGACGAGTTAGACAGTGGAAGAAGAAGATAAGTCGCGAACGAAACGATGATTGATCGGAGGAATCAATCGAATGGAATATCAGACCGTCTTTGTCGGCTGTCTTCCTTCAACCCAGTGCTATCTAATCGGTGCAAACTCAATTATATCGAGGCATACAATAGACGTTCACGACTAAGTATCGCTGTGCATTCGTGTTCCTTGACCGAGCCGTGTATATTTGTCATCGCTAATTGGCTACTCGCGTGTAGCTACAGTATATACGAGTAGAGCTTTCGAACGCTCGTTTGTTTGATGATAGGGGGCCATCTAAGTGACGGAAATAGGATCGAATAACGTGGAACATAATAGATAGAGTAGGTCGTTTATTTCCGAGGGAAATTCAAACAGCAATTGTGACCTGTGAATCCGTTCAGGTGTGCTGCAGCTTCTCAAACGGATATGAGTATGAGAATGTAAAGCGATGAGTCTAGTAGCATTAAGCTGGTGAAAATGAAAGCCACATTTAATGCATAATTAAGACTAGAACTACCACACCAGTCAAAGTGACTGATTTTACAATTTTATTTTAAAATTCTTACTTCATGTTTTTTTCTGCAATGACTTTCGCAACGATAACAAAAAGAATAATATAATGAATTTTATTTTGTATTTTATGTATTCAAATTCAAAATAATTTCGTATCAAGGCTACTTATACCAATACCAGTTAAAATGATTGGTACTTGTTGAAGTGTAAAAGGGTCCTGCAATCTGTTTATCGACACCAATTTACCAGTTTCCTCGTTTTGTACAACTTCACACACGTTTTTAAAATTTTTACTGCGTATCATTCGATATTATGATATCAGTTATCAGGAAAATTCCGGATCGATCGCTAGGTGCTAACACTAGAAATGCCACACTAATCAAAACGACTGGTTATACAATTTTATAAATGTATCAACTCTCGTTTAGGGGATCATGGTCCCAACTGGATTAATAAAAATTAATAATAATAATAATAGTTGTGGTAGAAATAGCTTCGTGTTAACTATCGGTAGTTCTAGTGTTAATCGAAGGTTTTATTGAAGAGTTCCAAACACCCGATGTTTTAGATGCATACAACCATTCTGAAATCCAAAGATCTAATTATTGTCAACTCCGTCATTCGAATTTCTATGATCATCATGGATTTCTCAAAATCACAAATAGAATCTTTATTTCTTCTTTCTAACTGTAAATCTTTAAAATCCTAAGAACATCGAAATGTACCGTTAATCTTCACGTTTGAGATCAATGGATTCCAAATTCTTATTCACAACATCCTATTTTTGAATTTATGTAGTCATCTCTATTTCGGAATTCCGGAGTTCTACAGTCGAGTTATTATCAATCCTATATTGAAATTTGCCCCTTCTCAATGCAAATTCCTAATACTTGGAATTCTAAAATTATAATATCGATTCTCATTTTGAGTCACAAATGTCCAACTTCTGGATCCGCACGGTCCATTACGACTACAAAACGCCATCAAGGAAATTAGACCGGTTCCAACGATGAGATTAAACGTTGCCGCCAATAAGAATGAATGGAGTGGTGGCTGAAGGATGTCATGGGAAGGCGGAAGACGGTAATTCTCCATTGAATTCAGAGCGTTACCATGGCAACGACGCAAGCTTTAGCTAGAGTGTAAGTAAATTACAGGCTTACAATTAGTGTTCGGTGGAATTCGAGTTGGTATAAGGGTAGGGAGTACGATGACGACGGAGGCTGGCCATCTTTCCGATGTGTCGGCACCCCGAGGCACGTGTTGCCTCGAAACTAATGACTACGTGCCTTATCTTTAGCTGGGCGCCAAACGGAAGTTAAGGAACGAAAATGGGCAGGCTGAGTAGCCTTGTGTAAAAGAAACGAGCTGTGAAACCAGTCTTTTACTGCCTCTATTATGTTTCAACCAACGCTTGTATTATAACTTTATCGTACGACTTAAATTGAATAATAGAAAATGGGAGATCTGAATCGTTGGGAGAATTTCTATTTGGAAATATTATTTTCAAGCGTTTTTTCAGGATAAAAGATTGCTAGATAAATATAGATTTTTTACAAATGATCGATCGTCTTTCGAAAGAATACAGTGTAATTATAGGAGTCCTGATCCAAATGTTGTTGACAAAACGTTAATTACAGGGCGACTAAATTATTGAAAATAAATTAAATATATAATGTGTTTGACAAATAAAAGGTGTAATAATAAAAAAATTGATAAGAACGAAGGTAACGGGAAGATGCTGTGAAGAGGTTAGTCGAAATGAATCGCAAATAACGAGACAAAGACGAAAATACCGGACCAGCCAAGGAGAACATAGACGTGTAATGGGATTTGTGGTTCACTTGGCCAACTTGTGGCCACACACCAGCCGACACAGAGACGAAGTCGAGCCTGTCTTAACCGCAACAACGTTCGTTGCCTCGCATCTGCCAGTTATAGATGCATGCAATTACTTTACCGATAATAATTCTCTCCTTAAATATTATCATCATCTTCTCAACAAACGTGATCTTTTATTTAAGCTATTATTATCCTTGTTCCTTTGATAATAAAATGACGAGAACTATTTAATTTCTATCATCACATCGAACGCTGATATTGCACAATAGTATGGCATGTTCTTGATCAGACAAAATTTAATGAAATAATAAAATATCCCTTCGCTTCAATACAAACCACAATGTTTGTCCATATCGTGCGTCTTCTGACAGAAATAGAAAAATCTTTTCCAAGTTTCTATGTAATTGGTACGTGTCAAAGGAAGGCCAGAAAACATAAGAGCAGAATAAAAATATCTCTCTCGTAGATGGCGGCCACTTTCGGTTTAACAAGCTCTGTTTATGCTGGCGTTGAGCAGTGTCCGACCGCGCACCGACCTATTCCACTCGAGGGTGAACCTCGTAACACTTCAGAGACGTTCGGGAAAACTAGCCAAGTGGTTCGCTCTGCCGACTGTTGACTAAGCTTCGAACAACATCTTGACAGCGGCTGAAGTGAGCCACGCTTCTCTACAATCAACCTCGGAATCGATATAGCCGGACGATTGCCTCGCAAATTGCCCGCGTTTCTCCGGGGAAATTGTTTCCAACGCCCCGTTACATTGAAAATACGATGCAAAATGATTTTCATCGATCACCAGGACCTCAACGATTTATTTGTCCTTTTAAATCATCCCTTCTTTTTTATTTCCTACATCTAAGTTTGATACACATCGTGTGATAATTAGAATACGAAGATTTGGATAGCAATTTATTTAATCCATAGATCTTTATCGCTCGATTTACCTGTTCAATCCACGTGATTCACTTTGTCCACGCACACGTTTCGAAACAACTTCGGCTGTTAATAACGGCCCATTAAAATCTGTAGTCGAACCGTGAATCCGTTTGTTATCACGGCTGCTTGACGCCATTCTGCTAGCCGTGTGATCTCGTTTCATCAAAGAGGATTTCAATAGAAAATAACTCAAAGAACCTTCAATGGAGATAACATGTGTAAGCGAGTTCCATCATCGTCATATACGCAACAGACCTATTATTTTGCATGGTAAATCTGTTTGAACAAAAACAATTTCTCATCCATTACTGCGTACCAATACAAATGCAATCGTGTTTTGCTCAAAAAGAAGATATCCATTGAAGTATCTATATAAGATCGAAATAAGAGAAACAGAAGAGGAAAATGGAAAATTCCGAACAATTTGTATAAATACCTACCATTTACTTTTTTATCGTGGCAGATAGGCTGAATGTTGATTTAAAATGAATTTTAGATAGAATTAAAACGAATTGGCCAAAGAATCATTTCTCCCACTTCAATTTCTTCCACATTTAAAGTAATTAGGAGGTTTTAGTTGAACTCATTATCTTGATTGCGTCGAGAATTCGATTTCAGTTTGATATTAGCATTCGATCGAACTTCTCGCTTCAAACTTATAGGATATCTGTGTTTCGATTGATCGGTACGAAAGAGAGTTTTTAGACGATCGAAATTAGTTTCAAGTAACCGGCTTCGTTAAGAATTCTTTTATAAGAAAAGTAGAATATAAGAGGGTTTATCGTTACTTTCTGTTGAAATCTTTTTATCAAAATTTTTCTCTTCCTCTCTCTCTCTCTCTCTCTCTCTTTATAAAAATTTACATTCAGTGAGTGAAAATACTCAATAAAATTTTTGAAACGTTCGAAACTAGTGAAGCACAAAAATCCATAAAAATCCAACGATAAAAGGGCCCATTGTTGCTTTTCACTAAAATTTTCACAAAAATATATATTCACAATAAAAAAGGAATCGATGGAAAAAAATAGCAATTTGCTAAGTTTAAACTAATTTTACGCGAAAAAAGCAGTGAAACACAATTGCTGGCGAAGTAAAACGTAATGCGTTGGCGATAGAGATAAACGCACGGTATTCTTCGAGCTGTTGTGCATGGAATTTGGCGAAAGTAATGGCGATGTAATCGAGCGTAAGAGCGTTTCGCCGGTATCGACCTCGAATTGGCAAAACATGTCCATTATTGGACGCTGTATGACGAGTGAGTTTTTCTCCCTCCCTCTTTGTACGTACTGCGAACGCGATGTTTGTAGGAGAAAAATTGCGATATTCCCAACGGGAATCATGGATTTAAACATCCATTCGATGTATTTTCGCGTCACAATTCGTGACTTTTTTATTGGACGTATTTATCTACGGCAAATATCGATATTAAAAAATCGAAGTTCGTGAAATTCGATATCAAATTAATATATTACATCTTAATTACTTTTCTACACATTTCTGCGTAAAACAGACTGCGTGAAAATACGCAGATAAATATTCGTATTTTCTCGCCTACATTTGGGAAACGTATTTTCATTAGGAAAAAGGAAAGAAATTAATCTATATATCTGTCGAGTTTTATTACGTATTTTAAAATAATTTCCAGAAAAAATTCTCGTCTGAAAAATGGTATTAAAACTAGATGCAATTGAAATAAAAATAAATTTGATACAACCGAAACTAGAACTTTTAAATTAATAAAAAAACTAAAAGGAGAATATGTTGTGAAACAAGTAGAAAATTAAAATTACATGTCAGACTGTTAAAAACTAGAAATAAAAGAGGGAAACAGAATATTGCACGAATAATGCAATTAAAGATGCATTAAAGAAATCCTTGATAACTCACAATTCAAAGATGTTAACCAGAAAAGAAACAATTTAATTTGTCAAATGATTAACATAGAATTGCACAACAGAAATTATAATAACAGCTATTTTCTCATATTATTATTCCTTAAAATATATTCAGTTCTCTGATACTCGTACATCATTAAGTAATCAAGTGATTAATAATCTCATTAAAAACTGTGAATAATATGTCAGTGAAAGTTCAAAGCACTATATATCAAAGGTAATTAGAAAAAGCATTTATTATACTGATACACGATATAGTACAACTAAAATTTCTATTGAAAAACAGACATAACTACTAGTGATCATTTGTAAACTAGAACGTAATGTATACCTTTGGGATACGAGTGGAAGTATCACGATATTTCTTTGTGCTGAGTACAACGAGCTGCAAATTGGACCAAAAGATAATACTTTTGCGTGCGAATTTTTCTGATTTTCCATTTCAAGCACGTACCAGGTCGTATGGTGACGTGAATCAGAAAGACTGCGAGTGAAACGGGGCAAATTCAATCCCATTTGTGACAATTTCCATACACTGTTCCTCATTTTATCATTAATAAAATCGAGTATTAAGATCTCCATTATTATATTATTCGATTCATACTCGTTTCCCTGAAATTGGCAAGCCAGAATTAAGAAATACAAAAGATCGAGGAATTAGAGTTTTTATAAAGAGATTATAGAAGCGTGGAACTCTAATCTGAAGTTGACTTGAAATTGTGGAAAGGAGCAATTACCTGATTGGATTGCTTGATCGAGATTAGATACAGACCTTAGCCAATTAACCTAATCAGGTATTCTACGAACTCCACCTCTTCGAACCTGATGTCCACAACATCCAATTTCGATCTCGCATACTATCCAGCTTCACACATTTTACGATTAATTCGCGAACACCTATATAACATGGAAAACAAACCCAAACACAGAATAAAAAGGAGGAAAAAGGACAAAGTCCCTTTGAAAGCAGAAGTTGGCGTCGCGAAGCGTCGCATCGCCAGCCGATCGCGAGCAATGAAATCGATGAGTGACGACCGATAACCGGGGACCGGAACTGAATCGAGGCGGAAGCCAAACGACGCCAGTTTGATAATCGAATTCCAATTTAATCTTTCGACCGGCGAACGAGTCGCCACGCGTCGTCCAATAAACTCGGTCTCGAGCGACGCTCGCTGTCCTTCACCCTCTCCACTTATTCCTCTTTCCAACACTCTGGTTTTCGAGCTAGCTGGTCGCTGTGGACGATTTTTATCGGTGCCCCAGGATATATTCCATGGAACACCTCAAACGGCAAGCGCTGGTTATTAAAATTGGTCGGTCATGCGTATCCTGCTCTTCCAACCAGCTCGGTGTCTTTTAATCGGCATGGAATTAATACTACCTCGCTTCTTTATCGAGCACCGGAACAGTTTTATTTACCGTGAGAACGAACTAGTTTGGGCATCGTCTCTTTTGGAAATTACGAAAAATATGATTGTCGCAGTTTTGTCGTATTGGATTTATTTGGCAAGGAAGTAAATAGGAAGGCTGGTGCCGATGTAATTTCGATTTCTAATCGGAGAATTAATGGGGGTGGTTGTTTGTTATAAAGGAAAGTTTCTGGTTAATTTTTGAAAGCAGAAAGCGATAATATTTCAACAAATATTTTCTTAGGAAACAAATTATGAGGTCAGCGAAAGAGTTATTTTTGATCTTCCTAGGAAATCTCATAAAATAACGTGTCTTTTCAAAATTAAACAGAAGACAGCATTGACAGAGCACAATAGTAGAATGAATAACACAAACAAACTATCTAAAACGTCAACAGAAAGCTGAAAGCTGAAACGAAGCAATCAACTTGTAAAGCACTAAAACATTTTATTCCAACCACAGCTTTGTTTTCAATACGTAAGCTCTTCTGCCGTTTAAATACCCATTGCAATTCTACCGTTTAAATACCCATTGCAATTCTCTTGTCTAACTCCTCTCGTCACGAAAGAAGATTTCTCTAGTGTTTTTTTATTTTTGTTTCCACGGCACAATAGCAAACGCGAATGGACGACTGGCATTTAGAATCGGTATAGTAAACATGTTGTGCGATTCGTCAAAATTCTATCTGTGGTTGAATATCCGCACATCATACACGGTGGCATCGGCAAACGAGTCCTGCTAATGTCAGGACCTTTTCAGCCGCATTTCAACCGCGTCGTCGCGTAATGAATTAATGGCATTCCCGGCGTTGAAATGACTGAAGCGTGAACATTCCATTGAGACGTTTTTCGACGACAGAAGCATACTCTAGGCAGAATTTTCACCAGAATTGTTTTCCAATTCTGAATACTAATAGAATAACAATTGACTACAAATAGGAGTCCAGGAATATTAATGAGTAATAAGCAGAAAGAAACTTGGAGAAAAATATTCTCCTTACGGGCAGCAACGTTTAGAAAATTAAGATACAATGAAATTGCATTATTTTGTATGTTGCAATTTAACATTAATTGTTTTGCTAGATATATATATATATATATACATATACATATATAATTATTGAAACTATCTTTATACTGATTTCTCAATCGAGACGAGTGCTATGTATCATATCAACACGGAACATCTTATTAGTAAAATGATATTATTGTAAACAGCGATGTGCGAGCCATTTGAAACAGTCTGTCTTAGAACGTTCAAAAACGGAAATTATTTTTTCATTTAACTAATACTTGACGCTATACAAAAAAGAATCACACTCTTGTTAACCAATCAAGAGCAGTTACAGGGTAAGAACTATTCAAACAAGGAAGTATTCCTAATACATTCCTCGAGAGAAGATACAGAAATCCGATTCTCAAAGAAACTCAATTCCGTTCTCATTAATTCGTTCTAATTAATTCATCTTACCCAGGAGCAATTTTCCATTGCATATCTGCGAACATCGAATCTGCTTCATGGAAAAGTCTCCGCGAACGTCCAAGTTATTAAAGATGAAAAGAAAAATCCACGTGCAAGAAAGCCAAGTGGAAGAAATGACAGAGCTAGAAAGGGGAAAACGTCGATAAAATCGCGGGAACGAAGTCAGAAATATTTTCTACGATGATTACGAATTATGAGCATTGCTCCTTTCGTTTCTTATTTAGTAGGAAGAAGATCAAATAATCGGCGTTCCTCCTTTTCCTGTTACACGTACAATAGAGCTTCAGCAGTAGACAATGTCCTCTGCTGCAATCATTTTCACGGCAGAAATATTCTTACGGGGCTAAGGCTTGACGTGTTATATATTTTAGCTAAGATCGAGCTTTGTTTAATTTTCCCCGGAGTTGAAGTATCTCGCGTTCCTCTTACCAAGAATATTTCTCGTCTACCTCGCCTTTGTGGATACTACTTCTTGGAATTCTCTTTTAGTTCCTTCGCGACAAATGAATGAAACTCGAACAAACCACCGAGTATATTCGGACTTTTCGAAGATACGAGAGAATATTGAAACCACAACGGTGATCAAAGTAACCAATCTGTGACTTTTTATAGAAATTTTATTTTAAGAAATTTAATGATTTTTTTTTTTTTTTTTAATATATTAACGAAACTTTGCTTTTTTCTTTATATTCAAATCACCCCATTTTCAAAGATTATGATATGGTCAAGAATATTACTATTTCCTGTGTTATTTTACAGACGCTCGCTGCGAACGTAACGATTATTAATTCGCATCGTGAAAGCTACTATGGTCGAAGCTAATCGGTTATCGTAGTGTTAAGTAACAAATGGAACTGGATCGTTCGAGAAAATAACGAGTGAAATCTCGAACATAGTTCGCGCGATTGTCGTGTGGTCCGGGCCACACCCAGTGAAATTGGATCGTCAGAAGTTATCAAATTTTTCGGAACGATCCTGAAGCAGTCGCGAGAGTAACCGGATGGTAGGTAGACGTGGGAGGAATCCCGCGAATAATAGGACGGATAAGATTTCCCTGTCTAGGAAAAATTGAATCGTTATCATGAACCGCAACCCGCTAAGGCTGACGCGTGCGGTTTTGTTGCTCGTGCCGGCTTATGACAGAACTATCGATCCTACTACTGGTCCAACTCGAACTTTTCCTCCGCTTCCCCACTCTGTTCGTAGCCTCTCTCGTCCATCCGAAATTCCAATGCTCTTTCCCTTGTTTCGGCTTGATCCCGTGCGTGAAATACATCCTAAGAGCATGGAAAGCGGTTATGTTACGCGAGTGCTTTACGTGCTTGTTGTATTGCGTTAGTTCGGCAATCGATCCTCTTCTATCCACCATTGGCCATTATAACTTTGATCAAAATTTCTACATACTTCAAATTAATTGACGTATAAGTGGTATTGCGAATTTAATTAATTCTGATTTGATTTTATTAGGCGTTAACGGCGAGATAAATTTGTATTCGTGATTGTGATGTTTAAAGTAATTGTGATAGAATCAGTGCTATGATGCAAAATACAGATAAGACAAATTGCAAATTTTTGAATGCCAAACAAGATTTCGAACAAATTAACCTACTCTTTTTGTATTTTATACATTATTAATATTAGAACTACCACACCAGTCGAATTGACTGGTTTTACAAATTTATTTTCAAATTCCTACTTCGTGTTATATTTTTCTCCGCAATGATGTAATGACTTTCGCAACGATAACTAAAAGAATAATATAATGAATTTTATTTTCCTTTTTATGTATTCAAACTGAAAATAATTTCGTATCAAGGCTACTTATACCAATACCAGTTAAAATGACTGACACTTGTCAAAGTGTGAAAGGGTCCTGCAGTCTCCTCATTTCCTCGTTTTGTACAACTTCGAACACGTTTTTAAAAATTTTGCTGCGTATCATTCGATATTATGATATCAGTTATCAGGAAAATTCCGGATCGATTACTAGATGCTAACACTAGAAGTACCGCACCAGTCAAAACGACTGGTTCTACAATTTTATAAATGTATCGACCCTCGTTTATGGTCCCAGATGGATTAATAATACCAAAAATGTACTACATAACATGGAATTCCTTCTGTAAGAAAGTAATCAATAAATATAAAAATATTCTATTATTAGGTATTTTTCAAGGACCAGTCGTTTTGACTGGTTTTGGTAGAAATAGCTCCGTATTAACTATCGGTAGTTCTATTATTAACGCAATATAATATTAATATAATAAAGATGTAACAAAAATATTATATAAAATGCCATATTTTGAGTATTTTATATTTTTTCGTATTATATACATTCTATTCGTTTTGCACATTTCAATTTTCTATAAATCTATGATCTAGTTACAATAGAGACCACGTTTAACCGAGCACGAAACAGGAGCGGACGTAAAGAAAATTGGTCTCCGGTTATCATTTCTTAGACATATTGCTCTACAAGGTATATTTGAAGAGCGGACGTGAGATACATGAACCATCTTCTCCTTTTATTAGAAATACGTTTAAAATAAAACAATATAAGCGTGGTGCGATACAGCCTTAATTTTAATTCCTCGTATTAATGATTATCATGTCCGAAATCAACGCGGAATAAATTATCGAGATGCACATATCGTCACGTCAATTTCGCTGATGAAAATTCCACGTGACTAATATTGACGTTAACGGCTACAATAACAAATAGTGCATTCGATAAAATGTAAATCGATCAGGTGTTTTCGCTATAAATTATAAAATTAGATCGGGCTGTTCCATGTTTCCTTGATAATTTGATATTTGTCAACTCGTCTCGTGGATTATTAAACAAAAATATAACGCATAAACATATCCGTATAATCATGTTAAAAATCAACACATTCCAAATGTTAGTTCGTAGCGTTAAAGCTAGATGCAGGAAAAATCCTGAAAACTTTCAGGATGACCTATCATATAATAAAAACAAAGCAGAAGCTATGAAAGCTCAAAGTTCTAAATATTTCATTCATAAAAAATTAGAAAAAGAGATACGATATAAAAAAGTACAAAAGTAGAACTCAACAATATTGTATAAAATTATTAACCTAAAGTTTAGAATCACTACATGTTCCATCGAAGATCTAACAATTTTAAAAAACATATGAATTTAAAATTATCTAAAATTTTTAAAAGTTCAAAGTTGAAAAAGAAAAACAGAACACCCCATGTTCTGCTGACACAAAACCCGTATAGAAATATACAATATACCAATTCGTTTTATTCTCGTCTTTATAGAAACAGCATGCAACCTTTTCAAAAAAATTATACAGAAAGGAATCGCAAGTATTATTTAAAAAGAAACAAAGAATTTTTCTAACGATTATATTCATTCTCTCCAAAGTAACAAAGTGCAGACTGCTCCACTTTCTATAATCACTCTCTAAACGATAAAACGTCCAGTCGCCTTGCTGTCCGTGAAATTAACGAAATCAACACACGCGCTCGCGTTCGGTAATGCCGCATTATCGACATCCAATTCGCTGTAATCCCAAAACCGACAAATTGAAAAGGAGAAGAATACCACTGCATGTTTCTCTATCTGGTATTTCTGCTCCCTGCTTTCAGTTATACGCTTATCAAGGAATTGACGAACCACAGAAAATAGCATGAAAATAAGAGAAAAGAGTGAATTTACATAGACATTTGTAGTCTGATCATTAACATTGTCTCTGCACTAGATTTCTCTCTTTCTCTCTGTCTCTCTCTTTCTATTTTATAGATATAACCATAGAAATTGAATCTAATTTTTTGGAGATAACATTTTGGAAGAAATCAAACATCAAATATGAAGATCAGGTCAAGGCCTCAGACAAACCAGCAGCTTTTTTGATTTACCTAAGAAATTCATTTCATTTTAGGAAAAAATGTATTAATTTTAATGAATCTACAATTGGATTCGAGGAAATCTGGGTTGATTTTTCGTCTATAACGACTCTTCCAAATATTCATCCAGATAGTTGTTTGAAAATCTATCTTACGTAAAAACGTTATGAAATTATAAAATATAAATATTTGTTAAATAAATACATGTATATATAACAAAAATAAAGCAAACAACCATAATTTTTTCGTTTACCGAGCGAATGCAAGGAAGCGTTGAAGCTTAAAGCTTCCAAGCTTAAAGCGACACAGTTAACAAAGTCACGTGACTGGAAGAAGCATATGCAACCAATTTAAAACAACCGGTAACACCTGTTTTCCTCGTCTATCAAAACGGTCCCTCGTTTTTTCGCTCTTTATTTTATGTTTTTCCGCCGATACATCGCGTTCAAAATGTGTTCAAATTGTGACAAAGGGACCACGTCGATTCCAGCGGCGGAACGATGCGTTCCCGTTCAACTTCTGGAACAATGCCGCTGATAATAAGATAACAGTCATGCCGGCAAGATTCGTCGGCGAGGTTCTGCAAACGAAAGAAGGTTACCGGGGAACGAGCAAAGGGCCTCCTGTCCTCGCACCATTTCGCTCCCTTTCAACCCCATCCCCTTCGTGAAATTCCTGTCCCGTCGCGATAACAAACTTCGCCCACTTGCTTTTCTCCCTGCGATGAGATCTTACCGCTGCCATTGTAACTGGCTCGTCTCGCCCCCGCTGAATCTCATTATTTCAAACCGCGGCGGTCAACTTCCAACACGTAGCACATGCACGACGTATACGTACATCGAACGAGGCTGAAATAATTAGCCATGCGATTCGCGGTTTCGCGCGTGTCGTTGTTCGGGCACGTTACGCGGTTTGGCTTTTCAAACGACGTCATTGGCGTGTCAGGATTTGCTAAATTAATCGGTGAACACGGTGATGAGTTCGGACTAGACGCATCTCGTGGGAATTCTTTTCGTTCGGCTCTGATTAACAAGTTAATTCGGGGATATAGGCGTACGCAATTTTTAACGATTGAAGTTTGAAGTTTGTATTTGACGCGGATGATATGTTTGATTATCGATTATTATTTAAATGGCATATTACGTATTACTTATTAAAAAGTATTACGCTACTAATCGTGTAATATTCCATTATTATCGAAAGACGTGAAATTTGAAAATTCCATTAATATCATTTACAACCAGATTTTCCCTTCGCAATGCCTCAAAAGCAACTAATCCTTGATCGTTGAAGTGCGTCTCTTTATGCAATTATGGCAAATTTAAAGACGTAGACATGCAAAGAATGTATATAATATATAGGAATACATAAAATATCCAAACTGGAGAATTCGTCATAATTCTTAGCAGACGAAACAAATTACTATATAGGTTCCATTCTTTTAAGTCTAAAAATATATGGAATTACGTAAAAATCCGCAGTCTATCGATCACAAATAAAATATAAATTTGACGTATCCAGAAATCTGGCAACATTGTGCTTCGCATAAAACAACAACGATGAGTACAGGGGGAAAAAATCGCTGAAAATCGTGGAACATCAAGCTCGTTTTCACGTTGATACAAAAGCTATTTCAATGAACATCGGCAATTTTCTGCTATAGCGTGGGCTGTTTAGCCATATAACGGCTGCTAGAGCGACCGTTCCGGTCTCTGGCCTCTATTATTCGACTGGCATTAACCATTTGCGGCAGTGAAAATGCAAAATCGAAAATTCGTGCCTGGACGATTAACGACGGGCCTGTGCGTTCGTCGCGTGATCCACGGACATTTCCGGCTTCTCGTTGATCTCTTAATTCACCGGCCGGAACGAAGTTCTCCCATTTCTACCCCCTCAGGGCAGCCAGAAGGGGGAGAGAGGCGTGTCGAATTGAAACGAAATTACTCGCCAGTGCGCGAATCGTTCGAGAGCTAGTTGGGTAAGCACCTCGTGCTGTTAATGAAATTTTTTTTCTGTGATTTCGTTGGAATTTTTTTTCTCGTAACAGAGAAACGAAAAAGAAAAAAGGGAATAAACGGGGGAACAGAGAGGTAAAAAAAATTTTTTCCCAACGAACGAACATCCGCGCTATACGTAGCTTAATTGTGGGGCACTTCTGTTAATCGGCCAAAGCTCTTGATATTTTTCAGAGGTCCATGTACGAATTTCGACGAGGAGATGCTTTTTCGAGAAATTATTGCGTTGGATTAAAAATTCGACGTGTTGAGACTCTATTCTGCTATGAAAATCTTTAATTTCTCTGTCATCGGTACAATTATTCATAAATATTCCATATTCGTTCATTTTCGTGTAATGAGAGTCCCATTCTTACGAGGAATACGGAATGTTGTACGTGGTGGGCGAATTTTTCGTGAATAGAATGATGGGAAGGCAAGATAACGATTCTTTAAACATGATATCTTATGCAAAGTACGAAATTGTGTGAGTGAAGTTGCTACGCCGCTAAATGATTTTTCGCTACTTCCTCATTTTTTAATATTTCTTCACGAAACTTCACCTATGAAACTTTTTACAGAATTTTCCCTCGTGAGCCGTTTGATCCTCTTCCGTATTACTTCGAAGAGCATTATCTTACGACACTTTTAGGGCGTTACATATAACTCGTTTACAGAAGATCTCATAATCGTAGGATTATGAGGTTGCAGTTCCGTTATGACGCGCTAAAAATCATCGAAGCTACCGGATAACAAAGTTGTCTTCTAATTCCACTAATCGCCTCTTTAAACTAAACGAGCTGCTGATTCGATTAACCGTGCAGGTATATTGATTACGTGTACGCTGTAATGATTTTCCATCCGCCTATGTGCGTCACAATTAGGATTACGTTAGAATTAAAATGAATAGGTAATAAGATGTTTGAGAGATTCTGTAGAAACGCTTCAAAAGGAACGGTCCGCCAATAATTGAAATTTCAGAGAAAAAGCGTGATTGTACTGAAACAGGAATTTTTTCGCCATTTCATTTCTTCCTTTCACCTCACTTACAGAAAGTTCCAGGTACCTTATGACATTTCATATTTATTTATCTTAAAACAGTACGCTAAAATTGTCATCCAACGAGATCGAAAATTTGGGCAGAATTTACTTATAATTCATTTCATTTACGGATTTATAGCCCAGAATTATCATCGAGTCAAAGGGAACATAAATCCTTTGAATGGTTCGTTAATATAACAGCGCAGCGGAAAGTTAAGTTGAAATAATCCATGGCTCGATTTATCGTTGGTTGATCCCCGTGTCCTAATTCGCGAGAGTTCGCTCAGCTTGGTGAACGAAGTTATACACATCGATAATTCTGGGTGACGCATCGTTTTCGACAACGTATGACAAACGTTATTCCTTGCGAAACGATAATCACGCGATCCCGTGAGACACATGTGAAATTTGCGTCCCATCAAATTCGATGTTTCGTCGTGTCCTTTGACTTCGACTCGCGATACAAGCGGAATTTATTTCAAAAATTTTCCAACGATGCCTAGGACGAAAATTTAATTAGAGTTCTACTTCGTTCCACTGTCTTTAAATTCTATTCGAATTCCATTAACGACCTGAAAACAACTGGACACGCTATCGCCCTGTGCCGATAAACTACTCTATAGCGTTAATCGTGTTAATCACGTTCTCGTGATCGCTCGAGATTCAGTTTCAATTTCTTTCTTTAACAACGATGAAACGAGCTAAGCAGCTAATTATATTTTATTAGAAGAACATGGTAAATGCTGTAATTAAGGATCGCGCGAAAAAAATGTCAGAATTTCTCTTTTGTTCATTTCCTGGCTTCTTTATCACTTAGTGGCTAAAAATATATATCTTAAGAAAAAATTGTTGAAAAAGGAAATGACTTAAAAGACTCGAAGATACAAAACCATTTGAAAATAGTTGCTCCAGAATATTTTATCAAAGTAAATTTATAAGAAACAGTATTTCTAAGAGGAAACTTTAAAACGTCGAAATTCTCTGTTGACGATTTTTTCATAATTCACACCTACTCTAAATTCTACGACAGAAGAGGACAGGATCGTAAAATGATCGTACGTCAGATTGAACCAACGTGAAGACGTCCGATAATCGCGTTATCGCTGCAGGCTCGAGACTAATTTGATTAGCCTCTTGTGAAGGATACGGCAGGATTCTCCAACGGAACTGATCTGTCTTCCAGTCGATAGAGGACAATTTGGTGCTTGTAGAGCGAAAAAAGTTAATGTGATTATCTCGGAATTTACCGAGGACTTTGGGAGGACATTGTAGTTCAAAGTCTTAAGAATTTTCTTAACTTTAATGGATTTTTGGAGAGATACTACTGAAAGCCAGAATTTATTGTTTCCGGAACTCAAGATAGAAGATTCGTTAAGTGTTAGTTTCTAAATGAATATAATCTAGCAAGCCGAACATACTAAGTTTTTCAATTGCTATTCATCGAAACAAAAAGAAGTGAATAACTATCAGCACCCTCTTCGTCGTTCGATCAAAGATTTATAGTGGCTTTATCTTCTTTTGTGCTTTAAAGTCGTACGTTAATTTGTACGAACGTTGTATGAACGAGCGTGCAAACTGGCGAACTACGTATTACGACCGGTGTAAATGACTGATAACGCAGCTAATAACGATCGAATAACGCGAATACTGAAATTTCCAGTCAGTCACAAAGCTTCGAGCGACGCAAATTGAGACGTTGCAACGGTATTAACCGCGTTACTAGCCGTTTTGACGCTGGATCCTCTCGAATCGAGTTTGGCAAAGCTCGAAGCACACTTTCGAAATGTTTGCAGATCGGTTGGGAATTAATTTTGCGTTGGCCAATGAATTGAAATGATTTACGCTGATCAAGAACAAAATTGTAGTGTATTATGTTTGCAGACTAATGGTGGCTTCACTTTGTTATCATTGACTGTTTTTGAATTTGAATTGAATTGATTTTTTAAGACCTGGGAACTTTTTCAACTTGTTAAACAGCGATACATTCTGCAAGTGAAAACTGGGATCATTTTTATTACAAATGCTTCGTTTCAGGAGCTCTTTTTCTTTCAACTGCGTTTAATTAAAATCAATTAAACAAGTCCTCTGCCTTAAGAATATTTAATATTGTATAAATATAAAATGTAATTAAAATCAAACTTCCTATCAATTTAGTATGGAACATTATCATCACCAAAATTCTTAAAATTAATCTAACAAGATCATCTTTATATATGGAGGAGAATTGCAAAGAAAAACCGATAAGGTCCTTAATTGAAGAAAATTATGGATAAAGTTAAACTCTCTTTCTCGCTTCCAGGTATTAAAATATATTATTATACATAGCCATAAAGGCTTGGAAATCCATTTAGAAAGTGCTCTAGATAAATACAATTTTTTTATATTTTTTGTAGCGAAGAATCCATTTATACCACTTTTCCACTCAACTCATTTACCACTCGAAATTATCTCATTGCGTTCTAATATTGCGGCAGCAAAACTCGAGCGATGCGCACGTACAAATCGCTTCCGAACAATTTTTTAACCCAAACCACAATTCTGTGTCGATGGTGGATAAATCGATCTCAGAACAATCGCAACGCCAAAACCAGCTCGACTTTCCAGAACGTCAACTTTTCCCTTGGATCGATCGTCGCCAGGTAAATGGCCGCGAACTGTATAATCTGAAAGCTTGGAACTCACAATCGAAACAGAAAGAGGAGGGAAGGTCGGACCATCTATGTAGCGGAACGGAAACGCCGCAACTTTTCTGTTTGGAAAAAATGGAGAACACACAGAACGCAGCGTGTATAAAGTGAGCCGTTTTTATTCATTTTTGCGTTCGCACTGTACTGTTGTTAAGCGAATGCAAGTTGCAACGTTGTCCCGAGGGACGTCGTTTCTTCGTCGGAATGGCAACGTTATCTGCGGTACTGGGTTCCCTTTAAATGCGTTTTTGCGCTGACAAAAGCGAAACCGGAAGCAGCGTCATCGCGTCTCTTTGGGCCGCGATTCAGCGTCGTGGAACCTGGCTGAAATCTGTTGCTTTGTCGAGTCGAGAGGAAAAGGTTCCGCTCTGTAACGACCGTAGTTGAAGAATAAAATGTCGAAGGTGCGGAAGTAGCTGGTTTCGCGTGTTTAAAGTGCGATGGATTCGTGGTCGCGCTGGAGATAAAATGTGGGACGTCAATGACATTTATGCATTTATTTTATATTTACACCATCGACGATCTGATTTTCATGATGCAGTCAGTTTAGTGTTTCAAGCTATCCGTTTAGAATTCGAAATAGGAGATTATAGATCATGTGGACCTGTATAGACAATATTAGCAGATTCGTGGTCGATAATTTTATTGATATCGTAAAGTATCAAACCGCAGATTTCTACAATTATGAGAAAGATTTATAGAGCTCGTCGTAAAATAATATGTTCTGTATTGTTTATTACTGATAATTCGAATAGTAACAGTACCAGATAATTGGTCTGTCCGAGTCCTCTTTCACAATTGAATACTAATTCAATTGTTAACGAAATTTTACTAATTGTCAATATCGACAATTGGAATAAATTTCGCAATAAAATAAATGAAATTGAACGAGCAAATTTTATAAATCACAGATTATCCGATTGTCTTACGTGGTAAAAAGCTGTGAAATTATAAAAGTGAAATCTATTTATACTGACAAGTCACAAGTTATATATCATAAACCTCATTTTTAAATTTTGCAATTTTGTGAGAATAATTATACTGCGATCTATAACATTTATCTCTAGAAAATCATTCATTTTGTTACCAATCTTTCTGCTATTATACAAGAGAATTTTGAATTTATTCTTCATTACAACAGTTACTTATAACATTCTCCGAATAATATTATTTAACCCGTTCACTGCTGGATTTTACGGGTTCAGAATAGTGAACACGTATGTCGTACAGATCGTATGATTACGGTCTGAGCAGTGAAAGGGTTAAATTGCATAGGAAGACCTAACTCCTGGATGAAAGACACCATGTTTCCTTCTCTTTCCTTCTCCTTGAAATTGCATCTTCGTAGAATATTTTAAATACCAAAGCCCCCAGGAAACTCTACAAAACTCTACGAAGATCTATCGAAGAAAACAGTTTCTGAGAAACACGATAAAGACAGGAATAAGAACAGTTGACCCAAAATTTCGTCGGATACATTAAAAAGCTACGGTCTAATAAATTCTGAAACATGCCGAAAGCCTGTTCGACGTAGAGAACCGCAAGCCAGCGGAATTCTTCCGCGGATGTCGTCGTATAGGGATGCTCGACATTCTTGGCGAGCGAGTCTGCGAACGCATACGACAATAAGTCACGCTTGAATTTCCAATAGCGATGCTGCGCTACTCTTGCATCTTGTAGTAGACCATCGTTCCACCCTGGTATACGCAAATTTTGGCAACCTCGAGTGCTCGTAAATGCAACGTGCGGATTCGTCTTGCGCTTCCATCGCAAGATAACGACCGAGGCAACTGTAAAATTTCAGAAAACCGTGCGATTTTGATCGTGGATTCGTTAACACGTGAGAATTCTTTCTGGCGCGAAAAAATGAATTTTAAATGACCCATGGCTGGCTGAACCGTCAGGAACGATATTACGAGTTCGACGCGGTATTTCCAGGGAAATTTATGTGACAAGATCGATAAAATTCTGGATAAAAACTTCACAGTTTCATACATTCGTCTTGTATCGAGTTCTACAGTTACGAGTTTTGAAAAAAACATTTTACGTTTATACTTGGGATTGATGTTAACTTTAAAAATTTTACGAATTTTGGATTTGACACTAGAAATATTTTTTATATATATGTATATATATATCTATATTATCGATGAAAAATTTCGAATCACCTTTCAGGTTATATAAATACCGAATTTTCTATCAATTTTGCTATTTGACAGTCAATACTATAAATATCAATATTGATCTCCCCTCTTTTTACGGACCTTTATCTAAAAAGTTTTCCAAGGAAGCAGCACTCTAAGGGGACTTTTTATGGGTGAGCAGATTCGAAATGTAACGACAGAAACGCTACACAGAGACAGGCGATGTTTGTTCGTGTGACGCATTCAGCGCGACTTCATTGAAGCTTGCCGTTCGTTTCTTCCTCCTTGCTGGAACATGTGCCCTGCCGTTCGCTATTGTGAATCGACCAGGCTGGCCAACGTTCGCCGGAAGCCTCATCGCGCGTCGCGAATGTCAACAGTGGCGCAAGCTTTGACCGCTCTCGCGGAATGGATGACGATCTCACGACGAAACGTACGTTCAATTGAAAACGGTTCTTCGATTTTTATCGCTTTTTCAACAAATGTTGATGTGTGACAGTATTGAAGTTTAACATAGTCGTAGAGCAAGAGATGGTTTTAACAGGTTCTCGTAAACGTTTAGTGTTGTGATAAACAAAGCTGAAAACATCTTCGTACGAAAGAAGATATTTCGCATTTTTGAGACAAACATTTCTATGTTTATCCTCGATCGAAGATAAACAACTAAATCTCAATTATACACTTATGGAGTCCCAAAATTTTGCACACTTCATCACGAAACACAGAAAGATGTTCTACCTAGGATCCTAGTCATACACGAAAACTCTCAGGTATCTAATCCCATGCATCGTTCGGCATCTTCAGAAGCGAACGTCCCTGTGTCAAGCCGCACGTCGCGTAACACCATCGCGAGAGACCCAAAAATCCATCGGCGGGACGCTAGCAATGAAAAGGATCCCTTACCTCAAAAGAGGCGATCAGAACGCAGTACTGTGGAAGGACAGGGATGCCGGACGATCCTGGCTACCTCGAGGGAAGCTCGCCCGGGCGGCATGGCTCCCACCTCTTCGCCCTGTGATCCTCCCGACTGCTGCCCGGCAGGGTGTCCTTCTTCCTCTGTTTGTGCTGATTCGTTTGGCAACCGCGGACGTTGTTCGCACAGAGTGGAAGTCGAAATACGTCGAACACAAGGAAATACCAAAGTATGCTTCCGTATACACCGTAGTAGAACAAAGATCCTTCAACGGCAGGACCTTAGAACTGGAGAGTGTCAAGAATACGCGTCACGACAACGACGACGACACGATTCTCATTCCGGTTACGTCTTCTCGGTGTACGCGTCACACTTGGACTGGTACGATACGCGTCGATAAGAGAGGAGGCGAGAAACGCGACAGAGCCGAAGGATCATCCGACGAGCGAGAAAGAAGAAAAAGTCGTTGATCGAGATGACGTTGGCTACTGTGAAGACAGGGAACGTTACACACACCAGGTCCAGGGTTGGTAAAAAGGACGATCTCTCTAGGGAATCGTGGTCGGCTGTCGAACAGGATCAGAGAAAAGAGAGCACAGAAAACTAGGCACAGGACACGATGGCCCGGCCACTGCGCCGGCACTGAGGCTACGCCGCAGCCTCGCTCTCCTGCTACTCCCTCCCCTCTCGTTGCTCGACTCGCTCTCTCTTTCTCTCTCTCTCTTTCCTCGACTCTCGTTCCCCGCCTCTACCTCTCTCTCTCTCGCTCTCGCTCTCTCTCTCTCTCTTTGCCTCTCCTTTTCCCTCTTCCAAGTTCAATTTCTCTCTCTAACCGCCCCCTACGCGTCTACCTCTCTTCTGTTGCACACACCTCTCCACCGCCCCTCGCTCTCTCTTTTCGGATCTCCGCCACCCCTGACACGCGCTCCTCACCCTCACCCCTCATTCGCTATCCTCCTTCCTCCCTAGACGCAGTTTCTATCTCTGTTTTACTAGCCGCTGCATCCCTCTCGCTTTCTCGATGCTTCTTTCTTGATCGGGATAGGTGTCCGTGTTTTCGAACGCGCGCCCCTCCCGTAACCTTTTCTTGAATCCTCTGCTTCTTTCTTCAATGCCCGGTCCTCTTCTTTTCTAACATACATCAACCGGGTTTCGAGAGGTTTGTTTGCATTTTCTTGGTTTTTTCCGTTAACCTTTTTATCCTGTTCCTCGCCGCATCTTCATTTCTACCCATTCCCTATTCCTTTCGGAGAGTTTCTGGTTTTGTATCCTAATTTCTACTTTCTCGTTTTCTGTGGATTCATTCCAAGCATCCTCTTGGTGATTTTTCTTACCACAATGTTTTACATGTTTCTTTATCTTCAGCTTTGCGCTATCTTTATCTGGGAATACATACCTATATTATATATATATTATTTCATATACATAAACGTGGGCTATTCGTTTTAGGGATGCTTCGAATTATGACGTGTAGCATTTGTTACACGTCGTTTTTTATCTATTTCCTCCATTCAGTACCCTTTACCTGTTCTTTTTATTTTCTACCCCCAATCTTTCATTTCATTCACTTCCCTTCTCATTTCTCGTTTTACGAAGCGAAGTATTTGCTACTAAACTATAGTATCGTCCAGTTCCTTACGTCGATTCCACCTACTTCACTCGTTGAATGCGTTCATCTTTCGCGACTTTACGTTTTACCTCCATCCTTTATTTACTTGTCACCTTTATTCTATCCCGATTTTAATCATTTTATGTTTTTTTAGATTCCTGTTTTCGTTCCCATATTTGTAGAATTTTCCATTCGTTTTCCTACCTCCATTAATCCTCTTACCAAACTCGTCCATTTCGTCCTCGTCATCCTTTATCGCAATTTTCTCAGCTTCTTCCTTCTCAGCTGCATCTTCGCCCGGTTTTCACCGAGATTTTCTTTTCCCATGTCTTGCATTCACAACCCTGTAGCACCCTTTTTGCTTGTTTTTCTCTCTATCCTTTCAATCCTTCTCTGTTTCCCTCCTCTTTCAGCTATAGCGATGGCACCGAGTTCCACGTCATCGAAAATTCTTGCTGTTCTACAGCGTTTCACCACAAAATTCAAGCCCGTGACGATCCTGGCACTCTTTCATCCCCCTCTAACCCTGCCACAAACCCTTGTAGCGCCATCCTGCTGGCAGCCTCAACGATGAAATAAACACAATCCACGGAATCTCTCGATGTACCTTGTGAAACCACGAAATATTTAAGTCCATCACGTTTCTGTTTGCTGTTTCAAACTGGATGATGTCGAACAGTCTGCTCTTTCTTTTCTGCGAATCAACTTTTTCCATCCCTTAAATATTTGTAATATTTAATATTTAAGCTATTGCTAAATAAAAACGAGTAAGGATTTGATAGAAGAGCAGTATTCTAGACATAATACAATCTCTTATTATTTTCTCTAAGTATTTCACGATGTTCATAAAACGTTTAAAAATTCTAGTGAAATGTTTGCTCAAATGACAGATGCAATTTTTCTTTTAAAACGAGATCGATTTTCTTATCCCTTGGATCGATCGGTAAGTGAAAATATGGAAGGAAGAAGAAGTGGAGCCTCAAGGAGCCACGACCTTCGACGTGGTGATATGATCGAGGATAAGGTTCTGATTTGCGGCATGGTCGCATTGTTATGCTAATAATATTCCGCCACTGGGCTGCAAGCCGTCGATGCGATAAAGATTTCACCACGATCCGCGAAATTCCTGACAATCGCATTACAGATGATAATAAAGATAGTCGATGGACAAAAATACGGATTCTACGGTAACGTGATGTTCGATTCGTTGCGCCATGTTCACGTAAATCGAACTTCAACCCCCGAACTTTGCCCAATTTATAGGGAATTCGAACTCTTGGTCGTCGATTCTCTTTGAATTTTTCTCTCCAGAACTTGTTTTCCTCCCGAAAGAAAAGAATGACTTCCTTATGTGGAACTATTTTTCAGCAAACAAAAGCGCACGAGGAATTTCGCGGTGATTCCTCGATTCAAAGACGCCTAACGTTGCGTCAAGGGGCAATTACAGAACTAGAAATGGCATTGTTATTAGCGATATACACAAGCACATCGTAAGTAGGTTCGAATATTGACCGATCAGATTTGAGTGTTTTGTAAGTGTTTTAAAAAAATGGAGCAAAATTTTCCAGTAGAACTGAGTGTGAACACGACAGATACGAATATTTTAAATATACATCCAAACAGAATCAGAAACTGGTCAGATTTTACCAACGTTATCATGACAATTGTGTCTCATTATAGTACCGATGAAACTTCAAAGTGTTTTGTACGACACACACAGTATATACTACATAAAAGCTCTCTCCGATAAGCGTTTAAATATTTTCACTGGCCACTATACGTATTGAACTTGATGCCAATGCTAATTATTAGCGAAGCGTAACGCGCCCAGTTTCTGCAATTCAATCGTTACCTACGCTACTGTTTGAACCGCACACTTACCTTTGATAAATTACATGCATGGAATGGTATCTCGATGAAACAAATTCTGACTATTGAGCGATTAAGAATGTTAGATATAAACTGTTCACTCGGCCGAATAATTATTCTGTGATAAATGATATCAGGAGTAACGCAAATAAGACTGTCTGTTACTATGCGCAGCTAGTTTATAACGAGCAATAGGAAGCCCTGTCGCCACCAACGTATTACATTTTGCACCTGTAGAATTCAATAGTCGCTTACACCATTGTTGCTCTGTTTGTTTCTAGAGTGTCTCTTGGAACCACAGCCAAATAGTACAATTAGCATCTGAGATCTGGTCTCGGGCTTCGCTTTATTTCCAAACTTTAAAGGATACAGATCATCACAACCTCTTTTTCCTATAATTTCCGCGTCTTGATTTTGAAAATGCACGATAAATTAAAGAGCAACTGCAACTTACAACCTTCCTATGAAGTTAGCAGTGTAAAAAGTTTAATACAATTTGAACAAGTTCAGTGAAAAACGTACTCGGTATGCGCGCATTCGACAAGTTTTCTCAAATTCAACTCGATCTTCTCAGAAACAATATAATTTTATTATTCCTTATTTCCGTTTTATTTCAAGTCATCAAATCCCTAACGTTGCTTACAGTGGCTACGAATAGTGTTGTCACGCCATTGTATTACGTTGTCCGAAAGGTTTCTTTCGCTTTATGGGGAAATAATAGACACACGTTTTTTGTTTTATATTATTTTGTCGATCGATTGTACGTACGATCCATTTTGTTCTGTTGAGATAAACACCATGACATTTCACAGACTTGGTTTCACGTTTGTATAAAGGTGCACTGTTGTAAAAAACACGTTTGCGAAACAAAGCCACTAATAAATATCTATTATATAATTTACGTACCAATAAATTAGAACCAAAGATATTAAAATGTCATTTAATAATTTAATAATCTTTTTTCATATATGACTACAAAAATGCTACGGAAATGAAACGTAGAACCTGATTAAAAAAAGAAAAACACTGTCTTGAATAATAATAGTATGTGCCAATACCTTTCATAGTCACCATGTATCACACATTTAAACTCACGCTGTATACTTACGCCATTGCTCTTTCTCGAAGCAAAGTCCGTATACAATTAACTTTGTGACGTGAGTAGACCTTTCTCAAAGATCTTAACCAGCGATCTACAACTGCTGCGATAGCGCGAGGCCTTCGTACATAGCGAAAGACCGCGAATTTCCTGGGCGATTAATCTCGCACCTGGCGTCCTTGACCCCAGAAATGGAAAGGTTACAGGAGTCAAGGATGCGCATGCAACGTCTCCTGGCCCCGTGGTAGTCGAAAATCGATGACGGTGAACAAGGTTAGACCGCGACTTTCCATTTTGCGTGATCAACAGAGAGTGAAAATAAAGGCTCGACTTAACGAGCACCGCCGCAGGATGCAGTGTGTACGTGTGTCGTGATCCGTCGTGGACACGGTGCTCGAATTCGTGCCGCGAAAGATTTACGATCCGACAGTTTTGTCCGATTGATAGTGTTGCTCGATCGTGATCAGAAACTATTTGAGTTGTATAGTACGATGAAGGGGTTCGTACAATGTGGTAGAAATAACGGCACTTTGTTGCACACAAATTTTGTAGCGTGAGAAGTGGAGGAATAGTGGTCAGGTGTTTCGTTCCTTAGCTGTAATTGAATTTTGCATCGCAAAATTTCTAATATATTTATTGTACAAAATGTCCAACTTTTAATCAACACCTCACGAATCTTAAAGAAAAAAACGTGTGTATATTACTCGTAAATTTCATCAACTGTATCATGGGAAGTGTTATCTCCTTTTTTATCCCCTATGATATAGAACTAAAAACCAGTAGGATTTTTGTACTTCAAAGCATCATAGATGTATCTCTCTTATCATAAAAATATCATCTCTAAACTCTAATTTTATCAGTGTTATTATTTTATCACACTTAAGTTTACATTTTACTTTAAAAAAGGCCATTTACTTGCTTTATACTTCTAAAGTTCTTTGTGTATTATTTTTTAGATTTTAGTTTGTGTGCTTAACGTTTTACAGATTTTCATTTCCTGGCACTTTCCCCTTGCATTTCTCACGCTCCATATTCAACCGCGTCGGAATATACGGTTACCTTTAATCTGCACGCGACTACCACAACAATGGTATTCCATTTCGATCGCAGAATTCGGATGTTCGACGAGTCAACCGTACCACGCGACGACGCTTTTTTCTAACAGAAATCGAACGGCAACACGACAGACGAAGCGTCGGGTTCCCGTAGTGGCGATCCAGCCTTCGGGATTAGATTTCAATGGGAAGGTATTTGAAACGCACCGTGCGATGCATCGCCATTGGGAAACGAACACGCATCCTGAAATTCCGTTCTTTATGACGGGGAATTTTGCGATGAAATGATTTCATCCTGGTATCCCATGAAAAAGAGAGATTTTTAGTTTAGTGTGAAACAGTGATGCAATAGAAAGTAATCGAAGTAAAATTAGATTAAATTAAATTAAATTAAATGGGGTGGATTAACTATTTCGAAACTCCAGTTACGCGTATTTACCATCAATTTTTCATGCTGTCTTCTAGTCAATATAAAATATAAACACCAGTGATCCTAGTGATACCAGTAATACCAGTGATCCAATATTTGATATGTAATTTGGCGTGGTAAATATTTCAAGAGATCAAATAGTTTGAAAATCTTTGATCCAAAACGAGAACATAGATATCGTATACGTTTAAGGACACTTCTGAATATCTAAGGGTAAAAAGCTCTTCTTTCCTTTTTCCCTGAAACTATATTATATCTTGAGATTCCTTCATTGCGCCGTGTGAAATAAAACCTTCTACTACCACACCTTCTATTTTTCATCGGTGAAGAACTAACGAAGTTTCAACAATGATATAGTCGTCGGCCGTAAGTCGTTCTTCGAGAATTGTATCGACTAGAAGGAACAATGAAATTGCAAATATTTCACGAGAACAAACGAAGAAAACTGTTGGGAAGGAAAACGGATGAAAATTTCAAAATAAAGAAGATGATTTTCTTTTCTTAACCGCTTCTCGTGTAGAACAAAAACACACGATGACTCTGGATATCTCGAATGTCTCTTCAGCCTCTTTTTTGCGTTGCTAGAAAACTTCATAGGGTCTATACTAAAAAGGGAAGTATCATAAAATTCAGAAAGAGAATAAAAGAAACAATATAAAATAAAAAATATTATACCTAGCAGCAATTACAACATTCTTTTCTGTAATAAAGAACAGAAAAGTTTTCATGTCTCCTTGTACTATCTCTATAAGTGTACACTCTCCTCTTGCATCTTCTACATCGACGATATCTTTCATATTTACGAAAATTCTTTTGTAAAAGTTTTCTTGAAAATTCTTCGTCTCCTTTGCAAATTTATAGTTTCTCCTTGCGCCTTAGTATATCGTCGATATTTTCCTTATTTACCGAATTCTTTTTTGAAAATTCTTCGGTCTCTTTATAAATTTATAGTTTACTTTTCCTCTACCTTCTACATCGCATCGATATTTTTCATATCTATCAAAATCCTTTTATAAAAGTATTTCAAGGATTTCTAGCTCGTGGAAGCGAGGGGATATGAAGCGAAGAAAACAAACGCGGGAAACGCAATTTCGATCAGCTCGTATCTGTGGGATTTAATGGAGAAAAAATAGAGGTTGACGGGAAATTAACGTGGACAATGGAACGGGAGCATCAGCAGATCGCGACCTGTCAAGGCACGTTGTAAAATATATATTTTACAATCGGCCGCCGTTGCCGACAATTTTTCAATTAATCTATCGACCGGTGTCACGCTGCCCTTTTTTCGCTGTTCGTTCAACGTCACCGTGGTGACAAAAACTTTTACTGTCCGTATCTCGACCAATTTTTCGACCAGTGTTTGCAAAATCCGTATGGAATTTCCACCATTACTTGTTTCACTTACTCTCCAACACGCACCAATGAATTTCAACGTCTATCCTTTGTCACCGTGTAAAATGTTGCGTAGCTATCTGCATATGGAAGCATCTCCAGGCGCTGAATTTTGTTAAATATTTTATCGTGTAATCTGGAGGTCTCGTGGTTTGCAATTTTTTCACAAAACTAGAATTCGATTTAATTAACCTTTCAATGACGAAAACTAGGTCAACTCTGACACGTGTAAATGTTTTACATTTATAATTTTCTCAATTATATTTACTTGGCATGTTTGACAAAAATAAAAACAAAGGTTAAAAAATCTATATGAAACGCACTGTTGCTTTATTGATCGGCACCACAGATTAAAAAGTAATAGAACTAGATGTAAAAATATATAAAGGTATAAAAAATGTATCCTTTAAATAAATTGTAATATAAACATTGTATAGTAATCGTGTACCAATACGCGACGTTTTATAATACACAGAGTATACTTTAACTGGCAACACAGGAATATCTCGTAAAGATCAGAATATGTATATATTAAAAATATATTGTTGCATAAATCCTTTGGTACGAAGAAAAACATATAGTTGGTATGTCATCCTTCTATAAATAGGATAATGGAAAAAATTTCAATATCTATCTAATGTTTTTAAATGGAACGATATATTTTTTTATTCAAAATGTGTTATTCGAAAAGATACACGAATTTCTTTGCGAATTGACGAGGAAATAAATCGAAGGTGGGCTCTTGAGATAAAATGTTTCCATTCTGGCCAGAATCGCAGCGTATTCTTGGAAAAACTCTCGTTCTGTGGCCAGATCGATCTTCGACCAGACAAATTCGGCTGCGAAACGTAGCGAACCAACGATGAGGTATCGCTGGTGGAAACTTTTTCCCGAGACTTTCGAACCACCGAAGTCCAGCTCAACGAAAAATGAAATTCAGGAATCGAGGGGCGCCTCGCCGACATTTTACAGCGTGCATCGCAAGGTAACATCGACTACCGACTTGAAAGAGGATTAAATCACGAGAAGTACACCTTAACAGGATTATTCCACGAGAATTCAGCTTAAACGTGGCTTGTGTTTGCGCTCAAGTGATGAAGTAGAATTTTAATTGACACTTTAAGCAAGAATTTTGCGATGGAAAATTTAGAAATACACTTATCGAAATAGCTGAAGAATAGCTATTAGGAAACAGTTCTATGAACTTCAACCAACCGAACAGAAAGAAAGAAATTATCCGTATGATATTGCAATAAAGATTTATCGGTCTATAACAGTTCAAAGATACGTAACCTAAAACTCTCATGCTATAAAAATCCATCGATTCGTGGTTTTTCTACATTACTGCTTTATTAATCTTGCAGATTTCTCTAAAAATTCCTATCTCCTTAATCATCGAACTATCAATCATAAATCCTCTCCATCTTACTCTTCCGTGAAACAAAATCCACCATAAGGTACCCTCCAAGAACTCTGTGATCTTCGTATCATTCGTGTCTCATTCAAAGATGTTCTAGCATAGGTATTCGAATGAAATTCATCGAAAAGACAGTACAGGTTAAACGAAGTCACGTTAGCAGAGTTAACTATTCCTCGTGCTAATCCAGCTTGCTCGCTGTCTAACGAGACGACTGACATTTATTCAGTTTCTGTTCCGGTGACGCTCGTTCGTCACGGAAGAACAACGATAACGGGATTTCCACGTCGACGGAAGTCGAAGTGGACGTCGACGGCGGATAGATCATGAAAGCTGGTCGAACGATGCCGTTTAATGACCGCCAGCTACGGGATAGCGATCGTTTCTGATCGAAATAACAAGACCCTAGACGAACATCCTCTGTGATGATACGTCCAAGAGATTTCTCGGTAATCCAAGGATAATCGTGGACCGTTTCAAGCAACTGATACCTCGATTTTATTGTTTTGTGTAAGGATCGCTGTTGTTGATGGAATTGAATCTAATCCTTTAACACGCGAAAATTTAGAGCTGGGATGGTGAGACTGGAACGGTTTGACGATTAAGAGAAAGTTGATTTGGTTGCAATGATTAAATTAAGGGCTTAGTGGGGACAATAATGACAAAGATGCAAATTTGTGCACAAGTTTGTTTAAAACGATAAAGGTGTTTCCTTTGATAAAACGAGATTTCTATATTGAAATATAGAAAACTTGAAGAATGCAGAAATGTTGCATGAAATAAGTTGAGAAAATTTAGCGTAAATTTTCTCTCGTATGACTTTGATTAGACACACATTCATATGAACACAATTATCTTAGTTGTTCGATAATATTACATTACAAGTAACGTTTTAAAGATTGATGGGTGTTAAACATCTCTAACCTAATCATGAATCGATACCTGTTCGGAAAGCAATGAAAGAAGCCCGGAACTCTGCAGCGAAAGAGCGGAAGAAAGTTTCGTGGCTCCGAAAGTTCAACGAGATTGAAAGCTAACTCTGAGCGGAGCCACTCAGGAGATTAAAAAAAAATTCAGGTACACGATTTAACGACCGCCTCCACGTCCACTCGATACTCTCGTCGCATAATTTCGTTTTCCTTCATCTTATCCGAACCAAATCGACGAAATCCGTTATAATTACCTATTATTACACGATTTCGTTTTTCCAATATTAATTAACCTGATTCTCGTTCAGATTTTTTTTCGTTGCTTGATTCATCCGAATGCAATGATACACTATGTATGTCTTATGAATGAATTCGTAATATCATCATGTACATGTAGAAACTTCACATTGATATACTTATTTATATTTATACTCCAATAATTATTAGTTTTATCTTAGTATTAGTTATGATGTCAAAATATATATACAAATATAGGTAAAGCCTTTCTAAACGATTATTGAAAGTATCGTAAAATAAGAAGTTAGTTTCCAAGGGATGAGACGATTAGTTTTTAGCTTCAACTGGATGAAAAGAAAATATATAAATTAAAAAGAAATGTTTTTCATTGGAAAATATAACTTTCTAGCTGAAGTGGGTAAAATTTCTCTTACAAAATTTCACCCACAGACAAACAGGAAGGTAAGCTAAATGAAAATCATTTATAAAAGGTAAATTCACAGAGGAAGTAGATTCTCATCTTCATCGACGCTTTTAATTTGCAGTTTATCAAGTATTAGGTATCCTCACAGCTCGCTGTGTAATTAATTCAGTAAAAATTAAAAATACTGAAACAAGTCGACGCAACAGTAGATGTTGAAAACTTGAGTTTTTTTTCTATTCTTCTGTCTATCGACTGGAAAGTTGTGTTGCATCGTGGTTCGCCGTTCTAATGTAACCGGATGGCCAGGAATTATGCTTGGTTCACGGTAATTACTTCGAGTAGTGGCGGGGTTATTACGAACCCCTGCAACGAAGCCACCACAGTGTTAATTTATTTTCGCCTGGTCGATAATTAACGCCAATTCGAAGAGACATCGTACTTTTTCCGCCCTCTTTTCCCCAACTTCTCGAAACTTTTCCTTTGAAAGGTGGAACTCGTGCTGAAAAACTTTCCTTTTCTCTCGTTCGTTTACGAAACTCTTCTATCATTTACTACATTATTTTTTTTGTTTACTTCTTCCTTTAAAAACTTCGTTCGCCGTTGCCTACATGGTTTTAAGATTTAATAACCATACTCCGTTAGTATATTTGATGAGCATATGCAAGCAAAAATGTTATACATTGACAAAGTTTGACCATTAATCTCTGATACATCCTGCATGCCAATAATTTTGAAAGATCCAAATAAAATCATAAACATATACATATATATGGTATTTAAGAAATATAAATCGAAAAATATGGATCATAGAAATTTTCAATAAAAAATTGGCAATTTTGAAAAATTCAACTTCCGTTTGAATAGCCGTTGCCTTCCATATTTTCGAACATTTTTCTGGTGAAAAAACGCTGATAGAAAACAAAGAAGCGAACGAAAACAAAAGGGGCGCGATTGTGCGAAAAAACATCACAAACGTCACCATCGTGTTTTAGAAACTTTTAGAGTGCCAATAACAACGGAAGGTTTGGCACAGCTTGTCAGAGAGGAATCACCAGCTCTTGAAAAGGGTTGCATCGGAAGTCGTGCCACGGTTTATAGTTCAAGGATGGCTGTCTCTATTCCAGGATAGAGGAACCTGGTGTAATTGATGAGTTCGCGTCACGCCAACCGCGATAATGCCCGTCACGTGATCAGGCTGAGTTCTCCTTGGCACCTAGCTTCGAGTTCTCCCTGGATGGAAGATGGATTTCCGGTCTGTCACGCGACCTACGTTGAAGCTGCCTCGTTAGAAGTAAATAGACTAGGAACTTTCGATGGATCGTTACTTCTTACTTTCCTAAATTAGGTGTAAGCAGCGAGTGATTAAAACTGTTGAGAATATGTAGGAAATTATGTAGAAACAGTAGCTTCTTTAATTTAATTAAAGACAACTTTTGTCGTGAGGTCGTCAATTTCATGATTCAACTAGAGACCATTTTTCTGCGACGATGTTAGACCATTCTTTCGTTTTCTTTCAAAAAGACCCGTTTCTATCAGCAGTTCTTGGATTATCATAGAAATATGCAAAAATTCAGGAACGAGAGTTGTAGCTCATCACAGAGTTTACTAAGTTAACTTTGTGCACTTAAGAATCTGAAAGAAGAATTTTAAGAAGTTACGAATTCATAATTGGAGCGTTATAGACAACAGCACAATGTTCATGAAACATTCAATCGTTTGACTAACCTGTTCTGTACTGCTTGATAGGGATCGACGAACATTAGTAGACTCAGATGAATATTTGAAAGCAGTTGAAAGCTTCCAAAGACATTCAGAGAACTTCTCCGATGCCTCTTCTTCTATCGTGTAGGGAAGCTCCAACAGTATCTGGTCCCACGTGAATAGCCAAGAATCGTCCGCGAATCTGTTGAAGCACTCAAAAGGCTATTTGAACTCGAAACTACGCTTACAAACCGCGTATCTTAGGATACCCTTTCTACATATTGTTCTATATTACTAGTCAAGAATCTGGACAATCATTATCTTGACAATACATGGGTACCAAACAACCACGACTCAAAGCTTCGTATCACCATCTAAGATATTTAACTAGAACTGCTTATTATAGAGTAAACGAAACTTTGTATTATGTGTCGTTTATTGGTAACAAAAATTAAGGAAAACTTTTTATGTTCCTAAAGTTCCACTAGTATCAATCAATAATTGGTAACAAAAATTAAGGAAAACTTTTTATGTTCCTAAAGTTCCACTAGTATCAATCAATAATTTGGACAATTGTTATTTCAAGCTTAGATACGAAACAATCGAAAATCAGAACCTCGTTTCATTAGCTCTAAACCTGATAGAAAATTATTTAAAAAATTTTTTAAATTAAAGGAACGCATTTTTGTATCAAGAATTGTAAAAATTTTAAAAATCTTCTCAAATTCCCAAAGCTTACCGAATACCAGTGAAGCAATTATTATTTCGAGAATCGAAGCTTCGTTCTAGCTATAAATCTACCCTGTAACTACTAAAATGCATAAAGTCGTAATCTGTAAGTCCTGTGCCAGTAACAGAAATTACAGAAAACTCCTTAAACACCCACAACTTCATGAACAACACAATCTAAGAACTGCACGAAAGCCACGTTAAGATGCGATCGTAAACGCGGTGCACGTTGGTCAGGATTTTAAAAAACAAGCAAAATGAAAAGATTTAGAATGGAAGAAAGCGAAAGAAAGGGATGCGAACAAGGGAGCAAGAATATAAAGGCGCGAGTTAACGGAGGCTGGAAAAGCTAGACAAAAGGGACTGAGTCTATTTCCCGCGTTGAAAGTGTTCCTGCTGGTAGCCGGGTAGTAACGTAGAGGTAGACGGGGTGCAATCTATTGTCAACCCTCTACCGAGGCCTGTAACAATGGTTCTCTGTGTCAGCGACGCTTTTCATCGCCGCGTAAACGCTATCGGTGACGCGAACACCGATCTTCGTGTTCCGCGAGATGAGGCCGAGAGAAAGACACCTCCACCGGATACTATCTCTTCAGCATCCTTCCTTTTCACCTTTCTCTCTCTCTCTCTCTCTCTCTCTCTCTCTCTCTCTCTCTCTCTGTCTCTTTGTGCATTTATCTGCCTCTTAGCTGTCAAACCAATGACAAATCGATGACTCTTGCCTCGATCGTGTAGATTTGCATGCGCCGGGATTGTTTAATGCGTGACACGATGGCTGAGAAAGTAGCATGCTCGTAAACGAATTTGTGTATCCGCGTAACCGCGATCTTTGATGCTCCTTCGTGATGTCGTTCTTTGATAAGATGGGACAGATTTGTGTCGAATGAATCTTTAAATTAGGAAGTTCGTAAGTAATATTGTCGATGTGGATATAAATATTGGTTGATTTTTGTTCTTTGACAGATGTTTGCGAATCATAAAGGAAAGTAAAATTCTGTTAGGTTCTGTAGCGGTATATGTGTCTTAGCACGTTTCGATTCGAAGACACCTTACGTAGTTGTTTTGCTACAGAGAATCAACATCGTACAACGCACATAATATAATAAACACACTCAGCACAAAACAATTTCGCTGCTACGTGCAACTTACAACCGGCAACAAGTTCAAACTTTTCGGTACCCCCCTCGAACAGTATAAATAGACGACCATGTCCACCATACACAGTCAGTCGCGCGAATCAATATCAGTATCGAGTCAGTCAGTTAGTCAGTCAGTCAGTCAGTCAGTCAGTCAGTCAGTCAGTCAGTCAGTCAGTCAGTCAGTCAGTCAGTCAGTTAGTCAGTCAGTCACTCAGTCACTCAGTCAGTCACTCAGTTAGTCAGTCAGTCAGTCAGTCAATCAGTCAGTCGAGCGAACAAGTGTAACGAATTAGTCTAGCGAATCACTATAACAATTAGTATCAGTACCACAGTATCGCGCAATCTCATAACGCTTGCGCTTTGCTAATCTCAAGGCTTGCGATTCACTTTGTATTCTACATTTTAAAATATCTGTAAATATAATTAATTGAATTAACTCGTCTCGTTATTAATTTAACCAACAACACGTCACTCCGACCACCACAGTTTCTTAATAAAATGAAAAAGAAATATTTAAATAGAGAATTTGCTGGCAGGATACTTACCCCACAAGATGCATAAATATAAAAATTAACCGGTTATTGTTCTTTGATAGATTTTTGCGAATCATCGGAGAAGGTAAGATCGTGTTGGATTCTTTGATAAAATAGAGCAGGCATGTGTTAAACTATAAAATCATGAGGCACAAGATTGAAACGATGAAAAGAACGCATGCAGAAAGATCAAACAACGAGCCATCGGTTTGGCTGGCTCGAATTCTGATATTTACAAAATGTCGGAATAATCTATGTGCTGTTAAATGTTGAGGTAGACAGATTTACGATCATCGAGAGACAATTTATTTCCTATTAACGCCTGCCTTGACATCTGTACAAATGTCCAAGTGTCTCTGAATCGCTGGAAACATTAGTGCACGTTCCAAATCGACCATAGCCATTGGACGGTCGACAAACAATTTTTCAGGCGGCCTCAATTCGCCGGAGGAACAATTTCTCGTTGTAAATCAAACGGAAAATGGTTAGGTTCGCGTGCCAACTCGTCCTTCGCGATGTTCCTTGGTTATTAAAGCAGCGCTTAAGCCGTCAGGATGTGCATACGCGGCGATAAGCCGAGGCCTTAGCCCAGTTCACCCTAAGGAAATGGATACCATCGCGTGGGTGGACGATGTTACTATGCGATAAAGACATCTTAAGCTGGAAACAAACACCAATTCCGAAGCTATTCGTTTGTAAATGCTGGACTGACTCGTTTAATTTGCAAACCTAATTTTATTTTCCATATCGTAGATCAAACTTGCGTGGAATAATTCAAAATCATAGACTTATCCTAAACTTGTGCAGAATAGTTTAAATTCTTCGATCAAACTTGCGTGGAATAATTTAAAATAGAATATTCGAAAAGTATAGTGCTAAGAATTCTTTATTGTCGAGCTGTTTATTGTATATCGTTTATTGTATATTAGTTAACAATTAGAGAATATTCGTGCTGAAGTATTGGCAGCGTAAATGCTAAAGTTTATCAACGTATTTCATTGTACCATAATGTCTAAAATAACATATTCCAAAAACTCAAGTAATAACATATCCTCAAAACTCGGACCCATCTCATGTCGCTGTGGAATGAGATATCATATCCATTGCCACTTTTATATTCAACGAGACCATGTAGAAAACGAGAAACGTGTAGGAATTTGAGGTAGAGCAAAGTGCACCACGCATTCCTCGTTCGTCGAATTTTTCTTCCCGTTGGCTGGCGAATCGCACGATTCCAGGTCAGCAGGTTCGATGATGGGGGTGGATGTTCAACGAGCAGCGTTTCCAACGTCGCGACGCTGCGGAGGATACTGGGCCGGCTGATTAAATTACACAAAAGTCTCTTTGACCGGAACCGACCGATCGAGTTGGCATCGGCTGTAGGCATCGACCGCGCGGAAGGATGACAAACTTCGTTTCCGTCCTTCTGAATCTGTTTCACGGTCCAGCTGAGAGAGGAAGCTGTGTGGATGCTGAGGGGGATGGAAGAAATTGAGAATGAAAGGCTAAAGGGCCAAGTTTGAACGAAGAGAGGAAGAATACAGGAAACGTCGAGTAAAACGAAGGAAATTAGGGAATGGGAAAGTTCGGTTATAAAGAAGAGAAATAGAGAATCACTGGCAAGAATAAGAGAATTCGAAGAAAAAGTGGATTGATGAAAGAAGGAGGAAGAAAGTTACGGAATGGTCGAATTAGAACGAACAACTTCAGGTAAAAAGGAAAAAGTATTTAGAAAGGTTCGAAGACTTGTGAGATGAAAATAACAGAATAGTAGTGAATTAAAAAATAGTTGTTAATCGTAGAAGCAGTTTAGTTCTTCTTTGAATATTTATGTTTTATCATTCTTGCGTCTTAAGCAGATAAATAAAATATTCTACGTTTTTTCTCATGCTCCGCTATACATGTGTATAAAAATAAAAATCAAAGAGAATGTATACTCGACGGGTAAAAGAATTTATACGGAATACGAATGAATAAACTAGCGGAAAAAGAAAATACAGAGGCAAAAAAGCGACAAAGGAGTCATGGTATATGAAATAGTAGGAATCTAAAAGGAACGAAACAAGCCATTAAAGAAATGAGGAACAGAGGACACCGTGGATTATGGAAGAATGAAAAGGCGCGAGTTTTAAGGGGAAAAAGGAAGAAAGAAAATGTTAATGGTTAAAAACGAAAAGAAAACAGAGGAGGAAACACAGAATAAAAATCAATGGATACATTAAGTCGTTGTAAATGACCAACTTCTTATACCTTTATTTATATTGAAAATTATACTAATCAAATTATGATTTACCAGATTGAATATTTTGACCGTCATATGTAGTAATGAAATGTCTATGTAATAATAAAATCAATCTATATGAATAAAATAGTAAATTAACATTTTTTAAGTATTTAAAATCTCCTTTTTTAAGTATTTAAAATCTATATGAATCCGGCGAAGGTTGTACGTACAAACAACAAATCCCACGGAGCTGCTCATACAAATCGTCGATTAATTCGACGAGTGATGTGCTATGAAATGCGATCGATCCGCTAAGCAAAGTAGAGAAGGATCATTTATCTCTCTATTTTTGTTACTCTCCCTCGTTTGATATACGGCCAACACGTTTGATATTGCGCACTCTTTTGTGACTGCACTGTCGACATTTATGATTCTTTCTGATTTCTCATGCGAGCTTAACTCGTCTCTGGAGTAATCACGACCGGCTAGATTTAATCTGATATTTTCCGGTTACTGTTTCCATCATGGATAAAAATCAACGATACATCGTCGATGAAATCATTCGCTGTAATCACGAATACGATTACGATACAGGAGGTTTTATCTGTTAGAATTTCTATTCGATATTAAACGGTTCTCCCTATATTTCATGCTACATTCCTTTTTTCTAGAATTTCTTTTGAACGTTGGTATTTTAATAGTATATGATAATTGAAAGAATCTACGATCTCATGGGTGTGAAAAAAGAAAAAGATAAATTAAGATATTAAATTAAATTTCTGATTATCTTTGGTCCAGTACCGAATTTCCTTTCTACGTTTTCGAGCTTATTAATTCGATTTATCCAAAAAAACACGCGTTGAAAGTATAGGAAATGAAAATCAATGGTCGTTGATATCTGCTTTTTAAGTGTCAATTGGAATTTTTCAAACTTTGCTTTCACGTTGATATTAATAACTTCTCTTCTCGATATGTGAAACGTAAATGGATTATTATCCGTGGAACAAGTCGTTTATGTATTGTTGCGTATTCGTTCAACTGAAAAATAAAAACATTAAATACACAAATATAACGTATAATGATAGTAATTAGACTGCTAAACTGTTCTAATTAATTGTTGATTAAAACAAAAATATTGTTTCGAAGAAAATATCGGTGGTTTATTAACAATCGTTTTAACAAGTTTATACAGCTTTCTCTCAGAGGATGATTATCCAATGATAAATCGAATAAGATCTTACGATAAGAAACAAAACAAAAAAAGATCAAAACGAGAAATTCACTCATTCCATCTTCCTCGCGATCCATTTTCCACTTACTTGACTATCACGGAAACGTATCGAGCATCCTTAAGTATCGATTCACCCACGACGTCGTTGCCTTTGAAGTATTTGCATCGCGTCTGTGCCAAGGGAGAACACGCGTGTGAACACGTCTACGAATCTCTGAAACCGATCCCAACACCTCTTTTCATCCACGCCTCTCTCCTTTAACCAAATTTCCCTTCCGAATTATATTAAAGAATAATCCTGACATTAGTATGGCACTCTTCGTACGCGTTGAAAATTCTCATTTTCTTGTCACAGTTTCTTCTTTTCCTTTGGAATTGTATTAAAGAATAATCCTGACACTTGTATAGTCTTCGAAGATAACAAAAATTTTCATTTTCTCCACCCACAACTTTGCCTTATTTGCTTTCAAATTACATTACGTCTGTTACCCTTCGAACTCGAACAAATTTTCAGAAGATCTAGATCTTCGTCGATCATTCCCCAGGAAACAATTCACGAGATCACTGTAACTTAACACATTCGCTGCCATCTTTGGAACTGCACATCCTTTTCACTTAACTTTCTTTACTTTAAGGGATAACAACTATTCCAACGCTCTCTGTACTGCTTCTTACAATTTTTGAAGCCATTTTATCAAGAAGTAAAAGTTGTATAAATAGTATTACGTAAATAATCACATCGACGTGGTATATACGCCAGTAACAGCGAATGTATTAACGAACGACAAAACTCGTAAATCGCTCAAAGAATATTCACAAAATTCGATCCACGCCATTAAAACAACAACAGACCACGATGTATCGTTGATGAAAGTCAAACAGGTAGCTGAACTAGCTATACTCTGTACGTGTGATTTAGAATTTTGGATTTGGGTCAGTGAGTATGCGAGTATCCCAGACAATTTGCCCAAAATCGGTCCATCGTGTGGTAAAGGTGAGGGAAGACGCCAGATAGAGCATGTGCTTCGTCCGTGTAGCTCTGCTGCTCGAACATGATGTCCTTATCCACCAGAGCTTTGTTCAGAGCCATAGATTGTTGGTAATGCACATTGTCATCGCCGGTACCGTGTATCAGCATGTATTTTTTGCCACGAATTCCTTCTACCCTTCTGGCCACATCCGTGTGGTTGTAACCGTATAGATTATCCGCGGGAGTAGGCAACCCCATGAACCGTTCCGTGTACAAGGAATCTGCGATGTTTGGTTTTGTGACGTCAGAATATGAGTTAGGAGCAATTTATTATAGTAGAGAATTATTACGTTGGTATATTATAATATATATATTGTAAATCATAGCGTCCTTTTTTCTCTGTGCAATTTAGATTAAGGTTTAAATAGAAATAGATTCTCTGATTTGTACAATCCATTCGAATCTTATCCTTCAAAAAGAAAATGGAAAATACTCTATTTTAAGAATAATCATGTCTATAAAATGTAGATCTGCAAAAATTGTAAAATTTTATAGAAACGGAGTTTTGAACTTTTTGGATTTCTTCGCAATTAACCGTGAAGATGGAGTGAATTAAAGTTGCTTTGTTGTAAGAGAAAATAATCGTATCGATGTATCCCTATATTTTGTAATTGACTAAATATTTAGTAATTAATTATCGTTATTTCCCGGAGCCCAAATGGAGATGGTGTTAGATACTTATTAATGTTCCACGAGGTATGGCATTACCGTAATAAATCCAGGAGGTCACAGGTGCGACTGATATACCGCATTTGAACACCGAGGCCTTGTCAGTAGCCAGCACCATGGCAGTAGAGAAGCCGCCATAACTCCAACCCCATATCGCGGTTCTGTTTGGATCGATCCACGAATATGTCTCTTGCAGTATCCTAAAAATCATACGCATGCTGAAATTCCTACTATTGGGAATTTTCTACTGTTCCTATCAAAATTAATCTTTTAGCAATTTTCATTCCAAAAATTACATAAAATGAAATTCCTGAAATGCTAAATTACTAACTTTATAACAGTGACGTATCATTTCGCTTGGAACTTTTGCCAGAATACCATACAAAGGATATAATTCTACAAAGTTACTTATATTAAAAAATTTGTAATTAAAGAGTTAAAGTAAAATATTAAAACATACTGATGATTTTTTAATCCTACCTAAATAAATAAAATTTAATGCCAAAAGAGTTATTGTTATAATATGCAGACGTTTCTTCTTTTTCAAACGTGCCTTCCTACCATATCAGATATGAGAGGTTCTGCCGTATTCTCAAAAGAATCTGAACATTTGCTTTTTTCAAACAAATAAGGGAGATCTAAAAATTGTAAAACCTGAATCTACCTAGTAACAGCAATTTGATCCTCGATTTCCACGGTGCCAAGTCGCCGATAAATTTCGAACAACATCTTGCTACCTTTATAAGCTGACCCACGACCATCGATGCGACCATAAATTACGCTCCTGTTGGTCACTATGTACGATTCGAAACCAAACGATGCTTCATTGGTGACCCTAACAGTGTTTGGACCTGCGTAACTGTAAAAGTGAAAAGAAAAATAAAAAATTCGGGGAAGATAAATTGATGAAACATTGTACTAACGTAAGAACTTTTCTACGATTGGAAATAGAGATCACGAATCTCTCTCTTTCTCTCTCGCGTGCAGATCAATCATACTTAATAATCTCGAACGGTGGAAAACGAATTTCAGGATTAAGGTACCACTTGGGTCTCGCGGATTTTTGCTCGTAACGGTGCAACGATAATCGGAAAATCGAACAGCCACCGCATTCCGAACGTGACTCGAGATAGATTACGAATGGATTCCAACCTCTCGGAAGCATATACGTCCCTTCATTTGTGTGCTTGGATTATTATCTCTTGCTTGTTATTATCGATTCGGGAGAAATGTATTCGGGACGCTTTTATGTTCATAAAGAAGAGAATTATAGTTTATATTCTTTTTTTAAGTCGCTGTTTTAACGCTCCTAATTGATATCATGGAACACATAGTTTGAATTAATTCCTTCAGGATTGAATGTTTTTTAAATTTTCTTTTCAATTATTAATAATAGAGACACATTGTTTCAATATTTATGTATATATAGATATATAAACTTACACGTTGATTAATAAAGGGTACGATTTCTTCTCGTCAAAATCAGGCGGCAGAGAAAGTTTAACTTTATTCTTGTATCCATTAGCAGTGACATAGAAATTTCTAAAGATAGGCTGCGTACGGGTTGCCAGTTTTTGTCTCAGTGATCGATTTTCCTCCCAATTATAAATACGTTTATGATTGGCGTTCATAATCGTGATGAACAATGGATCCGGACCAGAGCAAGACAGGACATAGTTCGAGCTATCGGTAGAAAAGTACGCGTAGGCATAAGTGCAGCGATTTCCTGTAAAGCAATCGATATTTTTCAAAATAAATCGCATAACATATATAGATAATACATTTATTCATCAATATTGGACAACTTTTCCTGAACAACGGTATATGTATTCGAAACCCATTCCCAAGTTTCAAATACTTGCCCTCAGGAGAAAAGACGTTACAGGACAAACAAACAGGTGCTTCATTGCCATCCAACTGCACCGAGTACACATTTCTATGCGAAGGTTCATCGAGCTCATTGCCCAAATAATAAAGTCTCTTCCTGGCGTGATCCACCGCTAGGATGGAGATAACTTCCTTAGCTCCTGGGGTCAAATCCCTTTCGCCAATCAGCTTCCCATCCTTGTACTCGAACCTAGTCGCATGTTGGAACCGTCCAGCCGGTGTTCCAGAATCCTGAAGCTTCACAATGATAACATATTCATCGTGAAAGACGAGAGGTAGAATGCGAAGCCAGCCCTCGTTTTCCTCCTCGTAGTAAATATTACTGTTGTTACCCCTTAAGTCGTAGAGAACTATCTGAGCTTTATTCTGCACACGGTTCGTCCAGGTGACAGTAACTTGGTGATTGGTCCTCCAGCTCACGGTGTAGAGGACGCAGTCTCTGTGAAAGAAAAACACGTTCGGAAAATTCCTAAATTTTTATCTTAATTATCTTATTAATAAGCTAGAGATTTTTATCGAAATTCGTGTTTTCATGATCACAATTAGGTAACCCATTGACCATCAAACAGAAAAATAATCCGTTGGTCGATCGCTATTCTGAAGTTAAATTCGTGTAGTATATATTAATGTTAAACGAATGTGTAAGTAACCGAACAATTGTCAGAACGGAACCTTAATCCTTGTGAGATACTTACGTGCCAACAATATCAGTGGGCGGCTCAAGATTGAGTATTTCAGACGACCAATTATCCAAATCAACGACGCTCATTGATACGATTGGATTTGGACTGCCTGCCTAAAATTTGAAAAATTATGCGTTTATATCTAAACGACATTAACAAAGAAAGAACCACGAGCTTTTAAATATTAAATCTTTAATTAAATTTTTAAATTGGATAATTAGAATTTTGTAATAATTGAGATTTATCGTTCCTAATTAAATATTATATGCGTAGTACCTTTCTGCAAGAAATTACGCTAAAGAAGAATTTTACGAAAAAAAACACAAGTCAATGATACACGTGTTTCACATTGAAATAGCTCCGCGTATAAAATAAAGATTGCTTTCACAAGTGGTCCAACATCTAATCGAACCAGTTTTTCGCCATTGTAGTACAACTACGAGAGAATAGGTCTGTTACGAGAAAAAACTAACGGTTAAACGCTACGACGACCGCAAGATAACCCTTTTCATCCCCTTTTAAACCCCGCAACGACGCCGTAAGGATAGCTTGAGCTTCCTAATCTCGTCTTTTAACGACTGTAAAACTGTGTTACTTGCATCCGAACAGGCTGACTAAAGCAAAAGGTCGATTATCCGATTCGATTGATTTTTCCTTATTAAATTCCCATTTTCGATTCTATACGTTCCGGAAATTGTTAACAACAAAAATAACTACCTTTGGATATTTGATTTTTATTTCCTTCGGGTATTGATCTTTCATGTTTCCTGGAGATCCATACCTTGGTATTTCGATATCTTTCACGTTCGTATCATTGAAAGTAGCAAAAGCAAGCTGTCGTCCATCGGGAGAAAACCAGAGAGCCGAAGCAGAAGCTAATACTTCCTCTGTAAACGTTAACACGTGAATTATTTCGATTATTCTATCGATTAATCAAACTAATAATTCCATCCTAATGGAGAATTAGAATTTTACAATTAGAATTTTTCTAACATTAACGTGTTAAAGTTGCCATTGAACACTTTAATGTTAGCAAGATAATAAATGGAGGATTAACATTATCTGTTCGACCATTCTTTTCGATTACCTTCGTAAACCCAATCAGGTACTCCGTTATAAACGGTGTCGAGCACACCCGTGTTCGTTATTCTTCGAATATGACTGCCCCCCTCGGAGAACTCTTGGTAATAGATATCGTTCTCGTGAACATAAATCAAAGCGTTCCTCGTGGGCGACCACTTGAACAGAGGTATGCGATCGCCATTCGCAATTCTCGTATACGTTCTACGTGAATGAAAGCAAAGAAATATAAAAAAGGAAACGTATATAAATTAATAAGAATTAACTTTTTGAAAATAATTTAACAAGAAAGTCTTGAATTTTTTTATTATTAATCTGCAATTAGGAATACTACAGTTAGAAGTCTGATACATTGTTATTGATATTTGTAATATTTTATTTTTACACGAATATTGACAAACTCGAAATATATAACTGAAAGTAACTGAACGAACATTAACTTTATCATTATTGCTACTGACATGTTGCATTGTTTTGTAATTTGATTTATCACGATGCCGTTAAAATTGTCACTAATGTAAAGTAGATAGTTTACCTGGTTTTAGTGTTGTATACGTCGCACCTTTGATACAGTGAGTACCGGAAACCCTGGAGATCGATAACTTATATACCTTTTTATACTCAACGAACAGAGATGGAATTTTAACCGTTGCACTAGTAAAACGTTTACGATACGATCGATCGGAACTTGTAGCATGCAAAAATTATATACTCACGTTTGCATAGTCATGACTAATCGCAACGAAAGAATTATCGAAGGAAAAGCTTATGGAAGGCTTCTCGTAATCGGCCTGAAAGCACGTTAATATTCATTTAGAAAATATCAGACAAACATCCAATCGAAGCAGCAGTCAATATAACGAAGAACAATCGTTCACGAAAGTCTAAAAATATTAATGTTTCAAAAGTGAAAAATCTGAATATTTGTGCGTTTGAGAATTTTGACGAATATTTGGAAATTCGAAAATTTAAAAACTTAAAAATCTTTTAATTTCTAAATTTAACGATTTCAAGACGTGGAAATATGAAAACTGACGATTCGTCTCCCACACTGTCGATCAGATTTTTAATCAAAACACGTGTCAAAATTAGCGAAGAACAGACGTGATACATTTGACAAGAAGGATCGAGTAACGATTCGTCTACCATTTTATCGGCATAGTGGTAAGCGGAAATTGGTCCCTGGAGTATAGCAAGTATTCGAAATTGGGAGCAATATCAAGGTATCGGAGCAGTATGGTGGGACAAATGCTTGAGTGATTTGGAGTATCGATACTATTGATTTCGTGTCAAGTTATCGGATACGTTACGACACGATAAATCTTAAATTGTTCGGAACAATCGATACATTATCGTGGTATTAATTCATCGAACGTCGAAATGCTACGTCATACTTCGATCTTCCTTGAGGGGATAGAATGGGAAGAAACATTTTCACGTTTTGTATTTCACGAATGATATTTTGTATTTCGTTCTATGCTCTTTGAACCATATTTCAATATTCGAATATTTCAGAATTTGAAAGTTTATAGGTTTGTATGTGACAAAACTTGAAAAGTTAAAAACTTGCAAATTTCGGATAAACATTAGAAATCTTATTTGTTGAAACGAGAACGAGACTGGGATGCAAAAATGCGAAAACCGTAGCAGGGTTGATAGGAAAACGTTTCAAAAGTCTTATTTATAATGTATAATTTGGAATGATTATAGTTCAGAATGATCAGTAAACGTTTACCTGGAATATCGCTAAAAGAGACGCAAACGCTTCGAGACCAGGGAAAATTGAAAAGAAAATGTTAGACATCGTGTTTCTTAAATCAACAACGTTCGATGTTGATTCATGGTCAAAAGTGGACGGTGTAATTCACCGGTTAAGAAGCTGGTCAACGCTGAGAATTTCCGTACGATTAATTAAACGTAACCGTGTTATTTGTACGTGTCCTCGATCGAGCAAAAGGGAGAGCCAGACATTCAAGCAATTTGTTCTTGAAATTGAAACGTAATTTCTCGAAAGCCCGCTGTCCACATCCAATGGAAATTCCAAATTGCTTAAATAATTAAAGTACTGAATGAAACATTGTAGAAATTCGAAAATATCAGATATCCTCTTCAAGATTCTCTTCTAAATTTTCTATGTTCTTTTATATTGTTTTATTGGATATTTAATTTCTTGGTATTCAAAAAATAAATGGCGTTTGATAAAATAAAGAATCTTCTAAAAATTTGATTCAATTTGATTTTTGAGTATTTCGTTCGTATAATAAATAGCGACTAATATGACATGATTTCGTTCTTTCCAATCGTAACATTAACTGTAATTCATTACATCCATCTTAATATTAGGTTGTCCGGAAAGTGTCTTTCTTTCGCAAACGTGTCTTTTACAACAATGCACCTTCATACAAACGTGAAACCAAGTCTGTGAAATGTCGCGGTGTTTACCTGAATAGAACAAAATGGATCGTACGTAATTTGACAAAATAATATAAAACAAAAACGCTGTGCGTCTATTATTTCTTCATAAGACAAAAGAAGCTTTCCGGACAACCTAATATGTACCTACGTGTATATCATATTTTTGATTATAGCCAACATATACATTATTCGCTATCCTCTGACAATTATCACAATCATTTAAATTTAAAATATTTATAAAAAGGTCAAGACGAAAATTACAACATCTTGCCTTTGATGGTGAACTATTTCTAATTTCCAAAAAGACAAAGGACCTATTTGTGTTCCAATACGAAACTGATAAATTTCTTCTGATCCTAAAGCATATATATGCTACATATACATATATATGTGTGTGTGTGTGTGTATAGGTAAAAATACACCAAATAGCATATACACGTATAGGTGAAAATAGATCAAATAAATCATACCATCACGGAAGAATCCAAAAGGACCCAAGTGGTTCCCTTGGTCACGTCGAATACGCGAATATTACCAATATAATTATCGGAATAAAGGATTTCCGTGTCTGTTTCCCAAGTAGCATTGAAGACGTTCGCCCGAAAACTTTGATCATAAGTTTCTTCCAGCTTGAATGGAACCCTAACAGGATGATGATTATTGCCCTCCGAGGATTCGTATCTGCCCACGTCCTTGTCGATCACTTGTGGAACTATATCGAAAGACGGGAACTCTTAGTATTTTCTTACGAATAGAACCAAAGGAGGAAAGTGAAGGAAGAGGAAGAAAAGACGAGGCTGGAAAAATGTCGAGTAATGCTAAAATTTCGGAACTGTACGAGTTTCTTGATATAGGTAGACTGATTAATTGCGAATTTATTATTCATCGAGTCATATGTGGGTCAAAGCTGTGACTCAGAATATCCGTGATCCACATGCATGTCAGAGTTGTTTAGGTTTAGGTGTCCATAATCTGCATACTCTTCGAGAGAATTTTAATGGTTTGAGTGGCGCAAGTCATTAGGGAAATTTCATGGAAAATTGCCAAGCGATGAAGCAATAGTGCTTGATTTATACCGTATTGAAATTAGAATTAGCAATCGGTATAATCACGTTATTTCTGCATTTCTCCATTCTACTTCGCGGTATACTGCTATATACATTGTCGCTCATAAACAAATTGTCGATGTTTATTTCTTTAAATTCAGATTTCTAAGAGTACGATTTCACAAAAACAGAACTTCAGTAGACATTTATTTCATCCACTTAGTATTATACCAAGTATATTATACTTCTTTTTACATTATACCGATTATTTCAACGCAATTATATTTTTCGTTTTCAAAAATGTCCTACGTTTGGCAAAAGTATGAAACAATCGTTATAAAACAAGATAACCATCGTCATACGTTTAGATCAATGATTTCTGGCGTCACCGTAGCGTGGAAATCGTAACAGGCAGAAAGTATACGGAGTAGGGCTACAATTAAACTTATCTCCAAGCAAATAACGCAAATCGGCGAAGAGCATTAGCCCGATTCCCGTCGATCTCGAGGCACCCGGCTGTATCCCGAGACGTCCGGTCCCTAAGCGGCTCAACGGAAGCGCGATTATCTCTTGAGGACAAAGAAGCGGAAGACTTACTGGATTTTCCAGCAACAAGGACGACCAGGAATCCATGCAGCACCAGTATCAGCTGTGGCAGTATCTGGAAAAGATTTCGTTCCCGTTGAAAGAGACCATAAAAAGACAGAGAAAAAAGGAGGTCGAAGAAAAAGAATCCTCGCATCTGGAATTCCATTCCTCTCTCCGTGCTGCTCTGTCCGCGACACCTCGTCAGGATACGGCGAGGCGAAAAAGGAAAGACGGATTTATAGAACATGTTGAAGGCGTTCGACCCCGGAGACAGAAACACGTGCATCGCATAAAGGTTTCGCGTCGACGATTTCGCGAGCTTAGTAAAATCCGCGAAATTGCTGTCGCGAAATTGCTGGACGACTCCTGACCAGATTTGTTAACCCTCCGGCGGGCAAGATGGCTGTGATCGTCGTTTTCTTAAGCCCGTCATATCTATAGACAAGATATCTCGCTATATGGCGAAATGAAATTCATAGTAGCGCAAGTAAATATTTTGAGAATTTGGATTTAATCGTGTATTTCGACACTTAAAATGATTATTCAATTAATTCCAGAATTAATTAAGTTAGAATCGGGTCGATGAAGTCTGAAGAATGGTGTGAATTCAAGAAATACATTTTGAGACTCGTCACAAAATATCATCAAAGTATTATTTTTATATCAATTAGATATCATCCATCGATGCCTCGCAAATTAATTTTTGACCTGAAGCTTTCACACGGGACATTTACAGAAACCTTTTGAAATACTTATTAACGTTTTATTTCTTACTAATATTTTAAAATATCTATCTTTTGTCTCTTATACTATAATTATATTACTTATTATACGTCGTCGAGTTACAAAGGGATTGTCGCGACGGATTAAAGCTAAAGACAATCTCCTTTATCGATTACGCTCGTGAATTATAATAGAAACTGGTCTATATTGAGTTGGAACTAGGAAAGGAGGACAATTCGCGAAGTGGAAATATAACAATGAGATGACAGATAAGAAAAGAAAGATCAACGAACGGTGTTGCACGATAAAGAAAAGTTGAACCAGGAAAGGAGTAATAGGACTTTTCCGTTTGGTTGTGAATCTTTTAGGAGACGTCAGGATAGAATAGATCACGTTGGGAAAGTCCGTTGGTCAGCACAAGTATCTCGTGAATGATATAAGGTTAGTGGAATTCTCGTTCGAAGAGGATCAGGTTTAAGAACGCTTACTAGGTATACCAAGTATTCTTGGTATTTAAAGCGAAGAAGAAAAGGTTCCACTTCAAAGTTATTTTCAAGAAGAAACTACTAATTTTTGTTCTTAACTTCTCTGCAAAATTAAACATTAAATTTCTTATCTAACTCGTTAATTTGATTATCTTTTAACCACAAATTTCTATATTTTCAAAATTAAAATTAAGGTAGATCGATTTTAATTCGCTCAAATATAAATATGATATTATTTAATCCGCACACAAATGAAATTACGTATTAACTGTTCAGCAATAACAGTGCTGATATCTCTGTTATCTATCGGTATCGAAATAGTATTGTTGATACGCAGTATCGAAGTTGGATGGAATTGTTTTTCCAAAAACTCGAGTCTAAAAACACTTACTCGAATTACTCGGTTATAACATTCTCACGATTTAAAATACAGCCTAATAAAAATAAACTTCAAACCGTAAAGACATTGAAAATTTTAGAACTTGTACTATGGCTATCGAAAGTCAAAAGTCCGCGATAAAAGCAAGCGTTTCTTTTTCGTTCAAGCAAGAACAATAAAAAAAAAAAAAAATTCAGCGAGAAATTAAATATTCTTTGCATGTACGAAACCTGGAAGAAAATGTTCGAAATTCTCCTCGCTTAACGAAAACCGACTGACAAAACAAAGCTGATTTGAAATTCTAAAATTGCATTTTCTCATTCGTCGCCGATATATTTATTTATTTCATAAGCAAAGAGTGCCTTGATTTAACGAAGAAAATCTTTGAAAGTTTCAGCTCTGTGAAATTTCATTAAAGTTACCCGATTTATCGTTACAATCCCTATTTACGAAATGTGGAACACCTATTCATTAAAAATATTGGCTAATATTAAATAGTTATTCTGTAATTTAACCAATTAACGTCAAACGTACACCTAGCAGGTTAACTTTTATTTGTTCACCTTGGCTCTTCGAATGCATCGCAAACACGATGTGCAAAAATTGTTAATAATTCTCTCAAGATCATTAATCTTCCGATCAAGCAATAAATATAATCTTGGAATAAAAATGCCTGTTTTGATTTATCAACGCGTCTTTTTTCTTTTTCACGATTACGTTGTGTCTTCGCGTTTCCAACCTCTTTTTCCGCGAGATTTCTCCCAAAAGCGACGCATCGTCGGCGATAAATCGAGGCACGCGAAACTTCTTCATCCATGCGACGAAAACAACTGGAAAGAAAAGTTGTTGAATCGATACGATTCTCTGGAAGGAAACGGAATTTGAAAATGTCGGTCGATTACGGGATCGGCAATTATCTTCAGGGTGTTTGCTTTTAACACGACCGTTTCTTTCTTTTTTGTTATTAGCACGCGTGCGATCGTCGTAAAACCGGTTACACGAAGAGTCTACCTAAATATAGATTACCGTGTAAACGGGAAAAATTGATAGTGCAGGTGATACAGTTAATCCAAAGAAAAAAAAAATTGTTTTCTAAACATGTAATAATCCCTTACTTTTATCTCTTATCCATGTAATTTCTAAATTCCTAAACAAACTCACTTAAATGTAATCGCTGGTAATATTTCGATAACAGCTGATATATTAAACATCAACGTATCACATATTCTTTCAATTACTGATAAAAATGAATACTCTGTCACCTATTTCTATACAACGACTTATCGGTATTCAGATGACATCCATATCGCATAAAAAGAGCAAAATTACATAATGAGACTGATAATTCAACGTGTCACGAGACTCGACACATTCAAAAAATAAATAAAAAAGGAGAAAAGAAAAAAATCAGCGAATTTCATTGACAAGTGACAGTGACCTCCATTTCAATCGATTAGACGATAAGAACAACAGGTCGATCTTAATTACTTCTACAAACTATATAATCACTTGAATAGCGGAAGAGATAGAAGAAAAAGCTTGCTCTCCGATAACCTACCCGGTTCCACGACATAGCAAACATGTAGCAGGGTCCGACGATGTTGATTTCCCTATCGTGTGATTTCTTCTAGTGACGATCGAGAGATCGACACGGCTCGATGAATGTCACGGGTGCGTCGAACACAGACTGATCCATCACGTAGTTTTCCGATGTGCCGGAGGCCGCGATCACTCCCACCTCCGACGATCAACACGGGGCATTCCCTCATAGTACTCGGTCTTGGCTTCAGTCTTTTTCCTCTTTTCTAGTTTCGTTAATTCTCCGGTTATCATTACGATCGATTGATAAGGAAATCTTCTCTTTATCTGTATACCGCGAACTGTGAATATTCGATCAAGTTCGTATATGGAGATTGATGAGTAAGGAAAATATGATGATGGATTAAGAAAGAATTGGTCATCTTGCATATGGATGATTTTGTATAATGATGTTGAATTAGCGAAGAGGTAGATGCATGAAAAGATTTGTATACAGTTATGCATATAGCCTTGTATTATGACTTGGGTTTTAACGTCTTCAGTAACGGATTTGCTAAAGCTGGAAAGATAACGAAAATATATTTTTCCAAGGAAAATAATGTATACGTTGCTCGGCTGTCCAAACTTTGGCTGTATGTGGAAACTTTGACAGATTTATACTCATAGTATTTGGACTCGACCAAAGTACATAAAATAATAATGAATTAGTAATTAGAAACAGCACTTACTACTTCTTTGTAGTATCATAAATTATAATTATATATATTATACATTTAAATGATTTATTAAAATGTGTAATAATAATGTACTTTCCTAGTTATTCTACATCTGCTGTACGACTACTGTATATTCACATAACGCTATTTACGTCACGTTTGGTGTTTTTTATCAATTTGCGAAAAATCTTCTTGGTATACGAAAATGAACGAATCGAAAGATGCAGAGCTCGTCAAGTTGGAAAATAACACTGAGAAGTTTGACAATTTCAAACACAATCATTGTTATTCCATATCAACTTTTAGAAATCAATCTAACCGCATCAGTTGTTCAATGATAACGAATACGCTTCAAACTCAAAAGCTTTGAATTCAGTACTTTTTTATTCAGTTTTGTAGGAAATTAGTTCTGTATCAATACTTTCGTTCATTACTATATAAGCCAACATTACTTTAAAAGGTTAAGTAACGCTTAATTTAAATTTTAATTCGAATTTAATCTCTTCTTAACCCTCTGAATCTAATTATACCATTGATAGCATCGTAGTTTTCATTCACCTATTTATTATATTACCACAGATATAAAATTGATCACAACAATACCGTACTATTCGATTGCAGACAAAACAGTAAGATAATCCTCTTTTGGAATCATGGGTTCTATAAAAAAAATGATCGCAACTGTAACACAAAAAATCAAATTTGGGCGATATATCAAAACGAAAAAAAAAAAAAATAAATAACATGCAGAATGTAATTCCATTCAGTTGACGTCAAAAAAGAATGAAACGAGGGGAAATCGAACGGATTAACGTCGGCTGGAATCTGGCGACGTGAGCGCAGACACTTCACATTCTTTCCCCGTCGTCGGTTGTCACTAATAATCCTGATTCACGGGCCAACGCTGTCAATAACTTCGTAAAGCTTTACGAAATTCTGCCGCTGTAAATCGCGGTTATCGAACGACAACTCATCGTCGCTGCGGAGATCGTCGCTCGGTATTGCAAGTTGCAACGCGTCACGACAAGGACGCTCATTGATTCGATGACGCGCAAACAACCGGCGAACCGGGCCAGGAAAAGATACTCGACCGATAAAATTGCACGCTGCTGAAATTATTCTGCGAACCAGTCACGCGCCACGCGTAATCGCTACTAGCTACTCGCTTCGTGACCTGTCTAACAAAAGGCGCTAATCTATGGAATTACCAGTTAAAAGTTAAGCGTTGACTATTCTATCGTGGCTTTGTAAATTGCTTTTGTGAGTCGTTATTGATCTAAACGAGTACCATAGTCATTTGTTATTGTAAGATTTACATTCTAGGAGTAAATTGGAATAATACATGAAAATATTCATACAGTAAAATCCATTAAATTTATAGCAAAAGCTTCCGCATACTTCGCGTCAATTAATGATAGTATTTACGAAACAGATAATAATAAGTGTACGTATTTATTTACGCGAATAGAGATAAGGTTCATCCGAACATTGATGGTCCCAAGAACGTGTGGGTAACGCGAATGATAACTCGTGTTGGGTCAATGCTACGTGAAGCAATGTTTGTAGAGCAAAGTCGAGGCGCGAACTGCTAGGTAGGTCCGCGGAGTACAGACGCATCTTTCGTTTGACAGGGAGCGTGACGGGACTCGGAAGAGAGCCGGAAACAAGCCGCTTATATCGTCGACCTCGACGAACCTAATCAGCCAATCTTTGCTGAATGCCCATTGTTCCGGTATTTCGAGCGGGGTCGTGATAAGATTCAACTGAGAGATATTTTAAACACGAATCAACTAAACTATACGTTTTCAACAATCAATTAACGAACTTATAGATAGACAAGGTTAGACGACACTTGTAGATAAACTGAAGTATTGGTACAGACTATACATATTTTCCTGTAAAGCCCTGTATGAATCTGTAAAACAAAATTCATATTCGATTCTTTTATAAGACATAACTTACAAATTTATAATTTAAATATACTATAGCTACACTGTCATCAAGGAGGAGTATAATAAAACTAAACAGTAAACAATGTATAAACGATAGTTTTTAGCAAAAATGAAGTTTCATTGATTATGCTACGAGAAAGTATAAAAGTACCAGAAACCAAAAATTAATAATTCACAGAGGTTTGAAGATTTTTTAAATTTATGATAAATCTGATTTAGAACGAAGAAGTTTAATCTTGCATATAGAGTGTCAACAATGTTGTAATATTCAAAATAGCACAACAGATACAGCAATAACATCTAATGTATATGTATATAATCAGATCTCATTTATCAAGTCAGTAGCGTCACCCCTCGTTGATAACGAAGAATGTGATAACGCTATCGAATAAAACTAGATACTCAAACGCCTGTAAATATGCAACTGCAATATCTCGAAGCATTTTAATTCTTGACTAATCTCGCTAGATGTCTCTCGTATAGAATTTACTAGAACATGATATAATTCCTATATTCGCCGTAGCAAATCACAGAGGGCGCAAGAAACACTCGTTTTCTCGAGGTCGGTATTACAGAAAGTGAAACACAAAGTCCCTATATAATAATAGATCTATTCTGTATTTAGTCTGTGCTCACATAATGAGATATCTATATTCTGTATTTAGTCAATGTTCCGATATATAATAGAAATATAATAAACGATATTCATCTCATAAGATTTCTTCTGTAGAAAATATTTGTTCATAAGTCGATATATTTTCGTAACAATGAGTTCCTTATCGATCTAAGATACAATTCATTTAATAAACTCCCTAATCGAGTTCGAATCCCACAAAATGGTCATATCTTTGTCGCGATCAGGTAAAACAATTTCATTGATCGATACGAAATTGGACGCGGTTCAACTTTCACAATCTACATGAAATATAATAAAGCGCACCAAACAATCTGATATTAACTTGTAGCATCAAATATCAGTTACAATAATGAAATAAAAGAATCGGGAATAAATAAAAGAATACAAATGAAAGAATAAAAGGGCTTATTAGGTCGTTATACATTATCTTTCTTTCTTCACCTAGTTCTTTAGTTATTTTCTTCGTCATTCGGATCCTGCGATATATGCCAAATATCGTTATGACATAGCACCGGTAGATTCACATTCAGGACGATTACAAGGTATTGCAATTAGTGTTGAATATTACTAAAATATACAATCGACAATAAAAAGAAGGAAAATAATTTTTTAACACACAATAATTTTATCCGGCTGATCCGAATAAAAAAAAGATGCTTAAACATTTGCAATTTCTCAATTTTATAATTTATACGAAGCTATTCAACGTGGCTTGTCGGCGGTTCGCATATAATAACTAATTACAATTTATTCGTTGTACCATAAAATAGTGTAGACGTACGAACTTCGATCTAAAACTTTAAATTCAATCAGAAACTATAAGTTCACCGAGAAACGTTCTAACAAAAGCTCCAAATTTCATATCTCCAATAATAGAAGATGCAAATATAATTTCCCCGTTATTTAACAAAATATCTATCTTTTGGTTTAAAAAGTCGATCGTCAAGGCGTTTGTTTTGTATGTTGTTGTTGTAAGTTGTATGACGCCGTAATCCAGAATATTTCTACCCTTCCGTGGGCGCGTTTACTATCGATCGATCCGAACGCACGCGGCACTCGTTGCCACGAGTTGCAAAATCGTGTAAGCGGAGCGAGAGAGAGGGTGCAAAAACCCACCCCCCGCGCAACATGCTATAAGTACCGGACACGAACAGAGCGCGGGCTTATAGGTCCCGTTGCGGTCTTCCTCGTTCGTTCGTTCTCTTCAACGCTACCACGATCACGGACCATTACCGGTGATCTATGAATAGATCACGAGATCTTCGACTGCCATTTTGACTTCGCGTCAAACGTAGATCAATTGACGGGGGGACGTAGACAACACGTGGAACATTCGAGAGGAAGAGTAACAGGGAGAATGACAAGGTCACCGGTGAATCGGGAATTTGGGCAAACGGAAGTTCGATCCTGTCAGTGGAATACTCGGGGCTGGGATCCATGCTGATCGTGATGCCGATTGGCGTCACCTGAAATCACATTCCACTATCGTCCACCAGGATGAAGAATAGCAAGTCGATGATGGATATCGAGGACATTTGTGGGTGTTCGAAACTACCCTCGATCATTCCTAAGAAGGAACTACCGCACTTGAAATCCACTTCCGGTAAGTTTGAAATTATTCGAGTATAGAACGGATTGTAGATTGAACTGTCCGAGATTGGAGAGATTGAACTGAGTCGAGTAACGTTTTATTGACTACCGTTTGATTTACTCACCTCTGTTATCGAAGTGGGTTTCAATTAGTTCTCCCGCCATTTATATCGAAGTCTAGAAAATTGAGAATTTCAAATTGAAAATTCGAATTTGAATGTAAAAGAAAGTTTGAATTTATTTGAATTGAATTGAATTTAAGTTTGATTTATATCTGAACTTGAATTAAAAAATGTAAACTTTTCTTAAGAAATTTGTATCTAATCTTGCGTTAAATAGAATCTGAATTTAAATATCTAGTTAACGAAATAGCCGCAATCTTTTTAAAGATCTAAAAATCTTGTACTTTGCTGCTCGACTTTCGTAGAATTTCTAAAGTCTCGTCTTATCAAATCTCCCCAAAAACTTTCGATAGATTCCACTCGTCACTTTGAATTCTTGACAGTTCTCTGGATCTTGATTTGTACGGATGGAGGATATTGATTGAACCGTTTCATCCGACTTCCACGAACTTTTCCTTCTCTATAACTTTCGTTTACCATTCTTCGAAGATTCTTCCTTCTCTGGCACAAAATGTCTGTGATCCTGTTAAATTTAACGTGATTTCAGTGGAAGCACCATCGATGCTGACTTACGTTCCAGTTTTTCATATTGCGGTTCAGACACGTCTCACAGGGATTTAGTATCACATTGACGTGGTGACCAAGTTTTGGAACAAATTTGCAAATAATTTTACATTAAATTCTTTATTTACCTCATTTCTGAAGAATGCTAGAATAACCTGTTAATTGGATCATTTCAGATATATATTACGACTTTTTGAATAGCTCGAATTCGACTTAATGAGTATTAATTTATCTTTATTAGCTTTCTTTCACGACTGACAAGTTAAATCAGATATCTCGATTTGATACCAATATTTTTCAAAAATTTCAATTTCTCGAATATTTCACATCTTTGAAACGCCGAAATGAAATTCACGACGTCATGGAAAAATTACAACAAAGAGACGGTCGATATTAACGCGTGCTCTCGAGAAGAAAACTCGGACGATCGATAAAACCCATAACAAAGCCAGCTATACACTTTAGGACCTTGAATGAATACTAATTTCAATGATCACGTATAATATAGTAACATCATCACGAAATCCAAATTCTTCTACATTTAAAATCTTCAGCCAGGATAATTTTCAGAATTCAAATTTTATTCGCTCTTTATTTTCTTAGATTTAAGAATCTCTTTAAAAATTTTGTGTGTTCAAACTCATTCCTCCTCCTTTTCTTAAGCTTTCCACGAAAGCTCTTTACTTTCGTCGAACTGTTTTTTTGTTATACTATTACTTCTATCGTAAAAGCGATCTTTTTCATGTACTTTCCAAGAATTTTATATTTAACTTTTATCGTATGTACGATTTTAAATTTGAGCTGCTTCATAAGAAGTTTATTAAAAATCTTCATGAATTCCAGGCTATAACTTCTAGTATCGAAATCATAGTTGCTTCCGTTTTGTAATTTCGATGGAGCAAATGGTTTCCGTCCACACCTTACGGCCATCCTGATTGAAAGCAGTTTCAGGTCCGGAGCCTGTGTATTTCTCTAGTGTGGGACAAAATAAACGTCAATAAAATCACGATTTGCACGATCGGTGGGTTACGTTGAACATCTGTTCACGATAAAACAGTTAATCGACTCAGAAGTAGCTCGCGTAAAATATTCTAAATAACCCCAGTATTTCACCTTGATAAAAATCCAATGGAGAAGTATAATCTAAAACTTTCATAAATATCTATCTAAAGTACCTAAGAAAATCATGAAGTTTCAATTCCCCTGGTCATAAGATAATTTCTCAACAGAGTCAACTAATACTTTAAAATAATTGAACCGAAGATAATATAAACAAGAGACTAACGTTCCATCAAAGACAAAAATGTGGTAGAAGAAAAATTACGAATAAATGAAAAAACTTTAAAATATTTCAAAAATCCAAAAGACTAAAAATGTGTTTTCCGATTACAACAAAATTTCTCCACTCGTCGTAAAGTTATTTCGAAGTCAACTCTTTGTTTAAGATACATCGAACGAAAAATAACGTAAATAAGAGAAAAGGGTGAATAATCGCAACAAATTGTACAAAAAAGTTATCTAAAATAAGACACGAGCCAAGTGACGGTCGATTTTTTCGTTACGTTCATGAAGAATGATTTCCTTCCTCCGGAGACCAGCTGGTTCTTTTCTGGACCCTTCGTCAACGTGCTCGGATTCTCTCGGGCAGTTACCCGATGGTACTTTCCTTTTCCTCGTACGCTCCTCTCTTTCTCGCATTCTCTCGCTTTGGTTTGTCTGAAAAAATAAGAATAGCTTTCCTCTTTTGATGCGCTCGTTCCCCGACGAAATTTTGGAAACGTCAGTTTCAATCGTTCTTCGACGACGACAACACGCATCGCGACCATCTTCGTAGACTATACAATTCACGTTCTGTTTTTAAAGCGCGCCAGCGTCTTTTCTCACAGAGTATGTAGCTCAAACGACTAGATCATGTAAATAATAAAGTGTGATTCTTCTCGAGTGGAAACCTATGGATATGTGAAATTCGATTCACGAGTGGCGCTATTTGGTGAATGAGATTGGCCAGGTGAAACTTCAATTAAATTTGAAATTTGCTTTGATAGTTTAAAAACTTCGTAACATAACCAGCTGAACCAATCTGATGGTATGATATTAGTCGTCAAAATCCTAAAAGGAAATCAACTTCTGAGGTTCGTTATTGTGCGAAATCTTCAGGGTTGTGTGTGTGTGAATGTGTGAAATAACTTTGACAAATGAAATGGGACACAATGAAATAAAGATAATTCAAGCCTTTCAAAACTTTTAAAAGGTCACGTCATAAGCAAGAACCATTTTCCTCAATTACGAACAACTAACACTAACGAGATCTTACTAAAAGCAGAGGCCAATTCTGCTTAATCATAATAGAAAGCAACTAAAACTTGAACGAAACTTTTAATCAAGCCATGGACTATCCTACATTCAACAATCTTCGTTCCGAATAAATAACCTGTTTACTTCCTTGCACCTTGCAACGCAACCCCGCGTTTCAACAGTTTCAACCTATTATCGACATCCGTCATTTTAAAAGAAAAGGAAAGAAGAGAATTCCTCGAGGATCAATCAACCACGACGAATCTCACAAATAGCTATTTAAAAACTACCAGCTCCATATGCTTGTACTATTTGATTTGAAAAAAAAACACTCGAAAGCACCAGCCGTTAAAGATGTTTCCGTGACAAAAGAAAGAGCACTTTTTGTGATGTAGTCAAGATGCCCTTAAAGAACGTCACGAATTTCCTGCTCGAAGGGAGCAGCGCGTCGCGGCGCGAACGTTCTTCTAACTTCGTTGTGTTCCATCACTTCCACGGGGTGTCGCTTTTAGTCTCCTAGCAGGGGCCTGGGGCCCCAAGCAGGTGTAACACGGAGTTTCCATTCACCGTGACGTGTTGCCGCGGAACGGACCAGTGTGCACGCTTCCTACGTCTTCGAAGAAAATTCTCTTGTTTGCTCTGCCTTGACAAACACTGGCTTGGCTACCGAAAGGAACGTGGCTTCCCGAAAGATCAACGATCGCGTGAGAATGCGTGTTACAAAGAACAGTGATTGTTGATAGTGAGATGGATAGCTCGGTTATAATTGAGTTATGGTAATTGAAACTGTTCCACTCTTTAAGAACGTTGTGATAGGATTCAGTAGATACGGACTCCTAAAGAAGAGATTTCTTGTTTCGTTGTTTGACAGTGCAAGAATGTGAGAATAATCGTACTTACTTATGGTGTCTGGCATTTAGTGACGTCAACGAGACGTGACGTTAGATATGACGATGAGAATGTAAAATGTGAAACGAAGAAGAAAGTGAAAATGTGATTTGTTGATGTATTAAAGATTTCTTATATAAGAGTTTACATCGCCGTGTAAGAAGAAACGTCAAAATGGTTTTCTTCGGAAGAAAGGAGAAGATAGAAGATCGCCGGCTATTAGCCAGCATCGATGCTGTGAATGGCACCAAACTCTATCAAATAGAAAATGGTAAAGCTACAATGTTAGTTTAGATTTGTGTGGTTCTACATTGAAAGAAATCAGTTGAAAAATTTTCTAATGTAATGTTCAGAAGAAATATTTCCTTCCCGTTCTCCATCAGAATTCTGCGAACGAACTTCTCGTATCTAAATATTATTCCTCCGCGTTTACGCGCTTCGCTTTGGTTTTTAACAAATTTGAATGCCCTTTTGCAACTTCGTCGTTTCTTCCTTTTAATTGAAATTAATTAAAATCCCCAAGGAGTTCAATAATCTAAAATAGAGAAGGTTCGGAAAAATTGACGCAATTCTAAATGTATTTAAATATTCTTCTCTTCTTAATTCTTCTGCACTTCTGTTTCATGCACAAAATCAGTCAGAACGAACGAGCGGAACATTTTCTGATTCAATACTGAAATTAGACAATCTGAAATAACAAAATATGCTAAAAAATTATACTAAATTTGGCACGATCATATTTTTCTTCAAATAGAAGATATAATTTTCTTTATATCGTCTCGTATTAAAGTTAAAGATTTGCAGTTGCTTGTATAACGTATCGCCAAACCAGCGTTTCGTTTCGCCTGTATTCACACGAACAGACTGGTTTAAGAACTTTTTCCTTCGGCTGTAAACCAGGCGAGAAATAGGTCGAGGCGTTCTGGAAAGACGATACGCGATCGTCGTAGTATGGCTCTATGCACTCGTGGTTCGATAGCTTCGTGTAACTACACGCATTTATCATGCAAACGTTCCGTCGTCGACATCGCTTATCATCGTACATTCAAGTGGCCAATCACTATTTATCAGAACCACTCGAAACTGGAGAACGCCTCGTCTCGTCTTCGATAATTAAACGTCATAAATTATAAAGATACAACTGGTTCGACAAACTGCCCTTTATGATAAATGTGTTCTAAGGGATGTAAGGTAATTGGAAATGAGATAATTTTAGAAAATTTTATGACTTAACTTTGTAACAGGATATGTTTGCGAAGATAAGAGATATTTTTAGTAAAACATCTTGTGTCGTTGCTTTTATTAAAATAAATCGAAATTTTAATATATCATCTGTAAAAAATTAAGATTCCAAGGCGTTTGTCAGTGAGAGACGCCACATTTCCAAATACATTACAAACGATTTGTAATCTTTGATTTAAACTCGTTTTTGGCTATTAATATTGACAATTAAACAATAGAACGATCTTTTTGTATTCTGTGTTTGAAATAGTAAAAAGATTTTATCTCACTCATAATTACGCTAAACGTTGTCTCGTATTGAAAATTGTTCGACAAAGTAAGGTCAAACGAGAGTGAAAAGGTAGGTCGAAGTCTGACTATGACTCTAATTAGTCCTGGCACTTGTGAATGGATTCAATGTTAATTGGCACCAGCTGGAAGCCATTGTTAGCAGTAAGATGACTCTTTGGTCCTTGAGTTTGCTTCAAATTTCCTTCGAATCCGAACATAATATGTTTGACTCTAGATTGTACAAACTAAATTGACGAACATCAGACTTGAAATTGAGATTCGGCTAATAATCAGCCTTTGATTAATTAGGTTCTCAAATCTGGAAAAATAAGTTCAGCAGTAACTCTATCACAAATAAGTCGTATGTAATGAAAAGTCTGGTATTCATTCACATTCATAAAGGAAGTACTTGCTAAAATCTTGACAAAAACTTCAATTTTTAATATAAAATAAATAACCCTTAAGTTTACATTCTAAAAACTAATACCCAACATTATTTCATTACTATTTTGATCTCGATTAAATTATGAATCTTGCAAAAACATATTTTCCCGAGTTGTTAAATTTATTATTTATTTTCTTTCTATTATTTATTTTTATTCTACTGGCATGTGAACTGCATATATGAAATAATATACACGCCCTGGTGAGCATATAAATCAGAACATTTTGTTTTCATAACACATGTAAAATATGTATGTGCTGTTTATTTCTAAATTAATACTATTATACCGTAGAATGGAATATTCTCAAAATTACAATGTTTGCTCAAATAATACGTAGCGTTTTAGGCGAAAATATACCTGAAATGTATAAAATGGAAAATAATTTCGGCTATAGTGATTCAAATTCACATTTTTATAAAAAAAATATTATAACTCAATATTATATAAATATTATAACCACTATAGAGGTACTATATACTACAGCGCTATACTTGAAACATTTTAGCATATTATACGCATTTTGTACATTTTTGTGTACTTCAACTTTCCATAAATGCATAAATATTCGCGGTCCAAATATAACCATTTAAAAATTTTACCTCTACGTGAATCATACTTCCTTTCGCATCAACACTTACTCGACTTCCCGCCTTTCGATTTTTCCACCGAAGTGTCTCATGCTTTAACTCCAGCCACCTGTGGCTGCCCCAATATTGATCCATCGAATGGCCACACCCGGCATCCCCTCGCGTCGCTCTTTTGCACCCTCGACGCTCGTGCCGGTAGTGTCGTTGCCCTTCGCGCACGTCCACGTACCACGGTGTTATGGAAAAGTGCCTGGTCACTGTTCCAGCCGCCTTCATGCACGTACGCGACAACCTGGAGGAGCTGGGCAAGGTGGCTGACGACACGGATCTGCTCTTCCTCAAAGGCCTCCTGGATAGCCCTGTGGTCACGTCTCTAGTGAAGGTGAGTAAACGCGTGTCTTCATGCTAGTGATCTTTTCTGTCTCCTGTATTACATCATTGTCCTCTCATTTTGTATCCAGTTACGATGATAAACTTTCGTAATACGAAGAATTCAGGAATTTAGAAATCTTCTATATTATTAAATATATGGTAGAAAATAAATTCTAAGCAAGTTGGTTTAAATTTCGTTAATAAATAAAAGAAATGAGGTTAGTTTGCCTGGATGTAATGCAGGTGGACGTTTCCTACGTTGAAAGGATACGATTTTCCATTGAAAATAATTAAAATTAAAGATGTTGTTTCGAAATATCTAATATTGTAGGGAAGCATGACCGCATATCTTCTCTTTTGCAACTGTGAACTGAACTGACAGTTTGTTATAATCGTTTCCTGTTATAAATCATTGTTTATTCGCACTACCGGCTAATTTGCAGTTCACTACAATAGAACGAAGAAGTTTAGTTTTGTTACAACAGGATGAAGATTGTGTTTTCTCATTCGTAGTAAATGAAGATCAATGAACGCAACTATTACAGGCTCGTAATCGATAGCTTATTTGTTAAATTGTTAATTGCCACTTGCTTGAGTATAGAATTTTTTCAGCATATATCGAATCGGGTTAATTGCAACCATTATTCGCGCGTATGTGTATTATTTTTGGCATCGGCGAAATAAACAATAGCGTGCGTCGTTGGATCATGCGCGCTGAGGGCAGATGGTTTCGAGACACATGCACGTGCCACGTGTTTACTACGCTCGATTTTACGAGAAAGAGACCGTCATTTACGAGAGAGTGCCTCGTCCGCCGTGAAATCCCCGTACGAATACAACGCCGTGAAATGAAAAACGTAACGCAGCCAGCCGCGAGTCCCCTTACCGAGGTCGGTAAAAATCTTCGAATGTCGTTGAACTCGTTCCTTCCACGCTCGATACTCGTTTGGGATCGGTTTCTTAGCTCGTTCGTAAAAATAGGAAAGATATACTTACTCGTAGGCTAGCTGGCTTGTTTAGTCTGTTACTATCCTGTCTTTTATTGATCGATTACGGAGCTTTATTTAACTCTAACATTTGGAATTCTGCAAAGCTGGATACTTAACCTTTGGATACGTTTATTCGTTTCTATGCCTCTTCAGAGTTTTTCTTCTCGATTATTCATTTATTTAGGCTTTTAATGTTTCCTTTAATCTTTTTAATAAAAGTGTTATTTTTTTAATCTCTTGGAAATTATGAATAAAGAAGTATCGGAACATTTAGTTTCATACAAAATATAATAATTAATCTAAATTATTAAGGAAACAATTAATCGGTTGGAATTCTGTATTCGTATAAGATTGTGATCCAATATATCTGTTGTGAACGGAAGTATATATGTTTTGTATTTACTTTTTCTTTAATTTAAGTCATAAATATTCCCTTGATGGAGAAAATTGTTTTACAAATAGTTAACCTGAAAACCCACTTGTCGCGTATGTGTTCAATAGCGTACATTTCTTTTCTCAGAAAAATGAGAAATAATGATCGTTTTCTAACTTAGATAAATTCGTTCCTGAAGAGGTTAACATTTTTACGTGCCTTTTTGCTGTTTAGTAAAAACGTCATCTATGTCATTTTCACGGTACATAAATACGCTTCGTTGACCGTGTCGCCGCTCGTTTTCGTTTCCACAGTTTCATTACAGCTTCACCATCAAAACTGTAATAAATGAACACCTTTTCACTTGCCTATTTCTCTCAACTTTTGATTTCAGCTTTCTGTTCCACCGCAATGTATAGTATTCTTATATTACGAAAGCTTCCTGTCAGTGAACAAAACACTTTCCACGAGTGTATTCTATTCTTCAAAATACTATTCGTTCTCACATACAACACTCAGCGCTATTATACAAATTTTTATTTCCCATCGTTGACATTCAATCCATTCATTCAACTTGTAATGGCCACTTTCTGTTTTGTAAAACAAGAAATTCAGACGCTGAAAACCTTTTGCTATAATTTATGAATGTTACGCCAGACATTCTCAAACAATCTCATCTAACAACGGCTACCTGAATTCAAAGCAATAAATCGACTATGAACTCGATATACCACACGAAGACGCATAAATCTTCTAAGACTTAATTCGCACATTTCTAGCCATCGAAACTAGTGTCGCTACGATTGAAAATATCCAGACTTGGTTGTGCACGTGATATTGGTTAAAAAATGATCCGGTGGCATCGAATATAATTTTATCATCTCGTATTCCGATATTCAACACGACCAACATGTTTTTGAGAATTACGATCTGTAGTAAATCGTTACAAAAATTTGCACAGAATGAATCATTCTAGAAATACATACATAATTAATTCCTATAAAAATTCGCAACAAACTATTTGTTCTAATCATTCTCAGTCTCTTTGATTACAATGTATTAATTTCAATTGCTACATTCATCAACAAATAAAACTAGATTTTTAAAACATAAATAGTGTTTTTAATTCTTATACGATTTTTCAATTCTTCTTGTGCAAAGATGAGCCAACGTTTCCACTAACCGAGCAATTCTTACGGAATTTAAGAGACGCTAACCGCAAAGATCCCGTAGCGCAGGAATGTGCGACGCTGGAACTTGAAAACGTCGAAGCACTCGGTCCGACCAATGAAATTTTCGAAACAAGTTTTGTACGCAGCTTCTTTTTACACGCCGCTTGCACTATGGCTGCGTGAAACAGCCGCATTATTTTGGTCGTGACATACATTTCCCGTCGAACCATGGAACAACTTGGGCTCTTCAAGTGAAAATACTACTATCCGCCGATTGGTGTAAATTCAGCAGTGTGACGTGACTACGTACGTCACCTCTTCTCTGATCCATTACGTAACAACTATGATACGTCTGTGTCTATTTCTCATTACGCCTCGACCTTCTTCATTTGTATAATGCATTCATTACTGTCGAGTCTTTGGGATCATTCCATATCTTCGGTTATAATTTTAACGACATTTAATGTTTCGTAAAATATATTTTTTCACATTTCATAGATAACTTAGGTCTCTACTAAGTTATACAACTATTTGTTGAATCAAATCTGTTTTTAATAAAACAATTTAATAAAAAATTTGGTGGAATTTTAGTTACTTTGTCGATGATTCACTGTATCTACGGAGAGTTAAGAAACGTTCAACAATTCAGTGTTCTATACAGAAGAAGAAGTGCAGTTGAAAGACTCGAGCGTCTTTTTATTGGAAGTCGTCCAACAGGTCGAACATTTTCTTGAAATTCTTAGAATTATAAAAAAGAAGAACTTTGACTTTAGGTCTCTAAAAATATTCCAAAATGATGGCGTAAAAGATCTTTGAAGTTTAGCGTATCTGTAAAGTCTCAAAGTTGGTTGCTGGCTCGTGACCCAAAACCGTTCGAATTATCTTGTTCCCGATCAACTGCACGCATCCGTGGCTTTCCTGCGATACGTTAGTGCCCATCCACACGTATATATGTATACACCTTACCGCACCTGCTGGGCCCACATTCCATCCTGTTCTTCGGGATCAGCAGGTAGAAGTCTCGTCTGGTGTCGAAAAGTCGTTAAGAAGCCGGTGTTCGTTTCCGGCTGGGTTCAAGGCAACAATAGCAAACGTTGACAGATGCGATATGGTGTTACTGGTTCCGTCGAAAACCGTGAAAAGCGGTCACCAAACAACCTTGGTAAATTTGATGGCTAATGTGGAACTGTTGGAAGAAAGAATCTGAGAGAGGTGTGAGAAGTTTGATTTTCTCGTGGTATCTCTCCTCCAGGTATTTTTATTTTCGTATATTCTAAAATTGCTGGTTTATCTTGGGAATGTCTTAATGACTCAGTTAAACGTGGTTAGGTTTAATTAGGCCGAGAAGTCGCCTGAGTAATAGGAAAATTTCCATTAATAGAGTTACGTTGTGCTCGAGCAGTAGGTGCAAAACAGAAACTGAGTAAATCTTGTCAATCTTTATGAATTTGATAAAATTCGAGATACAAAATTACTGTGATATTCACTATAAAATGGTATTATAAAGAAATCAGAGTCACCAATTTGATTGAAAAAAAAAGATTCAGAAATCTATATAATAAAATCGGACACTTCGTATATTACGATATTCTACTAATAACAAACACAACTTTCCATCTTTCTTTCCATCTCATCTATCTTGTCTAACATTTCTAAATTTTATAGCTTTTACGCAGATAAACCTATAAATTCTAGTAGAAAAGAATTTTAACTCAAAAGTAACATCACAGTTTACAGAAAAAAGGCCTCATTAATCTTCCACCCCTGTACCAACTACCCTAACCTTTGTATTACTAATGACAAACTCCACTTCCGTTCTTTTTCCTCCGTCTCATTCATCCTGGTCTCGAACGTGTACCTTACAAAGCCATCCCGTGGACAGTCCACCGAAAAGCGGAAACCGCGAGGGTCCTCCTTGGGAACAAAGGCGTTTCCTGCGAAGGGAAGAAGCGAGCGAGACAAACCGTGAATCAGGCGGTCGCGCGCCAGCGGCGCCGGAAACCAGTAGCGAACCATGCCTCGTGAATAATCCGAGTATGTTAATTGACAAATCGTTGCCGCGGCTTCTCTGATATCCGGCGTAATTGACCGCGACCTCGGAGGTCCTGGCCAATTGGCCCAGGCTCGAACTCCAGCGACCGAGTCATCGCTTATGACCACTCTCGCAGAAATCGCGAAGCAGTGTCACGTCGCGTGCGCTCGTGTACACACACGGATTACGATGTAATTTCAACCGGCTTTGTAATCGCGTGAAGGGACGAGCGAAGAACACGCGTATGCGACATTGACGCACGTGTAAGTGACAGGAACGTAGCTGGCAAAGTTATGCACCATGCGTTTTCAGTTTGATGTCGTTTTAGTATAATTTGAGAGGATGGAAATCTGGAATGCAATTTTGTTGATATATTTTTGGAACAATGGTTGTGACATGTATATGTATATACGATGAAAGAAAAGTTAGAGGCTTTCCGAAAAAAGCATTCGTATCGCAAAATGATGAATTTAATGAATTGATTATAAAATATATTACAATTATTTGACATTAATTTTGTTATGAAACGATATAAGGTATATGTTTCTTATGTAAACTTTTGGAACTAGATTTTGTCTTGCCAATAATCAAAGATTAAAGATTAATTAAGAGGTTTTAAAGATGTTAAAATTAAAAGAATATTTAATAAAGATACCTGAAAGAAGAATTACTTCAAAAGTGAAACTTTCCTAATTATTCATTACACCGAGACTCGCTAATGTTGCCGTAGCAATAGCTGTCTTTAACACTAGAGTCATACGATCCCGTTGTATCGCGTAACGGATTATTGAGTACCTCGAGAAGGGTCTACCTGTGTCGCAAGATCGACAAACCGATCGGTGTCGATGACTGCCAGCGTTTCTTTTTTGCCACGACATTATATTCATCGACCCGACTGCAATCGAATTGCATAATTATTCAAATCGACGACACGTACATACGTTATAAATTCCCATCATTGACAAAAGCAGACTCGGACATTTCGCAGCTACGAAAATATGTCCAAGGACAAGAATAAAACGAAAGTTAGGAGTTTGTGTGTATGTGTACTTTCACGCAGGAATAATGTACGCAATTGGAATGCTCGAGTAGTAAGAGGAATACCCCTCTACTTCTTCTAGATAGAGTAGCTAGGATATTTAACATTCCTCGCAACGAGGCACGTTCTCGTTTACACGTTGGCACTCCGTTTAAACATCGCCGCTTTTCCGTGTCGAAAGAAACGTTGGAAGTTCCGACAATGATACTAGCTAGATAATAATATTATCGTGTAACCAGCTAGTACAACATGACCTACTTACTTTAATCCTAAAATCCTCGATTTCTAACTCTACACGCGTAATTAGTGAGATTATTGTCAATCGTAACCTCGTCGAGTTCAAGAGGTACCCTTTAACTTTAAATCTGATAGAGTTAATTCAATCAATAAATAGACTTCGTTTATTCATGTTTGATATATTATAAAAGGTGACAATAATTAACCCCATGTCATTGCATTAAAATTTTATTAGAAGACTATCGATCAGGTGTCAACTAATAAGAAGAAAATTTGAAAATTCTAAAATATCAAAATAGCAACATACATACCTACTACCTATCAAAATTCTAATTTCCCCACGAACTTTTCCACAACAATTGGTATTGTTAATTGACCTCGTTTCGCTGTAATCCTTAATCCTTTTGTAACAGTTTCAAATCTAACTCATCTTACATATATTCGCTAATAAAAAAAAAAAAAAGTAAGAAAATTCTAAGAAATATTTTTAAAACTACGTTTTATACACTTGTCAATTTTCCTACCAACGTAATCAATTTCCAATTCTCAACAAACAAGTGGCTCACTTTCACAGACTAATTTATGTGACACAAGCAGAATCTATAAATAACAGTAAGTTCCAAGATAAATAAAAAGCAATATTTCTAACATCGCTTTCCTCTTTTCCCCGAGTTGACGAATATAGCTGCTTCTGAACGACTGCCAAAATCACAACTACCCAAATAAGCTTCTAAATGGAAAACTACCATCGATTTTCAAAATTCCATTTATGGAAAATCTAGTAGAATGGGGTCTAAAGCACACACGTAGACGGCCCTGCATCGAACGTAGCGGAGTGTTGCATACCATCCGAAGAAGGGCCCCCACCTGTTTCAGGCTGGCCGCCTGACGAAGGTGGGGGCGAAAGAAACGTCAGTAGGCGCGGCAGTTTTCTGACGCCGCTTACCTAAGCAACACACACGGTGTGCGTGTTGTCCAAGTCGCGTTTATCCCTTGTGGAAACCCCTCGCCAGGTTCTCCCGTGGCCGTTTACCCCGTCGGTTGTCGCCGCGTGAGTGCACCCTCACGGCACTGGCCGATCGATACGGCGAACTCCAGTTCCAGGACGGAGGCCAGCTCGTTCTCCAAAGTACTGCGTCCTACCTGACGGAGACAGGCGACCTCTGCCTCGGCGTTTCTCTAGGCTTCCAGTGTAAG